>NW_024062738.1:657436-1314873 GCF_006381635.1 Hibiscus syriacus | reverse complement strand
AACCCAACCTTAATTCCTAATAAAATATAAATCTGATCCTAAAAGATAATTAATCATCCTATATTAAATTATATTACAAATAATCAATATAAATATTGAAAATTCGTAATATTTACAAAATAACGTATTAATCCCGTATAGGATTTCCTGCATGCACCGTCTTCAGTAAAATGACCATATCTTGAGTTCCCGATATCGGATTGATGCGATTCAAGAACCGTTGGAAATATAAGAGAAAGACGGTTGTATCTCCAGAAGACATGTCGACCGGATAACAACTGGATCCCCTTCAAAAGATTGTTGCAAATATGCTGCTATTAGACCCTTCCGGATGAATGCTTGAACTGCGATTTGAAGCTTGTCTTTAAGAAGTTTGGTCTGGCCTCATGTGATAGGGCCAAGTGGTATAGTAAATTCATCATCCTTAGCTTTAGGGCATGTGGTGCATGTATCATCCCCCTTCCTTAAAAGGATTCCCCTCGAATCTGAAAAAAGGATTCGTCCTCGAATCTGAAATATCAAAAGAGATAAGTCAGAAACATTAAAGGATGCACTCACGTTATACTCACCGGGAAGATCAATGCGGTAGGCGTTGTCATTGATTCGTTCAAGAACTTGGAATGGGCCATCGCCTCGTGGGTCTAGCTTGGATTTCCTTTGTGTCGGGAACCTTTCTTTTCTCATGTGAACCCATACCCAATCTCCTGGTTCAAAGGTGACATGTCGTCGGCCCTTGTTAACTCGGTTTGCGATTGCCTTGTAGGTTTTCTCCATCTTGAGTTTGGCTTTGGCGTGAATGTCTTTGACAAGGGCAGCCTTCTTTTCACCATCTAAACTGGCAACCTGATCTAAAGGTAAGGGAATAAGATCCAAAGTAGTTAGTGGGTTAAAACCATAAACTATTTCGAATGGAAAATAACCTGTTGTGGAGTGAATGGATCGATTATAAGCAAACTCAACAAAAGGTAAACATTCTTCCCAATTACGGGTATTCTTACCTACCACAGTTCTTAGCAAAGATCCTAGAATCCGATTTATTACTTTGGTTTGTCCATCGGTTTGAGGATGACAAGAAGTGGAATAGAGAAGTTTTGTGCCAATCTTACCCCATAATACCTTCCAAAAGTGGCTTATGAACTTAGTGTCACGATCGGACACAATGGTGCAAGGAATGCCGTGAAGGCGGACTATTTCTCGAAAGAATAAATTAGCAATATGTGTGGCATCGTCCGTTTTACTGCAAGGAATGAAGTGTACCATCTTTGAGAATCTGTCCACAACCACAAAAATACTATCTCATCCTTTCTTAGTGCTGGGTAAGCCAAGTATAAAATCCATCGATAAATCGATCCAAGAAGAAGAAGAAATTGGTAAAGGCGTATACAAACCATTAGGATTTACCTTTGACTTTGCTTGTTTGCACGTGATGCATGATGCACAAATCTTTTCCACTGTTTTACGCATGTGCGGCCAAAAGAAGTGTTCCATGACCATATCAAGTGTTTTGTGAATACCGAAGTGTCCCATAAGTCCTCCGGCATGTGACTCGTGAACCAAGAATTCTTGCAAAGAGCTTTGTGGTATACACAACCTGTTCATGCGAAAAAGAAAGCCATCTACAAGATAAAACTTGTTAAAATCACCTTTTACACATTGTTTATAAATCTCAGAAAAATCTGGATCGTTAGGATAAAGTTCTTTGATATGTGCAAAACCCAGAACAGTAGCATGCATTCGAGTGATAAGTGTGTATCGTCGGGATAATGCATCAGCTACGATGTTATCTTTCCCTTGTTTGTATTTGATGATGTAAGGAAAAGATTCAATGAACTCAACCCATTGAGCATGTCGTTTGTTTAACTTACCTTGTCCATTTAACCATTTGAGTGATTCATGGTCCGTGTGAATGACAAACTCTTTATGGAGAAGATAGTGTTGCCACACTTCGAGTGCTCAGACGAGTGCAAGAAGTTCTTTGTCGTAGGTAAAGTAGTTCAATTGTGCACCTTTTAACTTCTCACTAAAGTAAGCGATAGGTTGTCTTTCTTGCATGAGGACGGCACCAATGCCTATGCCTGAAGCATCACATTCTAGCTCAAAGGTGTTAGAAAAATTGGGAAGACGAAGAATAGGGGCATAACATAACTTATCTTTAAGAAGTTCAAAAGCTTTTTGTTGTAGTGGTCCCCATTTGAATTCAACTGACTTTTTGATGATCTCGGTTAATGGTGCAGCAATGGTTGAGAAATCTTTGACAAAGCGACGGTAGAAACTTGCCAAACCATGAAAAGATCTTACCTCGGTGATGGAAGTAGGCGTGGGCCATTCTTGAATTGCCTTGACCTTCTCTTTATCTATATGAATACCCTGTACACTAACTATAAAGCCTAAAGACATAAGCTTATCACTGCAAAACACACACTTATCCATGTTAGCATATAAAAGTTCTCGTCGAAGAACTTCGAGAACCATTCGAACGTGAATGACATGAGAATCAAAAGAAGATGAGAATATAAGAATGTCATCAAAGTAAACGACAACAAATTTACCTATAAACTCCTTAAGAACGTGATTCATTAATCTTATGAAGGTGCTTGGAGCGTTTGTGAGTCCAAAGGGCATAACAAGCCATTCATACAAGCCGAACTTTGTCTTGAATGCTGTTTTCCATTCGTCACCTTCGTTCATTCGAATTTGATGGTAACCACTCTTCAAGTCAATTTTGGTGAAGATACTTGCACCATGTAGTTCATCCAACATATCATCTAGGCGTGGAATAGGATGCCTATACTTGATTGTTATCCGATTGATAGGTCGATAATCTACACACATTCGGAATGTGCCATCTTTCTTTGGAACTAGAATAAAGGGAACTGCACAAGGACTAAGACTCTCACGGATGTGTCCTTTTTGTAATAATGAATCTATTTGTCGTTCCAATTCCTTCGTTTCCTCAGGATTACATCGGTAAGCGGGGCGGTTTGGTATGGTTGATCCAGGGATGAATTCGATTTGATGTTCGATTCCTCTTGTAGGTGGTAAACCATCCGGTGGGTTTCTTAAGACATCTTGAAACTCCTGTAATAGAGAAGAAAACACACTAGGCAAATCTGTGTGATGTTAGTGATAGTTGATAAAATGGAGTCCTTGAAACGGACTAGAATGAACGGCCTATTTTGAAAAAGGGTATCTCTCATGTATTTTGCACTCGCATAAATGTTTTGAGACACTCTTTTATTTTCACATTGAGGTTCACTCACCACCCGTGGGGTCATTTGTTTGACTTTTATCGGTTGTGACCTCTTTTGCCTTTTGTTTCAAATTCCCTGTTTCCTTGAGAATTCGTTGTTGATCTATGAGAATCTCTTTGGGGGGTAGGGGGTTAAGTCGGAACGGTTTACCTTTTATTGGAATTGTGTAAATGTTCTTTCGACCATAATATGTGACGTCATTGTCGTATTGCCAAGGTCGTCCTAAGAGAATGTGGGATGCTTGCATCGGAATTACATCACACCATACGTCGTCACAATACTTTCCCATCTTGATATTAACGAGGCATTGTTTAACCACCTTCATCTCGGCACTCTCATTAAGCCATTGTAAGCAATAAGGTTTCGGATGTCGTTGGCAAGGAAGTTTGAGTGATTCAACAACATTGGAGCTAATGACGTTGACACAACTACCATTATCAATGATGATGGAGAATGGTTGTTCCTTGATTAGGCAGCGTGTGTGGAAGATGTTGGAACGTTGTATATCAGACTCGTCGGATGCTTGGATGTTCAATGTATGATGGATCACCAAGATTGTGCCATTGTACTCATTGCTTCCATAGTCATCACTGTCTTCTTTGGCTTCAGCATGTGCTGGAATGTCGGCGATGTCGTCATCAGAGTCAGAATTGTAAGATCCATCACCTAGTATGGTTAAGGTCCTCGTGTTTGGACAATTACGGCTGATATGGCCTCTTCCTAAGCATTTAAAACACTTGATGTCTCTTGCTTGGGTGTCGTCTTTAGGGGCTGGAAGTGTCTCATTCTTCGCTGGTCGTTGTTTTTCTTTGTCGAGTTTGTCATCTCTCGACTTTTTTTGAGAAGATGGAGTAGAAGATGAGGAAGGATTTGAAGGATTACCTTGGTAAGAGAATG
Organism: Hibiscus syriacus; assembly: GCF_006381635.1. Lineage (NCBI taxonomy): Eukaryota > Viridiplantae > Streptophyta > Magnoliopsida > Malvales > Malvaceae > Hibiscus > Hibiscus syriacus. The sequence continues at coordinate 1,310,725 of NW_024062738.1, read as the reverse complement.
AAGTACCTTGGTAATGTTCTCTAATTCGGAATCTCCTTTGTATTTGTGCTTCAATTGTCATTGCTTTCTTTAGTGTATCTTCGAGGTTTTCGTACCCATGGAGATCAAGAAGATCAGTGATGTTTGAGTTTAAGCCAATGACGAATCTTGACATGGTGTCCTCTTCTTCTTCAGTTATGTTAGCCCTATTGAGTAAGGACTGCATCTCCTTGTAGTAATCTTCAACTAAACTTCTACCTTGTCGAAGTCGGTGTAGTCGTTGTTTAACTTCTCGAGTATAACGTGTCGGTAGAAATCGGTTCCTCATGGCATGTTTGAGTTCGGTCCAAGACGTGATTGGTTGAAGTTGGTAGTTGTCGATCTTTTTCCTTGTTTGCATCCACCAAGTGTGAGCATATCCTTCGAATTCCAAGGTGATGAGGGGAACTTGTTCAGCTTGGGGGCAGTCATGGTATGCGAACAAGAGATCAACTTTTCCTTCCCAATCGATGTACTTGTCTGGGTCGTAGTCTCCTTTAAAAGATAGGATCGTGAACTTTGGTTTTGCAAAGAGTTCGGGTGTTTGAAAACGTGGTTGTGCTCGCCTGGGGGCCAAAAGTTCAGCATTGTTTGGCCTTGGATTCTGGTTTGGTTGATCCAGTTGTAGTTCTTGCCATTCTCTCAAGGAATTGTTAAGTTGATCAAATTGAGTTGTGAGTCGTTCAAGTGCGGCTAAGATAGCCGTAAGTGTCTCATTGTTATTGTCGCCCATCCTGCAATTATAACACTCAAAAGAAGATTTTAAAGTAGAATAAAAATAAAATAAAATAAATTCAACAAAGCAAGAAACCTCACAAGTCACTCCAAGAAAGTAACACAACGAGAGGCAAGTAAGCCGATCTTGTACTCTTTAAAACTCACTTTACCAAGTAGTCTTTCACAGTTCGTATCGGAGTTTGATTACTAGCAAAGGCGATAAGAAAAACCTAAAAGCTCTAAGAGGCCAAACAAAGGTTAGACTCCAAGAGAACGAGAATGCAAAGAAGGAAGAAGTACGCAAACTCTTTAGTCCTACTAACACAAAGAAGATAATGTGTTAGATAATGCAAAAGAACAATAACAAGGAAAAACAAAAGAACCTAAAGCACTAAGAGTCAAAGAAAAAGGGACCAAACCAGAAAACCTAAAAAACGCTGGATCAACTTGAGCAATGTTTTTGAGGGGGTTACCGGTGTCCAAAAATTCTGAAAATTTTTTTGAATGTCTTTCGATGCGTCAAGAAACCACCTGTAAAAGTTCAGAACCAAATACCTTCAGTAGTATCCAGTAGACTATGTTGAACGGTGAGTCCTCAAATAATCTGTTTTTATTGATCACTTTTTTCGAAGTTGTTCTTGATCTCAAAAAATTCTGATATTTTGTGTGAATGATCTCCAATATATTATGTTTCAATCTGGAAATTTTCACCACGAAATTCCTCCTGAAAAAATTTTCAAGAAATTCGACAAGATTCTAAACCGAATCTGCCGATGAAACTTGAATGATGTATTTCAAGGCTCCAATAAACTCCGATTGGGGTGAAATTTGGACTGGGGATTACTCTTAGAATGAATATAATATATGGATAAAATCAGTCCTAAATACCTTCGTTTGCAATTTTTTTGAAATTTTGGCTTTTTTGGTTTTTTTTTGCTTTTTTTTGCCTTTTTTTTGAAAAAAAAAATAGCAAACTAACAAGAAGGATTTAAATCTAAATTAAAATTAAATAAAAAGAACCTGAAACGCTGAATCGTTTGTGAACTAGCTCCGTTGGGGTACCTTGACGGTTTTGTGTGCAAGAACAAGCAAGATTGCTTGTTTCTCTCCAAGAATCGGCCCAAATCTGATACCAATTGATAGGGAAGCGGTGGCGGATTGATGAACGTTGCTCTTGTTGAAGAATCAAACCTAGAAAAGCTCTAGACTCGATGAAGAACAATAAGGAATGAATGAGGAAGGTGGCGACAATAGCTAGGGTTCTTTAGGGTTTCTTTTAGTACTAGAAACAAGAAAAGAAACAAGATTAAAATAAGATAAACAAAAGATAAAGGAATTAAAAATAGAGAAAATAACCAAGAAATCAAAGATCTCCTTATGAAAGTGAACGGTAAAGATGATTGATGGCGTGGATGAATGTGGAAAATCGATGGATAATGTCCTATCGAGCCCTCCTAGTCGCAATGAAAAGGCAAACACGATAATATGGCTCTAACCAACCCTCCTAGTCGCGATGAAAAGGCAAATTGGAGTGTGAAGATTAATCTCCCTCACAAGAACTTGAAAGAACTCCAGGAGAAGAAGCTTCGAAGGCACAAGGCAATCAGCACTTGCAAAAACAAACTCTTGTTGTATTATTGATCAAAGAAATATGATTTACAAAGTTGAATGAAGCCTCCTTTATATAGGGGCTGAATTCTAAAGGTCCTAAATAACTAAAGAATAAAATATTAATAAACTAAACATGTTTTAACTCTAATTCCTAATAAAATAATAATAACTAAAAATATTGTTTTAACCCAACCTTAATTCCTAATAAAATAATAAATCTGATCCTAAAAAATAATTAATCATCCTATATTAAATTATATTACAAATAATAAATATAAATATTGAAAATTCGTAATATTTACAAAATAACGTATTAATCCCGTATAGGATTTCCTGCATGCACCGTCTTCAGTAAAATGACCATATCTTGAGTTCCCGATATCAGATTGATGGGATTCAAGAACCGTTGGAAAGATAAGAGACAGCTGGTTGTATCTCCAGAAGACATGTCGACCGGATAACAACTGGATCCCCTTCAAAAGGTTGTTGCAAATCTGATGCTATTAGACCCTTCCGGATGAATGCTTGAACTGCGATTTGAAGCTTGTCTTTAAGAAGTTTGGTCCGGCCTCATGTGATAGGGCCAAGTGGTATAGTAAATTCATCATCCTTAGCTTTAGGGCATGTGGTGCATGTATCAGACCCAACATGTTGTTTAGGAACTACAGGACTAGACTGACTCGGTTATTGCTCACGAACCACAAAATTAGATTGACTTAGTGCATGATTAGACTCTAAACTATTATGCATAGTACTAGAATTAGACAACCTATTTAAACCAAAAAAAGTTATAGATGGAGACACAACCTGCCTGGGTACAATAGGGAGAGAAGTAGAATTATTAACGCGTTGTTTGGGAAAACTAGAAGTGCAAAAGCAATCACAACTATGAGATTTTGATGAGCAAGAAAGAGAGTTTTCAACATAGGGAAAAACATGTTCATCAAACCTAACATGCCTAGAGATGTAGACCATTCCATTGGGTTTTAGACACTTTTAGCCTTTATGAGTAGGTGAATTGTAATATCCCAAAATCTGGATAGTGACTAAAATGAGAATTTTGAAAGTTTTGTGCTCAATTTTGAAATAAGTTAAAGTTCTGAGATTTAAGTAAAGAATTTTGATGATGGATTAAATATCATAGATGGATAATTAAAGGGGTAATTTAGTCTTTTCAGCTTAAAGGATATTTTTCCCTTTAAATAAGAGTTATACACGTGGGTTTTGGAAGATTTCTGGAAGCCTTCTTCTTGCTCTCTTCTTCTTCTTCCCGTAGCTCGAGCTTAAAGGTAAGTTTGATTTGTAGTTGTTAATCTCTTGAATTTATAAGTTGGGTTTGAATCTTTGGGGGTTATATAAGCTTAAGGAAAGCATATATAAGCTTAAAATATCAAGAAAAGAGAATTAGAAAGGAATTTCTATTAAGAGTTTAGAAATGAACTCTTGTATATAATGGTTTTTGAAATTCTAAGGATGAATTTAACTTGTCATCAACTTAATTAAGAGATATGAAGTAATGGAATTGAATTTAGAACAAGTAGAAAATTTAGTATGATTCTTGAATTCCATATGAAAGATAGAATTTTGAGTTTAAAGAAGTGATTATGGAGTAGAAATGAGTTTAAGTATGTATATAAAAGTTAGGAATATGGAAGAAGGTGAAAGATGAAGAGTTGAGCTGAAAAGAGAGTGAATTTCGTGCTTAAAATAGAATTTCTGGGTTATGTGCATCGATGCATCTTCAATGTGTATCGATGCACTCTTAAATAAATGAACAACAAATGCAATTAGTGCATCGATGCATCCCCTTAAGAATAAAACATCGAAGGTGATTTGTGTATCGATGCACAGGTAGTGCATCGATGCATCCCCTTAAGAATATAACATCGAAGGTGATTTGTGTATCGATGCACAGGTAGTGCATTAATGCACACGTCAAGGAATGCATTGATACACTGTAGAGTGCATCGATGCATACCTTTATTAAAAGATGAAAATAGTTTTCTTTTAGCCTAAGAATTGATAGTTTAGAATATATTAATTAGTATATTGATATGTATCAATATATTACTATGTAGATTCAGAGCTTAAACGAGTTCCGAAATCATTGACAAGTAAGATCGATCCAGGGGAAAGATAAGAGATTGGTATTGACTAGTGAGGCCAGGTGAGTGCATACTAGTGATATATAGTGTTGAATGGAAATAAGACTTGCGATGAGTCTATTTCCTAGAGTAATATGCATGAAGTCATGAACATGATTATGTGTTTGTCATAATTATATGTGTTATATGTGATTATATGTATTACATTAATTATATTTATGCATAACTAAAGATATTGATATGCTTTGTACATGCTATATGATTTGTGTTAAACACTATTATGTAATAATGGAAGAACATGAAATAAGTTCTATGATAAAGACATAAAGAATGAAATGAACATGTGACATAAGCTACAAGTTAATGAATCATTGATATATATATATATATCTATGTGTGTGAACATAAGATAACCAAGTATAAGTCATATTATATGGTATAAGTGATTACACGAGAAATGTTAAGAGACTCTATGAGGATAATATAAATTTGAGGGCATAAACATAAGTAATGATACATAAGTTATATAGGGGAGATTTATATACTTAAAGGAAACTACGGGTTATGAGTTATAAAGTGAAGAATTACAAAACTTTGTAAAAGAGTATTATAGAACTAATGGAAATTGAACTAAATAAATAGATAAAACTATTATATAGATGATGTATGTTAATGAAAGGGGAAGTGAGATAAGATAAGTAGAAACTAGGTATAGGATAGAATGAGACTATTTGAACTTGTAATATAAATTTTATAAAGGAGGACTTAGGTAAACTCAGTATATGATACAATTATAGAGCATTACTATACAAATTATATTAAAGAGTATATATGAGTATGTGAGTAAGTTTATAGGTTAATGTATGATAATATGGAAAGTGAACTAAGTTTAATGATGTTGAACCCTATGAGTAGAAATTATGTGATTATAAGTAACATGATTATGATCACAAGATATGATACGTGACATGAGATATATGAAAGAGAAAGTATATGTCATATGAAATATTATATGACTATGTGATTATATGAAAAACAATACAATTATATGTGATAAGCTCTGTGATATGTAAATCTTATGAAAATGTTCTACGCGTAAGTGAACCATATGTCTATATGTATATGTGATATGTGATTTATATGACAATGAGCTATGTGAAAGAACTATGAGACTATGTGTATAGGTGAATGTATGATATAAATATTAATGCCCATGTGTGATATGAGAGCTAGAGGTATAGTTGGCATGCCAAGAGTCGAGGGTCTACACGGTCTTTTGGGACATATATGTATTCTTTGGAACATGTGTGATGTCTTTTGAGACACATACTTGATCCTTGGCATATGTATATGATTCTTAAGGAATTTTCTACGTGGTCCTTAGGGACAACCTTATATAGCACTTCAGTACATTTCTACGCGACACTACTGTGCAATTCTACGTGGCACTTCGGTGTATTTATACGAGCTATGGTGACAACATTAGTGCACAACCTCTATAGACTCACATATCTATAGTTCTCACATGTGTACATGGGCTAATAAAGAGATAATTGTGAAAACAATGTATGTAATATATGTATATGATGTGTGATATGAATTGTATGACATGATATATGTGTGATATGGGTGATTGCATCTGTTACATGATAGAATGTTTTCACAGGTTTGAATCGGAAAAGTGATATGAAGTATTCTTATTATTTCGTGGATAAGATAGAATATGGTGAAAAAGTGTCACCATAAGAAAGTTAAAAGATCTACTAATGTGGATAGAATAAGGGTTTGTATTTTAGATGGAAAGAGTTAGTGTTGACTAACTAGATTATGTGATGGAAAATGTATAGAAATTTAAAATTTTGAGATGCTGTCAGGATAAGACAACCAAAGATGAGGTGGATCGGGATACAATTGTATATTTTGATCATAATAATGTGACAAAGTGAAGAAGGTGAGGATTCGTATGTTTGAGTAAAGCTAAGGATTGATAAGAAGAGTTTAAGAATGGGTACATCAGTGATCAGTTTATAAGATAAAGGAAGTTAGAATGTTGAGTTGGAACAACGAAAATTACATGGTGTATGAGAATAAATGTGGATTTGATAAGTTAAGTAAACTATTGCTGAGATAATTCCGACTGGAAGGAATGTATATGAATGGTTCGATGAAGGTTTATGATTTAGATTGGAATAATTGGTGCTGATTAACATAATTATGTGATGGTAAGTGTATTAAACTTAAAGGATTAGAAGATGATGTCAGGGTAAATTAACTAAGTATGGTGTGAATTGAGACATGATTATGTATTTTGATCATGGAAATGTAAGGTAATGGAAGAGACAAGAGAATAATAATGTATATGAATAAAAGTGTGGGTTGGATAAGTGAGTAAATTGCACTGGTTGGATTTCAACAGAGAAGATGAATATGATTAGTCTGATTAGGGCTTATGCCCTAAATTGAAAAACTGTTACTGATTAATTGTAATAGTATGGATAATAAAGTTATAAGATTTGAAGAAAAGATAAAGTTAAGTTAATCAAGTATGATGTGGATTTGGATATGGTTTTGATCATATAGATATGATGTAAGCAAGGAAATAAGTATTTGTATGTTTAAAAAGGGGCTTTAAGGAAGGAAATACAAGTACAAGAGATGGTAAAGAATGAGGTTTATATAAGTAAAGCAGATTGTCAAAGTTATGAAGATACGATGAAGATCGGTAATCAAAGATGAGTATAAATGATAAGAAAAGAATATGTGAACATTAAAGAAAAGATATGATATGTGTATAAGAAGATTTTGATATTGAAGGAATGAAAGAATAAAGGGATAGTAAAAGTCAAAGATGGAGTTTAAAAGATCAAGTATGGCAAGAGATATATTGAGATATAAGTTATAAGTTTGATATTGAAATGATACAATTTTCAATTATTAGAAGAACGAGAATGAATGATTATTCTTTGAACAAATACATGAGGGTTATATGAAAAGATTGTGTGTATAGTACTACAGACAAGGATTAAGAAATGAGAAAAGCTTGAGTGCAAAGCACATAGAGAATGATGAAAAAGATCAATTGATCTATAATATTGAGGAAAAAGGATTGGGGTTACTATCTATATAATGAATGATATTATATGGACTTATAAAGATGTAGATGTTCTTAATATCAATTTCGTCTCGCTTGAGATAGTTTTCCCTTGAAACAAAATTCTAAAATTGTTTCACTTAAACAAAAATTTATCTCACTTGGGATGGTTTTTCTTTAAATCAGTTTCATCTCACTTGAGATAGTTTTCCCTTGAAACAGAAATTTTGAAATTATTTCACTCGAAACAAAAATTTATCTCATTTGAGATGGTTTTTCTTAAAATCATTGATGCAGTTTTCCCTTGAAACACAAATTTTGAAATTCTTTCACTCGAAACAAAAATTTATCTCATTTGAGATGGTTTTTCTTAAAATAAGTTTCATCTCGCTTGATGCAGTTTTCCCTTGAAAGACAAATTTTGAAATTGCTTCACTCGAAACAAAATTTATCTCACTTGAGATAGTTTTTATTAAAATCAATTTCATCTCGCTCGAGACAGTTTTCCCTTTAAACACAAATTTTGAAATTCTTTCACTCGAAACAAAAATTTATCTCATTTGAGATGGTTTTTCTTAAAACCAGTTTCGTCTCGCTTGATGCAGTTTTCCCTTGAAACACAAATTTTGAAAAATTTTCAATTGAAACAAAACTTTATTTCATTTGAGATAGTTTTTCTTAAAATCAATTTCGTCTCTCTTGTGATAGTTTTCCCTTAAAACATAAATTTTGAAATTGTTTCTCTCGAAACAAAATTTTATCTCACATTGTTTCTCTCGAATTTTTTTTTATCTCGCCTGAGATAGCTTCTCTTGAAACAAATTTCTTTTCGCTCATTCATTTTCATCCATATGTTGAATATTTGACAGGAATTCCAAAGTTAGTAGATATTTCACAATTCCATGTTGAAGTATAAGATTTCAACAAAGAATTTGTCCATATCTCAACTTTTGAAAAAATTCAATTCAATCACAAAAGGAATTGGATCGACTTTTCCAATGGAAGGGTTTATAATGAGAAGAACTCATCCAAAGAGGCATAAGAAGTTCGTATCAAGAACTTGTTCACCCTTTGGCTCGATTCTATCACAAAAGGAGATATATCAACATTAACATTTTGTTTGATTCCATCATATAAGAAGGTGGATCAGTCATTCTTGTAAAATTTCATCACAGATGGAGGTGGATCAATATAATCTATTGAAAAACAAGTTCATATTGGAGAACTCGTATAACCTTTCAAGAATAAATAAGTGGAATCTTTTGATTTCCTTTTATAGAGGAGTCAACTGTCAAAGATTAATTTTTAGTTGATATAAATGAGAAAATGAAAAAACAAAAGGAAAAAAATAATAAAAAATAGATAGAGAAAAGAAGAGAGGGAAAAAGAGAATTGAAAAAAAAATAAAAAATGGAAAAGAAGAAAAAATAATAAAAATTTATAAATGGAAAAGAAGAAAAAATAATATACTCAGAGGTGCTAATTAATGTTGATTATCTCTTGCTTGTTCATCACTTGTGAAATTGGGGCAAACCAAGTAAAAGGATTTTAAGATACATGCGGGCAAATCTTTTGATTAAGAATGGGAGACCAAATTGATAGAAGATTGAAGAAGGCTATTGGTGCTAGAAAATTGGAGGTGCAATCAGATTCGACAAAATTGGACTATCTTTCATCTTCGTTATGTTATTGTTTCCATAAAAAAAGAGGAAAGAGGGGCAGCTATAATATCCCAATTTTGTCCATTTAATTTGAGACAAATTGAAAGAAAATGATTCTAGGCCAAAACAAGTGACAATGTTAATTTGATTCTGGTTACATAGTAATCAAAATAGCATCTAAATAAACAATATGATGACAACCATTCTTCATGGTGAACCGATGACCGTTAATTACGCTCTAGCCAAACACAAGTATACATTGTCACAAGTAGTAATAGATGTTATCCAGCATCGAGTATCGTATCCATAGGGAGCAAAAAAATTTACAAAAGAGTTGCAAGAAAAATTAATTAAAAGTGGCATACAAAGTAGATTATAAAAGTGTAAATTTAACTATAGAAGAACCAGGTCGTGCTACAACATTGAGTAGAGCACAAGATCAACCATCAAATGGATCATAAATATAAAAGGGAATTTCTGCTATAATCATGTGTTAAAATCCATAACTAAGTATCTAGCGTAGATTAACTCTAATTAATCATTCAAAATCAACTCTCACTAAATCAAACGATTAATCTATTAAATATGCCAAATTGTTGGCAACATACATCTCAATATGTAAAATTGTTTCTCACAATACCAAGGCCAAAAATTAGCATGAAAATTAATATATATATTTCTATACTATATGAATAAACATGTATGCGATGATAAAATATCTTTAATCATCCAAAAGGTCAAGACACAAAGTCAAAAACTTAAATCATTCATCATAGCATAAATATAAAATAAACGAATAATTTTAAATAAAATATCATCCATCAAATAAAACAGGATTCAAACTATCCTAACACTCCCCTATCTCAGGAAGTGATCTAGGTTGACTGCCGATGCTACTTGGCAAAAGTTTCTCCTCAGATGCTTCAGTACTCCACGACTGAATGGCTTAAGTGCCATGGCAAGTGATGAGATAATTTGTGATGAGTGTTGGAGAGTGGAGTGTAGAAAATTTGATGCTCAAATGAATAAATGATCCTCCTATTTATATATGAAAGGAGTCATCCAATGAATTTGCTCCACACGTCAGGTGCTGGTTGGAGAAATAATAGTTGTCCCAGCCAGCTGTCCTATTCCAAGACATTCTACTTAGCATCTAATGACTCATCGCTTGTTGTGGCCTCTGTTCAGGATCCTCTACATCTCAATATATGCTACAACATTTTTGTACCCTTTTCCTGCAATAAAAATAAAAGTCAACCCAAGTTATATCAATTTCTCATGATGAAATATGTATACAAATGTAATAAAACTTATCTTAAAATGTTTCTAAACATGCTTAAGTTCAAACTAAACCTAGGTACAAATGATTGATACGATAACTCTTTTGGAGAGCTAGCACACCCCCAAACCTAAGTGTTTCCTTCTCAAACAAAAACATGCATGAATGCAGCTAACCTAAATAATAATACCACATATCAATATCAATAAATCAACTCAACATTTAACTTCATTTTTCAGCCCTCAGTTCATTGTTGCAGTAATACATACAACATTCATATAATCTCAAATTAAGAATTGCATTATTAACTCACCCAAATCAGAATCCACAACGTGCAAGTGTGTAGATTAGGTGTATCCAGTCAATATTGTGTTAATTTAGAAAAATGTGAACCTACTCAGATAATGATTTTCAATGCTGCAACCATGCACTTATTTTATACTAATGCTTGAGCCAGTTTTAGGCAACTCCAACTTATTTTCATCCTTATTATTGCTAGAGTAGGTTATGGCCACCTCTAGTTGAGTGTTTTTTTTCACTAGAGCCAGTTTCAGACACCTTTAGTTGTGAAATGCTACTGCGTCTAATAGAAATATGAGTTTAATTCATAAATTCTCTAAGTATTGAAAACATACACCTAAGGTATAAAAATTGTCTATGGATCCTAATTCGAAGTTCGTAAACAATCCTGTAACATTTTATCTTCTAAGCTATTTATCATCATTGGACATCATCAAAATCAATTTAAAAGCATTTTGATTTTATAACACTAACCTATGGTATTATCCATGTAAATCATAAACAAAATGTTTCATGCAATTCTTAAACACGATGTTAAAATAGAATGCTTAACAACATATATCAATGTAAACACTAATATACAAACTATGCAAACAACATGAAATGAACATATATAGACAACACAATTAGACAATACACCCCCAAACCTAAGGTGTGCATTGCCTTCGTGCGTGAAAACATAAAACAAAATTAAAAGAAAGCATAAGAAATGAGAATAAAACTCCCATAATTTGGTTGTCTTGGGCTTCCCCTTGGGCTAACAGTATTTAGTCGAACACTCTTGGAGGTCACCTTTGCCTTCATCGGGCTTTTCTGTTTGTTTCTTGTGGACGTTGACATGGTTTTCAACACAGTAGCATCATGGATAAAAGAGGAACCTTCTTGATTGATTCAGGCGTTTGAATATCTTAGTCCTCGACATTTCCCTTAGCACCGCCCAAAGTCTTCACGGTTGAGCTCTTAGGCTTGGTAGTTGCAACTTGCTAGATTTCCTTGACATTCTGCTTTCTATCTAGGCATAATCCATAGGTTCAATAGTTGTATAAACATAAGTTAGTACGTTGGTGTCCCTTAATTACCCCATAACGTCGACTATTGGTTCAACAACAAGAATCTTATATTAGCTTGCAGTCACGATTTACTCCACATCCTTTAGCACCTCACTAACAAACTTAGCAGCTTCTAACTCTTGTTGTTCAGTGGCTGCATCATCTGGTGCAGCCTTGTCATCATTTAGGTCCAAAAGCTTCCCTATAGTGGTCTTCTCTAAGCTAGTGGCTTATTCTTTTTCCTTCTCTAGGCTGAGTGTCTCCTCGTTGGTTTCCATGATTTCAACATCATCAAAGCCGACTATAATCATGTTCATCGACACAGTCAAACCAACCTCAACCTCATCCTCGTCCTCCTCTTCCTCTTCTTCAGTTCTTTCTTCCTCATCCACTTCATCAGTTTAAGCTTCTATTTTCATGGTGTCTTCCCTAGCATCTCTCTTGGTCAATGGCTCTTTCTCAATGTTGTTGGAACTATCAGCAGCATCTGACATATTTGGTTGTGCAAGGTAAGAAAGCACACCCATCGGGAATGTTGGAAAAATGACTTTGCCATCCTTGATCATCTTTGTTGACAACTTCTTCATAATAGAGTGTCTGACCTGGGCATATTGCCAATATTGCATCTAAGCTGAGTGGATTTGTGATTGAATATGAATGGAATGGCTCAACATAGCCATTATATTTTATTCTCATGCCACCACAAATTTCTGAGCATTTGGAAGATCAAAGGTTACATTAACAGGTTGATGTTCATATGTTAATAGCAAACTGATTCTCTGAAACCTGATCAGAAGATAAACATACCACTTGTGCTTTGTGGCGTAATGAGTGATAAGTGAAGGAAAATACAAATACCCAATAGCTTTTTGACTACATGCAAACAACTTAGCAGAAATAATTTTTCCCACTTTGATTTTTCTTTACATTAAAACAAAATGTAGCAATAAAATTCTATCTTTAGTGATTGTCGAAAAGTGCATTGTTGACATTAAATGAGTGCGAAGAAAAATAAACCATACCCATTCCTCACGATTGAGGTCCAACTGGCGCATAGTGTAGCCCCAAAAGAGGATTTGGTCCAAGTTTTTCCCGGTAAGTCCACACCAACTTGCTCCAGAGCAATTGGTGTGAAATTGTTTAGAAACTCAGTGTGTTTGGAAACACCATCTTTAAGGTCGAGTAAATTGTTTGTAGGTATAGCCTACCAGTGAACTAATTTCTCACAAACAAAGAACAAGGGGTTTTCTTCAGCTACCAAATTGTTGTAAAACTCCCAAACCCAATGCTAATTAATCTCACCTAGGTAGGAGCAAAAGGTCTCCCATTTCAGTCGTGTAATGGTATCAGTCACATATACAAAGGGCTTTAAGTCTTCTACAGTGGACAAGTCGAACCCTTGTTCATGGAAGAACTCATGATCAATAAAGTCCTCGTTATACTGCATCTGCTGCTTGGCTTCCATAAAACGCATGGGTTCATCGGTAGAGTGAGCTATTGGTTTTACCGATGAAGTTAAAGTAGGGGGGTCAGGGTAAGACTAGAACCCTTAATGGTAACCTTCTTTTTCGAAGCCATGGTTGAAGGAGGAAGATATTTGGAAAGAGAGAATAATGGATTAGAAATGAAGAGTTTTTTAGAAGTGAGAAACGGTTGAAGAAGGTAAAAGGTGAAAATAAAATAAGTATGAGTAACTTTTAGGGTTGTTAGGTATTAAAGGGGTGGCATGTAAAGGTGGAGATAGGTTTAAAATTCTTTAAATTTTAAAAATAAGGTGATAAGGATAAAAGAAGATGGATGGTTGTGATAGGGTAAAGTGGACGGTGGAGATGAAATGAATAAAAGTTGGTGACAGCTCACATAAATTACTTTTTACCAAAAGGTTACTCGCCCAACTCATAATTGCTACTAGTAGTGAAGATAACATTTTGTTGAAACTGGACAAAATTGTTAAGCAGCAAGAGCGTGCATAGGAGTCATAAGATAGTGAGATAGCTTCAACAACAACCTGAAAAACAAAAATAGTGAAATGTTTTAAAATCTAGAAATGAAATAATCTAAACTAATTTCAATAGAATTTACTTATTCATAACAAGAAAGAATTAAAAAAGATGGGGTTCTCCTAGTGTGATGGATGCAATGCTAGGGTATTGTTGTTGACAATAATGCTTCAAACGTTGCACGCTGACTTTGAACGTGGTCTCCTCCACTAAATTCTCTAAAAGTACTGCCCAATGAGGATATACATCTGCTACTTCAAAAGGTCTAGACCATCTAGACTTATGTTTTCCAGGAAAGAGATTTAAACGAGAGTGGAATAATAGAACTTGTTGTCCAACATGAAATTGTCTGGGCAAAAAGTTTTTCATGCCATTTCTTGCTTTTTTCTTTGTAGATTCAAGAACTCTCGTAAGTATTATTTTGAAGCTCATCAAGTTCATTAAGGTCTAACATTCATTTTTCACTTGCAACATCAAGATAAAAGTTCAGCTTTTTCAATGCCCACATCGCCTTGTGCTCCAGCTACACAGGTAAATGGCAAGTTTTGCCATATACCAAGCGATAAGGAGACATCCCTAAAGGGGTTTTGTAGGCTGTCATATATGCCCATAAAGCTTCCTCAAGTCGTATGGATCAATCATTCCTTGAAGGATTCACTACATTTTCTAAGATTTTCTTTATTTCCCAGTTAATGACCTCGGCTTGGCCATTTGTCTGAGGATGGTATGATGTACCAATGCGATGTTTGACTCTATAACGATGTAGAGCATTTGCTACCTGTTGACCAATAAATTGGGAACCCTCGTAAATAATAAAGGATCTTGGTGTTCCAAAGTGAGTAAAAATATGTTGTCTATGAATCGGAGAATTGCTTTAGCATCACTTGAAGGTAATGCTACAACTTTAACCCACTAAGACACATAGTCTACAGCAACAATAATGAAGAGGTTGCCACAAAATGATGGGTATGGTCCAATGAAATCTAATCCCCAAACATCGAAGAGTTCAATCTCCAGTATAGGTTGCATTGGCATTTTATTACTACAAGAAATGCTGCACAAAGTCATTAGCATCCTTGAATAGTGATGGCCAATAATAACCCCACTGAAGGACCTTTTTTGTTGTACTCATGCTACCAAAGTATTCACTATATGGTATGCTATGGCAATGATGCAGAATGCTTTGCTTCTCACTCTTGGGAACAGACTTCCTTAAAATTTGGTTATATATTACTCGAAGAGGTGAGTTCTTCCCAAAATTAGCTTTAATGTCTCACATAAACTTCTTTTGAACTCTGCCACACACGTAACGTTAGGTAATGTGCTAGAAATATAATGCAGTTGTTAGTGGCACTGCCGTCACATACGTGATGTCAGGTAACGCTCCAAGTTCCTTATAATGCTCTAACTCTATACCTATTACTATCAAAGCATTTACAATAGGTATTTTCTTTAAATCATTTATCTTTCACTTATCAGAATCTTTTAAAATATTAACAAAATCAAGTATCACACAATATAAATCTCAATACGCCTATAATAGGCTTTCCATTCAATCAAATATCATTTAAATATCAAAATATTCATAAATACAAATATATCGAAATATAATATAACATGCATTGGGCATTTCATACCCGAAATCATTCATAAGAAATCATTTAGAAAATAACAGAAAATATATAATAAATCGATTTGAAATTAACTTCTTTCAAATCATTCGAGGTTGACTCATCGTAAGTCTTCCTCATGTCATACTTATATAGAATAAGCAAAATGCACTCACTTGGAAATGCCTCCCTAGTAATCTTACTTAGTGTTTCTACCTTCACTCTTGAAATATTTCTTTAGCTTTAAGTTTTCTTTGATATTTATCTTCATGTTTCATCATTTATACATCATATACAACCCAAAGTATATATTAGTATCTTACTAACATAGGCACAATCTAGTTATAAAGCTCATAAAAATTCTATCGATACTTATTTGATACTAAATCCATTTTAAAATATCAATGCTAACCATAACACTTAAAATATAACTTCAATCCTCTTAACATTCATGTCAACTCATAACTCAACTAATTCCTTTCAAATTCCACCAACTAACCATTAAAATAAATTCTTTTAGAATTCTTCTCAATATTTTCAATTTATTCAAAATGGTCCCTTGACATTTAACTTCAATTCCAAACATCCAAAAATATACTCAAACATTCTGATCAAACATTTAAACATTACTCTTCAACTTCTAATCCATTTCCACTTCAATTCTAAAATTTCCATATTATGACAACTTGTACTACCTTTAAAGAATCATTATTATGTATTTATATACAAGTTGGAATTTAATTCCATTTTTTCATTTGAAAATATACTCAAATACTAATCTAACCATATAAATTACTCCTTCTAATTCAACTTGTACAATTTATAGTGAATTTTCTAATCTAATTTCCATAATCTGTTTTGAGCATAATCTGTTGCCTATTTTCTGACCTATCATCGATCAAAAATTCATATATTTCATTATAAAATTCAAAATCAATCCTCGTTTGTTTTAAACAAAATTAGATTGAATACGAACACAACGATATAAAAATCACTTCCAAATCATTTTTATAGAATTTCTGGTGATTTTTTAAACTCACTACCATATTAAAAAATCTAAACAATTTTCATTATTCTGCACCCTTAATTTCTTCACCAATTCTTTCAACCATCTTGGTTCTCCGTCATTTTTTACTTATTCAAGTCAATCCCAAACATTCCAACATTGTAAAAGTATATTCAGTTCAATATATCAACCTTTAACTTAAGATTCATCACCAAAATATTAAATTTCAACATTGAATAATTATAATTAAAAGTTTTCACTTCAATGTCTCATAATTCCCAAAACTTGCAAAATAGTCCTTTTACTAACTCAAGGTTCCAAATTGATCTAAACTAACTCCCAAAGCATGTATAATCATTCATACATCAATTTCAGCCCCTAAGAAAATTTTACACATTTTTCCTCTACTTTTTCCTTTGGGCCGAATAGGATATAAGCATTTTTAGGTGATTTTAATCATCATACAAGAATGGAAATAATTCTCCAACATTAACTACATCATAATCCATCCATAAACATAAAAACCTAACATACCCTTCATTCATCCGTTCAATAATTCAAGATTCTAAGCATCGAAAACATGAACTAATTGTACCAAATGATAGAGAATTTCATGTAAATCAATTTTGTATTTCATGCTTTCATCCAAATTCGTAATAAATTGGACTGAAAAATCAAGAGAATTTTTGCTTACCTTTGGAGGAGCTCATGTATTTGGAGAGAAAGATGAAGCAAGTCTCTTGATTTTTCTTCATCTTTCTTTATTAAATAAATGAATTAAAAAATCATTTTATGCAAAATTACCAATTTACCCTTAAAATTAAATATTTTTACCAATTTACCCTTGAATTTCAATATAATTAATAAATTACCATACTTTAATCATCCCTTACATCATCATGGTCAAACAATTTTACATTTTCCAACTTTGCCCTTGAAATTTTCAAAAAAAATTACAATCTAATCATTTAAATCCAACAGTTCATATTCAACATGGAAAAATTATCTTAAATCCAACAACCCACATTAAATCCTTCCAAATTAAGATATGGAAATGACATTATTAATCTTGATTAATCATCCTTCAAAATATATCAAAAATTCAATTTGATCCGATTATCTGGATTTTTCTCGAACTTTATTGTTTTTTAACTTTTAATTCAAAATTCATATGAAAATTCGATTCCCATGGAAACTTCATTCTTATGGGTGAAATATTCATTTACAGGACCAAATTACATAAAATTTTAAAATTACACTTTATCCCTAAACTTGGGACTTTTCCCAAGTTTATACTTTGGCCATTAATTTTAAAATTTACATTTTGGTCACTAGATGAAATTTTGGGGTATTACATAAATCACATAAATCTTTAGCTACAAATTGATCACCAATGATATAAGTAATAGTAAAACGCCTTGAATCTTTTAGTTTTTGTGGCAATCGACTTGTAGCCATTGCGCTATAGCCTTCAGTAAGTGCTACATTTCGAACTCACATAGCCTTCTCTTTTCAGAAAGTACTTCTCGCATAAACTTGATATAGTTTATATTTTTCTATAAAGTATCGATCAGTGGGATGTTGATTGTCAATTCTCGAGTACATCAATAAATGCTTTGAATGGTTGATCTTTATTGGTTTTCTTGAATCTTTGCAGGAAGGGTGGTGGAGGTCTTAGATTAGGTTGTGGCATCACAAGTATGACATGAGGTACTTCTTGCGATGATGTTTTTAGCATTGATCCATAACTTCTTCTTTGTCTTGCTTCTCCTGCTGCATCATCTGGAAGGGATGTTTCTTTTGCCACTTTCTTGTTTTCAATTTATTGATCACATCCTCTCATCATCCTTATTCTTTTTTTCAGTAGTGGGGTTCCCAAGGTGAATTATACTTTGATTCATGATGGCTCTACAATGCTCATTGCAATGAGCCTTTGCATGATCATTAGAAACTCTAATATCGTTGGGTAGTTGCCCTGGTTGCCTATTGCTTATTGCATGACCCAACTGTCCAACTTGGTTTTGCAATGCTCTCAGAGATGTTGAATTTTTTCCATATATTCCTACATTAAAGCTTCAAGAAAGATTAGGTTAGCAGCTCAATTGGAATTCTGGCCTTGGTAATTCTACCTTTGTTGGGGTTGTACTAGATTCAGGGTCTTGAGGACATTCTTCATAATTATGTGCATCTCAAAATAAACACAAGAGGAATGAGATGCAGCTTTTACCTCATACATGCCACCTGACCTTTGCAGTTTTTTTTTACCATATCTGTCAAATCTGTGATCTGGGAAGCCATTGAATTTAAAGCATCAGTGTCTGTTGCTACAAAATTTCATCTGCCAAAAATGTTCCTCATATTGGGTTATTAATAGTCGTTATTAGAAATCCTCTCCAATATATCATATGCTTCATTTTATGAGTTGTCCAATAGTGTTCCTTTTTGCTGAAGCATAAACTACCATGCGAGTATGCATCTTTAACCCATTATAAAACATCTCTATTTGCGTTCAATGAGGAAAACCGTGCATCAGACATTTTCTCAGCAATTCTCCAAAACACTCTCAATCTATATACAAATTCTCGTCTTCCATTTACTTGATGGAAGTAAGGTCATTCCTGAGCTTTGCATTCATATTGTGCAGAATGAAGCACAATAGAATTTTTTATGCTAATTCATTCCAGGATGCTATAACACTAGGTGGTATCAAATTGAGCCATTATCTAGCTTTGTCAAGCAGACAGTAAGAAAGTAATTTCATCTTCAATGCCTCATCCGGAACTCATTGTTGTACAAAATAATCACACACCTCCATGAATTCCCTAAAGTGTGCTCTCGAATCTTCAGTAAATGAGACATTATATTACCCCATGGATTGCATCATTTGAAATATAATTGGCTTTAATACAAAGTTAGTAGTTTAGATTGCTAGTCGTGCAATTGTAGGGTGTAAGTCATCCAACGTAGGCACAACATGCTCCTTAATAGGTCGATTACGGTAATCCATGTTGAAATACGACTATCCTAACACTCCCCTATCTTATGAAGAATAAAGGTGTAGATGAAGTGATCTAGGTTAATACCGATGCTACTCAGAAAAAGCTTCTTCTTGGATGCTACAACACTCTTCGGTTGAATGGCTTGAGCAGCCATGGCAAGAGATGAGAGAATTTTTTATGAGTGTTAGAGAGTGGAGTGTAGAAAATATGATGCTTAAAATGAACAAATGGTCATCTTATTTATAGGTGCAAGGAGCCATCCTATCTCCAATGAATTTGCTCCACGTTTCAAATGCTGGTTGGAGAAATATTAGTTGTCCCAGCTAGCTATCCCATTCCAGAACAAGCTTAGCACCTGATAACTCATTGGTTGCTACGGCCTCTGCTCAGTATACTCTACAGCTTCAACCGTTGCTACAACATTTTTGTACCCTTTTCCAGCTATTAAAATGAAAAATCAGCTCAAGTTATACGAAATTTCTCATAATGCAATATGTATGCAAATGTAATAAAAATGATCCTAAAATGCTTCTAAACATGCTTAAGTTCAAACTAAAACTAAGTACAAATGATTGATATGATAACTCTTTTGGAGAGTTATCATGAATAAGGAGTAATGATACTTACTTTGAACATAACCAGCACTAAAAAGAGCTTAAGTTAACTTTAGATTCCATTGCTTAGATGCTTACTTCAAACCATAAAGAGATTTTTGTAGTCTACATACCATAAGCTCCATCTAACTGTAAAAACCAGCTGGTAACTCCATATACGCTTCATCCCTTAAGTTACCTTGTAAGGCATTATAGACGTCTATATGATATAATGGCTAATAAAAAACATAAGGCAAATAAAGTAAACTTTGAACAATGACCAATTTCACAACAAGGAAAAAAGTATAAACATAATCGATCCCTTATTTTTTACTATAACCCTTGACCACTTAACGAGCTTTAAATCTCTCAAAAGCATAAGAGGTGATGTATTTGATCTTATAGAACCACTTTCAACCAATTGAAACCTTGTTTGAGGCCAGGGAAACCACTGACCAAGTCTTATTTGATTCAAGTTATTGTATTTCTTCTTTCATGCACTAAGCCACACTTTGTGCATATACCAAATGGTAAGTCTAAAGTTGTCACCCATACTTGTTCTCATCAATTAACCAGTGATTTCCTCATTTATAATATTTTGTTTGTTCCCAATTTTTGATTGTAAACAAAAGAGAGAGCTCGGAAGAAGAGTGCTAGATATTTTGACAAAAAGTCAACAAAACAAGAAATAAAGAAAACAAGTCTAAATTTGCAAAGAAACCGGGCCAAAAAACAAGTCAGGCCATAAAACCGAGATCTCGATACCATGTTAAAATTAGAGAAGAAATTAAAAAAATTCATCATTTGTAATATCACAATCTCAAAATTACATCTTCATTACCTATTTATATACATACTACTCCTCTAACCAACTAATCGAAATAGTTAAGGAATAACAAAAAATACAATAAAATAACTAATCATCTCCTAACTTCTAACAACAAAATTAAATCGTAACTTATATTCAATGATTGTGAACATCTATCAATATGTAGCCTAATAGTCTAAAGCAATGATAGTTAATCAGGATAACTGAATAAACAACATTTGGATCTCTAAAGGTGACATCAATCCAATCCTTAGAAAAAATAAAAAAAATATGCTATAAAAATAGATAAAACATCAATTATTTCCATACAAAGAGGAGAAGACTATTAAAAAACCATAATTCAAACTATATGGAAGAATTAAGGTTAATATGTATTAAAGTATTAAGGTTAATATTATCAATGTTTCCTTAAAAAAGAATATTATAATATTTTTAAAATAAGTTATGGATAAATGTAATAAACAACTGACAACATTTATGAATAAATTGTAATGATAATAAAACATGTAAGGAGAGAAATAACTTAAAAGAAGGTCACCAATAAACCAAATGAGTAATATGTAAACCAATGACCAAATTGAAAATATAAAATTTTAAGAATTAAACATTTATTTTGTAAAAATGACACATAAAAATATACAAGGTCATATTTGAAATTATCATCAAATTTTCATGACATTAATATAATTTGAACCAAGTTTAAAAGTCAAAGTAATCAATTACAAGTCAATTATTGCAAATGGAAACATTTTGCAAAACTAAAAATGTTTTGGAGGGTAAAAGTAACAGAGTACTATAGATCTATACGGATACGGGTGACCCGATTTGATCTGATGTGTCATATTAGGGCCACCGGAGTGACCCACACTGAAAATCCAGAGAAATTAAAATTTTGGTAAACTATTTAAAAAAATCAAACAATTTATAAATAAAAACATAAGTTCATAAATTAAATTATAATCAAAACAAAATTCTACAGTGCACTCTATAAAAACAAATTTTAGACTATAATATAAAAGCATTATATGACATACATGCCCTTTTTTAAATATGTCGTACTCCACAAACAATGCCAATAGAACTCCCATTACTGATGTTGTTAAAAGCATATGATCATTCCATTAACCTAAAATGGTAATGTCAGAACGGTCCTTAAGCTTTTAGGGCAAAGGCGGGGAGTAATCCAACTTAATTTTGAAAAAGATTGGTTCTTTAAATAAATAAATAAATAAATTTTGGTGTCACCATCGACCTTTGGGTTAGCTAGGTCGAATACTTAAAAAATATCTTTTAAAATAATTTTAAGAAAAATAATTTTAAAAGATAAAAATTCATCTGTGTTTAACCAGAAACTCGTTTTGAAGAGGGTCCGAGAGTCGATTACATGTGGGGAAGGATTAGCACCCTCACACGTCCAAAATTGATACCTAAGCAATTATGAATCATCTAGATATTGAAAATTAAAAAATCGAATGGTATATTTAAATTACGATTATCTCCTTTAAATATTTTTTGAAAGGATATTCTTTTATACAAATAATCCTCGAAAACCCACTCCTTACCAGTTAAGACGTGTTTCCATCGATTCCCCATATAGAAGACCAATACCTTGATCTTTGTAACAAACTGGATATACATTTGATATGTTCGAAAAATAATCAAGTAACAAAAAGATGTCATTTCGCACGAACAATCCTTGGGAGACACACTCTTTGCCAGTTAAGGCATGTTTCCATGATTTTTCTCACGAAGTGACATTGCCATACATTTAATACTTACACGAATAAGATCATACCATTTTGTACGAACAATTTGGCGGAGACACACTTCTTGCTAGTTAAGGTGCATCTCCATAAATTATTCGTACAAAGTAATATTTATTAATAATTTTTAAAAAATACTAATATACGTATATTAATTAACCCAATCATATTTAAGAATAACAATTATATAATTCACATATAATATTTGAGCTAAAACAACGTATAAAATACTCGCATGACATACTTTATATAACACTAGATTAAATGAACATACATAAAACATGCTACTTACACATATGACACAAATTAATATGGACTACAGTATAAATACATGGGAAATCGGAATACAAAGTGCATAAACTAAAAGACACAAAAAATATGTGACCAAAATAAAAAGAGGTGACAACTTTTAAGATCAAACAATAAAACCAGCAAGAACTAGGGTAACCATTGCAAATATTTTACAAACTAGGCATTGTAATCGTAAATAAACCAACATCAACATTCGGGGCTAATATGGAAATTATTAAAGTAGGGTACTCAAATTAAAATAGTCCTAAAAATAAAAAAATAAGTAGAAAGGGACTAAAACAGAATACATGCAAAACTTTAAGTGTAAATTAAAACAAATAAAAATTCATTGCAGTGACCAAAATAGCAAATTAGAAGATACGAGG
Source organism: Hibiscus syriacus (assembly GCF_006381635.1). Lineage (NCBI taxonomy): Eukaryota > Viridiplantae > Streptophyta > Magnoliopsida > Malvales > Malvaceae > Hibiscus > Hibiscus syriacus. The sequence continues at coordinate 1,287,417 of NW_024062738.1, read as the reverse complement.
GCCACAGGAACGATTCTCTCATGCGTCCAAAATGCACCACTCTACCCCCCGAAATGAAATCGTTTCAAATTGGGTTTAAAATGGCCAAATGCCTTATTTCATCAAAACTCTATCTATTTCTAAAGAGAAAAACTCTTTGGCTTCTCTCTTCATTTCCTCGATGGGGAAAGGTCGGTAGCCTTCGACCACTGCTCACTAGAGCACTTTGTCACTACCCACGATGGTCGGAGTTTAAAAGCTTACCCCAAACAACCATTTCTCTCCTAAAACTAGATCTAAACCCCTTTTCACTTAAAAATGAGCTAATCATTCTGGATGTACCTTCGATAAAGCAACACCTCCCAGCGATATTTGGACTTTCTAATAACAAGCGAGACTTCGACGAATGTGGGTAAGACTCCTTTTTTTTCTCTGTTCTTATCTCTTCAAGAGTGGCTCTGGATCATTCTTTTTTGGTCACTCTATCTCTCTTTCTCTCTTTTTAGCTTTCAAAAAGTCTCCTATTGTTTCTGTTGTGTAACTGTATTTTATATAGAGGGCATTCTTCTTTTGACTTTTTTGTGCTGTATGTAAATGGAAAGAAAAATATTTGATTTTTGTTTTTTCTCTCCTTTTTTTGGCTCTGGATACTCTGACCGAGGATGGTATTTCAGCGGGGACAACGCCCTGTCCCAAACAACGGTTATCCATGCAAAGGATGGGGTAAACGTTTTACCCCAAGGCTTTTTGTTTTCTTTCAGTGACTAGTGTAGAATCTGGTGGCGATGGAAGACCTTGGGAATGGTGAGTCACAGACGAGCAATTTGGTCGGGCGCGTGTAGACTGATCGTCGCGTGGTGGTGGTTGTATTGACGTGCGGGTGTATCGAGCCGAGCGTATATCTCAGATGAGGGGTAGATCAACGGTTGGCATCCTTCGGTTAAAGATGGGCCATTAGATCGCTGGTCAAATCCAATGGTTCAGATGCCTTGATGACAGCGGCTGATGTAAATTAAGGTAAAACCCTAACTGAGCATTTAATTTAGACCATTGGATCTCAACAGATCCAATGGTGGATAGACGACTGTGCGTGAATGCTTGATATAACCAACACCCTAAACTTTTTGGGCTATTACTGCGGGTTCGAGCCTGCTTCAGTTGGGTCAATTCAGGTTTGGGTCATGGCTAATGTTTGGGCCTGTAAAAATGTTAATTTTTGTTTTAAATCTCAGCTTATATATGTGTATATTTGTATAATAATAATAATAGTCAACCTAATAATCAAAAACCTAAAAATGTTAATGTTTGGGCCAATTCAGAATCGAATGAAACCCCTAGAGAAAATGAGCGTCTACAGTTGCCCCTCTTTGCTAATTTTCGTGCATCAAGAATAGAGAAAATATCAAACGATGGTCATATTTTTTTGGTTATGAGGAAATTGAAAGGTTAATCCGCTCCACTATAACTTCAGGGTAGGTCATACTTGATTTGCTCCACTTTTTTGGGTAATTAGATCTGAAAGATTTGATTCACTTCGTTGCTCTTTAGGGAAGGTTGAACCGAGTTTGATTTACTTTCTTTCTCTTCAAGAAGATCAAATCTAAAAGAAAGAGGATATGCTCCAACATTCTTTAGGGGAGATCATACTCGTATAATTTTGATACGCTTCGCTGCTCTTCAGGGAAGATTTAATTGAACTTTTTTTGCTACATTGCTCTTCAGGAAGACCAAATCTGAAAGAATAAGAAAATATGTTCCACTTTTTTTGAGTAATCAGACTCGAGAAAATTTTGATCCACTTTTGCTTCGAATATCGAACTTGAAAATCAAACATTACCAATCATTAGTATTTGTTTGAGAATTTGAAAAAATCATACTCGAAGGTAGAGAATCTTTGGAAATCCATTTCTTTTGTGGGAATTTGTCTTGCATCCATCAATTATGGAAATCTACCTTGACTCGAGTGTCACATGAACCTTTCCCTTTTGGGGACTTTGAATTGGTTACTTTTATCTGGAGATTTCAACATTAGCCCCTCGTGGCTTTCTCTTGAAAGGCTAGTAGGTATTTAATTACATTTGTCATCATGCATTTATAAATGTCATGATCCTAATTATGCCTAAAATGTGTACAATAATGCAATTTTAGTGTATTTTTCGAAGAAGAATCTTTTTGCGTTGGTTGTCTTGTTATTCGGTCCAATCTTGGGTACATAAATCACGATCGGTTCACCCCCACTAAAAATATTGATAAATAACAAATGTATTAGATTATCCTATCTTGCGGAAACTATCTATGTACTCCAAAGTTTCAGTTTCATGTAGCCCATCATCAGGTAAGTCTTATGCTAAAACCATTGTCAGCTTTAGAACACCTACACCTTTCCAAAACGTTTTACACAATAATACACTATGATGTCATGTTTTTCAAGTTAAACTACGTGCTTTTAATTTTCAAAGTAGGATGCTTGTAACTGGGTGTTAATCAGAAAAAATACCCTTTTTATTTATATAAACGTAAAGCGTTTTTGGGTAAATACATGGAAAACTTTTAAATGGAAAAGAAAATAGAAGAAAATGAAATAGGTGTCTTCAGATATAAATAATACAAACGATTTTGAACTGGCACGCCGCAGAGTGACTCAAGTGTAGCTTTTGTTAAAAGGATCTCGAGAATTGTAACAATGCGTGGGGGTGCGAAGTTCCCTATAGACTACCAAATTTCTAGATAATAAATGTCATAAACCAATATTGAATCTTGTTTGCATTCAATTTCTTTACTAGTTGTTTCAAACAAGACCATTTCAGTCTTCAGTCCCAACTTTGATCATCTTTTGATGTTACTGCTCAAATCAGGAGCTCTTTCGACTTCAAAATAATTTCAGAACCTCCACTATGCCCGAATCCTGAATTTGAATGTTACTCAAGTCACCCTTCACAGCTTTTTAACTTGAGGCATCCTTTGGTGTCAGGACGCCTTTTACGGATTTTCATTTTGAACCTCATTTTATTTATTTTTCATTTTTCTTTTAGTTTTTTTTTTTTTTTTTTATTTTTTCTTTTTTCTTTAAGAAATTATCTCTTGATCGCATTGGAGTTCACTGGGTTGGATAATTCTAGCCCATCTATCTTAGTAAGGATCAGAGCTCCTCCTGAAAAGGCTTTCTTCACAACATAAGGTCCTTCCCAATTTGACATCCATTTTCCTCAAAAATCATTTTGAATAGGTAGGATCCTTCTAAGCACTGGATCTTCATCATGAAACTATCGGGGATGGAATTTCTTATTGTGTGCTCATATCATGCGCTTCTGGTACATCTGACCATGACAAAGGGCTTTCAATCTTTTTTTCTTTGATCAAATTCAATTGGTTGTATCTGTCTTGTACCCATTCTGCCTCATCTAGCTTCACTTCCGAAAAACTCGAAGTGTGAAACTTTCTGCCTCAATGGGTAACACGACCTCCATCCCATAGGCTAAAGAAAATGGAGTTGCCTCAGTTGATGTTGCACCGAAGTTCGATAAGAAACAAAGAAAATGTCAATTTCTCATGCCAGTCCTTATAACTCTTAGTCATCTTCTCTATAAGCCTCTTGATATTCTTATTATCTGCCTCCACTACCCCATTCATCTTTGGGCAGTTGGTAGTGGAATTATGATGCTTTATCTTGAATTGCTCACAGACTGACTTCATTATTTTATTGTTTAAGTTCAAGGAATTGTCAGAGATAATTCTCTCTGGTAAGCCATATCAATAGATGATCTCATTTTTTAAGAACTTGCAGACTGTTGATTGAGTGAAATTTGCATAGGAAGTCGCTTCTACCCATTTACTGAAGTAATCTATTGCCAATAAGATAAAATAATTGACATTTAAAGCCTTAAACAAAATTTGTCTAATGATGTCCATGCCCTACATAGAGAATGGTCATGGGGTTGTCATCACGTACAACGGTGAGGAGGGATATGAATCCCATCTCCATAAATCTGGCACTTGTGATATTTTATGGCGTAATTGATGGAATCAATTTCCACTGTTAACCAATAATACTCGAATCTGATTATTTGTCTACCCATGGAATGTCCATTGACATGGGTACCACACACTCCTTCATGAACTTCCTCAAAAATTATTTTAGCTCATTTGGCATATACACATCTTAACATGACCTAATTCAGACTTTTCTTGTATAAGATTTCACCATCAAGCACGTACCCTGCAACCATCCTTCTAATAGTCTTTTTTTCATTCTCAGTTGCCTACTCAGGATAACTTTGATATTTGATGTATTGCAAGATATCATAGTACCATGGATTTCCATATCCCTCTTCTTTGATGCTATAGCAATGGGTCGGATACTTATAAGCATGCATCTCAATGGGCATCATGTTCGACTGTCCATTTACTTTAAATGTTATTGCCAAAGTAGCCAAGGTATCTGCCATTTGATTTTCTTCTCTGGGGAGATAGTTGAATGTAACTTCTTCAAATTCTTTGATAAGCTCCATGACCAATTTGCGATATTCCACCAGTTTAGGATCTTTTGTTTCCCATTCACCCCTAAGTTGATAAATTACTAGGGCTAAATCACTATATACTTTGAGTGTCTTTACCTTGCTCTCAATAGAAGCTCTGAGACCCAAAACGCAGCTTCATAGTCAGTCATGTTATTTGTGCAATCAAAATTCAGTTGACAAGTGAAAGGATAGTGTTCTCCACTAGGTGAGACCATAATTGCCTCAATTCTATACCCCAAGGCATTTGGAGCACCATCAAAGTTTAACTTCCAATGTCCACTACTGGAAGTAACTATTTCTTCTATCGAAATAGCCATTAAGTCTTCATCTGGGAAATCAAAACTAGTGGCTCATATTCTTCAAAAGTCCTGCTTGCGATAAAATCTATTATAGCACTCCCCTTGACTGATTTATAGCTCACATATTAGATATCGAACTCTAACAATAGAATTTGACAACAAGCTAATCTTCCGACAGAGCAGGTAAACCCATCCTATATTTCAAAGGGTCAATCTTGGAGATAAACCAAGTGGTGTGATACAACATATATTGCCTAAGCCTCCAAGTAGCCCAAACCAAAGCACAACACAACTTTTCGATCAGTGAGTACCTTGCTTTGCACTCAGTAAACTTTTTGTTGAGATAGTAAATTCCCCTCTCTTTCTTCTCAATTTGGTCATGTTGTCCAAATACACACCCCATCGAGTTTTCAAAGACTGACAAGTAGAGAATTAATGGTTTTCCTAGATAGGTGGCACCAAGATTGGGTTATTTGATAAATATCACTTAACTACTTCAAAATCTTCTTGACAATCATCACTCCATACCCCTGAGTTATTTTTGTAGAGAATGTGAAAAATGGGGTCTCATTTCTCGATCAACTTTGAGATAAACTGAGCAATATAATTCAACCTCCCTATAAATCCTCAAACTTCTTTTCATGTTTGTGGGGGTGGAAACTTTTGAATGGCCTTGAGTTTTTCTGGATCTATTTTGATTTTTTTTTTGCTCACTACAAACCCCAAGAGCTTCCCAAATGTCACCTCGAATGTACACTTATTTGGGTTGAGTTTCAGCTGCCATTTCCTTAACCTCTGGAAGAGTTTTCAAAAATTTCCAACGTGTTCTTTCTCTGTTTTGGCCTTGAAAATCATATCATCAACATAAACATCTATTTCTTTATGCATCATATCATGAAACAATGTTACCATGGCTCACAGGTAGGTTGCCCTTGCATTCTTCAGCCCAAACGACATCACCTTGTAGTCTCCCACATGTTGACAAACATAGTCTTCTCAATATCTTCAGGGTGCATTTTTATTTTATCATAGCCAGAGAACCCATCCATGAATGAAAACATAGAATTTCTAGTAGTATTTTCCACCTGGGTGTGAATATGCATCAAAGGGAAATTATCCTTCGAACTGGCTCTATTGAGATCTCTATAGTCAACGAACATACAGACCTTCCCATAATTCTTTGGTACTTCGATGACATTTACCACCCACTAAAGATATTTGGATACTTTGAGGAATCCAACATCGAATTGCTTATTTACCTCTTCTTTAATTTTTAGCAGCATCTCAGGTCTCATCCTTCTAAGCTTTTGTTGCACGGGTCTACATTATGATTTTATTAGCAACTTTTATACCACTAATTCTGTCAAAACCAGAAATTTCTTCATAGGACCAAGCAAATACCTTTTTTACTATCAGAACAGTTCAATCAAACTCTGTCGTCCCTCAGTAGATAGGGTAGTACCAATTTTTACTTATTTCCTATCTTTATTTGATACTAGGTTCAAAATTTCATTAAGCACTTCATGAGGCATAATCTTCTTACCTTCTTTTTCCACCATTTTTAGCAGTTTAGAAGGTAAGTCACATTTTTCATCATTATCACAACCTTCGACTTACTTCTGACATATGGGCAACTCGAAATCAATCTCCGGTTTAGTGTCATCAATATTCATGTTATTGATATCCGAGGTCCAGAAAGAATAAAGAAAAAGAAGATATATACATATACACATAAAGGAGAATATATCCCATACCAAGATAAATAGAAGAAAATAATAATATAAATAATAAAGAATGAATAAATGCATGAGAGAATGTTTGCCACTTTTTGAATTAATGGAAATGCATCTGTCATTAAAAGGTTAAAACAAATAGCTTAACTCTTTATATAAAATCACCTACTACCCTGGGTTTAGACAGTAGGGAAATTTTTCGTGTAGTACTCTAAAATAGATTTGTAAAATACATGCAATTCTTCAAAAGTCCAATTGTTCAATACAAAGCCTGGTGGGGTGGGATAAATTCCTATAGCCATTCATTTTTCAGATTCATTACCTAATATGACATTTACGCCTAGGTTTCCCAGGGCATTCTCAACGATCGACTCCTTGTCTTGCTAACTCCCTTGAAATATGTGTCCTCTAGACATAAAGGTGGCATGCAATGGTAGGAAATTCATCGGCTCCCAACTAAAGTTTTCTTCAACTAACCTCATTTTTCTCTTCTCCTGGCTTTTCTTGATGCCTTTTAATTTCTCTCTCAGAGTCGGCTGATATCCCAGACCAAAGCTATCTTTCTTGGTAGTGGGGAAAACAAGGTTAACAGATCCTTGCAAATGGCTTCCTAGCCCCTTTCCAGCCTTAGCCCCTTCCTAAAGTTAGCTTCAATCCTATTTGGGTGTAGTTGGACAACATGAGATTAGATATCCTTCTCCCCTCAGCCATGAATGCATTATTGGCAAATTCCAGAGATCTGAAGGAGCATTTGATAACATCCTCATCTACCTCCATGTAAGATGCACTAGTGGAAACAAAAGCAATAATGTATTTTTTGACATTGATACATATCAACCTCCCCTCAATCACAAACTTGAGCTTCTGGTGCAGCGTGGATGGAGTGTTGCTCCTGCCTAGTGGATCCACGACCTTCTTAATAGGCATTTGTACGTTGGAATGATGTCTATGACAAGGAACTTGACCTCATAGGTAGATGGGCCAATAGTTAGGGGGTTGTCAATCTTCCCCAACACTTTTCTCTTCATTCCATTAAACTCTCGAATGACACTCTAGCAGTTTCTCATATGTGTGTTGTCGATAGACAACTTCTTCAAGGTTATAAATGGCATTATATTCAGCACAGAGCCATTTTCAACTAGCACTCTAGATTAAACTTGTCCCTTGCATCTGATAGTGATATGCAAAGCTTTGTGACTTCCCATCATCCTAGACAGGATCTCATCGTCGAAAAAGGAAATAAAGTTGTTAGCTTGGGTATTCACAACAAACTTATCCAGATTGTCCACATGTACATCTTTAGGAATAAAAGACTGATTTAAAACCTTTATCATGGCATCTCGGTGTGCCTCAAAGCTCAATAGAAGAGAAAATATCGAGATGCAAGCAAGTAGCTTGTGTAGCTGTTCCATAATGCTATATTCGCTGTGTTTCAAGAATTTCAAGAACTCCACAACATCTTTCTCAGTCACAGGTTCGTTAACAACTGGCTCATCCTCTTTCAGCAGTATGTCAACCTTCTTCCCTTTATCGGTGATAGACATTTTTTCATTCTCTTTATGCTGATTCGAAGAGTAACACCTCCCACTCCTAGTAAAATGACCTACTTAACTTACTTCTTTTTCGATAATCTCAGATGCTCTCACATTATCACATTATCTATCATTGTAAACTCCCCTGGATGAACCTTTGGATGCACAAATCTCTCTTTCTTATCTTTCTTTGGCTTCTTGGTAAAACTCCATTTCTTTATCGTCCATCATTCTTTGTACTAGAACTCAGAATTCAGGACAATGTTGTAGGTTGTGTCCATCGCTGTTGTGATATTGGCATACATCCTCATTCTTAATTTGTTCAGTTTTTAGGTTAGGGACCAATAGGCCCGCCTTGATCATTTGGCCCCATACCCAGCGCATTAAGGATTTCACCTCACTAACACTTTTCATAATCTTCTTCCCCTTTTCCAATAATGGTATTGACTCCTAAACCTGCATGGCTTGGCAGCGGGTTTTGAGCCACGTTCAGTTGCTCATTATCACCAAAGTTTATGACATTTTTTTGCTTCAATATTTGGATGATATTTTTAAAGGCAGTGCAGTTCTCTATTGAATGTCCAGGGACCTCTGCGTGATACTCGCATTGGCCATTGGCATTATACCATTTGGGATATGGGGACTGCAAAGGTGACACATGGTAAGGAGACACCACATGTCTATCATATAGGACCTAGACTATTTTTTTGTAAGATATAGGGACCAGGTCTAATTGAGGTTTCTTTCTTTCTTGCTTGGCTCCCTTGCCCCTTACTTGGTAGGACCTTGTATGGATGAACCTGCGGCCTAAGGTCGAGATAAAGTAATGTTGTTGGGGCAATATTTCCTCACAATTTTTACCTTATTGTCATTCTTTCTCATTGGTGGCTTCTTGTAAGACTCACCTCCATCGATTCTTCCATTTTTAACTATCATTTTGATCATCTCTCTTGCATTAATTATGTTAGTAAAAATTCTTGATGAATTTCCTATGGGGTAACCAATAAAAGGAGCTTTCAAAGTATTGATAAAAAGCATGTTGGTTTCCTCTTCATCCAATGGTGGATGAACTTGTACGACCATATCCCTCCACCTTTGATCATACTATCTGAAGCTCTCATTAGATCTCTTCTCCATGCTTTGTATCGTGATTCGATTAGGCCTTACATTCTTCATGTGCTTATATTGTTCTAGAAAAGCTTTAGCCAAATCCTTCAATGACCTGATGTGAGCTATGCTCAACTAGTTATATCATTGAACGACAGAACCTGCTAAGCTCTCTTGGAAGCAATGAATCAATAGTTAATCAACCCCTACATAGCCGGTCATTTTCTAAAGAACATAATGATATGACTAGAGGGGCATCTCGTGCCATTGAATTTTTTAAAATTGGAACTTTGAGCTTTGGAGGTAACACCAAATTAGGAACAAGACTCAACTCTTTAGCATCAATCCCATACATGCTAGTGTCCTCATTCATAGCCCTAATTTATTCTTTCAGTTGTTTTAATTTTTCTTCTAATTGTTTGTTCGACTCTTTTTTTCCCTCCTCATCAAAATCTGAGACATCTTTAGCTTGTTGCTGGTTTACGGAGGTGCCATGTAAGTTTATGTGTACCCTTCCTCCCTGAGCAGTCGCTCCTTATTATAATCTAATATGAGGTGGTGTAAAGCTTAGAGGGTATAGGGGTTCTTCAGTGGTAACACCAACATTTGAAGTATTTCTATGATCCACTTATGGTATAAAACCTGGGGTATAAAGGTTCTTTGACAGTAGCACCAACCGCTGGAGTCTGTTCTCGCTCTATATTTTTCCCCTGTAGCATGCTTGCAAGTTTCTTCATCAGATCATTCTGGGATTTGAGCATTTTTTCACGCATCTCGTTTTGAGCTTTCTTGAAACTCTCTTATATTTCGAGCTAGGTGCTCTCAATTTGAGTGATTCTCTCATCCATTACCTTTTTTCGGGTATTATACGGGTGCTTAGAAGTTTCCAGTATTTTGTAGTGTACCCTTTATTTTATTTTCAATGGTTTGGTGATGAATATAAATTGTACGGAAATGAAATGCTAAACAAATAACTATAAAAGAATAAATAAAATGAAAAACATAAAACTTGAATGGTAAATAAAGTGAAAATGCATGTAGAAAGGCATTGATTCACAAAAAGTGATCAGTCTTAGAACAAATTTCGTTTAAGGAAAAAATCATCATCATTACAAGATGAATCCATTACAGAAAAGTCCTAGCTCTAGTATTCAGCTCTATTATCTCGATGAAAGCCAAGAGACATTTTTCCCAAATATGATGTCATATTCGTGTAGCTTTAGATGACTCTTACTTGCATATCTATATCCCCTAGCTTTATTACCTCTCAACTGATTCATGGTTTTGATTATCACACGATTCACATTTATTTTGTAGTCCTCATAGTAATCGTTCATTTTCTGCCACTGTTGTCTGGTGCTTCGGATAGTGCGCTCGAGACCAGTGATCTACACTTGATAACTTCGCAAAGCATCCTCTAATTCATGAACCTTTCATTGCAAAGTTGTATTTTCTTCGAGGCTGACCCTTAAATCTATCGGCCCACGCTGAGCATTCGCCAAAAATAAGGAATTTTTGAGTTGTAAAATGTAAGCACTATGCTCCTCTTTCTTAGCTTGAGCTTGAGGTAACTCTTCCTCGTGCCTTGCTCCCATATCTTGTTTCTCTTGAGTGAGGACCTCTATTCGCTCATATTTTCCCCTAAATCATTGTATCCAAAGGAAAACCTCATCTTGCTTGCCTTGTAGTGCTTGATCTCGATACTACCTTTATAATTTCAACTCTTTACTACTTAGCCTCTTTTCAGCTTCAAGTTCATCTATTCTTTGTCCTCTAATTTTGATCTCACTCAACATGTTATTCACCTCCATTTTGAACCCTTCAAACATATTACTTTTCTCAGCTTCTATCTTTTCGACTCATCGCTTTTCCTCTTCTAGTTCACTTAATATACCTTGATTTTCATCCTTGAGCTCCTCAATCTTAGCTTGCAACCCTTGTACTTCAAAAGTGAGCTCCTCTTCTCACTTCTTCCTTAGGGTGTGCCTTTGTCTAAATTCTTTGGTTTCTTTTCTTTCCCCACTCAGTGCATGAGTCCAGGATTTCTTCTATACTTTTAGCTCTTGATCCCTCTTCTTTTTCTCTACCTTTAGCTCTCTAACCCGACGTTCTCTTTCAATTCTGACATCCTTAATTCAACGGTCTTTTTTAGACTTGAGTTCTAACTTCCACTATTTTGAAGTCTTTCCTAGTCCAGCAATTTCACAGGCCCGATTACTCTTTCGATAATCTTTCTACAGGTCTGCAAAATCAGCCTCAACCTCGTCTTTCCTCTTTCGTATGAGCTAAAATTGTTTGCTATGGAACCCAACATTCAGGTCCAACATTAAATTTTCTCGTCTAAGATCTTCACAGTCTTTTTCTTTTTTCACAATTTCAGCTTCATATTCACTCCTCAGTATTTCTAACTCAGATGGCACATATCTGAATTGTTCCTCTAAAGGAATAGCTTGATCACGGTCAGGTAAGGGAATAATGTCATTCTTCATTGCATCTCTCCAAAGCACATAATCTTATGTCAATATGACATCAGCTGCTACCATATCCGTTTGAAAGAGACGTGAATGTCTCAGCTAATACTGCAGGGTTGATATTTACCTCCTTTTCCAGCCACTAAAATAGATCAACCACGACAGAGTCTATATGGCAAAAAAATTTTAGGAAAATCACTAAGCCATAAATTCTGAAAGTGAACATTTCCATGCTTTTATCAATATCATTGTGTTTGACAATCAATCCTTTAATACACAACCAAGAAAAATAGTCAGACTCTCTCTTCTTTTGAATATGGTTAATTGTCTATTTCTCTCCATTCCAGTAATGTTTCTGAGCTTGCATTTGAAGGGTTGTACTCTTTTCGCCCTTGAATAGATTCTTTCTAAGTATATCGTTTTGAAATGAAATAGAGAGGTATACTCTTCCAGAGTAGGAGTCATGTCCTCTTTGTTGAAAGTCAAACAATAATATGTTGGATTCCAAAACTGGATTAGAGCCTTCATCAATGGCTCAATTACCTTCACGTACAACAAGAGAGCTATGTCACCATACTTTTTCCAGAATGCATGCTTTGTATCGGGTTTCCAACTCTCCCAGATTTCACGTAGCCCTTGCAAATCATTTTTCTTAAGACTAACTGGGGTGACCTCTGGTAGCATTGATATGTAGTTTTCAGTCAAACTATCCTCCTTCTTTCTCTGTGTTTCTTCAGACCTTGACCTCACTTCTGTTTTCTTTATTTCCTTGTTATGAAATCTCTTGTCCATTTTATGACTGACTTCTACTATGATGACCACTTCGTAAACCAACACATTTCTTAATGATATGATCACACAATGCAATAATACAGAAACAAAAAAAATAGAACTATGTCAGTATATAAAATAAATAATCAAATAATCAAGAAAACATATCATAAATCCTACCCACATGTTTCTAGTTCACAGGCTTTGTACAGAAGTGTAAAACATAACCGCATACTCTTCTAGTTCTCATTGCTTTTTGTGGAATAAATAAATAAATAAAGCTGAGGAAATGTTAGAGTGATTTTCCCTTTTGTGACTTTTGAAGAACCACAGATAGAAATTCAGTATGAAATGGACAGAGTTTTGGCACTACTAACAGGGTCCTTGAATTTCCTATGTTGTTACCCCCTTGGACGGCCAGACCCTCGATCCTCACCCATTATATGCTTTAAATGGATCAAGTTCAATTCGAGAGGATGCATTTTCTTATCCATGCAAGGAAACTCAACGTTTCGCTTGTAAACACAAGGAATATGCACCCTTGAGGTTACTTGCTAAAGCCCATGCAGAGAAAAATAAATTTTCTCACATAAGTGTAGCATTCACCCTACCTATCGGAATAGAGTACAGTTGGAAGGAACTAAATATTCAAGGTTATAGTACGAGTGTGGGGAACTCCCAATCCTTTGCCTCAATCCAAAAAACAAATAGACTAAAAAGGTCAGAAATCTGAAAGACATAAATCACACATTAGTACACTTATAAGTAAAAGATATATGATTCAATGAAAACAAAACATGAGGATTAAAATTTAAATATCATTTAAATTTACCATTTTCAACTAAAATGATAACATATAATCGATTATAGCCTGACTCTCTAATGTCCCCAGTGTAGTCGCCAAGCTGTCGGAACAGTCCTTAAGCTTTTTAGGGCTATGGCTGGGAGCGATCCAACTTAATTTATGAAAAGATTGGTTCTTTAAATAATTAAATAAATTTTAGAGTCACCATCGACCTTTGGATTAGGTCGGTTGAATACCTAAAAATATCTTTTAAAATAATTTTAAGAAAAATAATTTTAAAAGATAAAAAGTGATATGTGTTTAACCAGAAACTCATTTTGAAAAGGGTTCGGAAGTCAATTACGCGTGGGGAAGGATTAGCACCCCCACAATGCCCAAAATTGGTACCTAAGCGATTATGTGTCATCTAGATATTGAAAATTACAAAATGGAATGGTATATTTAAATTATGATCCTCTCCTTTAAATATTTTTGAAAGTATATTCTTTTATACAAAAAGTCCTCGAAAACACACTCCTTGCCAGTTAAGACGTGTTTCTATTGAGTCCCCATATAATAGACCATTGCCTTGATCTTTGTAATAAACTGGATATACATTTGATATGTTTGAAAAATAATCAAGTAACAAAAGGATGTCATTTTGTATGAACAATCTTGGGAGACACTCATTGCCAATTAAGGTCTGTTTCCATGATTCCCCTCACGAAGTGACATTGCCATACATTTAATACTTACTCGAATAAGATCATACCATTTTGTACGAATAATTTGGCTGAGACACACTCCTTGCTAGTTAAGGCATCTCCATAAATTATTTACACAAAATAATATTTTTAATATTTTTTTTAAAAATACTAATATATGTATATTAATCTAACTCAAGCATATTTAAGAATAACAATTATATAATCCATGTATAATATTTGAGCCAAAACAAAATATAAAAATACTCGCATGGTATACGTATATAACACTTGATTAAATAAGTGTACATAAAACAAGCTACTTACACATATGACACAAATTAATATGCACTACGGTGTAAATACATGGGAAGTCGGAATATAAAGTGGATAAACTAAAAGACACAACAAATATGAGAGCAAAATAATAAAAAAAGGTGACAACTTTTAAGATCAAACATCAAAACCAGCAAGAACTAGGGCAACCATTGCAAATATTTTACAAACTATGCACTGGAATCGTAAATAAATCAACATCAACATTCAGGACTAAAATGGAAGTTATTCAACTAGGGTACTCAAATTAAAATAGTCTGAAAAATAAAATAACTGGTAGAAAGAGACTAAAACAGAATACGAGTAAAACTTAAAGTGCAAATTAAAACAAATAAAAATTTATTGTAGTGGCCAAAATAGAAAATTATAAGATAAGGGTTGTGGGAACGATTCTCCCATACGCCCAAAGCGGACCACTCTGCCCCTGAAACGACATCGTTCAAATTTGGTATAAATACCCAAAAACTGGCCTAAAATGGTCAAATAACTCATTTCATCAAAACTCTCTCTTTCTAAAGAGAGAAACTCTCCGTCTTCTCTTTTCCTTTCCTCGTTGGGGGGAGGCCGACAACCTCTGACCACCACTCATTGGAGCACTCTGCCCCACCCACGGCGGTCGGAGTTCAAAAACTTACCCCAAAACAAACTTCTCTCATAAAACCAGATCCATTTTCACTTAAAAACAAGTGAATCGTTCTAAATCTAGGGATGTACCTTTGAAAGAACACCAACTCCCGGTGACGTTTGGACTTTCTGATGACAAGCGAAACTTTGTCGAATGAGGTTAAGGCTCCTCATTTTCTTCTTTGTGTTTATCTCTTCAAGAGTGGCTCTGGATCTTTCTTTTTTGGCCGTTCTCTCTTTCTCTATTTTAGCTTTCGAAAAGTCTCTCTCTTTTTATGTTGTGTAAATATATGTTATATAGAGGGCCTTCTTCTTTTGACTTTTTTGTGTTGCATGTAAATGGAAAGAAAAAATCTTTGACTTTTGTTTATTTTCTCTCCTTTTTGGCTCTATATGCTCTAGCCGAGGATGGTATTTAAGTGTGGACAATGCCATGTCCCAAACGGCGATGATGCATGCAAAGGACGGGGTAAATGTTTTACCGCGAGGCTTTTTGTTTCCTTTCGTTGACCGCGAGGCTTTTTTATTTTCTCTCCTTTTTTTTTCTTTCGGTGACAAGCAAATAGCAAAAGCTCTGCATATCTAACCCTTATTCATTTGGTTAATTGTTGTTTATTGGATTAGCTTGTCACTTTTATTTGATTGTTTTCTCTAAATTTTTCAACCCATGCTTAAACTTGAGACTTAACAAAACTTTTTGAGTGAATCTTTGGTAAATAAATGAAATAGGGATTGAAGTATGCTTGAGGACAAACATTGAATAAGTGAAGGGGAATTTGATGAGTGTTTAAATATTGCATATATTTATTGTTATTTACTCATTATTTTCCGATTGGATATTACTAATTTGTTTTCTTTTGGATTTATTTTGGATAGGAGCTTCATTGGTTAATTAGCCCAAAACCAATAGATTTCGATGATCCAGGCAACATCATCTAGAAGACGAGTGGAATTATCTTGAATATTTAATTGAAATTTACATGACATAAGGTTATCCATAAGATGAAGCAGAATTAAACCAGATGTACAAGATTTACATATTTATTTTTATCATTTGTGATAAACCTTTTAGATTTATGATTTTTAGTTTGATTGTTTTATTATTAATTTTTTATTTAGGATTTTTAGTTTGATTATTTTATTATTATTTTATTTAGGAATTAGTTATTTTATTAGAACTTTTGGAAGGAGTTTTAGTTGGATTGGGAATTAGTCATTATATTTGCTTAGAACTTTCAGGTTATAAATACTAGGCTCAACCTTTAAACTCGTATTGGAATTTATATTTCCTTAGCTATTTATTGAAGTTCAATTTTTCTTTCATCTTTTTATTTTTCTTTCATTATTTTCTTTTTCACCCTTGCTAAGCATGAATTCTACCATGCTTAGCTAAACCTATTTTAGCCGATAGCTGAGCGACGACTCTATCCATTTCATGAGAATTGAAGCTTCACATCTTCAAAGTTTTTTGTTATTTTTGGTAAACAAGGTTAGGAAATTGACGTAACTTTTAAATTCTTTTCACTTCCAATTCAAAAGGTCGATGTTTTGCTTTGCAATACAGTTGGGGTGGAGAGTCTACTTGCAGCAAATTCAAATCCCTAAGAACAAACTTAGCGGTGGTCCGCTAAGGGAAATCAAGATCGGGTTTGATTCTCATTGAGACTCATAATCCGAGCATGGGCTTTTCCAATATTAAAGAAGATATTGGCAATAACATCGATAGTCGAAGTTAAATCCAAACAATGATTAATTTTAAATAATTGATTCTGGGGATTAATTTACACGAGAGAAAAGTAAGTTACAAGTGTTGGGCGTTGTAGACTGTAACCGGCAAGATTTCGAAGAAAAAACTATATCAAGGATCAAGACGAGTCAAGTCAAAACGAAGCTAGAGGCTATCTCCTATTATTATCTCTTTCAATTATTTATTTTTATTACTTTGTTATTTTTATTTAATTTTAGTTTATTCAATTAAAATTCGATAAATCCCTTTTTTATTTTATTTTGCATATTTTCTAATTAGAGACCAAGTCAGATTTAATTGGAAATTCCTTACTCCATGTGGATCAACCCTATTTCTCTATACTATTCTATTCATTTTATTTTATTTATTTATTTGACAATTACGATGCTTGTCACTTATCGCAAGTGTTTCTCATATCATATTTATAATAGTATAAGTAAGAATGCACTCGCCTGGGTTTTGTGCATTAAGATTCGAAAATAGAGGTTTTTGTTACTTGGTTTGGTCTATTTTACTATATGAAACAGTAAATACCTCAAAACCGTTTAATTAGATTTTGTTGGAATTAACCTTTTAAGTAACAAACAAATCCTTCAATTCCTAGAGTTAAAATTGATGGAATAATATATATATATTTTTATGATTAAATTATAGAAGTTGACTGTTTATGCTGACCGTAATGTATGTGATTGTCATGTCCAAATATTATGGCTTTATGTAGGAATTTGACTCACCATTGATATCATTTCAATTTTGTACATGAATCCTTTCGTTCTTTCTAAGGCTTTTTCAATTTGACCAACCATTAGCTTCACCTTATAAGGTTCTAGTTTCTAAATGTAAGAATCAAACCATTTTTTACTCACACCTAAACATTAAGGGTTGACATTTGGTTATACAGGCATGATGGGTGAAGATAATGAGAAGAAGAAAGGGTTGAGAAGTGAATGATATGATGTTGCATTACTTTCACTAATTATTCTCTCTTTACAGAGAACATTTCTACAAACTTATTGCAATGTCTGATATTTACCGAACTGGTTGTTCATTCTCGAAAAAACAAATTACTTATTCTAATTGTTGTCTTCCTTTGAAAATCCAGTGGAAAATTTTCAAGATCGACCCTGAAAATGACTGGGTAAATTATGTTTACATAGTGAACTCTTGCATCATATGCTCTTCATTATTTGTTCCACCTTATGTAACTAAATCTGCACATTACCGGAGTTCTCTTTCTTTTGGCAATGATACTCAAGTGAGTTTCGGATTTGGGCGAGAGGTATATACACTCAGATATATATATATATACACACTATAACAACGATAAATGTTACAAAAATATTAGTGATCAAATACATAACAACATATTAGAGAGGTGTAGCGGAAGCATGGTGGGCCCATAACCCATAGGTTCTAGATCAAAACTTTGCTATGATATTTCAATTTTTATTTTCAAAATTTTTCTTGGTTTGCATCATATGTTCTTCATGGTTTGTGTTTTTACTCAGATTTCAATTTAGAGTGTTATTTCAAATTTTTCAGGGGCTGATGTTCATCATCACGGCTCTTGTGCACCTAAGAATGGAATTTGAATTTTGCTTTATGGGTTCGGTCTATTTAACTCCCTGAAACAGTGAATACATAAAAATATGTTAATTGCATTTGAGATTGATATTGTTGAATTAAATTCTGCTTTTTTATTTAATTAAAATTAAGTAACTGAAGGTCATTCAATTTATTTACGTAGTGTTTGCTTATCTTTCGGATCTGGAGAACTTGAGTATGAATTTCTACACTTTCGTCTCGTTTCTCTTTGGAAACATCCATTTTCATTTATGACTACTTACAATATGCATGGTTGTACTCAACCATGGCCAGCCAAAATTCAGTAAGTCTTGCTCTTATCTTTCAATGTTCCTTTATATTTCTTTCAAAAATATTTTGTTTACATAAGATTGCTCCATTTGTTGTATATATTTCTAGATATTAATCATTATTTAACGTTGTGGTGGAGAAGTAGTGACACTTTACCATTAAGATAACAACTGGTTGCATTTCCATGAAGAAAATGAAAAATAAAGTACATTATAAAGCCTTTATTTTAATACCAGAGCCAGGTTTTAATCCTGGGACCTAAGGGTTATGGGTTATGGGTTATGTTCACATGGAGTTGAACATTAAATTAAACCCCCGCAAACACACGTTTTGTCCATCAAATTAAATCCCACCATTTCCCTTATACGCACCATTTAATTAAACCCCCACCTCAATTCTTTCTCGACTGTACCCGAGCCCTTCTTCATTCTTCCTTTTTCATAAACACCCAACACAGCCGCTTCCTCCTCCCTTGTCCAATGGCTATGCATCACTCTGGCCCCGACCTCGCCACGTCTCTATTTTATTTTTCTTACGCTTGCCTCCTTCGTCATCGTTTGGTATGAGTTCAGCCAGTATTCCTTCACCCTCGGGTGCGGCAATAGACATAAGTAGGTCGTACACACCTATTTTTCGTTCAGGGGTCATTTTGAATCCCCTTTAGTTTCTGTGATATTATTTGGTATTATTTATTAGTAGTAGCATTAGTTTTTATTAGTGTACATTATAGTGTTTATACTTTGTAGTATTACTATTACTTTATTATATAATATTTATATTATATAATATCATATAATATTTATAGTATATAGTATATATATTATATTTTACATAGTATTTATATTATATAGTTTATAATATGGTATATATATTATATGGTATTGTCGCGACCGTCTTTCGGTTAGACCCGAATTGGGCTTCGACTTGAATAATTGGATTAGAGTCACCACCGATCACTTTAAAAATATTTATTTAGGTGGACTGAACACCATCTTACCTGATCTGCGATTTACCATAAATATGTTGGGTTCGAGAGTCGATTACGGTCAATGAAGGATTAGCACCCTTGAACCGCCCTTTCGGTACCAATTAATTTTTCGGATGTCTTAATTGCGAAAATTAAAAATTTAAATTGAAATTTAAAAACCTGATTCGAATTACTTACCTTTGATTGATTGAAATACCCTTAAAAGATAAAAATGTTATATTTGTAGTGAAGTACATAATCGAATTAGGACGGAAAGTGTGTAAATGTGAAAATAATAAACAAAACGAGGAAAAAAATGAAAAATAATAAACAAAATAAATAAAATGATAACACAAATATAGAAAACAAAACAAATAATATAAAAAAAGAAAATAAAACAAAGAAAAAATGGAATTAAATAGAAAAAAAGAAACAAGAATAAAACAAAAATTAATAATAATAAAGAATAAAATAATATATATGTATAATATAGTGCTTAGTAAAACAAAAAAATGAAAGAATAATAAATATATATATATATAAATTACTAAGAAAAAAACAAAACAAAAAAATAATAAAAAAGCAACAAATCTAACCTACTTATATCAAAAACAATAATAAAAAGATAAAATAAAGTAAAATGTTAGGAAAACAAAACAAAAATAAAGTAAATATATATATATATATATATATATATATATATATAACGTTAGAATAAATTAAATAATATATATATATATATAATAATATGTAGTATTTAAACAAATAAAAATATGAGGAAAATAATAATAATAATAATAATAATAATAATAATAATATATATATATACATGTATAAAACACTAAAAATAATAATAATATAAAAAATAATAATAAAAGAAAAAAATAATAAAAATAGTAAAAAAATGAAAATAATGAAAATAAAAACATGATATATATATATGTATGTATGATAATAATAAAAGACTAGATTAAAAAGAAAACAAAATAGGTAAAAACGGACTAAAATAAAAGTATTAAAAAATAAATGCTCAAAACGAAATAAAAAAGAAGTTCATTTAATGGATAATACATAAAATTACAAAGCACGAGGGACCTATACTGATATTATCCCTTAAAGTTTGAAAAATACGTCAATGAGGGATTCAAAACTGCGTCGTTTTGATCCCAATATTTAACCCCCTCTATAGCTTTCAAACTCTCATGTTTCCTCATTTGTTTCATTTAGCAGTCGATTGGAGAGAGAGGGAGAGAAGGAATTCTCTCAACTTCCCTCGTCAGAGTGAGGGAACCACGACGGGACTACGGTGGCACCCGACGACGGACGACGACGTCGACGATCGGAGGAGGCCAAAAGAACCCCAAAAGCCTCCTCCTTTCACCCTCTACCCGAAACTCTAAATAGTTTCACTTAAAACCCAATCAATAGCCCTAGATCTAGAGAATACTTTTCAGGAAAAAAAAAAGAAAAAAACTACTTTTTTACCTCTGGTGAACGTGAACCAAGGTATGATCTTCTACTCTATTCTCTCTTTACTATTTTTGAAAACCCTATGTGATTTTCCTATTCGAATCCCCCATTTTCGTATGTTACATGCGTTATTTATGATAAACAAATATACTATTTTTAGTTCACTACAGTCCTAATGAAACTAGACTCTTCGCTCGGTTGTTGTATGTTTGTTGATGTGGTTGTTTGTTGTTGCCGAGGGAACCGTCGAGAAAATCTGTGAGGCGGGCTGGAACGGCACTGTGGAGGCATGCGTCAATGAGAAGATATTGGCTAGGGTTCGAAAAAACCCTAGGTGTCATTTGTTGTGGACAATTGGATCTCATCTAGATCCAACGGTCACTGTTATCGACGGCTGAGGGCAAAGGACGGGTGAACTAGGGTTTCTAGAAACCCTAATCTTCTATATCAGTTCGAGTTGGACCTTGGATCCGGGTCTGGTTTGCTCTTTGGGCTCCTGGGTTGCGCGTGTTGGGCTTGTAGTGGGTGATGGGCATGTAGCTTGTTACTGGACCTGTAATGTGTAAATAAATAAAATAATAAATATATATATTTATATGTTAAATATAAAAATATTATAAATGTATAATTGGACGAAATATTGTGTCTATAGCTGCCCCTCTTTGTCATTTTTTGTGGAACGAAAAATAGGACAAAGACAAAAGGACACAGATTTCGTTCGGTGGATTTGAAAATTGACTCTGATATTCCAGTTAAGAATAACTCCCTGTCGATTTGGATGGCTCCTTCGTTGCGAAGTCGAGTCCATCTTGAAATGATATGGAATTGAAGCTGTAGTTTGGGATTTGAATCAGAATGTGGCTTCTTATTGCCAAATTGTAGTCCACTTCGGTCTTCTTCTCGATTTAAAGACCTTGGTTTAAAAATTCGACTGGGAAATAGTTCCTTGACTCCACCATGTGGTTGATAAGCCCTCAAAATTGAACTCATAAATCTTTATTAACCGATAGCTTTTCTCGACTTAAGCTATACTACTAGAAAATGGTTGCTTATCACTAAAGCACAACTAACCCAAGTCTTCTTCTTGACTTAAGGACCTCAATTTAAACTTTAACCAAAAATTAGTCGATACGTCATCGAGCTAAATGGAATCGAACTCAAAGTTTTCATTGACTGATAGTATTTCTCGACTAAAGCTATATTGTGAATTTGACATGCCTTTGTGAATGTAATCGAACTCGAAGGTATTTATTAACAGATAGCCCTTCTCGCCTTGATCTATGCTGTAAATTTGATATGCCTTTGAGCTGAGTGTAATCGAACTCGAAGGTCTTTTGTTGGTAGATAGCCCTTCTCGCCTTGAGCTATGCTGTAAATTTGATATGCCTTTGAGCTGAGTGTAATCGAACTCGAATGTCTTTTGTTGGCAGATAGCCTTTCTTGCCTTGAGCTATGCTGCAAATGATGTGCCTTTGAGCTGAGAGTAATCAAACTCGAAGGTCTTTTGTTGGCAGATAACCATTCTCGCCTTGAGCTATGCTGCAAATGATGAGCCTTTCAGTTGAGTATAATCGAATTCGAAGGTCTTTTGTTGGCAGATAACCCTTCTCGCCTTGAGCTATGTTGTAAATGATGTGCCTTTGAGCTGAGTGTAATCGAACTCAAAGGTCTTTGTTGAAGTAACTCTTCTAGCCTTGAGTTATACTGTAAATGATGTGCCTTTGAGCTGAGTGTAATCGAACTCGAAGGTCTTTGGTAGATAACCCTTCTTGCCTTGAACTATGCTACAAATGATGTGCCTTTGAGCTGAGTGTAATCAATCTCGAAGGTCTTTTGTTGGCAGATAGCCCTTCTTGCCTTAAGCTATGCTTCAAATGATGTGCCTTTGAGCT
This sequence comes from Hibiscus syriacus, assembly GCF_006381635.1. Classification (NCBI taxonomy): domain Eukaryota; kingdom Viridiplantae; phylum Streptophyta; class Magnoliopsida; order Malvales; family Malvaceae; genus Hibiscus; species Hibiscus syriacus. The sequence goes on along the minus strand of NW_024062738.1, from coordinate 1,264,609 downwards.
AAGTGTAATCAAACTCGAAGGTTTTTGGCATATAGCCCTTCTTGCCTTGAGCAATGCTGTAAATGATGTGCCTTTGAGCTGAGTGTAATCGAGCTCGAAGGTATTTTATTGGAAGATAGCCTTTCTAGCCTTGAGTTATACTACAAATGATATGCCTTTGAGCTGAGTGTAATTGAACTCAAAGGTCTTTGTTGACAGATAACCCTTCTAGCCTTGAGTTATGCTGTAAACGATGTGCCTTTGAGCTGAGTGTAATTGAACTTGAAGGTCTTTGTTGACAGATAACCCTTATCGTCTTGAGTTATGTTGTAAATGATGTGTCTTTGAGCTGAGTGTAATCGAACTCGAAGGTCTTGGCTGACAGATAACCCTTCTCGCTTTGAGTTATGATGCCAATAGTTTCTTTAAAAAATGGTTTCCCTTCAGGGGTCTAAGCCGGTCATAATTCTTTAGGTGGTTCCTCTGAGCGGGTCTGAACCAAGTGATATGATTTTTGGATGACTCCCCTTCACGGGAAAGCCCACTGATAAATTCTATCAGCCGGATATCTTCCGTCGTGAAATTGAAATCTGGCTTGAAAATGTTAACTGGAAACCTACTACTCATTATTCAGTTAACCTGAACTGCATTCATTCTGAATTGGCTCTCAAACCCATCTGAAATTGATTCTAAGATTTGCAGATATGTCAAGTCGATGGAGGTGTAGCTTCTCACTACTGAGTTAAGCAACCACCATCGATTTTACAGGTACTTTTAAACCGAGTATCTTTCGTCATGATGTCGAAACTTGACTTTGAAAGCTGCAAAAAAGTATGCATGTGAAAAATGATAAATGTAATGCTCTTAAGTATGTCTAATATGCATGCAATATGAATTAGTCTTGGACAGAGTCTCATGCTTTGTCTGCCGATCTAATCCTTGGAATCGATCATGCCCCATTTTCTTCTCGGGTTACAACATTTCACATTTGAGACTGTCCTATTAGAAAATGCGTTTTCCTTTCTCTGATTTTAAGAGGGAAGAACTCTGTAAAACATTGCTCCTTAAGTCAGAATCGTAATCGAATTAAATCATAAACATGAGTTCAAAGAATATCAAAAGAATTAATAACTCTTTAATGCTTTCAGAGTTAGCTCTTTGACAAATGTTCAAATGGATGAGTTGGCTTTAGGTTGGCTTCCTATTTTCTAAGGTTTCAGCCATCAATAAAAACATATCATTTTTTCTTGGTCATTGAACATGTCTTTTTCTTGGCTTGGTATTTTAATCGGATGCGGACAAAATGACGCAACTAGTATAATCAACATCTAGACCTTCTATTTCAGTCCTCTGAAATCCTCCATTTTTTCAAGCTTCGTAAGCTCCTCTAACAAAGGTAGTGCAAAAATATCAGTCTAAAAATGAAATTCTTGAGTGCTCGTGTGAAATTGACTATAACATGTGTTACTTAACTCCCTTAGTCTATCTCTACCAAAACTCCTTATTTAATTTGTCATTGTATAGCTAGTTGGATCCATAAAGCTGGGGCATTTAACCAATCGCTCTAGAGGGACAGCTCAATATCATTGTAGATATTATAATCATCCTTATCATGCTAGCTGAATATTATCTATAAAGCCGATGCGTTTAACCAATTGCTCTAGAGGGACAACTCAAGCTTTATTGTATATTATAATCATCTTTATTAGGCTAGTTGAACCTTATCCAAAAAGCCGAGGTGTTTAACCAATTGCTTTAGAGAGACAGCTCAAGCTTTATTGTATATATATATATATATTATAATCTGGGTATATGGATCCAATTTCTTAAGTTTATCAAGAAGAACATGTTATAGTCTAGGTGTTGTTAAAAGTTAAGGAATCTCATCTTTAGAGTTCAATTTCCAAGAACCTGACCTAAACTAAATTCACCTACTCGACTATTCCATTTGTGAAGATCATTATCATCACTGAACATCCTAAAAAAAAGTATAGTAATGTAATATGCAAAAGATGCCCCATGTTGTCCACTCCTATACTTACCTGAATACTAAGCCTCTTGTTCATTCTCTTATGAAAGGAGAATGCTATGTTAGTTCATATAAAATAAGGATATGGTGTTCGAGCGTATCTTTCTGAGGTAAGGCCAAAGTTCTTTGTTTTATTGATAGTCACTTTGTCAAAGATTTGTAACTCTGAATCATCTACAAAGTTTTTTAATTCAATTGATATTCAAAGAATTTCAAGTCTGGAAATTTGATTCCATGCTCAACATAAATTCATTTAAATATCCTTAAAAATGCCAAAGTTCAAAAGCTAGTTACAAAAAGAAATATGAGAAAGTTCAAAAAAAAAACAAGTCCAAAAAGGATGTTGCAAAATGGAATAAAGCCTCATTAAGATGCCCCACTATTTCTAGAATGTCGAGGATTAGGGCCTTCAACCACACTTGTTTCTCATTTATCAATTGTTTCACTTCTCATGGCTTCTTATGAAATACCCTCAGACGCACAAATTTTTTCTTCGAGGGTGTCCTTGCTTGAGGTGGTTCTCCAGTATTTGTTCCTTTTGATGAGGCATGCTTCTGTTAGTTAATGTGAATGTAAAGAAATGAAAATAACAAAATGTAAAATATGTTTAAATGCATGATGCATGCAATGTTCGAGGCATTGATCCAAAACTATGTTTGTTATTATAAATAATTCTTATTGGGGACAAAATGTTACGTCTTAGGAGAAAAAAAACATTTGAAATATATAGACCTCGAACAGCTTCTGACAGGTTGACTGGTCTTCTGCCTTCGTCTGTCACCGGTTGAACACCCTGTCTAACCGCTCTGGCCTCTCTGAGCTACTTTTCGTACTTATTCCAAGAAGTCTTGAATGGCTACATCTCTGGCTTTCACTCTCTACTGAGCTTGTCCCTAACGAAAATGCCATTGGAGCCCTCCAACGATAGTTAATATCTGAAGTTTATCTCCTTTTTTCTTGAATTTGTCAACAATAGTCTCTTGCTTAGCTAGGGTTTCGCCATCTTGTTATTGTTGTCTTTGAAGGGATTCTCCAGGTCAGTAACATTTTTCTTGTATGCCCTGCAAATTTTCCCAACTCAAAAAGTTGACTTTTGGTGTGCTCGGCATAAATCTTGGACCCTTCTAAACTGGAATTTTGTGTTTTTAACCTCTTATATTTTAAACCCTTCGTCCATTAATGCAAATTATATACGTTTAACGAACACATTTTTTGTGGATCGACACCTCTTTCGAATGATGCAAAAAATGAAATAAAACAAAAATGAAAAGAGTTTGAAATGAGGTAAATCAAAACAATAATGAAAATAAAAAAGTCCTACCCCGCATGATATCTACCCAACATGCTTATTATTCTTACCCGGAAATGATCTCTATCCCACATGTTAATTATGAACCAGTCCTAACCGCATAAATTTCTAGTTCACATGCTTTGAACAGGAAATCAAGCAGGAAATAATATCAAAGTAGCCTAGGTTTGAAATGAGGTTTTGAGGTGGGCTTTAATTCCCTGTAGTCTCCCGGTTTAGGTTTTAAAAAAGGTACCCGAGTTCTCCTTGCTGGTGCCCCCTTGGGCTTGCCAGACCCTTAGTTCTAAGCTCATTACAAGCTTGGGTGGATTAAGTTAAACTCGAGAGGATACATTTCCTTATGCCTATGCGGTGAATAAATTCACACGAAGACATAATGTATATGAATCCCGAAGGTTACTTGCTAGGCTTGTGCGGAGAATAAATTATCACGAAGGTGTCACTTTCACTCCCACTTAAAAAGGGTTCGGAGCTCGGGTATATAGCCAGAGATAGAAACTTTTCAAAAATCTGAAATCATTGAAAAAAATGTCAGTACAACTATTTATTTGAAAAATAATCAAAGGTAAATAATTAGAATTGAATAAATAAATTAAAATTTACTATTTTCGCATAAAAAAGATAACTGAAAATTAATTTTGGCCTGACTCACTTACCTAGTCCCCAGCAGAGTCGCCAAGCTGCCGCGACCGTATTTTGGTTGTGCCCGAAATTAGGCTTCGACTTGAATTATTGGGTTAGAGTCGCCACTGATCACTTTAAAAACATTTATTTAGGTGGATCGGACACCATCTTACCTGATATGCGATTTACCATAAATATGTCGGGTTCGGGAGTCGGTTACAGTCAATGAAGGATTAGCAATCTTGAACCGCCCTTTCGGTACCAATTAATTTGTCGGTTTTCTTAATTGCGAAAATTAAAAATTTAAATTGAAATTGTTTACCTTTGATTGATTGTAATACCCTTAAAAGATAAAAATGTTAGATTTGTAGTGAAGTACATAATCAAATTAGGACGGAAAGTGTGTAAATGTGAAAATAATAAACAAAACGAAGAAAAAATGAAAAAAATAAACAAAATAAATAAAATGATAACATAAATACAAAAAAATATAATATAAAAAATAAAATAAAACAAAGAAAAAATGGAATTAAATAGAAAAAAAGAAACAAGAATAATACAAAATAATAATAATAAAATTATTAATAAAAAAGAATAAAATAATATATATGTATAATATAGTGCTTAATAAAACAAAAAAATGAAAGAATAATAAATATATACATATAAAATACTAAGAAAAAACAAAACAAAAAATAATAAAAAAAGCAACAAATCTAACCTACTAATATCAAGTCACCGAAAAAAAATAAAAGCTTGGTCAGATATGACATGAAGAAAAAGGAGAGGGGGGCCCTAGGTAGGTAATCTACATATAAAAACAAAAAAAATAATAAAAAGATAAAATAAAGTAAAGATGTTAGGGAAAAAACAAAAAAAACAAAAATAAAGTAAATATATATATATATATATATATATATATTAATGTTATAATAAATTAAATAAAAAAATATATATATATATATATATATATAATATGTAGTATTTAAAAAAATAAAAATATGAGGAAAAAAACAAATAATAATAGAAATATATATATACATGCATAAAACACTGAAAATAATAATAATATAAAAATAATAATAAAAGAAACAAAATAATAATAAAAATAGTAAAAAATGAAAAATAAAATAAAAAATAAAAACATGAAATATATATATATGTGTGTGTGTGTGTGATAATAATAAAAGACTAGATTAAAAAGAAAAGAAAATAGGTAAAAACAGACTAAAATAAAAGTATTAAAAAATAAATGCTCAAAACGAAATAAAAAAGAAGTTGATTTAATGGCTAATACATAAAATTACAAAGCACGAGGGACTTTTACTGATATTATCCCTTAAAGTTTGATAAATACGGCAATGAAGGTTTCAAAACTACGTCGTTTTGATCCCAATATTTAACCCTCTATATAGGTTTCAAACTATCATGTTTCCTCATTTGTTTCATTTAGCAGTCGAGTGGAGAGAATGAATTCTCTCAACTTCCCTCGTCGGAGCGAGAAAACACGTCGGGGTTGTAGTGGCGCCCAACGACGGACGGTGACACCGACGATTGGAGGAGGCCAAAAGAACCCCAAAAGCCTCCTCTTTTCACCCTCTACCCGAAACTCTAAATAGTTTCACTTAAAACCCGATCAATAGCCCTAGATCTAGATAATACTTTTCGGAAAAAAGGCTACCTTTTTACCTCCGGTGAACATGGACCAAGGTATGTTCTTCTCCTCTTTTCTCTCTTTAATATTTTTGAAAACCCCCTGTGATTTTCCTATTCAAATCCCCCATTTTCGTATGTTACATGCGTTATTTATAATAAAAAATATACTATTTTTAGTTCACTAGAATCCTAATGAAACTAGACTCTTCACACTGTTGTTGCATGTTTGTTGATGTGGTTGTTTGTTGTTGTCGAGGGAACCGCCAGGAAAATCGGTGAGGCGGGCTAGAACGGCGCTATGGAGGCATGCGACGATGAGAAGATCTTGGTTAGGGTTCGAAAAAACCCTAGGTGTCGTTTGCTGTGGACCGTTGGATCTCATCTATATCAAACAATCACTGTTACTGGTGGCTGAGGGAAAAGGACGGGCGAACTAGGGTTTCTGGAAACCCTAATCTTCTGGGTCGATTCGCGTTAGACCTTGGATCCGAGTCTTGTTTCCTCTTTGGGCTCATGGGTTGCGCGTGTTGGGCTTGTAATGGGTGATGGGCTTGTAGCTTGTTATTGGACATGTAATGTGTAAATAAATAAAATAATAAATATTTATATTTATATTTTAACTATAAAAATATTATAAATGTATAATTTGACGAAATATTATGTCTACAGGTATATATATAATAGTCATTATATATTATATATTATTACTTATTATAATTTTTATTATTTCATATTATTATTTAATTTGGGTTTGGTCATTTTGCAGTTCCAAAAAGTCCAAGTAAAATTCAACAAGGGTCCAAGTCATTAAGAGTCCATGAAACAACAACGTAGAATACATAAATGATGAAGGTCCAAATCTTAAACAGATTGGTGTTTTAAAACCCTAAGGGGGTGTTTGGTTCAAGGATTGTGGGATTCCATGGGATGAGAATCCCACATTCTCATGTTTGATTGGCCGGGAATCTCATTTCTGGTAATTTTTATTACCAATAGTAGATTTTTTGGGTATATTACCGGGAATGTCATTACCTCCCTTCCCTTAGGTATTGTAACATTACCGGCGTTTTGGACTAAAATACTCTTAAATTTTTATTTTTTTTTTCAAAAATATCCTTCTTCTATCATTGAATAATAAAAATTATACGAAGGTTAAATTATAAATTTATCCTTAAATTAGTTTAGATTTACAAAAAAAAGTCTATAATTAAAATTTTATATGAAGTTCAGAGGTTAAAATTTTTTTACCTTTTCATTAAATATTTTTTATATTTTTAATTTTGTAAAAAAAAGTATATAACTATTATGAATTTAATTTTTTAAAGAAAATATATAAATATTTTAAAATTTGTAATATTATACGAATATATAATAAGAACAATTTGATTAAATATACATTCCAATAATCTTTTATTTCTTTAACCAAACACAGTAATCTTATATTCCTGCTAAATCAACTAAACACAAAATACAACATTCACAGTAATCCTATTCCCTGGTAATCTTTTATTCTCACTGATAATTTACATTCCGTGAACCAAAAGCACCTAAAATTAGCCTTGGCGCCATACGCGTACACATCGTTTGATCATGGAATATCTATCTGACTCAATTGAAGACATCGTTAAGGGCTTAGGAAACCCTAGACCATCAGAGCCGTACGAACATGAGGCATTGGATTTAGCTTGAAGATCCAACGACCCAAAAGTCATCATAAGGCATCAAAAGAATCGTGACCATCCGTTTACCGCGTGTGAAAACCACGCGCCAACAATTATGCGCACCAAGTGCCGATCAAAAATGGAAAAATTCCCCTTTTTTAAATCTTATCCATTTTTGGAAAATATTCAAGAAAAACAAATCTGGTGAATCTAATCAAAAAGAGAAAGACCGTCTCTTAATAAAAAGATCCATAAATCGACAGCAAAAAGAAAAGAAGATCAGTGAACCTCTTTGGTTTAAATAAAAGAGAATTCAAATCCCTTAAAAAATAGAAAGAATCGATCGTTCGAGCATTATTAAACCCCTCCCAAAAAACAAGGGAGTTAGTTCTAGAAGTAAGAAAATACCCAAAAAAATTGAAAATAAGTGAGAGGATACGTTTTCAGTAGAATACTTATTTTCTTTGTGTCCAGTGTGGTGGGAGGTTAAGCATCACCGAGAATTCGAAAGGTCATCGGAGAACGAGGTAAAAAATGGAGACCCCTTTTGTAGATATGTGCTAAACAAGGTTCGAGTCTAGGGGATTGATAGGTTTCAATTGGGGTTTTTTTAGGTCTCTGACCACCATGAGTGGTGGTCGGAGTGGTAGCCAAGGCTAGGTCACTGACTAAATAGCCGCTGATTTCTGGGTAGCTCGTGCGGGGTTTGGTTTAGAAATAACTGATTTTAGGGGCTCTTATTGGTAAGCGGTAAAGGACATTCAGTTTGCTCGGGCGATTCAGACCAGTTCAAGGGAAGGGGACATGACCACGTGTTTTGTACTTTTAGAGTTAATCTCTACCATAGTCCTCTATAGTTTAAGGGGAATTCATTTTAGTCCTTTTAGGTGAATACTTCTGAACAACGTTAATAATGTGATAGAAATAGCCATCGAACAAGGAAATATTGAATGAGGTGAATGCAATAGAAGACCAGCTACGAAGAGGATGGATTAAAGGTCAATAATATGAGCACTTACAGATCCGAGAACAGTGTTACTATCTCTCGACCAAAGACGACTGCAAATGCATCTTCAATGCCACCAAAGCAAAGCCTGAGGGAACAAAGGACAGGAAGGGAAAAGGTGCAAATTAACCCGATCCCGATGACATACAGAGTTTTTTCAACATCTTTATGATACGCCTGCAGTATCTCAGTATCATATGGATGCTTCAAAACCATTGTATCCTAAAAAGTATGATGCAAATGCTCAATGGGAATACCATGTAGGCTTCTAGGTACGGTCCATTGAAAATTGAATTAAATTCAAGGGGATTGTCCAAAGGTTGCAAAACCAGAATTCAACGATCCAGAACCACTTCATGTTGCTAAGAATCCTCTAATTGATCATGGAGAAGCAAGGATGAATGTTGTAGCTAAAGAGAAAGGAAAGACCAAGATCAGTATTTTTGAGGTAAAGTCTCTCCTTGTATGGATTTGGAGGCAAATGACGAATGTTGGTTTATTCATCTTGCATAGTACAAACTTAGAGTGCAAAAGAAAGAATTATTGCCATTATCATGATGAAGAGGGGCATACTATTCAGGAGTGCCAAGAGTTTAATGCTTTGGTCCAACAGATGATGGATATGAAAGAAATGGAATTTTATAAAGTTTATGAGGAATCATTGAAGCGGGCATCTATGAATAAGAAAGTTCATCTGAAAAAAGGTATTGTACTGAACGCCCCTTGATAATCACGCCCAAAGTAAGAGTCACGGAGAACACATTACAAGTGGTAATCACAACTGCTAGACCGTTCCCGTAAAAGGAGAGTAAGTAAGTGCCCTGGAAATAAGAATGCAATGTAGAAGCTGAAAGAGAAGACATTAACAAAGTCAGGCATTTTACTAGAGAATGAAATAGATCCAGAAGAGCCAAGAGAAAATAAGGACAAGGCTAGCTGGCGAAGAGTTCAGTGGGAAGCAATGGATAATGATGAGTTTACTTAACAAATATTTTTTTAATTTTGGGTTATGAAACTTGCCAAGTCTGTTGGATATATGAACTGCAAAACTACACCGTTAGCATTGACTGGAAATATAAACAATAATTAAAAGGAACAAATTCGTAAATTGTGTCGTGGCAAAAACCACTACTTTAGAAACGAATTCGCCCCGATGTGTGTAATCGCTGCAGTAGGCAGACCATCCCCCGAGGTTAACACGTTCGCTCCGAATTCCGTACACCCGAAACCGGAGTGGACTGCTGGTGGTATTGCTCCTCTGATTGGAAAGCACTCAGAGAGAACTCACGGAGAGAACTGTAGAAAATACTTTTTTAAGTGAATTGTGAATGTTTGAGAGTGAGTTGAGAAGCTGAATATAGCTCTATTTATAGGCTAGAAATAGGGTTAATATCGTCCATAAAATTTCAGGATTAAATCTCTTCTTTTGTAACAGCTGAAACGTCTAGATGAACCTGAATAAAAAATAGTCCAGGTTCATTGCATCATTATTCAGCTATTATAACTCCTGAAATTATATCATGTAACCCCTGGAATTAAATCAAATAACTCCTGTAACTCCTGATACTAACAGCTTGTCTCCTCTGTACAAAGCTGGAAATCAGTCCAGATACATCTTAACATTTTTGATTTAATTTAGGAAAAAGCTGTTTAATTTCTGATAACTCATAAATCAGTTGTTATCATTTGAAATTTAAACAGTCCTCAACAGCCTATAAATATTAGTTGAAATCTTTTATATTTTCCATTTGTTTCTTTCAAAGAGAAATTCCTCAAGAATTTTCTCTAAAAAGATAGTATCCGCGCGGACGTGTCGAAGACACGTATTACCACAACCATGACCACAACCACGAGCCGAGCCGAGCCTAGCCGAGCCGTGCCGTGCCGAGCTGAGACGAGACGAAACGGACGGTGGCGGCGGCGGTGCGCGAGAGTCCCCCTTGTTCTCTATCACTCAACAAGGAAGTGGGAAAGCCAAGCTTTAAATACCATTCCCAATAGTTTTTCCAATACTATGTGGGATTGAGCATTACCAACATTCCCCCACTAATGCGAAAGAAATCTTCTGAAACTCGAAAACAAACTTTCCAGAAGAGCAATAGCGAGATTAGTTGCTTAAGCACTAGTGAACGTATCTGGAACTAGTACATAGTGATGATGAGCAATCCTTCTCTTAGATAAGTGAAACTAGTCTGGAACTTTCTAAGATCAGGGTAAACTAATAACACACAACTAACCCCTTCATCCACCTGAGTCCTCGATGTGTAAGATATATATACAAAGTATATATTTGGCCATCTTACCTCAGGATTCTAGTAAGTGTGCTAGAAAAATGGCCCAACATTTTTCATAGAAGGCGGCTAACCCTTCTCACTTACATAGGTTATTTCATCAAGTTTATCTCAACATAAACCACCCTTTAAAAAGGGATATGAAATAATTAAGAGCTTTTATAATAGCTCAACCTCACAAAGGGTATGGTGACTTTCTTCAAGTTCATTATTAATGAACCACCCAAACTCTGGGCTAAGAAGTCATTAAGAATAAATATTCAACCTCATTTATCGGTAAATTCAATAAGTCCTTCTCACTAGAACCATTCAAATACTTGGATTTGAATTTATTAAGAGTTTAAAAAACTCAACCTTTCTGTAGGTAAGTTCATCATTTCCTACCCACTCACTCTGGGTTATGAACTTATTAAGAATATATATTCAGCCAAAATCGGTAAATTCATCAAGTCTTTCTCACTAAGACCACCCAAAGCATGGGCTATGAATTTATTAAGAACAATTAAGCTCATCCTGGGCATGCACATTATTCATCATAGGGATAGGCAGTAGGAATGTGCACTATGAGTCTTTCCATGGTTTCGTTTGACCACATGGAACTTAGATAACTAAGTTGGGTATCCACCATGAATTCCTCAATCAATGGGCTTTAGACCCATTCCCCTCGATGAATCTAGGACCAGCTTCCTACTTAACCCTTTGGTAAGTGGATTTGCTAGGTTCCTTTCCGACTTCACATACTCTAAAGAGAGCACTACATTCTTTATTAAGTGTCTCACTGACTCATGTCTTATACGACTGTGTCTTTTCTTACCATTGTAAGCTTGGTTCTAAGCCACACATATCGCAGCTTGTGAATCACACAATAATGAAACTGGAGGAGTCGGTCTTCCCCACAACAGAATATCTGCTAACAAACTTTTGAGCCACTCAGCTTCTTGCCCAGCTAGGTCAAGAGCTATAAACTTTGACTCCATAGTAGAACGAGCAATACATGTCTGCTTTGCTGATTTCCATGAGATTGTTGCTCCATCCAAAGTAAAAACATACCCGCTCGTAGAGCTTACCTCAACATTATCAGAAACCCAGTTGGCATCACAATATCCTTCCAGTACCGCAGGAAAGCCACCAAACTCAAGTTTCCAATCCAAAGTACCCTTAAGATACTTCAGTAAGCGTTTAAGAGCAATCCAGTGCTCACCACTCGGATTATGAGTATATCTACTCAGTCTACTCACAGCATAAGCAATATCAAGCCAAATATAGTTCATTAAGAACATTAAGCTTCCGATTAACTTAGCATATGCAGTTTGGGAAACACTACTTCCTTTATTCTTAACTAGATGTATGCTAGGGTCATAAGGAATTCAAACAGGGACGACATCAAAACTGTCAAATTTCTATAGCACTTTCTCTATATAATGTGCTTGACATAAAGAAAATCCCTTCTCAGTTTTGGTAACTTTGACTCCTAAGATTACATCTACTTCTCCCAAATCTGTCATCTCAAACTTAGTGGACAATAAATTTTTAACTTTGTTAATGGACTCAATGTTAGAACTGAAAATCAACATGTCATCAACATAAAGACTTATGATAACACATTTAGTGTCAATCATCTTCGAATACACACAAGCATCCAAACCATTCACAACAAAACCAAAACTAAGAATAGTTTTATGAAATTTCTCATACCACTGTTTAGGAGCCTGCTTAAGTCTATAAAGTGACTTCTTGTGTCTACAGACTTTGCCTTCCATACCAGGTGCTTCAAAACTTAGTGGCTGCTCCATGTAAATCTCCTCATCTAGATCTCCATTCAAGAAAACAGTCTTAATATCCATTTGATGTACCTGCAACTTATGAATAGAGGCTAGTGCAAATAATGCACAAATCATTAAGATTTTTGAAACGGGAGAATATGTATCAAAGTAGTCTAAACCAAACCTTTGAGTGAACCCTTTGACGACTAACCTTGCCTTGTACCGCTGAATCGAACCATCTGGCATTAGTTTCTTCCGGAAGACCCATTTGTTGGAGATTGGTTTGAATCCCTTAGGCAAGTCAACTAATTCCCAAATATGATTAGAAATTATCGATTCTAGTTCATCACTAACAGCGCTTTTCCAAAAACTAGCATCGATAGATCTTATAGCTTCTTCAAAAGTTTTAGGATCCTCATCTAACAGAAAAATTTGAGCTATAGGATATGAAATGGAGTCTAAATCATTTATCTCAGAAATAAAGGAAGTAATAAAGTCTGGTCCAAAAGAGGTTTCAACTCTTTGCCTTTTACTTCTTCTAGGCTTGAAATCAATTTGTTCAGAAGACCTAGCAGGATTACTAGAAGAAGTGGATGAAATATATTTTATTTGTGTTTCAATATTCATTCTCGGTTCCTTTAAAGGAAAATTATTTTCAAAGAAAACAACATCCATTGACTCACAAATAGAATAATCTTGTAAAAACATGAATATGTATGCAGCACTATTCGTAGCATACCCTAAAAACACTGCATCAACAGTTTTAGGTCTGATGGTGGACATCTTAAAGTCTGGAAAACCCACTTTGGCTAGACACCCCCACACTTTTAGGTATTGTAAATTAGGAGCGTATCATTTCCACAATTCATATAGGGTAGAATCTAATTTCTTATGAGGAACTCGGTTCAAGATATGAGTTGCCGATAGAATGGCTTCCCCCCACATGTTATCAGATAACCCTGAACTTATTAGTAAAGAATTCATCATCTCTTTTAAAGTTCTATTTTTCCTTTCGGCTATACCATTCTGTTGAGGAAAATAGGGGGCTGGAGTTTCATGAATTATGCCATTCTTTTCACAAATATCTTTTAAGATATTAGATCCATATTTACTATCTCTATCAGATCTAACTCGTTTAATTCTCTTATCTAACTGATTTTCTATTTCTGCCTTATAAATAAGAAAGAAGTTTTCAGCTTCATCTTTAGTTCTTAGGAGATAAACTTTTGTATGTCTTGAATAATCATCTACAAAAGGTATGTAGTAGTGTTTTCCTCCTTTACTTTCAGTGTTTCTAAAATCTGCTAGATCAATATGAATGAGTTCTAATAGTTCAGTCTTTCTATTAGAAACAGTCTTAAAGTGAGGTCTAGTATGCTTAGCTTCTACACAAATCTCACATTTTTTGAAGCTAGTTGTGTCTAGTTTAGGCAGAACAATCATATTCATTAATTTCTTTAAAGCATGAATATTCACATAACCTAATCTAGCATGCCACATATCAATGGATTCAACAATATAAGCAGAAGTGGTAGCTTTATTTTCATTAAATTGAGTTTCTATGACAAATAAACTATTGCTTAAAAACCCTTTCCCCACATAATCACCATTTCGGGAAAATACAAGTTTATCTGCCTCAAAAACTAACTTAATGCCTGCCTTATTCAGAAGCCCACCACTTATCAAATTTCTACGCAAGGCAGGTACATAAAGAACATTATTTAAAGACAGAGTTTACCAGAAGTCAGCTTGAGTAAAACCTTACCTTTGCCTAGCACTTCAGAACTGCTAGAGTTCCCCATGTACACATGTTCACCAGTGTTCACATCCTCTAACTCGGTGAAAAACTCCTTCCTTGCGCAAAAATGCTACGAAGCGCCAGTGTCAACTACCCATTATGAATTGTTCTCCACCAGATTAACTTCTGAGACCACTGCAATAATGATCTCATCATCTTCTTCTACAACGTGCATCTGTGGCTTGTTGTCATTCTGGCGGTCTGAGCGGTGTTGGTATTGGTAAGCTTTATGGCTGGGTAAACCGCAGACATAACACTTGAACGTCTTTCCTTCCGGTTTGCCCTTTCCTGACTTCTTGAAGTTGGTAGTCTTCTGTGGTTTCGTCTTCTTGTCTTGATTCCCACGTTTCATGGTCTTCTTAAATTTAGACTCAACCAAGTTAGCTTTAAAAGATAAATTACTCATAGAATTAGTAAGCTTATCTTTTAAACGGTTGGATTATTCAATCTTCATATGGCCCACAAGTTCTTCAAGCGAAATGTCTCTCTTCTTATGCTTAAGAGAGTTGCGGTAGTCGGACCAGGACTTGGGCAACTTCTCAATGAGTACATTGGCTTGCAGCAACTCACACATTTGCATCCCTTCAGCGATGATGTCAGCGACTAAGTTCTCATAGTCATGGACTTGATCTATTATTGGCTTGTCGTCTGTCATCTGGAATTTGAGCCATTCGCCAACAACATACTTCTTGATGCCCGCATCGTCCACACCATACTTTTTGTCGATAGTGTCCCATATTACCTTGGCACTCCTTTCTCTAAGGAACATATCAAATATTTTATTTGACATGTGGCTGAGCAGATGTCCTCGCACCACCTTGTTGTCTTTCTCGTATCTCTCATAGATAGCGAGAGCTGCGGCAGCAGTTGCTAAGGCATCATCATTGAGGACCATATCCGTATCATTACCGGCAGTTGGGGTTGGCGGTATGGTAGGTGGTGGCTTGAGCAGCACGTAGTCAAGATCAAGCTGCTCAAAGAATATCAGGATTCTTTAGGACCACCTTCTATAATTCTTTCCATCAAGTGTATCGAGCTTGGAAAGATCGGGGATTAGTTTTCTCAAAGGTGTTGTCATGATTGCAGTATATGGAATTCGTTTCTAAATTGTTGGATATATGAACTGCAAAACTACACCGTTAGAACTCACTGGAAATATAAACAGTAATTAAAATGAGCAAATTCGTAAACCGTGTCGTGGCAAAAACCATTGCCTTAGAAACTAATTCACCCCGATGTGTGTAATCGCTGCAGTAGGCGGACCGTCCCCTGAGGTTAACACAGTCGCTCTGAATTCCATACACCCGAAACCGGAGTGGACTGCTGGTGGTATTGCTCTTCTGATTGGAAAGAACTCAGAGAGAACTCACGGAGAGAACTGTAGAAAACACTTTTTTAAGTGAATTGTGAATGTTTGAGAGTGAGTTGAGAAGCTGAATATAGCTCTCTATTTATAGGCTAGAAATAGGGTTAATATCGTCCATAAAATTTCAGGATTAAATCTCTTCTTTTGTAACAGCTGAAACGTCTAGATGAACCTGAATAAAAAATAGTCCAGGTTCATTGCATCATTATTCAGCTGTTATAACTCCTGAAATTATACCATGTAACCCCTGGAATTAAATCAAATAACTCCTGTAACTCCTGATATTAACAGCTTGTCTCCTCTGTACAAAGCTGGAAATCAGTCCAGATACATCTTAACATTTTTGATTTAATTTAGGAAAAAGCTGTTTAATTTCTGATAACTCATAAAGCAGTTGTTATCATTTGAAATTTAAACAGTCCTCAACAGCCTATAAATATCAGTTGAAATCTTTCACATTTTCCATTTGTTTCTTTCAAAGAGAAATTCCTCAAGAATTTTATCTAAAAAGATAGTATCCGCGTGGACGTGTCGAAGACACGTATTACCACGACCACGACAATGAGCTGAGCCAAGCCGAGCCGAGCCGAGCTGAGCCGAGCCGTGCTGTGTCGAGACGAGACGGACGGCGGCGGCAGCGGTGCGCGAGAGTCCCCCTTGTTCTCTATCACTCAACAAGGAAGTGGGAAAACCAAGCTTTAAATACCATTCCCAATAGTGTTTCCAATACTATGTGGGATTGAGTATTACCAACATTCCCCCACTAATGCGAAAGAAATCTTCTGAAACTCGAAAACAAACTTTCCAGAAGAGCAATAGCGAGATTAGTTGCTTAAGCACTAGGGAACGTATCTGGAACTAGTACATGTGATGATGAGCAATCCTTCTCTTAGATAAGTGAAACTAGTCTGGAACTTTCTAAGATCAGGGTAAACTCATAACACACAACTAACCCCTTCATCCACCTGAGTCCTCGATGTGTAAGATATATATACAAAGTATATATTTGGCCATCTTACCTCAGGATTCTAGTAAGTGTGCTAGAAAAATGGCCCAACATTTTTCATAGAAGGTGGCTAACCCTTCTCACTTACATAGGTTATTTCATCAAGTTTATCTCAACATAAACCACCCTTTAAAAAGGGATACGAAATAATTAAGAGCTTTTATAATAGCTCAACCTCACAAAGGGTATGGTGACTTTCTTCAAGTTCATTATTAATGAACCACCCAAACTCTGGGCTAAGAAGTCATTAAGAATAAATATTCAACCTCATTTATCGGTAAATTCAATAAGTCCTTCACACTAGAACCATTCAAATACTTGGATTTGAATTTATTAAGAGTTTAACAAACTCAACCTTTCTGTAGGTAAGTTCATCATTTCCTACCCACTCACTCTAGGTTATGAACTTATTAAGAATATATATTCAGCCAAAATCGGTAAATTCATCAAGTCTTTCTCACTAAGACCACCCAAAGCCTGGGCTATGAATTTATTAAGAACAATTAAGCTCATCCTTGGCATGCACATTATTCATCATAGGGATAGGCAGTAGGAATGTGCACTATGAGTCTTTCCATGGTTTCGTTTGACCACATGGAACTTAGATAACTAAGTTGGGTATCCACCATGAATTCCTCAATCAATGGGCTTTAGACCAATCCCCCTCGATGAATCTAGGACCAGCTTCCTACTTAACCCTTTGGTAAGTGGATCTGTTAGGTTCCTTTCCGACTTCACATACTCTAAAGAGAGCACTCCATTCTTTATTAAGTGTCTCACTGACTCATGTCTTATACGACTGTGTCTTTTCTTACCATTGTAAGCTTGGTTCTTAACCACACATATTGCAGCTTGTGAATCACACAATAATGAAACTGGAGGAGTCGATCTTCCCCACAACAGAATATATGCTAACAAACTTCTGAGCCACTCGGCTTCTTGCCCAGCTAGGTTAAGAGCTATAAACTCTGACTCCATAGTAGAACGAGCAATACATGTCTGCTTTGATGATTTCCACGGGATTGCTACTCCACCCAAAGTAAAAACATACCCGCTCGTAGAGCTTACCTCAACATTATCAGAAACCCAGTTGTCATCACAATATCCTTCCAGTACCGCAGGAAAGCCAACAAACTCAAGTTTCCAATCCAAAGTACCCTTAAGATACTTCAGTAAGCGTTTAAGAGCAATCCAGTGCTCACCCCTCGGATTATGAGTATATCTACTCAGTCTACTCACAGCATAAGCAATATCAGGCCGAGTATAGTTCATTAAGAACATTAAGCTTCTGATTAACTTAGCATATCCAGTTTGGGAAACACTACTTCCTTTATTCTTAACTAGATGTATGCTAGGGTCATTAGGAATTCGAACAGGGACGATATCAAAACTGTCAAATTTCTTTAGCACTTTCTCTATATAATGTGCTTGACATAAAGAAAATCCCTTCTCAGTTTTGGTAACTTTGACTCCTAAGATTACATCTACTTCTCCCAAATCTGTCATCTCAAACTTAGTGGACAATAAATTTTTAACTTTGTTAATGGACTCAATGTTAGAACTGAAAATCAACATGTCATCAACATAAAGACTTATGATAACACATTCAGTGTCAATCATCTTCTAATGCACACAAGCATCCAAACCATTCACAACAAAACCAAAACTAAGAATAGTTTTATGAAATTTCTCATACCACTGTTTAGGAGTCTACTTAAGTCTATAGAGTGACTTTTTGTGTCTACAGACTTTGCCTTCCATACCTGGTGCTTCAAAACCTAGTGGCTGCTCCATGTAAATCTCCTCATCTAGATCTCCATTCAAGAAAGCAGTCTTAATATCCATTTGATGTACCTGCAACTTATGAATAGAGGCTAGTGCAAATAATGCACGAATCGTTGAGATTTTTGTAACGGGAGAATATGTATAAAACTAGTCTAAACCAAACCTTTGAGTGAACCCTTTGACGACTAACCTTGCCTTGTACCGCTGAATCGAACCATCTGGCATTAGTTTCTTTCGGAAGACCCATTTATTGGAGATTGGTTTGAATCCCTTAGGCAAGTCAACTAATTCCCAAGTATGATTAGACATTATCGATTCTAGTTCATCACTAACAGCGCTTTTCCAAAAACTAGCATCGATAGATCTTATAGCTTCTTCAAAAGTTTTAGGATCCTCATCTAACAGAAAAATTTGAGCTATAGGATCTGAAATGGTGTCTAAATCATTTATCTCAGAAATAAAGGAAGTAATAAAGTCTGGTCCAAAAGAGGTTTCAACTCTTTGCCTTTTACTTCTTCTAGGCTCGAAATCAATTTGTTCAGAAGACCTAGCAGGATTACTAGAAGAAGTGGATGAAATATATTCTATTTGTGTTTCAATATTCATTCTCGGTTCCTTTAAAGGAAAATTATTTTCAAAGAAAACAGCATCCCATGACTCACAAATAGAATAATCTTGTAAAAACATGAATTTGTATGCAGCACTATTCGTAGCATACCTTATAAACACTGCATCAACAGTTTTAGGTCCGATGGTGGACTTCTTAAAGTCTAGCAAACCCAATTTGGCCAAACACTCCACACTTTCAGGTATTGTAAATTAGGAGCGTATCCTTTCCACAATTCATATAGGGTAGAATCTAATTTCTTATGAGGAACTCGGTTCAAGATATGAGTTACCGATAGAATGGCTTCCCCCCACATGTTATCAGATAACCCTGAACTTATTAGTAAAGAATTCATCATCTCTTTTAAAGTTCTATTTTTTCTTTCGGCTATACCATTCTGTTGAGGAAAATAGGGGGCTGAAGTTTCATGAATTATGCCATTCTTTTCACAAATATCTTTTAAGATATTAGATCCATATTCACCACCTCTATTAGATCTAACTCGTTTAATTCTCCTATCTAACTGATTTTCTTCTTCTGCCTTATAAATAATAAAGAAGTTTTCAGCTTCATCTTTAGTTCTTAGGAGATAAACTTTTGTATATCTTGAATAATCATCTACAAAAGTTATGTAGTAGTGTTTTCCTCCTTTACTTTCAGTGTTTCTAAAATCTGCTAGATCAGTATGAATGAGTTCTAACAGTTCAGTCTTTCTATTAGAAACAGTCTTAAAGTGAGGTCTAGTATGCTTAGATTCTACACAAATCTCACATTTGTTGAAGCTAGTTGTGTCTAGTTTAGGCAGAACATTCATATTCATTAATTTCTTTAAAGCATGAATATTCACATGTCCTAATCTAGCATGCCACATATCAATGGATTCAACAATATAAGCAGAAGTGGTAGCTTTATTTTCATTAAATTGAGTTTCTATGACAAATAAAATATTGCTTAAAAACATTTTCCCCACATAATCACCATTTCGGGAAAGTACAAGTTTATCTGCCTCAAAAACTAACTTAATGCCTGCCTTATTCAGAAGCCCACCACTTATCAAATTTCTATGCAAGGCAGGTACATACAGAACCTTATTTAAAGCCAGAGTTTACCAGAAGTCAGCTTTAGTAAAACCTTGCCTTTGCCTAGCACTTCAGAACTGCTAGAGTTCCCCATGTACACATGTTCACCAGTGTTCCCATCCTCGAACTCGGTGAAAAACTCCTTCCTTGAGCAGAAATGCTACGAAGCGCCAGTGTCAACTACCCATTTTGAACTGTTCTCCATCAGATTAACTTCTGAGACCACCGCAACAATGATCTCATCATCTTCTTCTACAACGTGCATCTGTGGCTTGTTGTCATTCTGGCGGTCTGAGCGGTGTTGGTATTGGTAAGCTTTGTGGCCGGGTAAACCGCAGACATAACACTTGA
Source organism: Hibiscus syriacus (assembly GCF_006381635.1). Lineage (NCBI taxonomy): Eukaryota > Viridiplantae > Streptophyta > Magnoliopsida > Malvales > Malvaceae > Hibiscus > Hibiscus syriacus. The sequence goes on along the minus strand of NW_024062738.1, from coordinate 1,244,299 downwards.
ACGTCTTTCCTTCCGGTTTGCCCTTTCCTGACTTCTTGAAGTTGGTAGCCTTTTGTGGTTTCGTCTTCTTGTCTTGATTCCTACGTTTCATGATTTTCTTAAATTTAGACTCAACCAAGTTAGCTTTAAAAGATAAATTACTCATAGAATTAGTAAGCTTATCTTTTAAAAGGTTGGCTTATTCAATCTTCATATGGCCCACAAGTTCTTCAAGCGAAATGTCTCTCTTCTTATGCTTAAGAGAGTTGCGGTAGTCGGACCAGGACTTGGGCAACTTCTCAAAGAGTACATTGGCTTGCAGTACCTCACACATTTGCATCCCTTCAGCGATGATGTCAGCGACTAAGTTCTCATAGTCATGGACTTGATCCATTATTGGCTTGTCGTCTGTCATCTAGAATTTGAGCCATTCGCCAACAACATACTTCTTGATGCCCACATCGTCCGCACCATACTTTTTGTCGAGAGTGTCCCGTATTACATTGGCACTCCTTTCTCTAAGGAACATATCAAATAGTTTATTTGACATGTGGCTGAGCAGATGTCCTCGCACCGCCTTGTTGTCTTTCTCATATTTCTCGTAGATAGTGAGAGCGGCAGTGGCAGTTGCTAAGGCATCATCATTGAGGACCACATCCGCATCATTACCGGTAGCTGGGGTTAGCGGCATGGTAGGTGGGGGCTTGAGCAGCACGTAGTCAAGATAAAGATGCTCAAAGAATATCAGGATTATTTGGGACCACCTTCTATAATTCTTTCCATCAAGTACATCGAGCTTGGAAAGATCGGGGATTAGTTTGCTCAAAGGTGTTGTCATGATTGAAGTATATGGAATTCGTTTATAAATTGTTGGATATATGAAATGCAAAACTACACCGTTAGAACTGACTGGAAATATAAACAGTAATTAAAAGGAACAAATTCGTAAACCGTGTCGTGGCAAAAACCACTGCCTTAGAAACGAATTCGCCCCGATGTGTGTAATCGCTGCAGTAGGCAGACCGTCCCCCGAGGTTAACACGGTCGCTCTGAATTCCATACACCCGAAGTCAGAGTGGACTGCTGGTGGTATTGCTCTTCTGATTGGAAAGCACTCAGAGAGAACTCACAGAGAGAACTGTAGAAAATACTTTTTTAAGTGAATTGTGAATGTTTGAGAGTGAGTTGAGAAGCTGAATATAGCTCTCTATTTATAGGCTAGAAATAGGGTTAATATCATCTATAAAATTTCAGGATTAAATCTCTTCTTTTGTAACAGCTGAAACGTCTAGATGAACCTAAATAAAAAATAGTCCAGGTTCATTGCATCATTATTCAGCTGTTATAACTCATGAAATTATATCATGTAACCCCTGGAATTAAATCAAATAACTCCTGTAAATCCTGATATTAACAGCTTGTCTCCTCTGTACAAAGCTGGAAATCAGTCCAGATACATCTTAACGTTTTTGAATTAATTTAGGAAAAAGCTGTTTAATTTCTGATAACTCATAAATCAACTTTATCATTTGAAATGTAAACAGTCCTCAACAGCCTATAAATATCAGTTGAAATCTTTCACATATTCTATTTGTTTCTTTCAAAGAGAAATTCCTCAAGAATTTTCTCTAAAAAGATAGTATCCGCGCAGACGTGTCAAAGACACGTATTACCACGACCACGACCACGTCCACGAGCCGTGCCGTGCCGTGCCGTGCCGTGCCGTGCCGAGCCGAGCCGAGAAGAGACGGACGGCGGCGGTGCGCGAGAGTCCCCCTTGTTCTCTATCACTCAACAAGGAAGTGGGAAAGCCAAGCCTTAAATACCATTCCCAATAGTGTTTCCAATACTATGTGGGATTGAGCATTACCAACAATGTTCACATTATGGGGTCCATTTAAAAATGCTTTGATAGAACTCAACATGAGAAAATGACAAGTTCCAATAACAATGTATTAATGACCATAGATCCCAAATTAATTTTTGAGAGACCATAATGCATTACTTTCATAGTTTTCCATGTGTAATGTTGGAGGGGTTACCGTCTCTAATGAAATTTTTAGGTTTAATTGTTTTGGAAGGCTTTTAAATTTTGAAAATGGATAAAATAAATTTTTATTCTCTTAATATTTTTAAAGCATAGTCTTTAATTTTTTGGTACAATTATTTTTGAGGTCATCTTAATTTGAAATTAAGAAAATTAAGTTTTGATCTATCATTTTTCTAATTCAAATACTTTTTAATTATTAAATTCAAAAATGAAACTTAGAACAGTAGTTTAGCTTCGAGGCTAATTGAAAAAGGAAAAAAGGAATTATGGATTAAATTGGATAACGTGATTCACTCTTTTTATCCAGATCTAATAATGGTTTAAGGATAAGTGATCAATTGGGCTTACCTGGGGCTTGATTGATGTTTCGAACTTGGACATCCAATGGGTCTCTATTACATAGTTACTGCTCAATTAGAAATAAATCAAAGATTCCACGCCATTAAAGAACTGTATAGCGTGAAGTATTCATATACTGGAAAGAGCCGTCATGAGATTGTCCCTCTGGGCACATCTAATAAAATTGGAACGATACAGAGAAGATTAACATGGCCTTTGCTGATGTGATCCAAATCAGCATCTTAATCATTCTTGCATCTCCAACCTTTCATAAAATTCAAGAGGGAGATTTCTTTGCTTTGTCATTCTCATACTTTACATTCTTAATGATTATGTTCATAATATATGCTTTATATATCGTTTTCTATGATATGGACATAATCATACATTGTATCTTTGGTTATAATAAAAGTTTTACTTTCGTTATAATATGAAATCTAAGCTATTATTATAACATATAGTTCACATCTTTATATTATATGCTTATCTATCATATTTACTTAACTTATGTTTATGTTCTTAATGAAGGTGTATTCAGCCACATGAAGGGGAGCTAAAACAAGCTAGCAAATGAAGTCTGAAGGTATGGGAACATAACTAGAATAACTCTGGGGAATCTCAAAATCAATTTTGGGAAAAGTTGTTAACTGCAATTTGAGCTCATAGCTGGATTAAGCTAAACTTTTGAGCTAGATCGGCTATTCAAATCAGTTGGGGAGCTGCACAAATATCATCCTTCATCAAGGGACTTCATTTTTATAAAAATTCACTTTTCTACAATTCGTGTCTTCTCACGAAGAGGTGTCATTCTGGGATATGACTTTTCACCAAGAGTTGCCAAACATTTCTTCAAGTTATAAGTCATCTATGGCCAACTCACTTCTAGATCATTCACCCTAGAATATTCCTTTTCATGAAAGGTTACTTTCCAAACATTGTGTCCTTTCATGAAGGTTGTTGTCTATGAAGAGTCACTAGTCAAAAGGGTGTACGTTAGTGAAGGAATTTCAACCAAAGAATGCCTGATTCACGAATAGACATGAGGAGACCTACATGACTATTTGACCACACATGAAGCGTGCCTTGCACATGCTTGAGTTTGGCGCCAAGATGAACCAACGCAAGTACTATTCGGCCAAAGGCACATTCATTCATTATAGCCAAACCAACACCTCTCTTTTGGAGAGTTAGCCAAACCATCATGAAGCCAATTGACATGTGCATTCATTTATATCATTATGTATTTTCATAAAGACACATACTATGGCCGAATTCCCTTGTATATATTCGGTCAAAGCTTTTGATTTCCTATAAATAGGAAAGGTATTTGCTTGTAACAAACATTTCATTACTTAATCAAATTTATCCTTTGCGAGTTTATCTCTCTTCCAAGTTCTTTTTAGAACTATATTGATTAAGCAAGTATATTTTCATACTTGTGGCATCATTCCTATCCATCCTGATACTTCAATTTCTAAATCTATATCTAATGGCTTTAAGTCACTTTTACCATCCCTCGAGCAAGTTCTTAAAGACAGGGATTATGCTTTACAACATAGTCTCTTCTTTGGAGAGTTTGAGATACTATCACCATCATCATCATTGTCGCCCATACTTCATCAACACCATCTTCCATCATCACCATTGAAGGCCACCATCTCAATAACTATCTTCCACATCCAACTCTTCTTTTATTTCATATATCATTTCATTTCATTTATTTTATTATCTTATCTTACCTTTACTAATCCTTTAAACATTTCTTTGTTGTAGCCAATACTTCAATTCAAGGGCTACACTTGCTGCCTTTCCTAGATTGGGCACACAATAAGGTTATCTATTTGTAATACCCCAAAATTTTGATTAGTGACTAAAATATAAATTTTGAAAGTTTGGTAACCAAAATAGAAAATTTAGAAAAGTTTAGGGACCTAAGTGGTAAATTTCCCAAAAAATTTATTCCATGAATGGATAGTGTAATCTTGAGAGTGGGGTTTTATTGAAATCATATTCTTGATCTAGAAATTGTGTTAAGAATTAGAAATTGTTAAAGTTCGATAAAAATTCGGTAAACCAGTTCGAATAAAAATTTCAGGAAAATTTGAAAGATGATAAATTAAGCTTAGAAATATTATTTCCACATTTTAAAATGATTGAAAATAACATGGAGCATTGGATTTGAGAATTTATTTCCATATTCAATTTGGACCGTTGGATTTAAATGGCAAGATTGCAATTTTTGGAAAGTTACTTGGTAAAATTGGAAAAAGGGTAAAATATTTAGTTCATATTAGATTTTGGAAAGATGATAAGGTTATGTGGCTTGGTATTATTGTAAATATCAGGTTTCATTAATGTAAAAATTGATATTTCTCATTAAATGAATATTTTATTCATTTAATCTTAAATAAATGTTAAATTAACATGAAATGCATTAGAAATTTCATGAAAACTTAGCTATTTTCAACCAACATTTCGTGCTCCATATGAACAAGGTAAGAAAATTTTTTATTTTTCGTTTTTGAGCAAATTCCTTTGGATTTTTTATCATGTCGTGAAGTAGAAAATTGTTCTATTCGAAAAACGCTATCATTTGATACCATTATTGTTTGCTAACTTAGTTTGTGTTCAAAGATCCCAAATCTTAGGGTTTATGTTCACATTAGGGTCTATGGAATTGATGAAGGATTTTGACTTTTTGAGGTTGTAGAATCATTTCTAAGCATTATTGATGTTTAAAATCACTTGTTCATGGTTATATGAACCTATAAAGCTTCAGCCAAACCCTAACTTTAGGGGAGAGATGTGTTTTGATGAAATTAAGTTAGGGCTTTGATTATAAGGATTTTATAAGGTTGAATCGAAGTAGATTTCATGCTTGAATCGAAGTTGATTTCATGCTTGAATCGAATCAAAATTGAGTAAAATCATGAAAAACCTATTCTTGAACATACAAAGCAATCAACCTTGACTATAGAGGATGAGAAAAAATATGGAAAAATTAGGTAGGGGATGGAAATGATGCAGGAAGTATTCTACAGGCCTTAGAATAATTTGGTGACCATTCTTTAATTTTATAAAAGTTGTGTGACTTAATCGACATTTTTGGAAAAAAATGTGGGTTGTTGTGTAATTGTTCAATAGTTGATGTACTATGCTGGAAATTAATTTTTGAGTCTTGAAATTGAAGTTAGGATGTGAAATTGGATTATTTTGGAAAGCTTGTAAAAGTTGAGGTTTAAATCACAAATATGAAAGGCTAGGAGCTTAAGTGAAAATATTTTGTGAAGCTGTGATAAAAAAGAAATTGAGTGATCAATTAAAAGTGTAACACCCCAAAGTTGGGTCAAATTATGAGTTTATGAAACTTATGGACAAATTTAGAAAATGCATGAAATACAGGGACCTAGTTCATCATTTATCCATTTTCTGTTAGCATTGAAAAATAAACTCGGATAATTCCCCCCAAAAAATCCCAAATTGAAACAAAAAACCCTCCCCTAATTGTGAACCCCGATAACCCAAACCCCAAACCAAGTAACCCCACCGTCTCTCCTCTGGTCATTTCTGATAAAACCAAACTCTTTGATTGCATCATTGATACGAAGATTCCAGCTTCAAGAAGCTTGTTTTAGTCCATAAATAGACCTCTGTAGCTTACAAACCTTTCCAGTATTTCCTGGAAAGACAAAACCTTCTGGTTGTGTCATATACACATCCTCTTCAAGTTTCCCATTAAGGAAGGCGGTTTTGACATCCATTTACCATATTTCATAATCATGGAATGCAACTATTGCGAGCAGGATCCGGATAGACTTATACATAGCTACAAGGGAGAATATTTCGTCATAGTCTACACCATGAACTTGTCGAAAACCTTTAGCGACTAATCGCCCCTTGTATGTTTGTACATTACCATCTATATCGGTTTTCTTCTTGAAAACCCATTTACACCCTATATGTTTGACCCCTTTAGGTGGTTCAACCAAAGTCCATACTTGGTTTACTGACATGGAATCCATCTCAGATCTCATGGCTTCAAGCCATTTCTCAGAGTCTGGGCTAGACACTGCCTCTTGATAAGTCCTGGGCTCATCTTGATCCATAAGAAGAACATCTCCATGTGTCGTAACGAGAAATCCAAATCTCTCAGGTGCACGATGTTCTCTTGTGGATCTACACAGTGATTGTGTTTCTAAATCTGTTGAATGCTCCTCAACAACTTGTGAAACATGCTCATCTTCAGGTTCATTTATTTGTTGCTCTTGAACTTCTCCAAGTTCAATATTTCTACCCTTCCCTTTCTTTGAGAGAAATTCTCTTTCGAGAAAAACTCCTGTTCGAGCAACAAACACTTTGTTCTCGTTAGGGTTGAAGAAATAGTATCCCTTAGTTTCTTTAGGATATCCAACAAATATACACTTATGAGATTTAGGTTCGAGCTTTGTAGACATCTGATGTTTTATATAAGCTTCACAACCCTAAATATTCATAAAAGACATATTGGGACGTTTCTCAGTCCATATCTCGTATGGTGTCTTTTGAACCGATTTAAATGGAACATGATTTAGTGTGAAAGCGGTTATTTCAAGTGCATGTCCCCAAAAAGAAGTCAAAAGATCACTATGACTCATCATCAATCAAACCATACCTAACAGTGTTCTATTCCTTCTTTCAGAAACTCCATTCCACTGTGGTGTACCAGGTGGCGTAAGCTGTGAGACAATCCCACATTCTTTTAGGAGTTCATCAAACTCTATGCTTAAGTATTCTCCACCTCGATCTGATCGAAGTGCCTTAATACTCTTTCCTAGTTGATTTTGTACTTCATTTTTAAATTCCTTAAACTTTTCAAGGGCTTTAGATTTATGACGCATAAGATAAATATACCCATACCGACTAAAGTCATCGGTAAAAGTAATGAAGTAATGGAATCCACCCCTGGCTTGTGTATTCATTGGTCCACATACATCACTATATATTAACCCCAATAAATCATTTGCTCGCTCTCATTTACTATTAAAAGGAGCTTTAGTCATTTTTCCCAACAAGCAAGATTCGCATACATCATATTGTTCGAAAACAAATGAATCTAAGAATCCATCTTTATGAAGTTTTGATATGCGTTTCTCACTTATATGGCCTAAACGACAATGAAAAGATAAGTTTGATTCGAGTCATTCGTTTTTGATCTCTTAGTATTTATGTTATAAATGGAATTATCTTGATACAAAATATAGAGACCATTAACCAATTGTGCCGAACCATAAAAAACATTATCGAGATAAAAAGAAAAACAATTATTCTTAATAATAATCTCAAAGCCAATCTTGTCCAAACAAGAAATAGAAATAATGTTCTTAGTCAAACTAGGCACATAATAACAATCCTCTAAATAAATATCAAGTCCACTAGGCAAAGATAAAACATATGTCCCTATAGATAATGCAGCAACTCTTGCTCCATTTCCTACTCGTAGGTCCACGCCTCCTTTAGCCAGATTCCTTCTCTTTTATAGTCCATGTACATAAGTACAAATATGAGAACCACAACCGGTATCTAATACCTAAGAAGTAGATGTTGACAAATTAACATCAATAACATAAATACCTTAAACAAATGTTCAGGTTGCTTTTGCCTTCTTGACCTCTTCAAGGTAAACAGGGTAGTTTCTCTTTCAGTGTATGGTCTTATCGCAATGGAAACATTTTCCTTCTTTGCTAACTCCCCCTTTGGGTTTCAATGCATTTTCCCTTTTGGTTTGGTCTTACCATTTCCCTTAGACTTTGCCACTACCTTTTTCTTTCCCTTTCCTTTGTCCTTGTGGACCATCAGAATGGGCTTAGGTCCAACCTTTTTCATGTTACTTTCAGCAATTCGTAACATGCCAAGTAACTGTGGTAAAGTTTTGTTAATTTCATTCATGTTGAAATTAAGGACAAATTGGCTAAAGCTATCTGGCAACGATTGCAGGATAACATCGGTAACCAATTCATCTTTGAGAGGAAATCCCAGCTTTTCCAACGTTTGGATGTAGCCCATCATCTTGATGACATGACCTCCTACAGGAGTTCCCTCTGCCATTTTACATTGAAATAGATCTTTAGAGGTCTAATATCTCTCTTGATGTGCTTGCCCTTCATATATTTCTTTGAGATTTTGAATCATCTCGTATGCAACCATGTCCTCATGTTGCTTCTGAAGCTCAGGAGTCATGGTGGCAAGCATTAGACATCCAACATCTAACATATCATCCATATGTTTCTTGAATTTGTCTTTGTTAGCTTTTGAAGCATTAGCTGCCGGTTCATCAGAAACAGGTTCCTCATTGACATATTCCTTCCTTTCCTGTTTGAGAACAATTCTCAAGTTACGAAACCAGTCAAGGAAGTTTTTGCCATTAAGTTTATCCTTCTCAAGGAGTGATCGCAGTGATAAAGTGTTGTTTGCCATTAAATCTACAACAAGGGAAATATTAAAGTAAGTAAATTTACCGAATTAAAATTTATAAATAGGACTTTATTTACAAATTACTCTCACTATTTTATTCAAAATTAAAAACCCTCTTTGTTTTAATTTCGAAAAAATTCAACAAAAATTTTTCTAGTGGATGAGGATCCATAATACATCAATTTCCTAAATCAGCTTTGGCTTTTCTTTTAGGATAGTGATTATTTAGGTAAGTAACACTTGACTAGTTACATCTCATGTAACTCCTCATTTTGGTGAACAACTTTTGTTCAAGTCATCTCATGACTTATCCAAATATTTAACCTCTAGGTTTCTAATCCTATTAGAATAACCTAGCTAAGTTATTACCAATATTTAAACTGGTGAATATCACTTGCTTATTCTTCGTGTTTAACCAAGATAGATTTATGTGCCAATGCTTTGGTAAAGCCCACACAATATCGATCAAAGCCTTAACGAGGGTAAATATTGGACGGTTAAGTTAACTTAGATTATAAATAGGGATTTGCGTAATTATCTCATCATTGTTCATTTTAATATTAGGCCCTTATTGATCTCATCAATATTTATTCTTATTATATCATTTTATGCATTGCATACATAACAAATATAGCAATAAATAAGATGCAATGGTTATAGCTCAAACCAATAACTAAGGTGGCCCATCCCAAGCCAATGGGAGAACCAAGAACCCTAAAGCCTAAGACTGCTCTCTAGGCATCTTCTCGCCATTCTTCTGCTCCTTGTGAATCTTCATAGATTTACAATTTTAAAAGAAACTTGTTTTATATACGAGGGAGTAAGATGAGAAAATAAATACAACAGATATATAGAAAGGCACGGTTTGTAGACCGTATTTCAAAATAAACCATTGTGAATTGAACAAGGGCTATAACCGTGCATATCAAACACCGTGCAAAACAAACATATCATATATATATATACACGTTGTTACACCTTTATTAAAAAAATATTAATATGGGCCTTCAATTTGTATTGTTGATAAGGGGTCAAGGGGTGAAGCCCCTTGCGAGGTCTAGGGGTGGAACCCCTAGCGGTCGCGGTACGACCGGTAGGATTTTTTTTGAAAAACAGTACTTCTATTTCCATGGAAAAACTTCACGATTTGATAACAATTATCAACAAAATCGTTCTTTTGGGATTTTCAATCCCGAAGGATTTCTGCATCGGAACAACCATTGTTCCACTGCTTAACGCGATCTGCTATCGCACTCCCATAGATTATCTAGTAAAAAATCGATTGAAAAACATATTAACAAATTAACATATTAATCGTTGTGGGTATCGATTCGAACAATGATATCAACATATTTACCGAAATCAATAAAACTAGAACATGCATCTCATACATATCGCATCAACAAAAAATTTAACCCAAAATCTGATCGTACAAGTGGCTCTGATGCCACTGTTGGGATCGTCTGTGCACCCCATAGCGCAGCGGAAACAAAACTCGATGGTCTCACCAGCGATCCAAGTACGAAAAATCGAAATCGGGAGGAAGAGATGCGAATACTTATAATGGGTCCCTTGAAAATGGCAAGAACAACAGTGAATACAATGGTGTAGTTCGGTTCGAATCGAAAGCCTCCACGAAATAACGTCTCGGCCTCTACTCAGTTCACCTGATTGAGAGCAATATTTGTTTTCCCCAAAACTGTTTTGAGAGAAAATGGCTGAAGGGTTTGTGTGTTTGTTGCAAAAACGGATGCTAGACCTAACACACCCTTTTATAGCCAAGTTACCCTAATCATATTAGGGTTTTTATTATTTAAAATTAATTAAATCTATATTTAATTAATTAGAATTTAATAATCCTCTTATTTCCAAGTTAACCTAATCATATTGGGGATTTTATTATTTCAAATTAATTAAATATATATTTAATTAATTAATTGAAATTAAATATTCGGGATTATTAAAACATATATTTTAGTAACGTACAACAAATTGTACATCTTTGCTCGTTTCAATCCTAGGGTGTGACCTTGTAGGTTCTTGTAACGTTAGCAGTAATTATTAGAACAATTCTAATATTATATACAATGAGTGACATCTAACAATATATCATTGTCACCTAAGTTACAAGAAAATATGATTCGACATATCATCTTGGTGATTACTCTTTTATGTATTACATCCTTATGTCCTTTATATCTAGAATAGGCACAAGTCTTGGAATAGTCACAGCCCATCTATTGTTTCTTGATATCTAGAGTAGACTTTAATTAACGAATAGTTTATGATATCTCATATCAACTTATTCGAGCATGGCCATGCATTTCTAGTCTTACTCAATCAAGTGGCCTGTGATATATTTCCTATTATGTAGGAAGGACAAATCCTATCTTAATCATACACACCCACTACATATATTGAGATATATTCAATAACAGTCTTTATAGAGAAACCAGTTACGGAGCTTGTTTAGCTGCATCAAAACATACAACAATATATGTTGGGATAGTATTGATCTCAAGTCTGAGGATCATACATATAGTCATCACCATGAGAAATGTTATGACTGTCACATAATAATCCAAGACATATGCTCATGGTCGGTCAATCCAATACATTGTTCTCTAACAATATAATCATGTATTAATTCTGACATCTCTATGCAATGACAACTCATTGTCATCAATCAATAACATGTTAGTCTTAAGCGTATTATTATTGTCCATGCCCATAATAATACTTGACTAGGGATCTTTTAATAATAACAATTATGTCATTATATGGACTTTATTATCTTTCAGTTTATGTTAAACACATATATATAAATGAAAATAATAGCGACAATGCCTTTATTTAATAAAATCGGTAAATAAAATTATTATTACAATCATCATATGATTGGTCTTTGAGCATACTCTAACAGAAACTTGGCTATGATATTTCAATTTTTATTTTTAACATTTTTCTTGGTTTGTTTCAATGTTCATCTTTATGGGTTTGTGATTTCAATCAGATTTCAGTTTGCAGTGTTTTTGTGAATTTTTCTGGGGTTGATGTTCATCATCACGGGTCTTGTGCATCTAAGATTAGAATTAGAATTTTGATTTTTGGATTCGGTCTATTTAACTCCCTGAAACAGTGAATATAAAAGAATATGTTAACTGTATTTGAGATTGATATTGTTGAGTTAAATTTAAGTAACCAAAGATCCTTTAGTTTCATACATAGAGTTTGTATATTTACCGGATCTGGAAAACTTGAGTATGAAGTTCTACACTCTGGCCACATTTCTCTTTAGAAACATGCAAGTGTTCTTTAACAGGGTGACCAAAATTCGACTCGACTCGAAAATCTAATCTTTTTTTACTCGACTCGACACAAAAAAACTTTAATTGAATTGACTTAACTCGTAATTTTATACTCACTCGGCTCGAAAAATTTCAAATATGGGTTGAGTTATAAAATAGAACTCATATAATTTGAATTTTTTAGTGATTAGTGGATTGGTTTTCAAGTTTGAGTTGAGTACCTCAACTTTGCATGATATATGTATATCACATATGAAAAAATATGAACTAAATATGTATTGTATATGGTTATAGAAAACCATTTAAATTAGAATAAAATAGTATCATAATATTATTAATATTTATAATGAAATTTAAAAAGAAACTCAAATAACTCGACTCTACTCAAATTTTATATACTCGATTCAATTTTTTTAAACAAAGTTTAAGTTATAAAATATAACTCATCAATTTGAATAATTCAATTTTTTTTTATTCAACTTGATCAAACGCTCACCCCTAGATATGTTTTTTTACCTTGGAAACTATAAGGACTACATAATCTAAATTTGAAACTTATATATAATACAAGGACTAATAGCATAAATTAACCAAAATTTAAGTGCATCCATCCATGATCCTCTATTTATTTACATCGAACTCTAGTATATCTATAACTAAAATCATCTTAGATTTCAATTCGCCTTGCTAAGCTTGCTTTGTTCCTTGTTTTTGATGTTTGATTTTGAAAATGTTAAAATTTTCTGATTGAACATGCGCTAGTTGTATAAATATCTATTTCATTTGTGACTACTTACAACTATGGCCAGCCAAAATTCAGCAAGTATTCCTCTTATCTCTCAATATTTCTTTCAAAAATGTTTTGTTACATAAGATTGCTCCATTTTTTTTATTATATATATTTCTAGATATTAATCATAAATTAACGTTGTGGTGGAATAGTAGTACCACTATACCCTAAGGATAACAACGGGTTGCATTTCCATATAGAAAATGAAAAATAGAGTATATTATAAAGCAGTTTTGCAAATATCAGACCCAGATTTTGATATTAGAATATGTGGGTTATAGGCCCACCACGCTTCCGTTGTGCCACTATAATTTAATCACATGTAGTTGAACTTCATATTAAACCTCTGAAAAAACACGTTTTGACCATCAAATTCGACCCCTATCATTTTCCCATATACACACCGTTTAATTAAACCTCAAACTATAATATTTATTTTAAATTAGTTCTTAAACTTTTGAATATTTCAATTTCATCCCTAAATTATGACTCTCTTTCTAAATTACTCCCTAAACTTTTGAATCTTCTAATTTCATCCCTAAATTCATCCAATTATGTAATTATTTTCAACCATAGTTTAACCTAAATTTTATTTTTTTTCCAAACATATTATAATATAACTTGATCTATCGATTTTATTAACAAATGATGTGATTAATATATACGTATAGTTTGGGATAAAATTGGAATGTTCACCACAAGGCTGTATGGAATGTATTCATTCGTTTAGTTATGGTAATTCAAATTAAAAGGAATGCATCAGATTCCATGGTCCTGCCATATCTTCCACAAAAGGTTTCTTTTCGATCTCTAGTGTTTGGTTTCTTTTTGTGCCTAAAATTCCTCTATGAATGAATTTTTATGTGCAGGGTTTGAATGATATCTTTAATAGGAAAACGACTCTTGGAATCAAAGGAATGAGAGATAATGATTACAAAAGGCTTCTGAAGATTGGCGAGAAACATGTTCTAAACAATGTTCATTGTGGTAACAGAATGCGTAGGATCCGAAACGAAACTCGTTTAAGATGACCGATGCCAAAGGCAACTTGCTGGTATGGTGTATACACCAACTGTTGCTTTATGTTTTTGCTTTTATACTTGGCATTAATAGAAAATATCGATCGGGGATGCATCAATTGAAATTTTGTCATGACTTTTGCTTGCAGACACACATACACAGTACTGTTCAATTCAATCACCTGATACGTCAAAAGACTTGCATTAACCATCATCTGATTATGGATGAAACAATCTGAGGCCTTTCCCCGTTCTCAAATAGTACCAAAGACTGAAAACATGTTGTTCTTCTCATTTGTACATCTACCAACGATAATCGAGTCGTTTATTCCTGACACTTTGTGCATTATGCAGGAAGTAATTAATGAAGATGACAATAAGCTGAAAAGGTTGAGGAACGAATACGGAGAGACCTTGTTTGAGGTTACTGGCTCCGTAATGATGGAAATCAACAAACATAATGCGAACGGAAGGTACCACTCCCCAAGGTTTGGAACATGAAGAAGGAAATCAGAGCCACCACGAAAGAAATCTTCGAATACTTGGTCAATCAACTGAAGATTCATAAGGCTAAGGGTAAGAGAAAGCGTACCATCCTGTGATGATTTTCGCTTCAGCCATTTTCATGTTATAAGCTTACTTTTCGATTACAGCTTCTATAATTACAAGCAAATTTTGAATTATATCTTCAACTTGTCATTATATATATATATATATATTAAGGAAATGATCATGAACTTGACGTTGATGTTAGAGAAAAATGGAATTTATCCAAAGTACTTTGAGGTTCCAAGTTCGTTCAGGTTTATTCTGATATTTTTATGTCAAGCACATACACATGTCGAATACATGTATTTGATTCTATATATAGAAATTAGATATGAGACTATGATATCAAATATTGAACACATACACATATGGAATATTCATTTTCGAATTCGGACAGTTTTCTTCTTGAAAAATGTTTGCAACTATTGGTTTTGAGACTGATTTAAGGGTAAATTACACCATTAGTTATCAATTTATTGTCGCTTTTTTATTTTAGTCATTGAATTATATTTTTTTGACAAAAGTGTCTATATAGTTAGGTTCTTTCCTATTTTAATAATCAACTTAAAAAATAATAGTGATGTTGATGTAATTTTTTTATTTATTTTCCACGTTATATTCTTTATTCATCAATAGTTTATGGATCAATAAGGTAGTGATATGTGTTATCATTATTAAAGAAAAATAAGGTAGTGACATATCAAACAAAAAGAAATCAAAATCTTAAGGATTGAAATCAATATAAATGATATGTCTATTGTTAATGATATGAAATCTTTCTTTTTCAAAAAATAACGAATTTAATGTTAGTAACATTTTTTTCAAAACAAATAGTACGGTAGCAAAAAAATATGATAGATTGGTGACTAATGGTATTGTTTAGCCAAAAATCAAATATAATTGTAACATTAATATGAGAATTATTTATTTTGCTTAAACCCATAACTCTATGACCTATTAATTCTTACTTAATTCAAAATCGGCTCCATTAATTTAAATTTAAACTTAATCCAAACTGGATTTTATCATAATCAACCGCAGGAAAGAAAACATGTTTTTGCTTGGATTTAACCTCATATATTTTGTTGATTGAAATAAGTTTGGTTCATCAGTTGTGAGTGATTCACCCTTTTTAGTTTAGGTGGAGAACCGCAGTCGGTGAGAGAACAATCGTTGATTGATGTTTGGAGAGAGAAAGGAGGGTGAATTATCATGATAAAGAAGAAAAGGGGTTGATCGATCATGGTTTTGTTTCTCCTATGTTGTTCGCTTGTAAAAGAAATCATTTTCTCAGTTGTGATTATTCCGCATGTTCCTATTGTGTTTGTAGCTGGTTCATGTCAAAATAGGAATCTTGGTTCCAATTTGCTTAATTATATTGTACATCAAAATAATTTTTTTAGGGCCAATCTAGTCATGTATGTTCCTTGTCAAAATCAAGATAATCATTCTAATTTACATCATTCTTTCATGAGTCAAAATATGAATCATAATGGTTAGAAGCTTGTCTTTGAGTCAGAGTCACCTTTGTTGTGCTTTCCACCTTCATCCACACCTCATCATTCTTCATCTCCTCCATCATCAACACCTCGTCATTCAAAATAACTACCATTGCCCACTCCTTATTACTCATCATATCTACCATAATCCAGACGCCATCCTTTATTATCTTCACCATCATCCACTCCTTTTGTAACGTCCCAAATTTCAGGTCAGTAGTTTTGGGTCGATAGTTGAGTAATTTTTTTGATTTTCGGTAAAATCGTATTTTTGGAATTAAAAGTGAAATATATTTTGAAAATATTAATAATGATTTTAGAATATTAAATATTATTTTAATGAGGTTTTAATTTGATTTTCTTTGGTGACTAAATTGAATTTAGTTAAAATTGAAATTCTAGTGACTAAATTGTAAAAGGATCAAAATATCAAAATCTATTAAACAATTTTGCCAAGATATTTTTTCCTCCATTTTTTTGTCGTGAACTTTAACCCATTTAGTTCTTAATTTCAATTTTCTTTTAATGCATTTTAATTACTAATTTAAAGTTGGTTTTAATTACTTTCTTTCATAATTCATTTTATCATCCAAACACATTTTCTACTCTCTCAATTCCTGTCAACTCTTCATTTTCTCAACCAAGTTTCTCTCTATTTTTCCTCTCAATTCTTGCTTTCAATGATCAAATACATCACTGGTTTCTCTTTCAACTTTCCTTCATTTCAATCAAATTCTTCCTTCTTCATTGTTTTCAAGTTCCTCTTATTCTTGTTTTCGAGACTCCTCTTCAAGGTTTTCATCTCCATTTTTCTAGCAAGGTAATTCTTGTTTCTTGGCTCTCTTTTATGCTTTAATGATTAAAAGATCCAATGGTGAAGTGATCTTGAAGATCACTAGTTTTGATCATGATTTTTCAAGAATAAATGATGATTTTCGTAAGATTTATTTAAGGTAATTTCTTGATCTGATTTTTGAAGATTCTTGATGAATCTAATTTGTTTTAATGATGATTATGATCATAATAAATCATTTTTTTCAATTGCAAATGATTTGGATATCGATTTCTTTAAAACAAGTTTGATATCAGTGTTTTTCAAAAATTCAAAAATTGTGTCAATTGCTTCTGTTTTTGTAGGATTCGATTGCATTTGGATGCTGATTTTGATTCTTGTTTAGCTTTAATCAAAGGAAACTAGTCCAATGTTTAGTAGTGAGTTAGCAAGCGTTTGGGGTCGAATCGTGTGATTACATCATCAAGGAGAGTGGTTGTCCATTCACTTGTGATTAATGTGTTCAATTTTCAATGAAGGTTTAGTATGTGTGTGAACTTAGATTTAAGGTTCTAAATTTGTTTACTTGTTAATTGATGATGTGAATTTATGAATGTGTTGATTAAAGTAGCAATCATAGTGAGCATGTATCTTGTGATGTGATTTATGGGACATTGAAAGAAAATGACTTATCCAAGCATGTGACTTGCGATATGTTGATTATGGGTAATGGTACATAGGAAAAATGTGATATATTAAATATGAATTATGAATTGCTTGTGTTACACTTGACGCATAGCTATTTTGAAAACCTATTTTAAGTATGAATATAAATTCATAATACGGGATGAGTGGAACAATTTTGCTATCCATGGTTGAGTAAGCAAATTATCTATCCAATTCAGGTTGATCATGACAACCAACGTGATTTGTGTTTTAAATTGTGAATCGGAAAAGAATATATAAAACTATGCACTTGTGTCAACTACTCTAGGTGAACTTGGACTAATTGACAATTGTTCTTAATGTGACCTTTGTATATGAAAGGCATGCCTAGAAAAGAATACTCTATGTTTTCTATATATGTCAGATAGGGAATTTAATTCACCATTAATATCATTTCACTTTTTACATGAATCCTTTCATTCTTTCTAAGGCTTTTGCAATTTGACCAACCATTAGCTTCACCTCATAAGGTTGATCCAGCTTCTAAATGTAAGAATCAGACCATTTTTTACTCACACCTAAACATTAAGGGCTGACATTTGGTTATGCAGGATATGATGGATGAAGACAACGAGAAGCCGGAAGAGTTGAAAAGTGAATGCAATGATGTTGCATTCGAGGCTGTCAGCACTGCATTGATGGAAATGAATGGATATAATGCAAATAAATTAAAGGTATTCCACCCCTGAGGTTTGGCAGAACATAAAGGAGGAAGGAAAGCCGCCACCATGAAAGAAATCATTGACTACATATTCATACATCTGGAGATTCGTATGGGTAAACGAAAAATTACCCTATGATGTTGGTTTGGCTATTTTCATGGTATGCTTATCTATCTAATATTGCTTTCTTGGATTCTTCTCTCTTGACAGAGAATATTTCGACAAACTTATTGTAATGTCTGATATTTATCCAATTGGTTGTTCATTCTGGAAAAAACAATTTACTTATGCTAACCTTTGTCAACTTCCTTTGAAAATCAAGTGGAATCTTTTCAAGATCGACCCTGAAAATGATGGGTAAAATATCTTTACATAGTGTAATCATGCATCATATGTTCATTATTTGTAGAACTTAATATGTAACTAAATCTGCACATTACCGTGGTTCTCTTTCTTTTGGCAATGATACTCAAATGAGTTTGGGAGTTGGGACCAAGGGTATATACACACACTATAACAATAATAAACATTACAAAATATTAGTGATCAAATGTATAACAACATATCAAAGTGTTGTAGTGGAAGTGCGGCGGGCCCATAACCCATAGGTCCCAAGATCGAAAGTTGGATTTGATATTTAAATATTTTGTCATGATTTTTGCATGTTCACTTAAGCCATCTTCATTTTAAAAGCTTACTTATCCATTAGAGTTTCTATCATTATAATCAAATTTGGAATCTTATCTTCAACTTGTCATTTTACATATATATATATATTAAGGAAATGATCTTTAACTTCATGTTGATGTTAGAGAAAAATAAAATTTATCCAAAGTACTTTGAGGTTCCAAGTTTGATCCTCATCAAAATGCGAGTTTAGTTCGGGTTTATTCTGATATGTTTATGTCAAGCATGCACACAAATCGAATACATGTCTTTGATTATATATATATAAATTAGATGTGAAAATATGATATCAAATATTGAACAACATACACGTATGGAATATTCATTTTCGAATTCGGATAATTTTCATATTCTTGAACAATGTTTGCAACCATTGGGTTTGAGCCTGTTCTAAGGGTAAATTACACAATTAGTTATCAGTTTATTATCGCTTTTTTTTATTTTGGTCATTGAATTACTATTTTCCTTTGAAAAAAGTGTCTCTAATGTTAGGTTTTTTCCTATTTTAATTATCAACCGTAAAAAATAAATAGTTATGTGGATTTTGTTTTTTAATTTTTCAATTTTTCATGTCATTTTCTTTATTCAACAATAGTTTATTTTTCATTTTTAATAATTTTATTTAGACCAATAAAGTAGAGATATGTGTTACCATTATCAAAAAAAAAAATAAGTTAGTAACATATCAAAGAAAAAAATCAGAGAGGGCAAGATGAGCTGGATGCAAGGGAGAAGACAACCGGTGACACTGTTCGTTCAAAATATTCCAACGGCGTTACATTGGAGTGATCTGAAACAAATATTCGACAGGCATGGAGATGTTGTCGATTCATTCATTGCAAGAAAAATGGACAGAAGTGGAAAGAGATTTGGTTTCGTACGGTATTGCAACAGATTGGATGCGTTCAGAGCGATAGAGGCTGAACGGGTTCAGATTATATGGATTTAGATTAACTCTGTCATTAGCAAAATACAAGGCAAGATCGAAGTTCTGGCGAAAGACTAGACAGTTTCAGTCCCTAACGGAGATGAGAGCTGCTATGGAAGTAGGAAAATAGACAAGATAATTTCAAAGGGAGACAACCATATGACGTAGAAAAGTTGCCGGGGAAGAGGTTAATACCGGCGTAATGAATCATGGCGAACCAAGCTTGTAAAAGGAAGCAAAGAACAAGAGAATATCTGGTCATGTAGTAAAGGAGGATTTATGGAAACTGAAGAGGTGTTTGGATAGAAGGATGACAACAGTGTGCAGTATCAGTAGCATAAAGAACAGGTTACACAAATGGGGACTCGGAGAGATAAAGGTTTATAGAATAAGTGGCAAAATTTTCTTGATCTCCATTGAAGATGATGAACTGTTCTTGTTGTTAGAAGATCTTAATTGGTGCGACCTAAAGAAGATTTGTAACCCCACAGACCGATGTCGGTGACCCGATCCGATTCGAGGTGTGACATTAGGGCCACCGGAGTGACCCACCGTAAAAATAGCGGAAAATTAAACTTTTTGTTAAAACGATTAAAATCATAAAACAATTTATAAATACAAAAGTAAAATTTACCAATATTCAGAAATAAAACAAATTTTAGACTCATATGCAAAACAAATTATAACGTACATGCCCCCTAATCACATGCACCGTACTTCGCAAGCAATGCCGGTGGAACTCCCTTACTGATGTCGATAGCTGCACTGGTAGGATTCTTTTAACCTGAAATGGTGAATAATAGAGAGGTTTGGGAAGCTCAGTAATACATAACTACCTATTGATACTACAAGACATGCATGTAAATGTAGAACAATAAAATTTCCTTAATAAATCAAAAGTATATAGATTTTCGAATAAGTTGGGGTTTTACTGGTAGTTCATCGAGTAGAAGCCATGCAGATCTCAATTCATAGGAAACATTCATAGTATCAAGTTTTCGGGAGATCGAATATGATGTCTAGTGTGTTCCAATCAAAACTAGTGAAAATATATAAATCTTTTAAAACCATAGTGGAACCCTCCAACCAAACTCCATTATGCAGTTCCCCAGAACTGCATCCATAAGGGCTTACCCTAAACACACAACAAAGGGAGCCAACCTAAGGGTATGCCTTGGGGCCTATGGGATACCCAAGGGTATCCTTAGGTCGTAAGGATTTACCAGCTCGATCAGGGATGTACCTCTATACTCCAGAATCCTACCCATATAAAAATCCAGTAGAAATCAATTTTAACCGTAACCCATAATATCTGGATCGTGATCTAGTAATATCTCATAATCATGCTAATGAAATAAACCATATAACTGATCTCCGCTTATACACCATAAGTAGTCCCCTGATTAACCCAAGGGAATGCCTTAGGCCCTGAGAGCCTACCCAAGGGTCACCTTAGGTCCGTAAGGATTTACCAGCTTGATTAGAGCTGTACCTCCATACTCCAGCCTACCCAGATAATGTCCTTATAAAACAATTCAAGTAGTAACCAATAAAAACAAGAAACCATAGTTCATAACTCAGTAAATTACATGATTTCATAAATAAGGAACAATTCTTATTTTTCAATGAAAGTCGTTATCAGAGAACACATACCATGTTGCCATGGTTCATGAGCCAGTAAAGCAATAATTTTAGTAAAACATATTTCAAAACATATAAACCCGTCATGTAGTACATAGGGAACACACTAGAGGATCCAAGTATTTTTCAGAAGCACTTAATAGTTACCAGGAAAACATGAAATTTATTTAATTTGATCAGATTCTAGGAACGAGGTCATATAGAAAGGAATCAATTACTAATTGATCTAATATGACTTTTAAAGTTGATACATTAGAATCCCGATATGATCTAGGTGCATCAGGAATGTGTTCAAGAACCTATATACAAAATATTTCTAGATTCAGATTTACAGAGAGTGATTCCATTACCCAAACAATCAGAGGTATTCAGGATTATGAATTGAATTATCAGAATTTTACGTCCAATTGAACCTAAAGGGGTATTCAAGATGATTTGCATATGAGTTACTTGTGTTTTCAGATATGACCGAAGTGATTTAAACTGATAAGGGAGAAACTAAGATGAAATATATTTACAATATGAGTTAATCTATAGGATTATCAAAATAACTCGAGTTGAACAACTCCCAGAGCTGATGCATATCGACTGAACAATTCATTGCCCTTCCAGGGTATTCACTCTATAATACCAACAATTCTTGTCTATATATCATATTCAGAATCATAGATGAATATATCATAAGGAGACGAGATGATATTCTAATAGTCTCTATTCCATTTCCACATTGCAATAATATTAAGAATTGTCGATGCACTTTAATTTGTGGTTACCAACCCTTAGGGATGGTACAACATATAAAATCGTAAGTGTTTCCAGACTTATCCAAGTTATTCACTTAATTCAAGGTCATAGGGGTACTTGATTCAGTTAGTATTCAAATTTATCCTGGTCACTTAAGAGTTTCCTGAGTAATTCAGTCGTTTCGCAAATTCAAATACATACAATACTTTCATTATGTTTAACTTGGTCAAATAATACAGTCTTAATGGTATTCGAGGTTGATTTAATCATTTCAAAGTTAAGGAAATTAGTCATTCCAGGGCTTGGAGTTAATTTAGGTCATTTAACACTTTAGGGGTATTTTGGTCATTTACACTTTAGGGTATTTCTATAAATCCAATATGGATCCGGAATTTATTTTGATAATTTAAAAGTTCAAGTAAATCAAGATATGCATTCTTAAGTCGTCTCCATTATCATAGCCATTCATTATGCTTAGCACTTAAGTGTATCATCCTCATTTCCTTCAAATCTGTAAGTGACGTAATTAATGACAAACTAAGCTTGAATGCATTATAGTTTCTTTAGTGTTCAAGGTATTTTGCTCCTTTAATCATTATAGTTATTACGAAGCTCGAGGACTTTTCAGTAATTACTTTCAATTCGATCATATGTAATTTTTCTTATAATTAGCCAAGTTTATCATTTCAGAGTTATTCTTCGCTATCTGGAAAAGTTAGTTCTTTTCCCATTACAATAGCATTTTCATAATTTTATCTCATTTTGCTCTTTTCGACAACTTCATATCCAATTAATCCTGATATTAAACTTTTTAAGGGAATTTATCAAACGTCATGGATCTTGAAACCGATTCATTATTATTGGATCATTAAACTTATTATTATTTTCGATTGATCTTCTAATTTCTCTTTATAGAGTCGTCTAAGCCTTATATCGTTTTCTATCCTTATTCTAATTTTACGTCTGAGTCCACTGATAATTAAATACATCTAATGTATCAATCCATTCCATTCATGCAATTACCATCCATCAATGAGTCCGAGAAGCATACAAAAGGTAGTATAGTATTACCTCAATTTTTGTACAATATCGATCGACCATTTAAACTCTATTTAATCACCCACGAACTTGAATTCAACTTCCAATAATTCCTTGGATACAAAGCAACCAAATTTACTTCAAAAATTGAACTCAATTGAGAAACCACATTGAGTTCCAAAGGTAAAACATAAAAAAATATCTAACTTGGTGCGAATTTAGCAAAACGGACTTTGTATTAGGACTCAGGACGTCAAAAAACATAAAATGGGACTTTTTTTGAAAAGTTAACTTTTTGGTCAAAGTCAACGGGTTGACTCAGACTGGTTGACTCAGACCGAGTTAACTCGGTGACTGGACCGGACCAGGCGGTTCGGGTGAGACTGGGCAGACCGGTTGGGCTGATTCTGGAATCTTCCCCAGGCCAGAACAAACCCCACGCGCATACGACGATGAGTGCGACGACGATAGAGATCTGGTTGGACAATCGATCACTACCTGATCATGCACTTAACAAAATCAATCTAATCCAACATCAACATTTCAGCCAAAACCAACGAAATTAAAAGAAAATGTTTGAAACACTTACCCACATTGGTTGCCGATGAAAACGATGGTAATACTTCGCTCTACCGGTTGGGTTTTAAGTGGAACTGGCTGGAGAACACAATAGGAAGGTCGGTGAGACTCACCAATGGCTAGATCGACCAGAATACACGAAAATCCCCTCGGTGAAGGGTTAATTTCGATGACTTTTTGTCGGCTAAACCACGACAAATGGCATCGTTTCTCGTCGAATTAGAAGTTAGGTTAGGGTCACCGGTTGATGGGAAGCTCGATGGGAGTGACGACGGGCTCCGAAGGATGCCGGATGGTGATGAATTTAAGGCAAGAAGGTTACCGTTGGGAAGTTTAATTTGGGGGTTAGGGATTTGAAAATTTGAGGAAATAATTTGGGGTTAAACTGATTGGGTAATTTATTTATCACTGAGTGTAGAAAATTCAGGTTCAAGTCCTTTAATTTTCCAAAGTTCCATAAGCACACTTCAACATTTAAAAATAATTACGATTTTATCCTCAAATTCTCCATTGATACAACTTTAATTAGACATTTAAAATAAATAAGTTCTAGCCCTTAAATTAGGGTGTGACAATTCTCCCATCATTAAAAGAATTTCGTCCTCGAAATTTATTCAAGTCATAAGAATTTCCCCTCATACTTTCTCGTCAGAACACTCCCTCATTCCCAATAAAAGAATTTGAACGGAATTATCCTTGTTGAATCGATTCAATCTTGATCACGAGGTTAGGGTCACAGAAGGATAACATATTCAATTTCATTTCTGGAGTGGGGTCAAAATTTCTCGGATGAGTAATTCTCACATTACTCGAGAGACACTTTACATAATTTTAAAAAATATTACTATACCCCTTTATGCATTGGTCGAGCCCTAACGGATAGAAAACTTATATTAGCTCATTATAGAGAGGGACTCGACCTTGGAGTTTCAGCTTAGAGAAGTACGGTTGTAGTCCAGGGGCATGTACTGACCAAACATCCTGTGAAATTTGACCGGCCGGTCCATCTAGAAAAATTTGACTCAACCTAGGCTTTGATACCATTAAATCTAACTCTCACAGACCGATGCAGGTGGCCTGATCCGATCTGGGGTGTCACACTAGGGCCAACAGAGCGACCTACCGTAAAAATAGAATAAAATTAAACTTTTTGTTAAAGCAATTAAAATCATAAAACAATTTATAAATATAAAAGTAAACTTTACTAGTATTCAGAAATAAAAAAAAAATTCAGACTCATACGCAAAACAAATTATAACCTACATGCCCCCTAATTACATGCACCGTACTTCGCAAGCAACGTCGGTGTACTTCGCAAGCAATGCTGGTGGAACTCCCTTACTGGTGTCGGTAGCTACACTGGTACGATTCTTTTAACCTGCAATGGTGAATAACAGAGTGAGCATTAGGAAGCTCAGTAATACAGAACTACCTATTGATGCTACAAGACATACATGTAAATGTAGAACAATAAAATTTCCTTATTAAATCAAATGTATATATGTTTATGGAGTAAGCTGGGGTTCCACTGGTAGTTCATCGAGTAGAAGCCATGGAGATCTTAGTTCATAGGAAACATTCATAATATCAAGTTTGTAGGAGATCAAATAGGATGTCTAGTTTGTTGCAATCAAAACCAATGAAAAGATATAAATCTTTTAACACCATAGTGGAACCCTCCAACCAAACTCCATCATGCACTTCCCCATAACTGCATCCATAAGGGCTTACCCTAAGCACACAACAAAGAATACCAACCTAAGGGTATGCCTAGGGGCCTATGAGCCTACATAAGAGTATCCTTAGGCCCGTAAGGATTTACCAACTAGATCAGGGATGTACCTCCATACTCCATAATCTCACGCATATAAAAATCCAGTAAAAATCAGTTTTAACCGTAACACGTAATATCAAGATCGTGATCCAATAATATCTCATAATCGTTCTAATGAAATAAACCATATAACTGATCTCCACCTGTACACCATAAATAGTCCCATGATTAACCCAAGAGAGTTCCTTGGTGACTGAGAGCCTACCAAAGGGTCACCTTAGGTCTGAAAGGATTTACCAGATTGATCAAAGTTGTATCCAGCCAACCTAGATAATGTCCTAATAAAACAGTTCAAGTAGTAACCAGTAAAAACAAGAAACCATAGTTCATAACTCATTAAAATCCATGAGTTTATATATCAAGAACAATTCATATTTTTCAGTGAAAGCCGTAATCAGAGAACAATACCATGTTGCCATGGTTCATAAACCAGTAAAAGCAATAATTTCAGTAAAACTCATTTAAAACATATAAAGCTGTCATGTAGTACATGGGGATCACACTAGAGGATCCAAGTATTTTTTAGAAGCACTTAATAGTTATCAGGAAAACATGAAATTTATTTAATTTGATCGGATTCCAAGAATGAGTCTTATTAAAAGGAATCGATTACTAATGGATCTAATCAGATATTTAAAGTTGATACATTAGAACCCCGCTATGATTCAGGTGCATCCATAATGTGTTCAGGAAAATATATATAGAATAATTCTAGATTCAGATTTACAGAGAGTGATTTCTTTACCCAAACAATCAGGGGTATTCAGGATTTTGAATTGAATTATCATGATTTTAAGTTCAATTGAACCCAAAGGAGTATTCAAGATGCTTTGCATATTACTTGTATTTTCAGATATGACTGGAGTGATTTGAGCTGATAAAGGAGAAACGAAGATCCAGTATATTTATAATTTGAGTCGATCAATCGGATTATCGAAATAACTCGAGCTGAACAACTCCCAAAGCTGATGCATATCGACTGAACAATTCATTGCCCTTCCAGGGTATTCACTCTATAATACCAACAATTCTTACCTATATATCATCTTCAGAATTATAGATGAATATTCTTAAGGAGACGAGAAAATATTCTAATAGTCTTTATTCCATTTCCATATTCCAATAATATTAGGAATTGTCGACGTACGTTAAGTCGTGGTTACTAACCCTTAAGTACGATACAACATATAAATTTGTCAATGTTTCTATACTTATCCAAGTTATTCATTTAATTCAAGGTTATCGGGGTACTTAATTCAAATTGTATTCAAATTTATCCTGGTTACTTAGGAGTGAGTAATTCGGTCATTTCGCATATTCAAATACATACAATATTTTCATTCCATTTTTGGTCAAAGTCAATGTGTCAAAGTTAATGGTTAAAGTCAATGGGTTGATTCAGACGAATTGACTCACACGGGTTGACTCAGATAGAGTTGACTTGGATGAGTTGACTTGGAATATTCCCTGGGCTAGAACAAACCCCACGCGTATACGACAACGTGTGGTAGCATGTGCAGTGACGATGGAGGTTTGGTTGGACGACTGATCACTCCCTGATCATGCACTTAACAAAATCAATCTAATCTAACATCATCATTTCACCAACAAAATTAAAAAAAGGTTTGAAACGCTTACCCACGTTGGCAGCTAATGAAAACGAAGACAATGCTTCGACCCCACCAGTCTGGTTTTAAGTGGAATCGACAGGAGAACACAATGGGAAGGGCGGTGAGACTCATCGACGGCTAGATCGACCGGAATCAACAAAAAATCCCCTCGGTGATGGTTTAAGTTTGATAACTTCTCATCGGCTAAAACATGGCGAACGACGTTGTTTGTCGTCAAATTAGGAGTTAGGTTGGGGCCATTGGTCAATGGAGAGCTCGATGGGTGCGACGACAGGCTACGAAGGCTGTCGGACAGCGGTGAATTTGAGGCAAGAAGGTGACCGTCAGGAAGTTTAATTTTAGGGTTAGGGATTTGAAAATTTGGGGAAATAATTTGGGGTTAAACTGATCGGGTAATTTATTTTTCATTGGGTCTAGAAAATGGGCAAATTCAGACTCAAGTCCTTGAATTTTCCAAAGTTCCATAACCACGCTGTAACATTTAAAAAAATTACGATTTGATCCTCAAATTCTCTATTGATAAAACTTTAATTAGAAACTTAAAATAAATAAGTTCTAACCCCTAAATTGGGTATGACAATTCTCCCCTCCTTAAATGAATTTCATCCTCGAAATTCATTCAAGTCATAGGAATACAGAAATGGGGCTTCCATCAGTTATTTCATATCTTTCAGTAGCTTTTACAGAATCCTCTACTAATCCTTAACCAGCTGAGTATACTTTCTCGTCAGAAAACTCCCTTATTCCTAATAAAAGAACATGAATGGAATTATCCTTGTGGAATCGATTTAATCTTGGTCACGAGGTTAGGTTCATAGAACGATAACTATTTAATTTCATTTCTGGAGTCGGGTCAAAATTTCTCAGATGAGTAATTCTCACATTACTCGAGAGGTACTTTATAGAATTTGAAAAAATGTTATTGTAAACCTTTATGCATAGGTCGAACTCTAACAGATATAAAACTTAGATTAGCTCAATATATAGAGGGACTCGACCTTGGAGTTTCAGCTTAGAGAAGTACAGTTGTACTCTAGGGGCATGTAATGACCATATATCCTGTGACATTCGACCGGCCGGTCTATCTAGAAAATTTTGACTCAACCTATGCTCTGATACCACTAAATGTAACCCCCACAGACTGATGTGGGTGACCAGATCCAATTCAAGGTGTCATATTAGGGTCACCAGACTGACCCACTATAAAAAAAGTGGAAATTAAACTTTTTGTTAAAGTGATTAAAATCATAAAATAATTTATAAATACAAAAGTAAACTTTACCAGTATTAAAAAAATAAAACAAATTTCAGACTCAAATGCAAAATAAATTATAACATACATGCCCCCTTATCACATGCACCGTACTTCGCAAGCAACACCGGTGGAACTCCCTTAATGATGTCGATAGCTGCACTGGTACAATTCTTTTAACCTGAAATGGTGAATAAGAGAGGGAGCTTTGGGAAGCCTAGTAATATAGAACTATCTATCGATGCTACAGGAGATGCAGGTAAATGTAGAACATTAAAATTTCCTTATTAAATCAAACGTATATAGGTTTTCGGAATAAGATGGGGTTCTACTGGTAGTTCGTTGAGTAGAAGCCTTGAAGATCTTAGTTCATAGGAAACATTCATAGTATCAAGTTTTCAGGAGATCGAATAGGATGTCTATTGTGTTCCAATAAAAACCAGTGAAAATATATAAATCTTTTAAAACCATAGTGGAACCCTCCAACCAAACTTCATTATGCAATTCCCCAGAACTGCATCCATAAGGGCTTACCCTAAGCACACAGTAAAGGGAGCCAACCTAATGGTATGCCTTGGGGCATATGGGCCTACCCAATGGTATCCTTAGGTTTGTAAGGATTTACTAGCTGGATCAGGGCTGTACCTCCATACTCCAGAATCCTACCCATATAAAAATCCAGTAGAAATCAGTTTTAACCATAACCTGTAATATCTGGATCGTGATCCAGTAATATCTTATAACTGTGCTAATGAAATAAACCATATAACCGATATTCACCTGTACACCATAAGTAGTCCAATGATTAACCCAAGGAAGTGCCTTGGGGCCTGAGAGCCTACCCAAGGGTTACCCTTAGGTCCGTAAGGATTTACCAGCTTGATCGAAGATGTACCTCCATACTCTAGCCTACCCAAATAATGTCCCAATAAAATAGTTCAAATAATAACTAGTGAAAACAGAAAACCATAGTTCATAACTCAGTAAATTCCATGATTTCATAAATGAGGAACAATTCATATTTTTCAGTGAAAGCTGTAACCAGAGAACACATACCATGTTGACATGGTTCATAAACTAGTAAAGCAATAATTTCAATAAAACTCATTTCAAAACATATAAAACCGTCATGTAGTACATGGGGAACACACTAGAGGATCCAAGTATTTTTCAGAAGAACTTAATAGTTATTAGGAAAACATGAAATTTATTTAATTTGATCGGATTCCAGGAACAATGTCCTATTGAAAGGAATCAATTACTAATGGATCTAATCATACATTTAAAGTTGATACATAAGAATCCCGGTATGATTCAGGTGCATCAGAAATGTGTTCAGGAACCTATATACAAAATAATTCTAGATTTAGATTTATGGAGAGTGATTCCATTACCCAAACAATCAAGGGTATTTTGGATTATGAATTGAATTATCAGGATTTTAAGTCCAATTGAACCAAAATGGGTATTTAGGATCCATTGTATATGAGTTTCTTGTGTTTTTAGTTATGACTGGAGTGATTTGAGATGATAAGGAAGAAACAAAGATCCAATATATTTACAATATAAGTCGATCTATCGGATTATCGAAATAACTCGAGCTGAACAACTCTCAGAGTTGATGCGTATCGACTGAGCAATTCATTACCCTTCCAGGGTATTCACTCTATAATACCAACAATTATTGTCTATATATCATCTTTAGAATCATAAATGAATATATCTTAATGAGACGAATAGATATTCCAATAGTCTGTATTCCATTTCCACATTGCAATAATATTAGGAATTGTTGACGTACTTTAATTCGTGGTTACTAACCCTTAGGGACGATACAACATATAAAATCATCAGTGTTTCCAGACTTATCCAAGTTATTCACTTAATTCAAGGTCATCGGGTTACAAAATTCAAATTAGTATTCAAATTTATCCTAGTCGTTTAGGAGTTTATGAGTAATTCGATCATTCCGCAAATTCAAATACATACAGTACTTCCATTATGTTTAACTTGGTTAAATAATACAATCTTAATGGTATTCAAGGTTGATTTATTCATTTCAGAGTTAAGGGAATTAGTCATTCCAGAGGTTGGAAATACTTTAGGTCATTTAATAATTTAGGGGTATTTTGGTCATTTACACTTTAGGTCATTTAATACAATTTATTTCGATAATTCCAAAGTTCAAGTAAATCAAGATACACATTCTTAGGTCATCTCCATTATCACAGCCATCGATTATGCTTAACACTTAAGCGTACCATCCTCATTTCCTTTAAATCTGTCAGTGACATAATTTCTGAAAAACTAAGCTTGAATGCATTATAATTCATTTAATTTTCAGGGTATTTTACTCCTTTAATCATTATAGTTATTACGAAGCTCGAAGACATTTCAATAAGTACTTTCAATTTGAACATATGCAATTTTTCTGATAATTAACCAAGTTTATCCTTCAGAGTTATTCTTTTCCATCAGGAGAAGTCTTGTTCTTTTTCCCATTACAATAGCAAATTCATAATTCTATCCCCTTTTTCTCTTTCCAGTAACTTTATACAGTTAATCCCGATATTTAACCTTTTAAGGGAATTATCAAACTTCATGTATCTTGAAATTTATTCATTATTATTGGATAACTGGACTTACTATTATTTTCGATTGATCTTTCAGTTTATTTTTATCGAGTCATTCAAGTCTTATATTGTTTTCTGTCCTTATTCGAATTTTACGTCTGAGTCCACTAATTAATAAATACATCTAATGTGTCAATCCATCCCATTCGTGCAATTACCATCCATCAATAAGTCTGATAAGCATAAAAAAGGTAGTAGAGTATTACCTCGATTTTTGTGTCATACTGATCAACCATTTAAACTGTATTCGATCATCCTCGAACTTGAATTCAATGTCCAATAATTCCTCGGATACAAAGCAACCGAATTTACATCAGAAACTTAACTCAATTGAGAAACGACTTTGAATTTTGAAGGTAAAACATCAAAAAATAGCTTACCAGGTGCGGATTTGGCAAAACAGACTTCAGATTCGGACTCAAGATGTCAAAAACAAAATATGGGATCTTTTCAAAAAAGTTAACTTTTTGGTCAAAGTCAACGGTCAAAGTTAACTATAAAAGTCAATGGGTTGACTCAGACCGAGTTAACTCAATGACTGGACCGGACCTGGTAGGTCGGGTCAGGTTGGGCAGTTGGGTCGGGCCTATTTTGGAATCTTCCCAAGGAAAGAACAAACCCCACGCGCATACAGTGTCAAGTGGCAGTGCGTGCGGTTGGAGGACCGAGCACTCCCTGATCATGCACTTAACAAAATCAATCTAATCCAACATCAACATTTCAGCCAAAACCAACGAAATTAAAAGAAAAGGTTCGAACAGTTTACCTATGCCGGCGGTTGGTGAACCCGATGGCAATGCTTCGACCCACCGGTTGGGTTTTGAACGGAACCGATCGGATAACACAATGGGAAGGGCGGTGAGACTCACTGACGGTTGGATCGATCGGAATCAATGAAAATCTCCTCGGTAACGGGTTAATTTTGACGATTTTTCATCAGCTAAACCACGACAAATGACGCCGTTTCTTGTCGAATTAGGAGTTAGGTTAGGATCGTCGGTCAATGGGGAGCTCAATGGGCGTGACGGCGAGCTTCGAAGGTATCCAGACGGTGAAAATTTTAAGGCAAGAAGGTGACCGTTAGGAAGTTTAATTTAGGGGTTAGGGATTTAAAAATTTGGGGAAATAATTTGAGGTTAAACTAATCAAGTAATTTTTTTTTCACTAGGTCTAGAAAATAGGCAAATTTGGGTTCAAGTCCTTGAATTTTCCAAAGTTCCATAAGCGCGCTGCAATATTTTAAAAAAATTCCGATTTGATCCTAAAATTCTCCATTGATACAACTTTAATTAGACACTTAAATTAAATAAGTTCTATCCCTTAAATTAGGATGTGACAAGATTTGCAGAAGTTAACATGTGGTCCAAATCACCGATTAAAGAGCTAAGAGCAACATAGATTGAACTTTCTTGTCTGCCTCCGCAAAGTTGGAATCAAATAAAATTTAAAAGGTTGGTTAAGTTATAGGGAAACTTAGATGCACGAAAAAAATGCCTTCCATACAAATGAATGTGAGAAGTTATCGGTGTTGATTACTACGAACCATGAGAGAAGAATCAATGAGGCAATGGAAATTGAGGTGGTTAGTATTGTATATTCAGTTCGTCTTCTAGAGAAAGGATTCTCAGATAGCTCAGAAAACTATGGGAAAAAGGATATTAAGGTGAAGGATGTGATGAATTTGGCAGTCGATAGTGCGGTAAGTCAGTCAGAATCTTCTTCGTTGGAGGAGGACCAAGGTGATTGTTCGTTATCTGGATTGAAGAAAGCAAAGTTTATGCTGAAAAATCACAACCGTTCATGTAAGCAGTTAACGCGACAACTGTGTTTTCGTCACACCTATTAACGGCTATTAACGTCAAGTGACCAATTTGCAACAAACAATAACGTTAGTGACTAATTTGTGACTTTTGAAACATCAGTAGTGAAAATGAAAACTTACTTAAACATTAGTGACCAATTGCGTAGTTTACCTTAAAAAGAAAAAGGATATTCCTTGGTTTAAAGAACCAAGGGCAAACCTTTGACTTAATCAAACAACGTGTCATTAGCAATTTAAATGTAGGAACAAGCCTTTACCCTTTCGTTTTTAATTAATATGAACCTATTTTATACTTTTGTGACCACTGGTAGAATGTTTATTTATTTAAAAATATTGAAAAAGGATGTCTAGTTACTTTAAGACCATACTTTTTAATATATAAAAATAAACATGCATTCTATTTTTAATCAAATTATGAATTTAATTATTGATTTCTAATTAATGAATTATTAAAGAAACTAAATCTAAAAGGAGAGTTCTAAACCTAATTAACTCTAATTAAAGAACCTAATCTAAGGCTCTAATTATTAGTGACTACAACTAAAGAAATAAAAATCTAAAGTTTTAAATTAAAAAGTCTAAGGTTTATTATTAATATTAGTGACTAAATTAAGAGATTTAAAAATCTAAGAGCTTTAATCTATGTTTGAAAACATGACTATTTTGGAAGAATTTAAAAATTGACATTCATTATTAACAATTAAACACATTTAATAAAATAATGAAAGCAATTGAAGTGAAATCAGGGACTAAGTTGAACTCAATTAAATTTTGGGGAACAATGTACAAGCTTTCGTGACTAAAACAAAATAAAGGAAAAGCCACAACACACAACCAAAACACGAGTATAATGGGGTGATTTAATGATCCAATTGACCCGAAAAATACCCACTATAAAAGATAAAATTTTAAGATAAATGCTCATTTTTTGTCCTAAATATTTATCTCCTCTCCCTATTTCTTTCATGGCCGAAATAACTCTTCAAATCCTCCCATATTCTTCAAATGTTCATAAAAAATTCATCACATGTTTATCCCAAAAACTAAGTTAGATCCGAAAATCACCAAAATCCACTATAAAATTTGTTTTTAAAGATCAAACACTCCTTTTTCATACAAGTTCTTTATTTGTTCATCCCAAACTCATCACTTTGATCCAAAAAGAAAACATCCAACAAAACTTTCATCCATGTTTTTCAAGATCTAAACCTTCAAAATCATACCAAATCCTTTCCTTTTCCTATCAAACTCCAAAAAGCTCCCAAGAACATTTCCCAAAAATAAAGCCTTAAGTGTTCTTGACACTAACCTAAACTAAGGTTCATGAGAACCAACCCCTTTCTTCCCCACTTAACTACCTAAAACTACCAAACCGTCCAAACTCCACCTACCACCAGCCACCAACCAAGCTTTGACCACTATGGCTCCGTTGGTTACCTCAAGATCTGACCAACCCTCTTTTGTTAGAATAAAAAATATGTAAAGAAAAACGAGATAAAAAACCTCACCATAAGTTAAACTCGAATCTTTGGTGGCCGACTCCTCTTCAAATGGTGAGCTCTCTACCTTTTCTCCTTTCTCTCTCCGAATCTCTTTATGTGGATTGGTGACTATGTTGATAATCGGTAGTCATTATTGGTAATGATGAACATCCTTTTTATATTCGTGATTTTTGACTCTTGAATAACTACTCCCACTCAAAAATCCGTTGAAGAAATGATTGTAACCACTTTACTTACTTGAGATTCATGAACCTTCTTTTATTCCTAATCTTTTTGCATTTTTTGTGATTTTTTCACATTCGAACGTGACCGACATTGCGACGGTGACAACGGTGGTGCGGCGATGTCGATAATGGTGTGACGAGGAAAATGAAGGGTTCGACATGTGCCGATGACACATCAGTTAGCTCTCTAATGCCGCTGGGGCACACCAGTGGAGGAACTAAAGGTCACCTTTGATGGGTCAATTTTGGATATTGGATCAAATCTAGATCCAATAGTTGAGATACATTTGTGCTTCTACACTTGGATGGATGGCGTGACAAGCTCCAAGTCCAAGGATCTAATTCTCCATCAATGGTTCACATGGATTGTGTTTATTTACCAAGAATTGATAGGATAATAGCCCTTGGATGAAGACTAATCAATGAATGGAATTGCCTTGGTTTTGTTACATGGATTAGTGATGTCATCACCTCAAAAGTTGCACCCATCATAAATGCCTTGTGTTTTTTAAATTTTTGAATTTCAAAGCAAAATCCTCCCCCGCCAAGACCTGAAACTGGCGACTACTAGGGAAATTTTAACTTTTTTTTTTATCTTTTATTTATTTATTTGTATATATTTGTAAACACACATGGGCTAAAATTTGGCCCTTGAATAAAAACAATGTAATAGACTTATTTACTTAATAAAATGTACTTTTTGCTTGTTTTTATTATTTATAAAAGAAAACAAAAATGAGCTTGTATCTAATATGGACTAGTATTTAATATACTGACAACAAAATATGGACTATATAATATGAAAACTATGTAATATGAAAATGTGATACACTAACTATACAATATGGAAAGAAATATAATATGGAATTATAATATGTACTACTATATGCTAAACGATTTAATATGAAAACTATATACTATATACTATACCATTTAATATGAAAACTATATACTATATATGTACTATATATTATATGGCCAAACATTTTATTATATACTAAAGCCCATTATATTATATTATACTATATAGCACGAAAAATGACACGTCACCATAGGATAAAATGGGTGATGACATCAAGTAATTTATGTACTATATTAGAATCCTACTACTATATCATAAATAAAATATAAGTAATAGAAAGAGAAAAACTATCAATTTTATCATTTAAAATTTATCGTACATTTATTTTACATACACAAATCAATATATGCATAATAAATTATATGAAGTAAAAAAAATAATATACATAAATAAAAAATAAAGAAAATGCAAGCTTCACATGAATAAAAAGTTCATTAAAATCAATCTTTAAAAAGAGGAAGAACTGAATAATTGAATTCCAAATTATAGGTTACTTGAAATCATAATCACTAAACAACTCTCTTCAAATACTAAATGTCTTAGAGTGAATAATTATTAACAACAAAGTTTTTGTAGTATAAAAGTGAGTATTCCTACTTATCACCTCGGTGATTCTGTTCGATCCTTGGCAGCAATGTCAATTTTAATTTTCCCACTTCTCATTTAAGTGGAAAGAAAAGGCATTAAAACTAAAATTGAAATAACAATGGCATCAAGCAGACTTGAAATAACCATGTAGCAATAAAAAATGATACCATTATATTGAATTGTTAAACATCGTATAAAAGGGAAGAAGTAGATTATTAAATTGAGCACCTCAACTTCTAATGATATCCTAAACACAAATCACCTAAAATCCTATGACTGCAATTTATAAACCAACAATAAGAAGAGATTGTCCTTTCTTAGTAATCTCAACATAATACAAATAACTAACAAGTGATAAACGCATACCTTATATAACAACCATTAATATAGTCCAAAACTGTAGGTGCATTTAAGTAGAATTTCACTACAACAAACAAGAAAATTATTTGAATGATTAAAATAACTTTTAAGACACTTATATTGTATTAAAAGGCTACTACTATATTATTAATAAAATATAAGTGATCGAAAGAGAAAATCCATCAATTTTATCATTTTGAATTTATCGTACAATATATTTACATGCACAAATGAATATATGCATCATAAGTGTTAGAGTATGCCCAAAGACCAATCATATGATGATTGTAATAATACATTTATTTACCGATTTTATTAAGTTATTTGTATGTGTTTAACATAAACTGAAAGATAATAAAGTCCATATAATAACATTATTAAAAGATCCATAGTCAAATATTATTACGGGCATGGACAATAATAATACGCTTAAGACTAACATGTTATTGATTGATAACAAGGAGTTGTCATTGACATATAGATGTCATAATTGATACATGATTATATTGTTAGAAAACAATGTATTGGATTGACCCATCATGAGCATATGTCTTGGATTATTATGTAACAGTCATAACATTGCTCGTGGTGATGCCTATACGTATGATCCTCAGACTTGAGATCAATGTCATCCCAACATATATTGTTATATGTTTTGATATAGTTAAGCATGCTTCGTAACTGGTTGCACTATAAAGACTGTCATTGAATATATCTCAATATATGTTGTTGTGGGGTGTGTATGATTATGATAGGATTTGTCCTTCCTACATAATAGGAAATATATCACTGGTCACTTGATTGAGTGAGACTAGAAATGCATGGCCATGCTCGAATAAGTTGTTATGTGATATCACAAATTATTCGTTAATTATAGTTACTCTAGATATCATGAAACAATAAATGGGATATACAAGTGTGATTCTTCTAAGACTTGTGCCTATTCTAGATATAAATGACAAAAGGATGTAATACATAAAAGAGTGAATCACGGAGATGATATGTTGAATCATAAGTTCTTGTAGCTTAGGTGACAATGATATATTGCTAAATGTCACTCATTGTATGTAATATTAGAATTGTTCTAATAATTACTACTAACGTTACAAGAACCTATAGGGTCACACCCTAGGATTGAAATGAGCAAAAAATGTACAATTTGTTGTATGTTACTAAAATATATCTAGAGTTAATATATTTATATTTGATATACATATGATTTTAATTATCCCGAATAAAGTAAGTAAACATTAAAAGAATGTAATTTTGATTACAACTCTTTTAATTTATATTTAATTTGGAATAATTAAATAAGATTTTAAATAAACATTAAAGATTGTAATTCAAATTATAAGTCTTTAATGTATATTTAATTTGAATTAATTAAATAAGAAATTTATTAATTTAAAATAAATTAAAAACTCTAAGTGTTATGGTAACTGATATATTTAAGTGAGGTAAGGTCTAGCAACCGATCACTTCAGTCGTTTTTCTCAAAACCGATTTTGGGAAAAGAAAATTTTTCTCTCAATCGGGTGAACTAAGTAGAGGCTGAGACGTGTTTTCATTGAGGCTTACTATTCAAACCGTTCATGATCGCCACTTCTCGCTGCTGTCTTTGCTGTGTTTTTCAAGGAACCCATTGTAAGTATTCTCATCATTTCCTCCCGATTTTGGTTTTACGTACTTGGATCGCTGTTGAGACTGTCAAGTTTTGTTTTCGCTACGCCGTGGGGTGCGCTGACTGTCCCAACAGTAAGTTTTATGAAGTATAAAAATAATATAGATAAATAGAAAATTAAGAAAGCTTACTATTCAAAACGTTCATGATCGCCACTTCTCGCTGCTGTCTTTGCTGTTTTTTTCAAGGAACCCATTGTAAGTATTCTCATCATTTCCTCCCGATTTTGGTTTACGTACTTGGATCGCTGTTGAGACTGTCAAGTTTTGTTTTCGCTACGCCGTGGGGTGCGCTGACTGTCCCAACAGTAAGTTTTATGAAGTATAAAAATAATATAGATAAATAGAAAATTAAGAAAAATACAAGTATCACATGAATAAAAAGTTCACTAAAATCAATCTTTGACACGAGAAAAAATTGAAGATTTGAATTTCAGATACTAGGCAACTTGAAATCATAATCACTAAACAACTCTCTTCAAATTCTATTATGTCTTAGAGCAAATAATAAATCTATTAACAAAAAAGTCATTGTAGTATAGTGGTGAGTCTTTTTAAGTATGTCCACTACCCCAATCAATCACAAAAAATATGTAGGTTCCCTTGAACCATAACCCCAGTTATACTCCCAAAAGGACCTTATGTATAAAGCATAAGGATATAATAGAGG
Source organism: Hibiscus syriacus (assembly GCF_006381635.1). Taxonomy (NCBI): domain Eukaryota; kingdom Viridiplantae; phylum Streptophyta; class Magnoliopsida; order Malvales; family Malvaceae; genus Hibiscus; species Hibiscus syriacus. Next base: position 1,205,481 of record NW_024062738.1, on the reverse strand, counting down.
TACCTGAATTAGAAAATACTTCATCATTTAATAACTCAACCCCATGGTAGAAATAAGTGTGCATGTATTTATGTTAAATTGATAGTTTAATTTATTTAAAACATGAAGCAATCCATAATTTAGAATCATATTTAGAAAATACGGTAACGAAAGATCATACAAGAAACATATTGAAAATCAAAGATCAAACCGAAGGTATATCGTAAATCATATATCATGCCATTTAAAATATCCAATACGAACATGAATTCAAATTGAATCAGTTAAATAGATATTAAACGATAATATAACACCATTAGGAACACACCTATATCAGTTTGAGAAGTTTAATAAAGTAGTCTATTGGTGGGTCTGCCTATCACGGTCTACAGCAGTACTAGAACCTAAGTACAAAGGAAATTCAATTACTATCTTGATATAATGGATTATAAACTCATTTAAGTAATTTATACAAACCCTTGAGTAACTCTCAGAGTACACGAACCATGCAGATCTGCTAGACGATAAGCACCAGATCTAGTGACTCTCGATCGTGGAAACATGAGTACCTTCATAAAAATAAGTTCTCAAATCAAGTATGCATTCAAAATCCAATTATCATATTAAAATACTAAAACTATTAATGCATTTTAGGGTTAATAGGATTATTTCAGGGCTTTCGAGTTAGAATTTGGCAAAACGTACCGCTAAATTAGACTCATGATGTCAAAAAACCTAAAATATGACTTTTCAAAAAGTAAAATTTTGGTTAAATTCAAAGTCAACTATGGTCAAAGTAAACGGTTCGGTCAAAGTCAAATGTTTGATCAAATTTAAAGGCTTGGTTTGTTTTGACTCCATTCGAGTTGACGCGGTTCGGGTTAACTCAGTCCAAAACGATTTGACATGGTTCAATTTGACCAAACTGATTTTAGAGGGTTCTCGATTAGAGGACCTACCCCACATATAATGACGATGTGTGATGACACACACAGTGACCTAGAAGACGGTTATGGCCATCCAAATGCTTAAAAAAACTATTCACCAAAATTTAACCGCATTGACTCGGAAACAAGCTAAAATATATGACGAAAAATGAGGAAAAGTGGTCGGATAAATTACCCACGATGGACAGAGGAAATTACGTCGACTAGGTTGACCAAACCACTTGAGTTTTGATTTGAGCTGCAAAAGGACTACAATGGTGGTGACGTTGTTGTGCAACATTGATTGGATCGATTGAAAAATGACGAAAATAATGATGACCATTTTGGGCTCCGCTGTGGCTTTGAAGCACTCTCTATGACAAATGAAGACGTTTCTCGATGATTGGGTCGCTGGGGTTTGGACGTGGATTGAAAGAGTTCACGTGGGTAATGACGGTGTATGCCATAAACGGTCGGTGGTTACTTGACGGAGAGAATTGATGGTGGAGTTGAAATGTTTAAGTATTGGTTTGATTTTGTGTATTTTTCTTGAGTTATGGAAAGGGGAAAAACTTATTTGGTGTCCAGAGAACATGACATGGGTTTAAATCCTAATTTCTACATATTTATTATTTTTCCAGCAAATAATGGATGGTTAAATTCAGTTTTAGGTCCCTAAAATTCTTAGGATTTTAATAACTAGCACAAAATTTTTAGACTCTAACAATTCGATCCTCCTTAATATTACATTAAGGGTAAACTACATGAGATACCATAGAACTTTAAGTGTTGTATCGTTCATACAACTAAAGTTTTAATTTTGCCAATTATAATATTGAACTTTGATTTTTATTTCAATTATACCATTGGGCCTTCAAATCATTAACAATCAGATCAAAACAACGTCATTTTAGTGAGGTGTCTATGTCGACAGGCATTAGCCACGTTGATAACTATTAGCCACGTCATCATTTCATTAATGATTTAACGGTTCAGTGGTATAATTGAAATGAAAACCAAATTTCAGTGTTATAATTTGTAAAACTTAAAGTTCAGTGTTATAATTTGTAAAACTTAAAGTTCAGTGGTATAAATGATATAACGACTAAAGTTCAGTGGTATATGATGTAGTTTATCCATAAATTAAATATAATTAAGGGTCAGCTAGAAGGGGGACCACCAAACTATGGTAAAAAATCTTTTTGACCACCAACATTTCAATTTTATAATCAAACCACCCAAGTTTCTAAATGGTTTGATCAAGCCACTCTCCGGTAGAAAACTAACAATACGTTTGGCATGGATTTTCCATGACCTTTTTATTTCCATGTTGGATATGCATAAGACCACGTTACAATGCCACATAAGAAAAAAATTTGTCTCTCTTTGTTGTTATCTAAAGTAACCCTAAACCTCCTTATTTCAAATTTTCCCTATTCTAAAATCCCTAAAGTGGATGCTAAAATAGAAGAAACAAAGAGTAAAGTGAAGGAAGAAGAAGAAACACTAAAATTGAAGCACTGATGCATAAAACATGAACTATTTGAGCTTCTGTGGAGTTTGTACTATGCTAAAAACAACCGGGATCGATGAAAATCCATGTAGGTGGTTTTGAGGATGTGGAAATTTAGGAAAAGGGGTTAGTGTTTGCAAATTTTTTATTGGTATGATCCACCAATTTTTTTTGTCAAAAAGTATTATTTTTTGTCTTCTATAAAAGATTGGAGCAATTGAGCAAGAACAAAGCAAATGCAAATTTTGTTGGATTTTTACTTCTTTTGTTATCTTCTTTATGGGAGTGATCTAGGGGTTATAAGATATGTTAGAATGTTACTCACTTAACATTTTATCTATTTTTTGTCTTCTTTTGTTGTTTTGTCAATGTTGTGCTTTAAGTATTAATGAAATGTTAAAGTTGTATCTTAAATTTAAATTTGTCTTACGAAAGCAAACATACAAAAATATTATTGCATTCATTTCCAGACCAATATATGATATGCATCACATGTTTGACCAATATACATAAACAAAAAAGACATTTCCAAACCAAATCTTGGAGCATGTATAAACTCTTTTCAGCTATCAACAAAAATTGTAACAATATAAACTAATCGAAACATGATGGTCAAATGTATGTTAAATGCACTACTCAAAAAATATCAAACAAAAGGTTTATGCTACCAATAAAATCAAGTATGACTCTTATGCCTCTTTGGAGATAATTGGCTGGCAGAAGAATACATCCTCATGTGAATAGTGGGGTTGGGTATCCATCTAACAATGTAGCCTTGTGAAGGTGGTTGTGGCCTTAGAGATGATTGGCTGGTGATAACTCTCCGAAAGAGTTATCAATTTACAACTTTTTATCTAGGTTTGACATGGAATTAAGTATGTTTAATAGCATTTTACGTTTAGTTATTCTTATTTTTATATATATTTTTCATTGTTTAAAGTTTGGTTAACTTAGGCTAATTTTGATTTTCTTGCTAAAAAGTGCAGATGTTGCAGCGAAGAAGTAAATGCTACAACAACTGATAACTCACCAGTCTAGACATACCTTTTGGAACCGAGACAGCTAGGTGTTACATGATGAATACCCAATGGATACTATTTTGACCTCCTTACCTATAAATAGGACCTACCTCAACTCATTTAATCATCAATTCTTTATTTTATCCTCTTTCACACAAAATCTCTTGTCACTTTTCCATGCTCGCCTAAGCTACATCGAGCGTCGAGTGCTGCAGCATCTGGGAGTCAGCTTTGCCGAGTAGCTTCGACAGTTAGCAAGATCACTCAACTACTTAAACTTTTTTCTAAGATAGGGAAGTTTATCTACTTGAATTTTATATTTGGGATGTTGAATGTTTCAAACTTAGTCATTTGGGTGGTACCTTATTTATATGAATACTGTTTAATTTTCTACTTTGTGCCTTATGTTTATGAATGATGAAAGAGATTTCATTGTTTAATGTATGCTTTTATTTTCTTTAGAAATAAATTGAATGCTTTTCATACTAATTTCATGGCGTTGGTATTGTAAGAAGCAAATGCATGACGAGATGTATATTGCCAATATATAGAATTATTACTATGTGATTGAATGTCTTAGTGAGACCTAATTCATATTAATCCATTTATAGCAATTGGTGTTAAATACATTGTAGTTAAGTTAAATGCATGAATTGAACAAGGAATCCCATTTATCATCCCACTTTATTTGATTTTTGACTCTGTGCTATTTCCAATGTTGTAGCATGACCTTCCTCTATTCCATTATATTTTCTCTTTGAATACTAGTTTCCTTTACATACAATTTCAACCAAAATTTATTTCGTTAACTTAATTATAAACTATCTGCTCTCTGTGGGTTTGATATCCAAAATACCAAAAGGATTTCTACTTTATTACTTTGATACAATAGTGTATGCTTGCACTATGCTATAGTATTTTCTAGAGCATCAAATTTTTGGCGCCGTTGCAGGGGAGCAACTGTTTATTTTTTAGTTTTGTTTTATTTTACTAACTCTTTTGTTTTTTTATGTACTTTTCTATTGCATGTCTGAAGGTAACAAATTGGTACCATTTGATTCTTAGATTGAGAGAACCTTTAGACATCTTCGACGAGAAGCTAATCGAAACTAAATTCAAATGGGTGATCAACCACATGATGTTATACCACCGCTACAACACGAAGGAGAAATGTTTTATAACATTGGAGTTGAGCAGCAACATTATTTCCATATGTATGATTACAATAGACCGATCAAGGAACACATCGTCCCTACATTAGATGATTTACATCCCAGAATAGTATGACCAACCATCCAAGCTGCCAATTGGTAATGTTCCAAATATTGTAGTTTTTGGGGTAATATAGCAGTTCTTTCACTAAAGATCCAAGAGCACACCTTATATAATTCATGGACGTATGTGATCCCTTTGTATAGCAAGGAGTTCCTGAAGAGGGGCTGAAGCTAAAGTTATTTCTATATTCACTGCGCGATAAAGCTAGATCTTGGCTCAATTCGCTACCACCAGGTTCTATAACATCCTATAATAAACTCACTCAAAAAATTCTGTTGCATTTTAATCCTCCTAATATGAATGCAAAGCTAAGGAATGACATTACCTCTTTTTAGAATCTTGAAGACAAATATTTATATGAAGCTTAGGAAAGTTTCAAGGAGCTACTCTAAAAGTGCCCGATGCATGGATTTCCCCATTGGATGCAAGTGGAGATGTTTTATAATGGGTTAAATATGCACACTTGCATAGTGGTTGATGCTTCAGAAAATGGAGCACTACTGGACAAGTCGTACAATGAAACATATGATATATTGGAGAAGATTTCTAATAATGACTATTAATACCCCGATACGAGGAACATGTTTGGTAAACATAATGCTGCATCACCAGACACTGACGCTTTGAACTCGATGATGTATCAAATTACATCATTGACGGATATGGTAAAGAAATTGCAAAGGCTGGGTGGCATGCATAAGGCAAAAATGTTTCTCCCCCTCTTGTGTTTATTTTGGATATGCACATAATTATAATGAATTCCGACAAAACACCGAGTCCATTTGTTTTATAAGAAATTTTAATATGGGAGAAAATGCCAACATGTATGGGAATTCATATAATGCCAACTATCGCAACTATCCCAATTTGTCATGGAGGAGTCAAAACATAGCCAATCCAAATATTGTACAATCCAACTTCAGCAACCAGCAATAATACTTCAATCAACAGCCGACTATGCCACATCAAAGGCAGAATTATCAAGGGAAAAATCTAATCATGCGTCAAATTTGACTTATCTTCTGTCCCTACTAAATGAGTACATTTCGAGAAATAAATCAATAAATCAAATGAGTGAAGCCTTAATCCAAACCCAATAAGCATCTTAAGAGCGTTGGAAAACCAAGTTGTTCATTTGGCCAATGCCTTAAGTAACAGGAAACCATGGATGCTACCTAGTGATACCAAAGTCCTTAATGCTCATGAGAAGGCTCATTGTAATGAGCATTGGAAGGTCATCAGAATTAGGAGTGGAATTCATATTGGGAGACCCACTTTTGAGAACAAAAAGAAAGATGATGAGCAACAACCCAAAGATAATGAGGTATCACAAGACACATTTGCCACAAATACTATAGATAATGAGGTAATTCTACTAGAATTACCTAACCAATGCTCCTATTACACCCATAATGCCACAACTATATCAAAATCAAGAAACTTAAAGACCTCCTTCTCCGTTTCCTCAAAGTTTTAAAAAGACCAAGAAAGATCAACAATTTAAAGTGTTCATTGATCTACTTCGCTAACTAACAGTCAACATTCCATTGATAGATGCTTTGGAGAAAAACCTAAAGTACATCAAATTCACATATGAATTACTATCCAAAAAGAAGAGGCTAGGTGAGTTCGAAACTTTTGCATTGACTGAAGGCTGCAGCGCTATGGCCACAAGCAGATTACCACCAAAGCTTAAAGACACAGAGATTTGGTGCCAGTTTATTGGTAAAGCTTTATGCTACTTAGGTACTATCATTAACTTAATGCCATGATATATTTTTAGGAAAGTTGAAAGTGGAGACACATGGCCAACAACCGTGATGCTACAACTTGCTAATAATATCACCGTGCATCCAAAGTTGAATAGTGGAGAATATGCTGGTTCGAGTGGATAGTTCATATTCCCAATTGACTTCATTATACTCAATTATGAAGCTAATATGGAAGTTACAATCATTCTTGGAAGACCCTTTCTTACTACAGGGCAAGCATTAATCGATGTGGAAAAGGGAGAACTCACTATGCACTTAAATGATTAATATATTACTTTCAATGTTTTGAAAAATGTTTCTTATATGGATAATACTGCCAAGTGTATTAGTATTGATGCTTTTGATGTTTATGTACATGAGCATTTAGATGAAAGTTACAACATGAGAGTTGTTACAACCAATACTATAGTATTTGAAGGAATTGAGGACGATGAGGAAGGAACTTTCATGCAACACTTTGAGTCATTACACCTTCCTGATCAATTGATTCAAGCACCAAAGACATCTATAGATGACCCACCTAAGCTTGAGCTCAAACCCTTGCCCGAGCATTTGAGATATACTTTTCTTGGAAAAAATGATACTCTGCCAGTTATCATTGCAACAAAGCTTACAGTATCTCAAGTTGATAGTTTGATTTCCGTGCTATAGCAAGTTGGAAGGCTATTACCTGGGGAATTACTGACATAAAAGAGATAAGCTCATCATTTTGCTTGCATAAATTCTCTTAGAGGATTCGAGTAGTAGTTCTATTAAGCAGCAAAGATGACTGAACCCAATTATGAAAGAAGTGGTTCAAAAAGAAGTCATAAAATGGTTGGATGCTGGGATCATATACCCATTTCTAACAGTAATTGGATATGCCCTATACAATGTATCCCTAAGAAAGGTGTAATCACCGTGGTAACAAATTAGAATAATGAGTTGGTTCCCACATGTACAACTAGGGGATGGAGAATTTTCATGAACTACCACAAGTTGAATAAAGCTATAAAAAAGGATAACTTTATGTTGTCGTTCATTAATCAAATGCTGGAGAGACTTTTTGGAAAAGCCTTTTATTGTTTCCTTGATGGGTATAACAACTTCAATCAGATTGCTATAGCCCATGAAGATTAAGGTAAAATGACTTTCACTTGTCCATTATGAAACTTTTGCTTTTCGAAGAATGACATTCAACTTATGTAACGCTTCAACAACATTCCAGCGTTGCGTGATGTCAATATTCTCTGTTATAATTCAAGGTTGCTTGGAAATTTTCATGGATGTTTTTTCTATTTTTGGGTAAGATTTTAAGCAATGTCTTTACAACTTAGCACTGTTTTAAAGAGATGTGAAGAGACCAACCTTGTGTTAAATTGGGAAAAATGCCATTTCATGGTAATTGAAGGTATAATGTTGGGGCATCGTATTTCTCAACGAGGAATATAAGTGGATAAAGCCAAGGTCGAAGTCATTGGAAATTACCTCCACCATCAAATGAGAAAGTCGCAAGAAGATTTCTAGGGCATGCAGGTTTTTATCGAAGGTTTATTAAGAATTTCTCCCAAATAGCCAAAGCATTGTGTTCATCAATGGAGCAAACAATAAATTCATGGTTGATGCTGAAGTTCTGAAATCTTTTAAGACAATCAAATCCAAGCTAGTTAATGCCCTATTGTCGTCACACCAGATTGGAATTTACCTTTTGAACTAATGTGTGATGCTAGTGATTTTACTATTGAAGCAGTGTTGGGGCAACGCAAGGACCAAGTCTTCCATGCTATTCATTATGCTAGCAGGATATTGAATTACGTTTAGGTGAATTACACCACAATTGAAAAGGAATTGCTGGTTGTGGTGTTTGCATTTGATAAATTTTGACCGTACTTGTTTGGAACCAAGGTAATAGTCTATACCGACCATTTTGTGTTGAAGTATATGTTTTCTAAAAAGGAAACCAAGCCTAGATTTATTCGTTGGGTGTTGTTACATTAAGAATTTGACATTGAAGTTTAAGATAAGAAATGAATCGAGAACCAGGTGGATGACCACTTATCATGCTTGGAATCTGAAAGTGAGGATGGCAAAACACTTGTGTTGCCAGATGTTTTTCCCAGTGAACGATTGCTGCCATCAATGCTCTACCATTGTATGTTGATTTTTTAAATTATTTAGTTAGTGGCATGCTACCACCAGATCTTAACACCAAGATAGAAGGAAATTCATGAGGGATGTCAAAGCATTTTTGGGAAGAACCTTATCTTTTTTAGCAATGTAATGACCAACTCTTGAGAAGGTGTGTTCCTGAGTGTGAACAACACATCATCTTGTAACATTGCCACAACACACCTTACGACAGACATTTTGAAGGCATACGTATAGTAGCAAAAGTCCTCCAATGTGGTTATTATTGGCCTTCGCTTTCAAGGATACCAACGTTTTTGTGTAGCACTGTGATCGATGCCAAAGGACGAGAAACATTTTGAGACGCATTGAGATGCCGGTGCAACCTATCTAGGAGATTGCATTGTTTGATATTTGGGGATTAGATTTTATGGGACCTTATCCATCATCTTGTGGTAATACTTTCATTCTTGTTGCAGCTGATTATGTGTCCAAATGGGTTAAGACTATAGCATTACCCTCAAGTGATGCTAAAACAGTTCTCTGATTCCTCCACAAGAACATTTTTACTAATTTCGGAACACCACGAGCATTTATTAGTGATGAAGGTTCCCAATTTTTTGGCAGACAAGTAGCAAATGCCCTACAGCGTTATAGTCCAAAACATCGCATTGCTACAGCATATCAACCTCAAACAAATGGTCAAGCCGAGGTATCTAACCATGAAATCAAATAAATCTTAGAAAAAATAGTTACTCCCTCGAGGAAATTTTGGTCTCTAAGACTTGACGAAGCACTTTGGGCTTATAGGATGACTTAATGCCCTTAGGTATGTCATATTATCGCCTTATGTATGGAAAAGCTTGTCACTTACCCATTGAGCTAGAGCACAAAGCCATGTGGGCACTTAAGAAGTTGAACTATGAGCTCATTGATGTTGTGGAACAAATAATGATGGATATTAATGAACTTGAGGAGATAGGCAATAATGATTATGAGAGTGCCTGAAATTACAAGGGTAATAATGAACTTCAATGCTCTATTGTCATCACACCAGATTGGAATTTACTTTTTGAACTAATGTGTGATGCTAGTGATTTTACTATTGAAGCAGTGTTGGGGCAACACAAGGACCAAGTCTTCCATGCTATTCATTATGCTAGCAGGATATTGAATTACGTTTAGGTGAATTACACCACAATTGAAAAGGAATTGCTGGTTGTGGTGTTTGCATTTGATAAATTTTGACCATACTTGTTTGGAACCAAGGTAATAGTCTATACCGACCATTTTGTGTTGAAGTATATGTTTTCTAAAAAGGAAACCAAGCCTAGATTTATTCGTTGGGTGTTGTTACATTAAGAATTCGACATTGAAGTTTAAGATAAGAAATGAATTGAGAACCACGTGGATGACCACTTATCATGCTTGGAATCTGAAAGTGAGGATGGCAAAACACTTGTGTTGCCAGATGTTTTTCCCAGTGAACGATTGTTGCCATCAATGCTCTACCAATGTATGTTGATTTTTTAAATTATTTAGTTAGTGGCATGCTACCACCAGATCTTAATCACCAAGATAGAAGGAAATTCATGTGGGATGTCAAAGCATATTTTTGGGAAGAACCTTATCTTTTTTAGCAATGTAATGACCAACTCTTGAGAAGGTGTGTTCCTGAGTGTGAACAACACATCATCTTGTAACATTGACACAACACACCTTACGGCAGACATTTTGAAGGCATACGTATAGTAGCAAAAGTCCTCCAATGTGGTTATTATTGGCCTTCGCTGTTCAAGGATACCAACGTTTTTTTGTAGCACTGTGATCGATGCCAAAGGACGAGAAACATTTTGAGACGCATTGAGATGCCGGTGCAACCTATCTAGGAGATTTCATTGTTTGATGTTTGGGGATTAGATTTTATGGGACCTTATCCATCATCTTGTGGTAATACTTTCATTCTTGTTGCAGCTGATTATGTGTCCAAATGGGTTAAGACTATAGCATTACCCTCAAGTGATGCTAAAACAGTTCTCTGATTCCTCCACAAGAACATTTTTACTAATATCGGAACACCACGAGCATTTATTAGTGATGAAGGTTCCCAATTTTTTGGCAGACAAGTAGCAAATGCCCTGCAGCGTTGTAGTCCAAAACATCGCATTGCTACAGCATATCAACCTCAAACAAATGGTCAAGCCGAGGTATCTAACCATGAAATCAAACAAATCTTAGAAAAAATAGTTAATCCCTCGAGGAAATTTTGGTCTCTAAGACTTGACGAAGCACTTTGGGCTTATAGGATGACTTAATGCCCTTAGGTATGTCATATTATCGCCTTATGTATGGAAAAGCTTGTCACTTACCAATTGAGCTAGAGCACAAAGCCATGTGGGCACTTAAGAAGTTGAACTATGAGCTCATTGATGTTGGGGAACAAATAATGATGGATATTAATGAACTTGAGGAGATAGGCAATAATGATTATGAGAGTGCCTAAAATTACAAGGGCAATAATGAACTTCAATGCCCTATTGTCGTCACACCAGATTGGAATTTACCTTTTGAACTAATGTGTGATGCTAGTGATTTTACTATTGAAGTAGTGTTGGGGCAACGCAAGGACCAAGTCTTCCATGCTATTCATTATGCTAGCAGGATATTGAATTACGTTTAGGTGAATTACACCACAATTGAAAAGGAATTGCTGGTTGTGGTGTTTGCATTTGATAAATTTTGACCATACTTGTTTGGAACCAAGGTAATAGTCTATACCGACCATTTTGTGTTGAAGTATATGTTTTCTAAAAAGGAAACCAAGCCTAGATTTATTCGTTGGGTGTTGTTACATTAAGAATTCGACATTGAAGTTTAAGATAAGAAATGAATTGAGAACCACGTGGATGACCACTTATCATGCTTGGAATCTGAAAGTGAGGATGGCAAAACACTTGTGTTGCCAGATGTTTTTCCCAGTGAACGATTGTTGCCATCAATGCTCTACCAATGTATGTTGATTTTTTAAATTATTTAGTTAGTGGCATGCTACCACCAGATCTTAATCACCAAGATAGAAGGAAATTCATGAGGGATGTCAAAGCAAATTTTTGGGAAGAACCTTATCTTTTTTAGCAATGTAATGACCAACTCTTGAGAAGGTGTGTTCCTGAGTGTGAACAACACATCATCTTGTAACATTGACACAACACACCTTACGGCAGACATTTTGAAGGCATACGTATAGTAGCAAAAGTCCTCCAATGTGGTTATTATTAGTCTTCGCTGTTCAAGGATACCAACGTTTTTGTGTAGCACTGTGATCGATGCCAAAGGACGAGAAACATTTTGAGACGCATTGAGATGCCGGTGCAACCTATCTAGGAGATTTCATTGTTTGATGTTTGGGGATTAGATTTTATGGGACCTTATCCATCATCTTGTGGTAATACTTTCATTCTTGTTGCAGCTGATTATGTGTCCAAATGGGTTAAGACTATAGCATTACCCTCAAGTGATGCTAAAATAGTTCTCTGATTCCTCCACAAGAACATTTTTACTAATTTCGGAACACCACGAGCATTTATTAGTGATGAAGGTTCCCAATTTTTTGGCAGACAAGTAGCAAATGCCCTGCAGCGTTGTAGTCCAAAACATCGCATTGCTACAGCATATCAACCTCAAACAAATGGTCAAGCCGAGGTATCTAACCATGAAATCAAACAAATCTTAGAAAAAATAGTTAATCCCTCGAGGAAAGTTTGGTCTCTAAGACTTGACGAAGCAGTTTGGGCTTATAGGATGACTTAATGCCCTTAGGTATGTCATATTATCGCCTTATGTATGGAAAAGCTTGTCACTTACCAATTGAGCTAGAGCACAAAGCCATGTGGGCACTTAAGAAGTTGAACTATGAGCTCATTGATGTTGGGGAACAAATAATGATAGATATTAATGAACTTGAGGAGATAGGCAATAATGATTATGAGAGTGCCTGAAATTACAAGGGTAATAATGAACTTCAATGCCCTATTGTCGTCACACCAGATTGGAATTTACCTTTTGAACTAATGTGTGATACTAGTGATTTTACTATTGAAGTAGTGTTGGGGCAACGCAAGGACCAAGTCTTCCATGCTATTCATTATGCTAGCAGGATATTGAATTACGTTTAGGTGAATTACACCACAATTGAAAAGGAATTGCTAGTTGTGGTGTTTGCATTTGATAAATTTTGACCGTACTTGTTTGGAACCAAGGTAATAGTCTATACCGACCATTTTGTGTTGAAGTATATGTTTTCTAAAAAGGAAACCAAGCCTAGATTTATTCGTTGGGTGTTGTTACATTAAGAATTCGACATTGAAGTTTAAGATAAGAAATGAATCGAGAACCACGTGGATGACTACTTATCATGCTTGGAATCTGAAAGTGAGGATGGCAAAACACTTGTGTTGCCAGATGTTTTTCCCAGTGAACGATTGCTGCCATCAATGCTCTACCATTGTATGTTGATTTTTTTAAATTATTTAGTTAGTGGCATGCTACCACCAGATCTTAATCACCAAGATAGAAGGAAATTCATGAGGGATGTCAAAGCAAATTTTTGGGAAGAACCTTATCTTTTTTAGCAATGTAATGACCAACTCTTGAGAAGGTGTGTTCCTGAGTGTGAACAACACATCATCTTGTAACATTGCCACAACACACCTTACGGCAGACATTTTGAAGGCATACGTATAGTAGCAAAAGTCCTCCAATGTGGTTATTATTAGTCTTCGCTGTTCAAGGATACCAACGTTTTTGTGTAGCACTGTGATCGATGCCAAAGGACGAGAAACATTTTGAGACGCATTGAGATGCCGGTGCAACCTATCTAGGAGATTGCATTGTTTGATGTTTGGGAATTAGATTTTATGGGACCTTATCCATCATCTTGTGGTAATACTTTCATTCTTGTTGCAGCTGATTATGTGTCCAAATGGGTTAAGACTATAGCATTACCCTCAAGTGATGCTAAAATAGTTCTCTGATTCCTCCACAAGAACATTTTTACTAATTTCGGAACACCACGAGCATTTATTAGTGATGAAGGTTCCCAATTTTTTGGCAGACAAGTAGCAAATGCCCTGCAGCGTTATAGTCCAAAACATCGCATTGCTATAGTATATCAACCTCAAACAAATGGTCAAGCCGAGGTATCTAACCATGAAATCAAACAAATCTTAGAAAAAATAGTTAATCCCTCGAGGAAATGTTGGTCTCTAAGACTTGACGAAGCACTTTGGGCTTATAGGATGACTTAATGCCCTTAGGTATGTCATATTATCGCCTTATGTATGGAAAAGCTTGTCACTTACCCATTGAGCTAGAGCACAAAGCCATGTGGGCACTTAAGAAGTTGAACTATGAGCTCATTGATGTTGGGGAACAAATAATGATGGATATTAATGAACTTGAGGAGATAGGCAATAATGATTATGAGAGTGCCTGAAATTACAAGGGCAATAATGAACTTCAATGCCCTATTGTCGTCACACCAGATTGGAATTTACCTTTTGAACTAATGTGTGATACTAGTGATTTTACTATTGAAGTAGTGTTGGGGCAACGCAAGGACCAAGTCTTCCATGCTATTCATTATGCTAGCAGGATATTGAATTACGTTTAGGTGAATTACACCACAATTGAAAATGAATTGCTGGTTGTGGTGTTTGCATTTGATAAATTTTGACCGTACTTGTTTGGAACCAAGGTAATAGTCTATACCGACCATTTTGTGTTGAAGTATATGTTTTCTAAAAAGGAAACCAAGCCTAGATTTATTCGTTTGGGTGTTGTTACATTAAGAATTCGACATTGAAGTTTAAGATAAGAAATGAATCGAGAACCACGTGGATGACTACTTATCATGCTTGGAATCTGAAAGTGAGGATGGCAAAACACTTGTGTTGACAGATGTTTTTCCCAGTGAACGATTGCTGCCATCAATGCTCTACCATTGCATGTTGATTTTTTAAATTATTTAGTTAGTGGCATGCTACCACCAGATCTTAATCACCAAGATAGAAGGAAATTCATGAGGGATGTCAAAGCAAATTTTTGGGAAGAACCTTATCTTTTTTAGCAATGTAATGACCAACTCTTGAGAAGGTGTGTTCCTGAGTGTGAACAACACATCATCTTGTAACATTGCCACAACACACCTTACGGCAGACATTTTGAAGGCATACGTATAGTAGCAAAAGTCCTCCAATGTGGTTATTATTAGTCTTCGCTGTTCAAGGATACCAACGTTTTTGTGTAGCACTGTGATCGATGCCAAAGGACGAGAAACATTTTGAGACGCATTGAGATGCCGGTGCAACCTATCTAGGAGATTGCATTGTTTGATGTTTGGGGATTAGATTTTATGGGACCTTATCCATCATCTTGTGGTAATACTTTCATTCTTGTTGCAGCTGATTATGTGTCCAAATGGGTTAAGACTATAGAATTACCCTCAAGTGATGCTAAAATAGTTCTCTTATTCCTCCACAAGAACATTTTTACTAATTTCGGAACACCACGAGCATTTATTAGTGATGAAGGTTCCCAATTTTTTGGCAGACAAGTAGCAAATGCCCTGCAGCGTTATAGTCCAAAACATCGCATTGCTATAGTATATCAACCTCAAACAAATGGTCAAGCCGAGGTATCTAACCATGAAATCAAACAAATCTTAGAAAAAATAGTTAATCCCTCGAGGAAATGTTGGTCTCTAAGACTTGACGAAGCACTTTGGGCTTATAGGATGACTTAATGCCCTTAGGTATGTCATATTATCGCCTTATGTATGGAAAAGCTTGTCACTTACCCATTGAGCTAGAGCACAAAGCCATGTGGGCACTTAAGAAGTTGAACTATGAGCTCATTGATGTTGGGGAACAAATAATGATAGATATTAATGAACTTGAGGAGATAGGCAATAATGATTATGAGAGTGCCTAAAATTACAAGGGCAATAATGAACTTCAATGCCCTATTGTCGTCACACCAGATTGGAATTTACCTTTTGAACTAATGTGTGATACTAGTGATTTTACTATTGAAGTAGTGTTGGGGCAACGCAAGGACCAAGTCTTCCATGCTATTCATTATGCTAGCAAGATATTGAATTACGTTTAGGTGAATTACACCACAATTGAAAAGGAATTGCTGGTTGTGGTGTTTGCATTTGATAAATTTTGACCGTACTTGTTTGGAACCAAGGTAATAGTCTATACCGACCATTTTGTGTTGAAGTATATGTTTTCTAAAAAGGAAACCAAGCCTAGATTTATTCGTTGGGTGTTGTTACATTAAGAATTCGACATTGAAGTTTAAGATAAGAAATGAATCGAGAACCACGTGGATGACTACTTATCAGGCTTGGAATCTGAAAGTGAGGATGGCAAAACACTTGTGTTGACAGATGTTTTTCCCAGTGAACGATTGCTGCCATCAATGCTCTACCATTGCATGTTGATTTTTTAAATTATTTAGTTAGTGGCATGCTACCACCAGATCTTAATCACCAAGATAGAAGGAAATTCATGAGGGATGTCAAAGCATATTTTTGGGAAGAACCTTATCTTTTTTAGCAATGTAATGACCAACTCTTGAGAAGGTGTGTTCCTGAGTGTGAACAACACATCATCTTGTAACATTGCCACAACACACCTTACGACAGACATTTTGAAGGCATACGTATAGTAGAAAAAGTCCTCCAATGTGGTTATTATTGGCCTTCGCTTTTCAAGGATACCAACGTTTTTTGTGTAGCACTGTGATCGATGCCAAAGGACGAGAAACATTTTGAGACGCATTGAGATGCCGGTGCAACCTATCTAGGAGATTGCATTGTTTGATGTTTGGGAATTAGATTTTATGGGACCTTATCCATCATCTTGTGGTAATACTTTCATTCTTGTTGCAGCTGATTATGTGTCCAAATGGGTTAAGACTATAGAATTACCCTCAAGTGATGCTAAAATAGTTCTCTTATTCCTCCACAAGAACATTTTTACTAATTTCGGAACACCACGAGCATTTATTAGTGATGAAGGTTCCCAATTTTTTGGCAGACAAGTAGCAAATGCCCTGCAGCGTTATAGTCCAAAACATCGCATTGCTATAGTATATCAACCTCAAACAAATGGTCAAGCTGAGGTATCTAACCATGAAATCAAACAAATCTTAGAAAAAATAGTTAATCCCTCGAGGAAATGTTGGTCTCTAAGACTTGACGAAGCACTTTGGGCTTATAGGATGACTTAATGCCCTTAGGTATGTCATATTATCGCCTTATGTATGGAAAAGCTTGTCACTTACCAATTGAGCTAGAGCACAAAGCCATGTGGGCACTTAAGAAGTTGAACTATGAGCTCATTGATGTTGGGGAACAAATAATGATGGATATTAATGAACTTGAGGAGATAGGCAATAATGATTATGAGAGTGCCTAAAATTACAAGGGCAATAATGAACTTCAATGCCCTATTGTCGTCACCAGATTGGAATTACCTTTTGAACTAATGTGTGATGCTAGTGATTTTACTATTGAAGTAGTGTTGGGGCAACGCAAGGACCAAGTCTTCCATGCTATTCATTATGCTAGCAAGATATTGAATTACGTTTAGGTGAATTACACCACAATTGAAAAGGAATTGCTGGTTGTGGTGTTTGCATTTGATAAATTTTGACCGTACTTGTTTGGAACCAAGGTAATAGTCTATACCGACCATTTTGTGTTGAAGTATATGTTTTCTAAAAAGGAAACCAAGCCTAGATTTATTCGTTGGGTGTTGTTACATTAAGAATTCGACATTGAAGTTTAAGATAAGAAATGAATCGAGAACCACGTGGATGACTACTTATCAGGCTTGGAATCTGAAAGTGAGGATGGCAAAACACTTGTGTTGACAGATGTTTTTCCCAGTGAACGATTGCTGCCATCCATGCTCTACCATTGCATGTTGATTTTTTAAATTATTTAGTTAGTGGCATGCTACCACCAGATCTTAATCACCAAGATAGAAGGAAATTCATGAGGGATGTCAAAGCATATTTTTGGGAAGAACCTTATCTTTTTTAGCAATGTAATGACCAACTCTTGAGAAGGTGTGTTCCTGAGTGTGAACAACACATCATCTTGTAACATTGCCACAACACACCTTACGACAGACATTTTGAAGGCATACGTATAGTTGAAAAAGTCCTCCAATGTGGTTATTATTGACCTTCGCTTTTCAAGGATACCAACGTTTTTGTGTAGCACTGTGATCGATGCCAAAGGACGAGAAACATTTTGAGACGCATTGAGATGCCGGTGCAACCTATCTAGGAGATTGCATTGTTTGATGTTTGGGAATTAGATTTTATGGGACCTTATCCATCATCTTGTGGTAATACTTTCATTCTTGTTGCAGCTGATTATGTGTCCAAATGGGTTAAGACTATAGCATTACCCTCAAGTGATGCTAAAACAGTTCTCTGATTCCTCCACAAGAACATTTTTACTAATTTCGGAACACCACGAGCATTTATTAGTGATGAAGGTTCCCAATTTTTTGGCAGACAAGTAGCAAATGCCTTGCAGCGTTATAGTCCAAAACATCGCATTGCTACAGCATATCAACCTCAAACAAATGGCCAAGCCGAGGTATCTAACCATGAAATCAAACAAATCTTAGAAAAAATAGTTAATCCCTCGAGGAAAGTTTGGTCTCTAAGACTTGACGAAGCAGTTTGGGCTTATAGGATGACTTAATGCCCTTAGGTATGTCATATTATCGCCTTATGTATGGAAAAGCTTGTCACTTACCAATTGAGCTAGAGCACAAAGCCATGTGGGCACTTAAGAAGTTGAACTATGAGCTCATTGATGTTGGGGAACAAATAATGATGGATATTAATGAACTTGAGGAGATAGGCAATAATGATTATGAGAGTGCCTGAAATTACAAGGGTAATAATGAACTTCAATGCCCTATTGTCGTCACACCAGATTGGAATTTACCTTTTGAACTAATGTGTGATACTAGTGATTTTACTATTGAAGTAGTGTTGGGGCAACGCAAGGACCAAGTCTTCCATGCTATTCATTATGCTAGCAGGATATTGAATTACGTTTAGGTGAATTACACCACAATTGAAAAGGAATTGCTAGTTGTGGTGTTTGCATTTGATAAATTTTGACCGTACTTGTTTGGAACCAAGGTAATAGTCTATACCGACCATTTTGTGTTGAAGTATATGTTTTCTAAAAAGGAAACCAAGCCTAGATTTATTCGTTGGGTGTTGTTACATTAAGAATTCGACATTGAAGTTTAAGATAAGAAATGAATCGAGAACCACGTGGATGACTACTTATCATGCTTGGAATCTGAAAGTGAGGATGGCAAAACACTTGTGTTGCCAGATGTTTTTCCCAGTGAACGATTGCTGCCATCAATGCTCTACCATTGTATGTTGATTTTTTTAAATTATTTAGTTAGTGGCATGCTACCACCAGATCTTAATCACCAAGATAGAAGGAAATTCATGAGGGATGTCAAAGCATATTTTTGGGAAGAACCTTATCTTTTTTAGCAATGTAATGACCAACTCTTGAGAAGGTGTGTTCCTGAGTGTGAACAACACATCATCTTGTAACATTGCCACAACACACCTTACGGCAGACATTTTGAAGGCATACGTATAGTAGCAAAAGTCCTCCAATGTGGTTATTATTAGTCTTCGCTGTTCAAGGATACCAACGTTTTTGTGTAGCACTGTGATCGATGCCAAAGGACGAGAAACATTTTGATACGCATTGAGATGCCGGTGCAACCTATCTAGGAGATTGCATTGTTTGATGTTTGGGAATTAGATTTTATGGGACCTTATCCATCATCTTGTGGTAATACTTTCATTCTTGTTGCAGCTGATTATGTGTCCAAATGGGTTAAGACTATAGCATTACCCTCAAGTGATGCTAAAATAGTTCTCTGATTCCTCCACAAGAACATTTTTACTAATTTCGGAACACCACGAGCATTTATTAGTGATGAAGGTTCCCAATTTTTGGCAGACAAGTAGCAAATGCCCTGCAGCGTTATAGTCCAAAACATCGCATTGCTATAGTATATCAACCTCAAACAAATGGTCAAGCCGAGGTATCTAACCATGAAATCAAACAAATCTTAGAAAAAATAGTTAATCCCTCGAGGAAATGTTGGTCTCTAAGACTTGACGAAGCACTTTGGGCTTATAGGATGACTTAATGCCCTTAGGTATGTCATATTATCGCCTTATGTATGGAAAAGCTTGTCACTTACCCATTGAGCTAGAGCACAAAGCCATGTGGGCACTTAAGAAGTTGAACTATGAGCTCATTGATGTTGGGGAACAAATAATGATGGATATTAATGAACTTGAGGAGATAGGCAATAATGATTATGAGAGTGCCTGAAATTACAAGGGTAATAATGAACTTCAATGCCCTATTGTCGTCACACCAGATTGGAATTTACCTTTTGAACTAATGTGTGATACTAGTGATTTTACTATTGAAGTAGTGTTGGGGCAACGCAAGGACCAAGTCTTCCATGCTATTCATTATGCTAGCAGGATATTGAATTACGTTTAGGTGAATTACACCACAATTGAAAAGGAATTGCTAGTTGTGGTGTTTGCATTTGATAAATTTTGACCGTACTTGTTTGGAACCAAGGTAATAGTCTATACCGACCATTTTGTGTTGAAGTATATGTTTTCTAAAAAGGAAACCAAGCCTAGATTTATTCGTTGGGTGTTGTTACATTAAGAATTCGACATTGAAGTTTAAGATAAGAAATGAATCGAGAACCACGTGGATGACTACTTATCATGCTTGGAATCTGAAAGTGAGGATGGCAAAACACTTGTGTTGCCAGATGTTTTTCCCAGTGAACGATTGCTGCCATCAATGCTCTACCATTGTATGTTGATTTTTTAAATTATTTAGTTAGTGGCATGCTACCACCAGATCTTAATCACCAAGATAGAAGGAAATTCATGAGGGATGTCAAAGCATATTTTTGGGAAGAACCTTATCTTTTTTAGCAATGTAATGACCAACTCTTGAGAAGGTGTGTTCCTGAGTGTGAACAACACATCATCTTGTAACATTGCCACAACACACCTTACGACAGACATTTTGAAGGCATACGTATAGTAGAAAAAGTCCTCCAATGTGGTTATTATTGGCCTTCGCTTTTCAAGGATACCAACGTTTTTGTGTAGCACTGTGATCGATGCCAAAGGACGAGAAACATTTTGAGACGCATTGAGATGCCGGTGCAACCTATCTAGGAGATTGCATTGTTTGATGTTTGGGGATTAGATTTTATGGGACCTTATCCATCATCTTGTGGTAATACTTTCATTCTTGTTGCAGCTGATTATGTGTCCAAATGGGTTAAGTCTATAGCATTACCCTCAAGTGATGCTAAAACAGTTCTCTGATTCCTCCACAAGAACATTTTTACTAATTTCGGAACACCACGAGCATTTATTAGTGATGAAGGTTCCCAATTTTTTGGCAGACAAGTAGCAAATGCCTTGCAGCGTTATAGTCCAAAACATCACATTGCTACAGCATATCAACCTCAAACAAATGGTCAAGCCGAGGTATCTAACCATGAAATCAAACAAATCTTAGAAAAAATAGTTAATCCCTCGAGGAAAGTTTGGTCTCTAAGACTTGACGAAGCAGTTTGGGCTTATAGGATGACTTAATGCCCTTAGGTATGTCATATTATCGCCTTATGTATGGAAAAGCTTGTCACTTACCAATTGAGCTAGAGCACAAAGCCATGTGGGCACTTAAGAAGTTGAACTATGAGCTCATTGATGTTGGGGAACAAATAATGATAGATATTAATGAACTTGAGGAGATAGGCAATAATGATTATGAGAGTGCCTGAAATTACAAGGGTAATAATGAACTTCAATGCCCTATTGTCGTCACACCAGATTGGAATTTACCTTTTGAACTAATGTGTGATACTAGTGATTTTACTATTGAAGTAGTGTTGGGGCAACGCAAGGACCAAGTCTTCCATGCTATTCATTATGCTAGCAGGATATTGAATTACGTTTAGGTGAATTACACCACAATTGAAAATGAATTGCTGGTTGTGGTGTTTGCATTTGATAAATTTTGACCGTACTTGTTTGGAACCAAGGTAATAGTCTATACCGACCATTTTGTGTTGAAGTATATGTTTTCTAAAAAGGAAACCAAGCCTAGATTTATTCGTTGGGTGTTGTTACATTAAGAATTCGACATTGAAGTTTAAGATAAGAAATGAATCGAGAACCACGTGGATGACTACTTATCATGCTTGGAATCTGAAAGTGAGGATGGCAAAACACTTGTGTTGCCAGATGTTTTTCCCAGTGAACGATTGCTGCCATCAATGCTCTACCATTGTATGTTGATTTTTTAAATTATTTAGTTAGTGGCATGCTACCACCAGATCTTAATCACCAAGATAGAAGGAAATTCATGAGGGATGTCAAAGCATTTTTGGGAAGAACCTTATCTTTTTTAGCAATGTAATGACCAACTCTTGAGAAGGTGTGTTCCTGAGTGTGAACAACACATCATCTTGTAACATTGCCACAACACACCTTACGGCAGACATTTTGAAGGCATACGTATAGTAGCAAAAGTCCTCCAATGTGGTTATTATTAGTCTTCGTTGTTCAAGGATACCAACGTTTTTGTGTAGCACTGTGATCGATGCCAAAGGACGAGAAACATTTTGAGACGCATTGAGATGCCGGTGCAACCTATCTAGGAGATTGCATTGTTTGATGTTTGGGAATTAGATTTTATGGGACCTTATCCATCATCTTGTGGTAATACTTTCATTCTTGTTGCAGCTGATTATGTGTCCAAATGGGTTAAGACTATAGCATTACCCTCAAGTGATGCTAAAATAGTTCTCTGATTCCTCCACAAGAACATTTTTACTAATTTCGGAACACCACGAGCATTTATTAGTGATGAAGGTTCCCAATTTTTTGGCAGACAAGTAGCAAATGCCCTGCAGCGTTATAGTCCAAAACATCGCATTGCTATAGTATATCAACCTCAAACAAATGGTCAAGCTGAGGTATCTAACCATGAAATCAAACAAATCTTAGAAAAAATAGTTAATCCCTCGAGGAAATGTTGGTCTCTAAGACTTGACGAAGCACTTTGGGCTTATAGGATGACTTAATGCCCTTAGGTATGTCATATTATCGCCTTATGTATGGAAAAGCTTGTCACTTACCCATTGAGCTAGAGCACAAAGCCATGTGGGCACTTAAGAAGTTGAACTATGAGCTCATTGATGTTGGGGAACAAATAATGATGGATATTAATGAACTTGAGGAGATAGGCAATAATGATTATGAGAGTGCCTGAAATTACAAGGGCAAGAATAAGAGATGGAATGATCAACATGTCATACCAAAATAGTTTCATGATGGATAACTTGTGCTCTTATTTAATTCTAGCCTTAAGTTTTTTTCGAGCAAGCTCAAATCACGCTAGTCAGGCCCCTTCGAAGTTATTGAAGCCTATCCTCATGGGGCAGTACTCTTGAAGAATCTAAGTGATGGATCTACATTAAAGCCAATGGGTAGAATTTGAAGCATTATTCCCAAAAACAACATCTTGATATCACCTCTATCACACTAAGCGAACCCTCTTTCTTTTAAATTTCCTTTTCTATGAATAAGTCAATTTTGACATTAGTTAGATACTTAGTTTTTAGAATAAATTTTGATTTACTTTAATTTTTCTTACTAACCAAGGTAAATGTTGAAGCTTTATTGTTAGAATATTTTTCGTAAAAACTGGGTGTGCTACATCCGCTACTATAGCATACCACAACTGAATGGTTAACTCTAGGTAAAAAGTAATTTAGGTGAGTTGTCATCAACTTTACCCCATCTATCTCCACTGTCCACCTTACTTTATGCTCACCCTCCAATTTTTATCTTTATCCTCATCTTTTAATTTTAATTTTTAAACCCCTGTTTTCCGTTTTGCATGCCGCCTTTAATATTCCCATCCCTAAACTATTTACTCATACTTATTTCATTTTACCTATCCCTCTATTTGGGTGGTTGCTCTTCAACTTCCACACACTTTACATTTTCAAAGGTTCCTCATTTTTCTTTCTTTTAGCACAAATATATTTCATGGCACCAAAAAAGAAGATGGTCGTGAAAAGCTATAGGCCATCCCCCGATTTCAACGTTGCCAACTTCGCCACCGATAGCCTCCGTTGAGTCAATAAGATTTATGGAGGTTGCACAGAAACATTGATACTCCAATTTTTCTAATCATGAGTTCCTTAGCAAGCAAGGTTTTGACCTCTAAACTATCGTAGACTTAACGTCGTTCACTTATATTACGTCCATTATCACTGCGATGAAATGGTAGGCCTTCTGCTCTCACCATGGTGAAATCAACCATCATTGGGAATAGGAATTCTGCAACAATATATTGTATGAGGACAAGCCATTGGTCTTTGTCCGAGAAAAGATGATACATTGGTGGGCTACTCAAATCAATGAGCTAGTGGGCCTTGAAGATAGAGAATAAGAGCACACCGAGTTCGTGAACAACTTAACCGCTAAAGACGTACAACAAGTTGCCAAAAAAAATTTCTTTCCATGAAAAACATGGATGAAATCTTCCTCTGGAGGCTACACCATACGGCGTTTAGACCTCAACCTAGAAGCAAGGGTATGGTTCATTTTTCTCCGAACCCGTTTCATGCCTACTATGCATTTTTCTACCAGCACTAGAGACATGATTTTATTGTTGATTCCATATTGCAATGTCAAAATATTTGGTAAAATTATTTCTGCTGAGATTTTTGCTTATAGCCAAAAGGCTAGTGGTTATCTTTATTTCCCTTCACTAAAGGCTAGTGGTTATCTTTATTTCCCTTCACTAATCATTGCACTATGCCAAAAAGAACAATGAAGAAAATTACCTTTTGACTATATATCCGAGAACTAAAATGTTATTACCACCATTGTGATCAAGAGCACATTGCTAAAGGAAGGACTTGACCCTGATCCATCTATACCAAAGCCGAATAAGCCACACCATGTTGCTTGCCAAACTATTATTTCATAACCGATGAATATATTATTTTATTTGCCAGAGGGTATGTCATCTATGGTGGCATAGCAGGCCAACATCTTGTTCATGTTCACGATTCAATTTCAGTCTCAGTTGCGTTCAGCCCAAGCACAATATTGACAGTGTGCTCAAGCCAAGGATGTTATTCTAATGAAGTTGTCTTCCACCTTGGTTAAGGATGGAAAGTTTTTCTTTCCATAATTTCCCACTAGTGTTCTTACCAACTTGGTTCAACAACATGTATTTGATGCCTCAGATAGTTCTAATAGTGTCGAGGAGGTCTTAGTAACCCATACTGATACTGGAGCTGACATAGTGAAAGCTGACACAGTGAAAGCTGAAACCAAGCATGAAGAGGGAATTGAAGAAGCTACAAAAGAAGAGGAAGTTGACGAAGAGGTTGTCTTAGTCACCTCAGCTGATGTCATTATTGTTGGGTCTGATAATTCTAACCCATGGAGACCTTCAAAGTTGTTAGCCACGACAAAGAGAATGAATAACTAGCCAGCCAAGAACAAAAAGCTACTCGATAATTATTGGACCTAAACATTGATATTATTGTACAAGATGTTGCAACAGCAACACAACAAGAGTTAGATGATGTCCAACTTGTTTATAGTGTGCTAAAGGATGTGAAGCAACTTGAGGGTGCCACTAACCAAATTGGAGAGATCAACAATGATGCATTGCAGCCGACTTTGATGCATATATCTATGTCGAAGGTGGTTGTTGTTTTTGACTATGCCAATATTATTGTGGGTGGTGCTTGGGAAAGTTTGGAGAACCTTGATTCAATCACACCTCAACTAGTTAAGAAGGTTCCACTTGTCATTCCCAATGGTACTGAGGTTCAAACCACTTCAACGTCGATCGACATAAAAAGGAAGAGTTCAATGAAGGCCAAAGTCACCTCCAAGAAAGTTTGTCCCGCTACTGCTAGCCCTCACAAAAGCCTAAGAAAACTATATTAGAGAGTTTCATTCCCATTTTCATTTTCATTTTCTCATTTTTATTTATTTTTCATATTTTACATTGAGGATAATGCCCCACTTAAGTTTAGGGGTGATGTATTAGGTTGATGCATTTGACACTGTATGCATTTGTTATTTTGTTTACATGTCATTTTCTTAACATTTTGTTTGCATTTGCATGTTGTTAAGAATTATGTTTGCATATTGTTGCATATAACATTGTTTAGTTTTGTATTAAAAATGCCATGGATCAAGCTGTTGAAATCAATGAAATTTTGATTCATTTTGATGATGCCCAATGATGAAAAATCTTTACCTTAGGTGTATGTTCTCAATACTTAGAGATTTTGGAAACATCTAAATTTAACTCAAATCAATAATGGATGATGTAGCATTTGTAGAACTAGAGGTGCCCAAAACTGGCTCTAGGTACAAAAAAAAATTCCAAGCTACTAGAGGTGCCTAACATTGGCTCTATTAATGAAATAGAAACAAAAAATGTTAGAGGTGCCCGAAAACTGGCTCTAGCATTAGACAATGATGAATTCTTGAGGTTCCTAACACTGGCTCTAGCATAAATTAGAAGATTTATGCAACATTGAAATTTTTAATTAAGTAGATTCCCATTTTTCTAAATTAGCTAAGTATTAATTGGATACACCTAGCCTGCACACTGTAGACCTGATTTAAATGAGCTTTTGATGCAATTCCTATTTGGGATTATTTAGATGTTGTTTGCATTCCTGCATCATAATTCTGAGGGCTTAAAAATGAAGTAAATGTTGAATTGGTTTTTCTGGCCTTAATCTATGGTACTGATGTTTAGTTAGTTGCATATCATGTTTGTGTTGCTTGAGGACAAGAAAACATATTTGTTTGAGGTTTGGGGGTGTGATAACTCTCCAAAAGAATTATCAATTTAGCACTTTTTACCTAGGTTTGGCTTGGAATTAAGTATGTTTAATAGCATTTTAGGTTTAGTTTAGTCTTATTTTTATATATTTTTTCGTTGTTTAAGGTTTGGTTAACTTAGGCTAATTTTTGGATTTTTCTACTAAAAGGTGAAAATGTTCTAGTGAATAAGAAAATGCCACAGCAACTAATGACTCACCAGGGTAGGCAAAACCTTCCAGAACCGGGACAACTGTTTGGGATAGTTCTATCCTCTCCAACCAGTTGCTGCTACATGGTGAATACCCATTGGAGATAATTTTGACCTCCTCACCTATAAATAGAACCTCCTTCAGCTCATTTAATCATCAATTATTTAATCTATCATCTTCCACACAAAATCTCTCGTCTCTTTTCCATGGCCTCCTAAGCTACAGTGAGCAGGGAAGTGCTGAAGCATCTAGAAGTTAGCCTTACCGAGTAACATCGGTAGTAAATAAGATCACACAACTACTTAAACTTTGTCTGAGATAGGAAATTTAGCTAGTATATTTTTATATTTAGGATGTTGAATATTTCAAACTTATTCATTTAGGTGGTACCTTTGTTTATATGAATGATGTTTAATTTGTTATTTTATGCCTTATGCTTTATGAATGATGAAAGATGTTTCATTGTTTAATGTTTGCTTTTATTTTGTTTAGAGATAAATTGAATGATTTGCATACTAATTTCATGCAGTTGGTATTGTGAGAAGCAAATACATGATGAGATGTATGCTTCCAACATTTAACATTATTACTATATGATTGAATGTCTTAGTGAGAGCTATTTCATATTAATCCATTTATAGTAATTAATGCTTAATATATTATAATTAAGTTAAATGCATGAATTAAACAAGGAACCCTTCATCATCCCACTTTGTTTGATTTATGACTGTGATGTTCTCAATGTTGTAGTATGACCCTGCCTCTATTACGTTATATTTTCTCTTTTAAAACTAGTTTTCTTTACATGTCATTTCAACCAATATTTATTTTGTTAACTAAATTGTAAACTTTCTACTCTCTGTGGGTTCGATATCTGAATCCCCAAAAGGATTTCCATTTTACTACTTTGATACGGTAGTGTATGCTTGCACTATGTTATAGAATTTCCTAGAGCATCAGCTGGCAGAAGAATACTGAATCATATGAAAAGTGGGGATGAGCATCCATCTAACATTTTAACCTTATAAAGGTGGTTGTGGTATTGGATTGGTTCTTTCATTTTAAATTATAGTTTGATTTGGTGTTAGAGCTTGTTGATGGGGAGATGACAGACTGACACAACTATATCCTGAGTTATGTGAACACTGGGGGTGGGCATCCATTTAACTGTATAGCCTTGTGATGGTAGTTGTCTCCTTGAACTAGTTGTTTGATTTTTCATACCAACTTGATTTGGCGTTGGAGCTTGATTTGTAGTTTTAAACTACAATTAAAAAAAATCAATAAAAATTAATTTAACTACAACAAAATTGTCTCAAATATAACTTTCTTCAGCTTTTATCTTCTTGCAATATATGTCCGTTATAGGGGCCTGACATTGTGTTTCGAGTTAGGAGTACTGATAAATTATACGCAAATGATGTACAAGTATACACAATCGCAATAAGAAATATAATGATAAGTGAGTATGGTCCTCTAGGATTGGTGGAAATCATGAGTTTGACCATAGCACTACACTAATTACCGAAGTATAGAAATGATATATACAACAATCATGTTTCGACAATGGAGATGTGAGGGTGAATAGAATGATGGCAAATGAATGTGATTGTATCGTGGCAAAAGAACAATTTATAATGAGAAATGATGAAATGTCAATGTAATGTAAAATGTTAAAAATAGAAAATAAATGGAATATCTTGATAATCCTCATACGGGAAACTACTTCGGGAATGAACGGTGGGGAGTCAATTAAGGAGCTGAAAACGTATCTTTCTAGTTGATCTAGTCTTCTAATGCATTACTTGTTTGACGTAGTTTTCTAAAAGTGTGCTCGCTATCTCTAATCTAAGAACCTAACAGAATATAATACTACGACATCTCCTCTCAGTCTCAACTATGTCAACCTATACTATTGAAGATGCATTACCCCTCTTAGTTGTTAAAATCTAGCTTAGTATTTCTGAAGTACTAAGGGATTAGGCTATAGTGATTAAATATACCCAATTGCTTATGTTAATCATACTTAAGTTTCTTTCAAATACTTAAGAATTAGTGAATAGATTTCTCTCAAACATATAGTCTTTCAAAACATTATTTCTCTCAAACTCCATCATGAACTAAGCGTCAATCGAATGAACCATACAAAATATAGCTTAGTTCATGATGGAGTTTGAACAAACCATGGAGTATACCCAATCGTTCATTCAACCATACAACCCAAATAAGGTTTGAAGCTTTAAAAATGGAGCAAAGGTTAGAAAAGAAAGCACTATGTGTGCATGGTCGACACTTCATTCAAGATACCATGAATGGTTATAGCACAAGCTCTCTCAGATGCTACGCCACTCCCTCGAGCTTCACTAATGGAGGAACACCAATAAAAATCGAGAAAGAAAAAAAGATGAGTTATTGTGCATTAATGGAGGTAGAGAAAAATGGAGAAAATGATGATTTTCCCCCGATTCTCCCTTGTGCTTGAATTTTATCTCCATAGGTGGCAGTGGACCCCATTCAGACAGTTACTAGCAGAGACACTTACTTTGACAGTTGTCCTCTTGTGGAAATATTTCCCTCTTGTGAAAATATATGTATTTTTGTACATCAAAAATGCCAAGGTGTTGTAGTATGCTTCAACAACATGTGAAGCCATAGCATTCTTCTAAGCTTTCCTTATACTCCTTGTTTCCTGCACATCACTAACCAACCACACCTTTCCCATAATATAGCACCTTAAAAAAGTAAAAATAACACAACCACCACAAATGCAACTACATGCAACTACATAAATCTCAAATGACATGTATGAACCCATAGAAAAACAATAACGTTAGTGAAGAAGCTTAAAAGTAGTGCTAACTTCCTAAAAAGGCTACTTTTAAGGCCTTTTTCACTTAAGTTATTGTTTGTTTAAAAGTTCATTTTAGTCATTTTAAGATCATGTAATTGCATATAGTTGCATTTGTGGTGGTAGTGCTATTTTATTTCTTAATGATGTTGCTTGAGGGAAAGGTGCAGTTTGTTTATTATGTCCAGGAATAGCAAGAAAAAAGGATTCGTTGGGAAGTAATGCCGCGGCATCACACATTGCTGAAGTAGATTGAAATGCCTTGGAATTTCTGGCGCAGAAAATGACAAAAAGATACAGTTGTATGAGGACAGTTGGCACTGCACATGGAATGATTGTTGTAGCCACCTTCTAGAGGACTAAGGCCACCTAGAGAATTAAGTTCATGCTTATGGTGTGATTCTAGGGGTATGAGGGGTATTTTTCACCTAACAACCTAATCATTACCCCTAGATCCTTTTATTATAATGACACCTAAAGGGAGAGAAGGGAAGAGAAGTGAAGAGGCACACGCATAGAGCAGAAAAAAATCAGATTTTTATTTCCTTTTCTTTTTCCTTGGGTTTTCCTCCATTGATTAAGCTCCAAAGAGTGGTGAGCTAAGTGTCGAAAGGAGCTCGCGAGCTGAGGTGATTCGTGGTGGCCGAGGAGACCTCTGGTGGCGCGTCGAAGACTTCTTCTCACTTCCCTTTTTGTTACTATTTTTCGATTTATTTTTGGGTTGTTGGAATGAATATTTTCCTGACTTTGTGTTTGGATATTTCGACCCCCCACCATGAACTAATTTATTTGGTGGTGGTTGGTTTAATGGATGTTTAGACTTTATTTTGATGATATATTTGAGTTTATTTTGTTTCTTTATTTGCTTTTCTTATGAATGCTTCACCATCTAGGCTTGTAAGAGGCATGGAAATGTCCATTTCTTAGATGAAGTTTAGGTATTTGGGAGAAACCTAAGCTAGAAATACTTGTAAGTATTCGAGAGAACCGCAAGATAAGATCCTCATAAGCAATGGGTTATAGTATTTCCAAGGGGCTTTGAACCGGCCTAGGGATAATACAACCTAATCCCTTAGATATCGGGAGAGACTAGGATAGGATTTCAATGACTAAAAAGGGTGTTTTTATCAATAAGGTAGGCTGGCCAACATCATTGAGTGAGAGCAGATGTCTTGGCATCCTATAATATTAGGTTCCTTTGAGAACATTTTAGGAAAGCCCTGTCGAGCAAGTAAAGACTAGATAACTTAGATATACCTGATAAATAAGTTTAGCATCCTTAGATCAATCCCTACCATTCATTCCATTGGAAGCTTGTCACATGAGGATTATCTTTTTTTCATTTTATTTACTATTATTTACCATCTTTCATTGCCTCGATATTACATCATTTTCAACACTAAACATCTTATCTTGCCATTACATTTCCATCTGCTACACTATCAAACCATTCATCTATATCCACATTCATACACATTTTCATTTTTCCGTGACATTTGTATATATAAAGACTAACTATACATAGATAGATTAGTGCTTGGCTTTGGTTAGATTTTCGTAATTTCACCCAATCCCTATGGAGACGATACTCACTCATCACTGTATTACTTGAGCGATTGTGTATACTTGCACATTATTTGCGTATATTTTATAGTGCTCACAACACGCAATAGGTTTTTTGCGCCGTTGACGGGGATTGGCAGCCTGAAGTTATTTAGTTTTGCCAGAGCATTTTATTTTGTTTTGCATTTTTATTTTTGTATAGTTTACTTGATATTTTTGTTTAATTTTTCAGGTTTATCTAGTGTATGCCTAGAAGAAATTCTGAAGAGCCTTTAGAACCGATAGAACCTGAGATTGAAAGACTCTTTAGACAAAGGAGATGAGCACAACGCGCTAGAGGAAATATGTATCAGATTGGAAACCAAGGCATTGGTCAGGATGACGGAAATCAGAATGACGTGGCATTAGGTAATGTTGAACCTGCTGGTAGGCCGCGTGTTATTTGTGATTACTTAAATCGGATTCTGGATGATCTGAATCCTAGGATTGTGGCACCTGACATTCAAGCTGCACATTTTAAGCTGAAACCAGTCATGTTCAACATGTTGAATTCCATTGGGCAGTTTGGGGGTATGCCAAACGAAGATGCCAGGCAGTACATTCGTAATTTTCTGGAACTTTGTGATTATTTTTGCCAAGAGGGAGTACATGAGGATTTTCTGAAGTTAAAATTGTTGCCATATTCATTGCATGACCGAGCAAGGGTCTGGTTGAGTGGTGTACCAGCCGGTTCGATGGAATCGTGGGCTGATCTTTGCAAGAGATTCTTATTGAGGTACAACCTACCGAGCATGAATACGCAGCTAAGGAATGACATATCATCTTTTCGCCAGGGCGACAGCGAATCCATGTACGAGTGTTGGGATCGTTACAAGAGTTTGCTTTGAAAGTGTTCAAATCATAGTTTTCACGATTGGACTCAAGTATTCGTGTTTTATAATGGAGTCAATGCACCCACGAGGATGTTATTGGATGCCTCGGCATATGGGACATTACTGGATAAATCACCTACTGAGGCGGTTGCTATCTTGGATAGAATTTCTAACAATGATTATCAGTTTTCTTCCTCAAGACTTGGGAGTGGGAAGAGAGCACCTGGAGCATTTGAGTTAGACACTAAAGATTCGGTGTCCGCCCAACTCTCAAATATCACCAATATACTGAAAAACTTATAACGCTCTACTGAGGTGAAATAAGTGAAAGCAACTAGCTTGGCATGTCTGTTATGCCAAGGCAATCATCATGAGAGTGAATGCCCGAGCAACCATGAGTCCATCAACTTTGTGAGTAATTACAATCGAGGCAACAACAATCCTTACTCTAACACTTATAATGATGGATGGCGTCAGCACCCTAATTTCTCATGGGGAAATCAAGGAGCCCACAATGCTAATCAACCTACTCGGCAGCAGACTCACAATGAGCCTCAAGGTTATCAAAATGCTATGCCATAGCATAATGTTAACAAATGAGCTTCAACTTCAGCAAGCATGAGTTCCTTGGAAGCTACGATTCAAGAGTTCATATCTACTACGAAGACAATGCTGCAAGGCCATTCTATTTCAATTAAGAATCAAGGACCTTTACTTCATAGTCAAGGCACCTTACTTCAAAGCCATAGCTCGTCTTTGAGAGCTTTTTAAGGTCAAGTTGGTCAGATTGCTACGGCATTACAAGAGCGTCAGCAAGGGCGATTGCCAAGTGATACTGAAGTCACTAAAGGGCCTGGAAAAGAGCATTGCAATGTGTTAACTCTTAGGAGTGGAACACAAATTAATCAACAAGTTAAAGCTAGTGGGGCACAACATGATGAATCTACTCCCACTCCTGAAAGTGGTGAAGCATAATTACATGATGATACCATTACTGAGAGGGACAAGGAGGAGGGTTCTACTGATGATTCAATTAAGGCACCAGATTCTGATGCCAAGGCAAAAGCAATTCCTACTACTGCAGTTAAGGAAGCGATATCTCCACCACCCTTCCCGCAAAGATTGAAGTAGCATAGTGATGAAGTTCAGTTCAAAAAGTTTGTGGATATTCATGATCAACTCCATATCAATGTACCTCTCTTGGAAGCCATTGAACAGATGTCGATGTATGCTAAATTTCTGAAGGAAATCTATACCAAGAAGAGGAAAGTAGAGATTGTTGCCACGGCAACAGAATTTTGTTCTTCATTGAGTAAGTTACCGCCAAAGAAAAATGATTCGGGCAACTTTATTATTCCTTTTTCGATTGGAGCTAATTTTGTTGGAAAGGCACTGTGTGATATTGGCTCAAGTGTCAACTTAATGCCAAAGTCAATATTCTTGAAGCTTGGCATAGGAGATGTAAGACCCACCTCGGTTATTTTACAACTTGCCAATAGATCTCATGTTAAACCTGAAGGGAGAGTCGAG
Organism: Hibiscus syriacus; assembly: GCF_006381635.1. NCBI lineage: Eukaryota > Viridiplantae > Streptophyta > Magnoliopsida > Malvales > Malvaceae > Hibiscus > Hibiscus syriacus. The sequence goes on along the minus strand of NW_024062738.1, from coordinate 1,171,806 downwards.
GATGTCATAGTGAGGGTGGATAAGTTTGTGTTTACAGTCGACTTCTTAATTCTGGATTGCGAAGTTGATGCCAAGGCATCGATTATTCTGGGAAGACCTTTTTTAACCACTGGACGTATATTAATAGACTGTGAAAATGGTGAACTCACCATGAGAGTGGCTGATCAGTGTGTGTCTGTCAATGTGTTTCGAACGTTCAAATATGTTGATGACACTGAAGAATGCCAAGGTATTTCTGAATCGAACTCAGTGATTAAAGAAGAGACTGAATATCTTTTCCAGAACAATTTCATTCAGCTAGCAGAAAATGATTATTTGGTGAATGATGACAGCTTAGTGGAGTCCGACAACTTTTCAATTTTGGAGGAGCAATCTAGCTTACTACAAGCTAGATCAGGTATGAATTTTGAACCTCTGAATTTTGATGAATTCATTCCTCCTAAGCTTTCATTATTGCATGCAGCTACTCTAGAGCTTAATACTTTGCCAGGGCATCTTAAATATGTTTATTTAGGTAGCGATGAGACTTTACCGGTGATTATTTCCGCTGACCTTACTACTAATCAAGAGAAAAGTTTGTTAAGTGTATTGATGCAGCATAAGAAAACAATTGGTTGGACTATGGCCAATTTGAAGAGCATTATTGGAAGATTGCCACGGTAATTCAATTGAACCACAACGAAGACTCAACCCTGTTATGAAGCAAGTGGTGATGAAATAAATTCTGAAATGGCTTGATGCTAGAGTGATTTACCCTATATCTAATAGCTCATGGGTGAGCCCTATCCAGTGTGTTCCGAAGAAAGGAGGCACGACTGTGGTTACTAATGAGGATAATGAGCTATTATCACTCGCACTGTTACCGGATGGAGGATATGCATGGACTATAGAAAACTCAACAAAGCTATAAAGAATGACCATTTTCCTCTACCTTTCATTGACCAAATGTTGGATCGGTTGGCCGGTAAAGTATTCTATTACTTTTTGGATGGATACTCTGGGTATAATCAAATCGCCATCACACCAGAGGACCAAGATAAGACTACATTCACTTGTCCCTATGGCACTTTTACCTTTAGGAGGATGCCTTTTGGACTCTGCAATGCCCTGGCAACGTTTCAGCGTTGTATGCAAGCTATATTTTCAGACATGGTTGAGGATTTTCTGGAGATCTTTATGGATGACTTTTCTGTTTGTGGGGACGATTTTGAACGATGCATCGGCAATTTAGCAAAAGTTCTCAAAAGATGCGAAGAGGCTGAGTTGGTCTTAAATTGGGAAAAATGTCACTTCATGGTGACTGAAGGCATTATATTAGGCCACAAAATTTCACACAAGGGTATTGAGGTGGATAAGGCGAAGATTGAAGTGAACTAAAAGTTGCCACCACCAACTTCGGTCAAGGGGATAAGAAGTTTTCTTGGACATGCTTGATTCTATAGAAGGTTTATCAAAGACTTCTCCAAGATTTCTAAGCCCTTGTGCACATTGCTTCAACAAAACCAACCCTTTGTGTTTGACAAGTTATGCCTCGGTGCATTTACTGAGTTAAAACAACAACTGATCTCGGCACCCATTGTAGTTTCTCCCGATTGGACATCACCATTTGAGCTTATGTGTGATGCAAGCGATTATGCCGTAGGAGGTGTTTTGGGGCAACGCCAAGGTAAAATCTTTCATGTTATTTATTATTCTAACCGCACTTTAAATGAAACACAATTGAACTACACTACCACTGAGAAAGAATTACTTGTCGTGGTATTTTCTTTTGATAAATTTAGACCTTACCTAATAGGCACTAAAGTTATTGTTCACACTGATCATTCGGCTATAAAATATTTAGTGAACAAAAAGGATGCCAAGCCTAGACTTATTAAGTGGATCTTACTTTTGCAAGAATTCGACTTAGAGGTGGTAGATAGAAAAGGAACTAAGAATCAAGTTGATGATCACTTATCTAGGCTAGAGAACAATTATGAATGCCATGACACTGTAGATATTAAAGAGGAATTTCCTGATGAGAAACTTTTATATGCCACGGCAATTTCGTGGTACGCTAACCTTGTTTATTTTCTTGTTAGTGGAATTCTGCCTTTTGATTTAGATAGCCAGGCTAAAAAGAAATTCAAGCACAATGCAAGACACTATTTTTGGGATGAGCCATATTTGTTCAAGCATTGTGCCAATCAGCTTATTAGAAGATGTGTACCCGAAGAGGAACAACGTGATATTTTGTACCATTGTCATTCGACCCCATGTGGAGGCCATTTTGGTCGAGCAAGGACTATTGCTAAGGCCCTGTAATTAGGCTTTTAATGCTCAACTTTGTTCAGAGATGCCCAAGCATTTTACAAATCTTGTAATCGATGCCAACGGACTGGAACATCTCCAGACAACATGAAATGCCTCTGCAAAATATTCTGGAGATAGAGCTGTTTGATGTGTGGGGCATTGATTTCATGGGATCATTCCCATCTTCTGAAGGAAAATTATATATATTGCTTGATGTGGATTATGTGTCAAAATGGGTGGAAGCAATAGCGACAACAAGGAATGACTCCAAGACCGTGCTCAAGTTTCTGCACAAGTACATTTTCACTCGGTTTGGAGTACCCCGAGCTATTATAAGTGATGAGGGAACCCATTTTGATAACAAATTGATTGCCAAGGAACTGAAGAAATATGGAGTTCGACACAAGATTGCCACGGTATATCATCCGCAAACAAATGGCCAAGTAGAAATTTCCAATCGCGAGATCAAGCAGATTTTGGAGAAAGTGGTGAACCCAAGGCATAAGGATTGGTTGCCAAAGTTGGATGAAGCACTTTGGGCACACAGAACAACATTCAAGACTCCTTTGGGGATGTCACCCTTCAAGCTAGTATATGGGAAAGCTTGTCATCACCCGGTTGAACTTGAACATAAGGCGTATTGGGCCATCAAGTGATTGAATTTTGATGCTCAACTAGCTAGGAAGTAGAGATTACTAGAACTTAATGAAATGGAAGAGTTTAGAGCACAAGCATATGAGAATGCTCGGATATACAAGGAGAAAACCAAGAAGTGGCATGACCAGAAACTGATGCCAGAAGATTTTCATGTGGGGCAACAAGTCTTGCTTTACAACTCCAAACTTAAACTCTTTCCTGGGAAGCTCAAATCTCGATGGTCAGGACCATTTGAGGTGAATTATGTCTACCCCATGAAGCTGTTAAAATCAAGAGAATAGACAATGGGACGATCTTCAAGGTCAATGGCCAGCGTCTGAAAGCCTACAATAGAGTTCCAGCACCGCACAACAAGGATGTGTTACGTTTGCACGATGCTGAATCATGATAAGAGGAGAACCAAAATTCAATGCCATGGCATCAAATTTGTGTATGTGCATAAATAAAATTTAAAATTTAAGCTTTTGTTTCATTTTATTTTGTAATTAATTTTTGATATGATTTGTAGGGACCACAGTGCTGCAAAACCATGCAGGAGCGGTTATCCAATTGAAGGAAAGGACAGCGTATTAATGGGAGAGATATTTCTTTGATTTTATTTCTTTTTAATTTACTTTAATTCTGACATTACTTTTCTCTCTCCACAGTTTTATGCCATCATCATCATTTCTTTTGACAGTTTTTTTTCTTCCCCATACACGCATAACCCCTACCCACTAATTTATCTCTTAACCGTCCTATCAACTCTTTTCCCTCCTAAATATTTTTCTTTTTCTTTTCTCTTTCATCCTTAATATTTTCTTCTTAACTTGTACTTTTTATCTCTCATATTCTTCATCTTCTTTCCTCTTTTCTCCATAGCCGAAACTCTACAAAGGTTTTGAAAGCTATTTCCTTTTCCATTTTTTTTCTTACTTCACAACTGTTGAAAATGGTGCACACAAGACCTGCTGCACCCGAAGGTTCCAAGTTCCAACAGTTTGAGAACGAGGAGGCTAAGGCTCGGTTTCAAAACTTCAAGAATCGCAAACTCTCTTTGAGTTAGGTTTCATTTTTAACGAGGAGACCGATGGTGGTTTTGGAACCGATGTAATGGATATAGTTATGCCACTCAAGTGGAAGAAATTCGCACACCATCCGGGTTCAGTGAATGCCTCGTTGGTTAAGGAATTTTATGCAAATATTTCAAAGCCAAACCAACATGCCATTTTCATGCGAGGTAAGAAGATTCGTTTTACATCCACTGCAATTTATCATTATTTCCACTTGCAGGATGTAGTGGATGGGCATGCCGCGTTCAAAAATGAAGTTGATAGCTACACTTATGATGACATTCTTGAGGATTTATGCTTTGCAAACACTGAGTGGAATGGGCGTCAAACAAGTAGATACTCGGTCAACAGAGAGCGTCTTCAGCCGCATGCTAAATTATGGAATCACTTCCTTAAGAACAAACTCATGCCCACTTCTCACAATATAACGGTATCACTTTCACGCTTACTACTTTTACATTCGATAATGGTGTCCCGTCCTATTGATGTTGGGCGTATTATTGTTCAGCAAGTTCATGACTGCTTAAGTAAAAAGGCAAGTGCTTTAGTGTTTCCTAACTTAATTACTGCCTTGTGTCATAAGAAAAAGGTTAAGGAAAATGCATTTGATGAAATTTTACATGGATTATCGGGCATTAATAGGGTTAGACTTCCACTGCTATTGGGAATTGAAAGTCCCAAGTCTAAAGACTCTGTTCATGAGAAAGCTGCAGGTACTACACAATTCGATGTCGAGGCAAGATTGCTTGCTCTCGAGGAAGAAGTGATTCAGATTCAGACTCACCTGCATGCTTTGCACGGTGACATCCGTAACTTCTTTGGATATGTGAAGCATAGAGATGATGTGGTGGAATCAATGTTTCAAGAAATTATTCCCCACGGTCAACACAATTTCCCTGGCTTCCCAGATGAAATTCTGCATGCATTCAATGCCGAGGCATCTCCAGAGCCCGAACAAGGTGAAGACGATCCTCCAGTTGATGACCCAACACCTAATCCTCACCGATCTGACACTCCTGAATATCCGCCCACTGTCTTTGTAGAAGAAACACCTAGTCCTGTCCTTGCACCCGATCCTTCGCCTGCACCCTGTAGTTGTCGACGCACCAAGACCACGGCTGGATGTAAGAAGATTGCGCATCACTACTCTTCTTCTTCCAAGTCCAACCCAGTACCCCTTCGAAAGCGCACTAGGCGAGGAGCTGCTAGCACCTTCAAGGCCATGCCACCACGCAATCACTGAGGTACCTCTCTTGCATTCATTTTCATTTAGTTGCATTTCATTGCATGGAAATTAGTTTATATTTAGTTTATATTTAGTTTAGTTCTCTTTAAGCATTGAGGAAAATGATTCCCTTAAGTTTGGGGGAGGTAGTGTTCTTAGTAGGACATATGCATGATAGTATTAGCATAGTATTATGTCATGGCATCAGTAAATGGTAGGACAGTTAGATAGAATGTTTTGAGGATACCCGATGATGATGATTTTGTTAGGCTAGAATCTGAATGTAAATGACTATTGAGAATGATAGAACTCACTCTAGGGCTTGATGCTTTATGAATTTTTTTTACACAATTTGTATGTTCTATATACTTAGAAAATTTGGTAAATTTTTATGAAGGAACTCCAGTTAGTTTTGGCATTGAAATATGGTATTGTGCTTAAAAGAAAAATCAAAAACAACTCCCTTATAAATGAAACTGTGAATAAATGCTTAGGCATAGCTGTAGAGGGACACTCCTCTTTGTCGTGGCATTGCCTGGAATTCTCTTTAATAAATGGCAGCCATGTGCATATGAGTGAATGAAAGAAGTCACGAGATGACTCTACTTAACTAGATTGGGGGTGGAAGGTATGCTCCCTTTCACCTAGAGTGTGGGAGAGTAGGTGTGATGAGCTGACTCCCTTCGTAACAGCAAGTTAAAAAAATCCGAAAATAAAAAGGGAGTAAAGAAAATGTGCTTAATGAATAAGTAAATGCCTTGACAAAAACTAGGGGACTTGATTAGAAATTGTCTAAGTTTGGTAAGTATAGATTGGATACAATCATGCACACACACAACCATAAAGAATACCTAGGGAAAAGTACTTGATTTCTTGATATGTCTAGCATGTTGAAGCCTATTGTTCTGAGGGTTGAAATTCGATTTTGTCCTACTGTCTTATTGTTAAAAATTGCCATGACATTCTGCTTGTGTAACTGCTATCCATTACTTGAGGACAAGCAATAACTTAAGTTTGGGGGTATATTAACTTCCTAAAAAGGCTACTTTTAAGGCCTTTTTCACTTAAGTTATTCTTTGTTTAAAAGTTCATTTTAGGCATTTTAAGATCATGTAGTTGCATATAGTTGCATTTGTGGTGGTAGTGCTATTTTATTTTTTAATGATGCTGCTTAAGGGAAAGGTGCAGTTTGTCTATGATGTGTAGGAATAGCAAGCAAAAAGGATTTGTTGGGAAGTAATGTCGCGGGATCACACGTTGCTGAAGCAGATTAAAATGCCTTGGCATTTCTGGCGCAAAAAATGACAAAAAGCTACAGTTGTATGAGGACAGCTGGCACTACACGTGGAATGATTGTTGTAGCCACCTTCTAGAAGACTAAGACCACCTGGAGAATTAAGTTCATGCTTATGGTGTGATTCTAGGGGTATGAGGGGTATTTTACACCTAACAACCTAATCATTACCCCTAGATCCTTTTATTATAATGACACCTAAAGGGAGAGAATGCAAGAGACGTGAAGAGGCACACGCATAGAGCAGAAAAAAATCAGATTTTTATTTCCTTTTCCTTTTCTTTTTGCTTGTGTTTTCTTCCATTGATTAAGCTCCAAGGAGTGGCGAGCTAAGTGCGGAAATGAGCTCGCAAGCTAAGGTGATTCGTGGTGGCAGAGGAGACCTCCGGTGGCGCGTCGAAGGCTTCTTTTCACTTCCCTTTTTGCTACTATTTTTCGATTTATTTGTGGGTTGTTGGAACGAATATTTTCATGACTTTGTGTTTGGATATTTCGAACCCCACCATGAACTAACTTATTTGGTGGTGGTTGGTTTAATGGATGTTTAGACTTTATTTTGATGATATATTTGAGTTTATTTTGGTTCTTTATTTGCTTTGCTTATGAATGTTTCACCATCTAGGCTTGTAAGAGGCATGGAAATGTCCATTTCTTAGATGAAGTTTAGGTATTCGGGAGAAACCTAAGCTAGAAATACTTGTAAGTATTCGAGAGAACTTCAAGATAAGATCCTCATAAGCAATGGGTTATAGTATTTCCAAGGTGCTTTGAATCGGCCTAGGGATATTACAACCTAATCCCTTAGATCTCGGGAGAGACTAGGATAGGATTTCATCGACTAAAAAGGGTGTTTTTATTAATAGGGTAGGCTGACCAACATCGTTGAGTGAGAGCAGATGCATTGGCATCCTATTCTGTTAGGTTCCTTTGAGAACATTTTAGGAAAGCACTGTCGAGCAAGTAAAGACTTGATAACTTAGATATACCTAATAAATAAGTTTAGAATTCTTAGATCAATCCCTACCATACTTTCCATTGGAAGCTTGTCACGTGAGGATTATATTCTTTTCATTTTATTTACTGCTATTTACCATCTTTCATTGCCTCGATATTACATCATTTTCAACACTGAACACCTTTTCTTGCCATTACATTTCCATCTGCCACACCATCAGACCATTCATCTACATCCACCATCATACACGTTTTCATTTTGCTGTGACATTTGTATATATAAAGACTAACTATACATAGATAGATTAGTGCTTAGCTTTGGTTAGACTTTCATAATTTCTCCCAATCCCTGTGGAGACGATACTCACTCATTACTGTATTACTTGAGCGATTATGTATACTTGCACATTATTTGCGTATATTTTATAGTACTCACAACACGCAACAAGTAGCCTTTTTACGGAGTTATCACATCCCCAAACTTAAGCTATTGCTTGTGCTCGAGCAATGGATAGCAATTAACACAATCAAAATGTCATAGCAATTTTCAACAATAAGACAACAAGAAAAAAATTGGATTTCAACCCTCAGAAAGAATTGGCTTCACAAGCTAGACACATCATGAAATCAAGTACTTTTCCCTAGGTTAAGATTCTTTGTGGTTATGTGTGTGCGTGAATGTATCTAATCTATACTAAACGAATCTAGGCAATTTCTAATTGAGTTCACTAGTTTTTCCAGGCATTTACTCATTCATTAAGCATATTTATACTCTTTTTTTACTTAATACACATTGTTTCTATTTTTTTATTTTTATGTTGCTACGAGGAGAGTCAGCCCATCACAACTATGGTCTACACTTGTTGTGGCTACCATTTATTAAAATGTGGTATATAGGCATTGCCTCAATAGTGCAAACATGTAGAGGGATCTTGTGACTACTTTCATTCACTCGTATACGCGTGGCTTCCATTTATTAAAGAGAGTTCTAGGTAATGCCACAGTAATGAAAAGTATCCCACTACAACTATACCGAAGCATTTATTCATGATTAAAAAAATTCAAACATAATGAAGTTCTTTATACAATGATTTATCATTTATGTACAATACCAAAACTTAATACCAAAGCAAACCAGAGTTCTTTCACAAAAACTTCATAAATTCCTTAAGTATAGAAAACATACAAATCGTGTAACAATAATTCACAAAGCATCAAGTCCTAGAGTCATTTCTATCATTCTCAATAGTCATTTACATTCAATTTCTAGTTTAAAAAATTCATCATCATTGGGTATCATCAAAAAATTTCTTCTAACTGTCATACCAATTACTGATGCCATGGCATAATGTTATGCTAATAGTATCATGCACATGTTTTACAAAGAACACTACCTCCCCCAAACTTGAGCGAAGCATTGCCCTCAATGCTTAAAATAAGAAACTAATGAAACTAAATACAATGTCATGCTATGCAAAAATGAAAACAAAAAGAGGTATCTAAATTTTTATAGTGGTGCGGTGTTACAGTGGAGGTCCTTGTAGTTCCACACCTGGTGCGCTTCCTTAGTGGGGTGTGCCTAGATTCTTGATATGTTGAGTAATATGAGGAAATAGAGGTATTGATGTACCCCGTTTAAGTCTTGATATGACGGCTGGTTCTACGTGTAGATGGAAGCTCTAGTGCTACATCTTGGATGGGGGTTGTATGGGACGGCTAATCCAGAACAACATGATATGAAGGCTTGGTTGTGTGGTCTTGTACGGGCTCAACATCATTATGATCGATATAAATAGGTTTAGGGGTTGCCTTGACATCATCAATTGCTGGAAGAATTTCATCTGGGAAACCCAGGAAGTTTAGTTCCACGTGAGGGGATATCTCATGAGATATTAACTCCACAACAACATCCCTTTGCTTGACGTAGCCAAAGAAATTATTTAAATCACCCATGAGAGCACTGAAGTCAGTCCTTTTTTGTTGGAAAGTTGGCTGCCTTGGATTTGGGTTTAACCAAACCCAACAGAATAGGCAGCTGTGCTCTCGTGATGCCCAACACTCCAGACAAAGTTTCGTCAAAACCACTTTCAACCACCTTCTTTTTTCAGAATAATGACGTGATAAGATTTGGGAACACCAACGCACTAGATTTCATTCTTAGACAGAAATGAACTTGATCAATAATTATACGACCCACATCAATTGAATGACTAATAGCGTATTGTCTGGTAATATTTGTAAAGGGGTAAAATTAAAGAGTGAGCTGAAAAGCCCCTTGTGTTCCTTATAGTGTTAAAACATACATATATTAAAACATCAGTAGTAGTTCAAAAAAACATTTTAAATATGTCAACTACTTCCTCCTTTAACAATCAATAAGGACCTTCTACATAAAGCATAAGGACATACAGAAGGACCTTAGCACATAGTGGAGGTACTTGAATCATAAAATACTTTCTCCTTTAACAACCGAACCCCATGGTAGAAATAAATGTGCATTAATTTATGTTAAATTGATATTTTAATTTATTTAAAACATAAATCAATCCATAATTTAGAATTAAATTCAGAAAATAAGGTAACCAAAGATCATGCAAAAAAATATATTCAAAATCATAGATCAAACCAAAGGTATCCAATAAAACATATATCATGCCATTTGAAATATCCAATACCAACAGGAATTCAGAGTGAAAGAGTTAAATAGATTTAAAATGGGAATATAACACCATTAGGAACACACCTATATCGGTTTGAGAAGTATGATAGAGTGGTCTACTGATTAGTCTGTCTATCACGGTTTACGGCAGTACTATAACCTAAGTACCAAAGAAAATTCAATTACTATCCTAATATAAGGAACTATAAACATATTTAAAAAATTTATAGAAACCTACAAGTAACTCTCGGAGTACGTGAATCGTTTAGATCTGCTGGACGAGAACCACCAGATCTAGTCGACTCTTGATCAAGAAAAGCACGAGTACCTTCATAAAAATAAGTTCTCAAATTAATTATGTATCCAAAATCCAATAATCATATTAAAGTACTAAAATTATTAATGCATTCTTTGGTTAATGGGCTTATTTCGAGCTTTTATGTTAGAATTTGGCAAAACGAACATCTAAATCAGACTCAGGACGTCAAAAAACTTAAAATATAACTTTTTAAAAAAAGTAAACTTTTGTTCGAAGTCAAAGTCAACTATGGTAAAAGTAAATAGTTCGGTCAAAGTCAAAGGTTTGATCAAGGTCAATGATTTAGTTCGATTTGACTAAATACAAGTTGACTCAGTTCAGGTTGTCTCGATTTGATTTGACTCATTCGGGTTGACTCAGTCCGAAACGGTTTGACCTGTTTCGATTTGAGCAAATTGATTTTAAAGGGTTCTCGATTTGAGGACCTACCCCACATACAATGATAATGCATGATGGCGTGTGCAATGACCTAGACGATGACTGGGGCAGTCTGAACGCTTGAAAAAAAACATTCACCAAAATTAACCCACCTTAACTCAAGAACAAGCTAAAATTTATGACGAAAAATGATGAAAAGTGGTCGAAACAATTACCCATGATATATGGAGGAAATTAGGACAATTAGAGAAACCAAATCACTTGGGTTTTTATCTGAACTGCCAGAAGACTGTAGTGGTGGCATCGGTGTAGTGTAACACCGATTGGATTGATTGAAAAATGACGTAAACAATGGTGACCGTTTTTGGCTCTAACGTAACTTTGAGGCATTCTCCACGACAAACGGCAACGTTTCTTAATGATTTGGTAGCTGGTCTTTGGTCGTCGGTTGATGGCGTTCATATGGGTAACAACGGTGTATGCCACGGATAACCGGTGGCTACTTGGCGGTGAGAATTGGGGGTGGAGTTGAAATGTTTAAGGATTGGTCTAATTTGGGGTATTTGTCTTGAGTTTTGAAATTGAGGAAAATTGATTTGGGGATTTAAAATATAATCTAAATAAGTTAAAATTTTTACTATTATTTTATTTCCAAATAGAAGCCTAGGTAGAGGTATGGGTACCCATACTACATGACATGGGTTTAAATCTCAATTTCCACACATTTATTATTTTTTTTCCAGTTAAAATGATAGTTAAATTCAGGATTACATCCCTGAATTACTTGGGATTTTAAAAACTAGCCCAAAATAGTATCGTTTATACCAATAAACTTTTAATTTTGCCAATTATAACATTGAACCTTGATTTTCATTTCAATTATACCACTAGGACTTTAAATCATTAACAACGGGATCAAAATAACGTCATTTTAATGTTGATAGATATCAGTCACGTCATCCTGTCATTAATGATTTAACGGTTCAGTGGTATAATTTAAAAAAAAACAAAGTTCAGTGCTATAATTGGAAAATTGAAAGTTCAGTGGATATGCATAAGACAATATCACAATGCCACATAAGAAAAAAAGAGGTCTCCATTTGTTGTTATTTAAAGTAACCTTGAACCCTTATTTTAAAATTTCCCCGTTCTAAAAACCCTAAAGTAGCTATTAAAATAAAAGAAACAAAGAGTAAAGTGAAGGAAGAATAAGAGAAGACTAAAATCGAAACGCGGACCGTTTGTGCTTCTGTAGAGTTCGTGCGATGCTAACAATAAGCTGGACCGACAAAAATCCCAATAATAGAATTTGAGGTTTTAAGGAAAGAGGGTTAGGGTTTGCGAAATTTTTTGTTGGCTTGATCCACTAGTAAATTTTTGGTCGAAAAGTATTATTGTTGGTCTTCTAAGAAATATTGAAGCAATAGAGCATGAACAAAGGAAATGCAAAATTCGTTGGATTTTTACTTCTTTTGTTATCTTCTTTGTGGGAGTGATACGGGGAATTATACTCGGTTAACTATGTTGTCTTCTTTACTTGTCTTCTTTGTGGGAATGATTTAGGGGTTATAAGATATATTACAATGTTACTCACTTAACATTGTATCTATTTTATTGTCCTTTTTTACTGTTTTGTCAATGTGTGCTTTAAGTATTAATGAAATGTTAAAGTTGTAAGTTAAATTTAAATTTGTCTTACGAAAGCAAACATACAAAAATATCATTGCATTCATTTCCATACCAATATATGAGTTATATCACATGTTTGACCAATATACATAAACTGATCAAAACATGATGGTCAAATGTATGTCAACTGCACCATTCAAAAAATACCAAACAAAAGGTTTATGCTGCCAACAAAATCAACTATGACTCTTACGCCTCTTTGAGATGATTGGCTGGTAAAAGAATCCTGACTCATGTGAACAGTGGGGGTGGGCATCCATCTAATAGTTTAGCCTTGTGAAGGTGGTTCTGGCCTTGGAGAAGATCGGTTGGAAAAAGAATCTTGAATCATATGGACAGTGGGAGTAGGAATCCATCTAATAATGTAGCCTTGTATAGGTGGTTGTGGCCTTGGATTCGTTCTTTAATTTTTCATCCAAGTTTGATTTGGTATTCGAGCTTGTTATGGGGAGATGACTGACTGACACAGATGCGTGGACAGTGGGGGTGGGCATCCATCTAACCGTATAGCCTAGTGACTGGTTGTTTGATGTCGCATCCTGACTTGATTTGGTGTTGGATCTTGATTTCTTGTTTTAAAATGTAATCAAAAACAAATTCAATTGAAAACAAATTTAATCCAAAACAAATTCAACTACAACAAAATTGTCTCAAGTATAACTTATTGGTAGCTTTAACCTTCTTCCATCAGATTTTTTTTAGGGACCTGGTATTGCCACCAACCTGACCCTTACATGTTATTTGATGTCTAGACCTCCCATACTTCCTACATAAAAGTTTAACTATCCTCTTTGTCTCCCTACCAGTCTAAGGTGGTGCTTCATCAGTATTTCTTCTTCTGTTCTTGTAAGGTATTCCTGGGGCCTTCTCAAAGTATGTGGTAGGATAGGCTTCATTGTTTCAATAGGAGTCCACTAATTTGGACCTCTTACTGTGTTGATGAAATGGGAGTATATGTCCATTTGAGTTTTTACTAAGTAGCATTGATAGACAAACATTTCTAGCATTCATGATTCATTACTATGACAAATTGCATGGACAAAAGGAATGCTTGCGTTAAAAAATAATAATTATTATAAAAAGGGTAAATTACAAATTTAATAAATGAACTTTACACTCTCTCATATTTTACTCACAGTATTTTTAATTTTTTTTCAATTTAATCACTAAACTTTGAACATTCAACTTTTTAGTCACTCTGTCGTTTTCTTCCTAATTCTATGATGACATGGCATTTTTTTAATTAATTTTTAAACTAATTAATATTTTTAAATATTTTTTCATTCATCACCACCACCCATTTATCACTCATCTTCCCCACCCATTTATTCCCGCTCTCCACCTCCCATCGAGTTCTACTCACTGTATCCATGGCAGCGCAACTTCAAAGGTTTGGCTCGCTCGAAAAACATCCACAATGATTCGGTTACAGAAGTTGAGGTGGCTTTTCATTTCTTGAAAGTCAAAAGCAGCCTAAGTCATACTTATATCACCACCACCACTTGAAGACTGTATGCTACTACTATTACTAGAATCAATGGTGAAAAACTTTTATTATAATTTCTTAAAGTTGAAGATTGCATGCTACTATTGTTACTATTTTGGATGTTTGAGTGAGCCAAGACTATAAAGTAAAAAACAAAGAAAATCAAAGAAGTTACGTAAAGTAAACGGTGACATGTTGAAGACTATCATTTCAGGTATCTCGAAGTTATGGTGAAGCCTATCTCAAGAAGAAAAGAATCTCATATACATGTGTCTAACCAATCCTTCATTTTGGTATTTCCAATGAAGGTCAAATCTTATGGATGACAGAAGAAAAAGATTTCCTTCATTTTTCTGTCCTCGTCTTTTCTTTTTATTCATACAAACTAACAGGGGGATCAAATCTCATGTTGCCGGCGAAAAAATTTAGTCTCTCCAGTTTCTCTTCTTCTTTTTTCCTTGGTCGCATTTGCAAAACATTCTTATTTGACTCTGGATCCAGACCTTCGAACCTTGGAACAATGGGAACTATCGACTAACTTCACTCCATCTTACGACCTATTCCATTGATCAGGCAGCTATAATGACCCAATCCTAAAATAAATTAAATGCACAAAATAGGATCGAAGAAGAAATTCCATTAGCTGACAACCCATCATTTCTATCTCGATCTCTAAGACCGAGAGCAACCAGATGAGAGGGACCGATAAAGTAGCAGCGTTTCAATAAATGTGGTGGGGTGGCGTAGCCATTGGGAAAGATAGTACGGATATCCAAGACATGAAAATATTCAATTTAGAACATTAGGGGTAGGGTGCCCAATGGCTTTGACTTTCGCCGTTGGTGCAGTGATTCCGCTATTGACTGCTGCTTTTATAAGGTAGCATAAGGTGAGGATTGTGGTGGCGGTTTTGGTGGCTACCGTTGCTTTGGTGGTGTTTGTAGTGGTGGGTGTTTTGGTTGGAAGAACTCCGGCGGTCAAATCTAGCGTCAAGCATTGTTTATTTCGCTAGTTCAGGAACCAAGAGCCATTACCTCAAGTTTATTGTTTTTCCTGGGAAGTGCAAGTGGTTTCCCTGCACCTTACCAAAAGTAGAATACAATGGCTACAATGAAGGAAGGTGAAATCAATAAAGTATCCGAGGTTGAAAAGTCAAATATATATAAACACGTTGAAAAGTCAAACAAATATAAACACGAAAAAGTTTGAGTTAATTTTTCCATGTCATGACTGTATTAAATATTTAACGGTGATGAAAAATATTCAATGTATAAAGCTCATTGATTAAATTGAAAAAAAATTAAAAGTACAATGAATAAAATAGGAGAGAGTAAAGTTCAGTTATTAAATTTATAATTTACCCTTATAAAAAAACAAAAAAAAAACATTGTATTAATAAAAAAATTAACTTAACCTATTAGTTTTCATTTTCTACAAAAACAAGTTGTGGTTTCAATGTTAACATAATATTAATTTGAAGGACCACATGAAACTTAAAATATTGGTCCACCAGCATGAATGGGCCAGCATATTTATAACACAAAAGAAAAGTTACATTTCTACCAAAAGAAACATATAAGCATAATAGTATACAATAATTACTTGTACCTATTTGCTTGTGATATTGCATTACATAGCTTTTTCTGGATTCTAAGGCATAGAGGCCGAGAATACTTATTAACTTGATCCCTTATTTTAGAAGTCTTTGCATCAACATTATTATAATGGACTCCACTAATGTAATAATTGGTTTGTCTTTAGCTTCTAGAATCAACTAATCATAAAATGAAAAACAATATTTGAAAGAGAAATTTGACTTTGACCATTGTTGAGGATCTTTCTCTAACAGTCACTTGTGTGTTGTCCTTGATGAAAGCCACATGACAAATTTAAATTGATTACAATTTTTATGAACATGAACACATGTAAAAGAATATACTTATATATTAAATTTATACCTTCATGCCTTCCATGGTAGATTGGAACTCCCTAACATATGTTTCCCTAGCAAACATCCCCAGTTGGTCCTTCAAAGCTTTCTCCTTGTGATGATCATTAGTCTTAAAATTTGAATATAAGTGTCTCACACATGTTCTATGTTCTGCATTGAGGTAGAATTCTTCCACTGCTCCCATCAGCCCCTACAAACACCAAAATAAAAGATTATAAAGTAAAATTGAACTAATTTAAAATAAATATAATTTTAAAAGCATTAGAAAATACTTGCTATCTATTAGTCATGAATGTCAATAAGTTAAAATTATTCAACTCCAAATCATTACCCAATAATTCTAAAAACCAGCACCAAGATGATCGATTCTCACTCTCTACAAATGCAAATGCTAAAGGATAAATAAAGTTATCTGCATCAACCTCAACAACAGCTAGCAGATGACCCCCACAGTATTCCTTTAAGTGAAATCCATCTAGACTTATAACGGGCCTACACCCTTCTTTGAAGTCATCCTTCATTGCTTGCATACAAATATAAAGTCTCTTGAACACTCTTTAATCCAAGTCACATACAGTGGCTTTCCCTGGATTTGTGCACCTAAGCTCACTTAGGTAATCATACAACTTGGTATATTATTCTTCGAGGTTATCATACATCTTTTCAAGGGCTATGTACTTAGCTATAAAATACTTGGATGTAGATACCATGATGCCACATTCATTACGCATAACTTATTTAAGGGGTTTAATAGAGTAATTGTGATCAACATGGAATGCTTCTAAATATTGTTTTGCTATCCACTTAACAGTAACATTAGCATTTTGAAACCTCTTGATACATGTATATTAATCATTTATTGATTTAATTTGCCAAGTAACATCATTAGGATCTTTAAGGCTAATCGAAGAGGCCCATAAAACCTAAGGACAACTTGCGTTACATCTAACTTGGATTTTTCTGTTGTCATTTCTTCTAAACTTAACATTGTATCTGTTTTTAATACCATACATTCTAATTGCCTCTCTCAATATTATCTTGTCATCAAAGATTAATCCAACCTTTAATTTAGGGTTTGAAATATCTATAACGTTATCAAATTTAGGGTATCTAGTCTTCTTATGTGGACCATCATAATCTGGCTCATCTCAGTGTATAATGAGTCATAATGCCCATTCTTAGAGTTAATCACAACCCTCTTTTCATCACTATCCAACCCAATATTAACATTCACATTACAAACTTCATCTTTTGAGTTTTCAAAATTATTTTCAGTATTAGAAAACTCAGTTTCGTTACTGCTTGATTGTGAGGCTTCATACTCAGAATCTTCTTTTGAGTCTGACTTTGACTCTATCTTAACCTTAGATGGTTCAACATCATTAGTTTAAGGTTTAGTATGTTCAGAACAATGTTCATTATGTTCATTATCTCCTATAATTTCTTCCAAATATATGTGAACATAATAGTCACTAGGTAAATCCCTAACCATTTCAAGGATATCATTTTCAGTTAGGAGTGGTTTCACCTCTAGTGGATTATTTGACACCTGCCAATATACCTTAAGAGTATAGCTAATTCCTATTTGGATTATCATATTAGTAATTGTAAATAAGGACTCACAATTATCAAAATAATCCACTAGTATGTCAGTGTATTCCAGCCTTGGTCAAAAAACCCCCATGATGTACTATAATTATAAATATTCTAGAATTCAAATTTGTTCAGAAAAAATTATCATTATTATTCAAACAATTAATTAATATGCAACTAAAACTAAATATATTAATAATGTATATCACAAGAGACAAAAAGTTTTTTCATTTTTGTTTAAAACATGGGGACCACATTCAAAATATTATACTAATAACAAAAAAAAACATGTTGAGGAACACTATAACTAAAAAGTTAAATATTTGAACATATGCACTGCAAAAGTGATGAACAGACAAATATAATATGTGGCAAAAACAACATAGATATTCTCTTTCTTATTAATCATGTGGAGCCCACAAAAATTGATTCTCTTATTTCATGCATAGTCTCTCATTCATGCAAACATTCAATAAAATTATCATTATCAACATGGAATGCTTAAACATATTATCAGAAATATAGAGGCAATAACATATTATCAATATATATTATTCAGATATAATCAGTAAACATAATATGAACTAAAATATAAACATAATATCAATTAACATATATAATCAGAAACATATATTCACAGCATATAATCAGAAAAGATATATACACATATAATCAGTAAACACATATATTCACAGATATAATCTGAAACATATATTCACAACATACTATCATGAAACATATATAACTAGAAACATATATTCACAACATATAATCAGAAACATATATCAACATAATATCCATAAACGCATATAATCAGTAAACATAAATTCAATAAACACATATATTCATAGATATATAATCATAAACATATTTCACAACATAAAATCTGAAAACAAATACACTAAAAACATAATCAGTAAAACATACATACTAAACACATATAATCTAAAACACCTTTATTCAAAATACTAAACACATAACATCTCATTCGTGGAAACAAAGTTTCTTTTAACAGAATTTACTAAACAAAATTCAGGGTTTTTAACATAAGAAATTCATATAATTAGTAAGAGAATAAACCCTATTTTTTTTTTTCAAAATATATTCAAACATATATACTAAACCTTTTTGACATAAAACATTTTTCAAATATATTCATAAACATATATACTAAATCCCTAAATTAATTTTAACAGAAGAAACCCCTAAACATATTTTAAACAAAAAAATCCCTAAACATATATATAGGGTTTTTAACAGAAAAAAGTAGTAAACCTTTTTTTTCTTTTTTCTTTTTTTTTTTGCAGAAGAGTTGTAAAATTTGTTTCTAGGGTTTTTTTAAAGAATAAATGTCTAAACCTATTTTTAGCACTCACCATATCTCATATTTGAATCTTCTTCATCGCGATAATATCTGCTACCAATTTTGATGAACCTTCAATCAAATTAGTTTTACCCCCCAAACAAAAAAAAACCCAAAATCTCTCTAATCTCTTTCAAGAAAAAAAAAACCCAATGTTTACTCTCAAAATCATTTTAACTCTCAGAATGACTCTCAAGAAAAACCTCGTGTTTATCTCTAAACTATTTTGACTTTTAGCAGTAAAAGAGTTGAGAGATTTAAACCTTCTGAGAATAATGAAAAGTGTTGGGATGAATGAACCCCAATTAAATGGGTTAAGTGTTTCAAAAAAATAAACTAAAAGATTTTGTCTTTTTCAGATCGGTATTAAACACCCATGTCTTATTATTTCCAACCTGGCATTAATAATAATATAAATACCATTTTTGTACCTCACCATTAGTTTATAACAACCATTTCAAACACACAATTAGCTTTTTCATGGAGAGTGGCTTGATTGAACCATTTAAAATTTTGAGTGGTCTGATTGGTAAAATTAAAATGATGGTGGTCAAAATGGTTTTTGACCATAGTTTGGTGGTCCCCGTGTAGTTTACCTAATAATTAAAAAAACTAAAAATTGGGGGTGTGAATAAAGAAGAGATTGTGATTTCTTAGTAATCTCAACATAATACAAATTAGGGCTGTAAATGAGACGAGACAGATCGCGAGCTACTCGAGATTGACTCGATCAAAGCTTGATAAATACTCAGATCGAATGGACTCGACTCGAGCTCGAGCTCGACTCGAGTTTTTAACGAGCTGAAACGAGCTACTCGATATTCGACTCGAAAAGCTCGTGAGCAGCTCGAAAATATAATATATTAAGATTTTAATTTTTTAGAAATAAATTATTAATAATATTAATATTTATGTATTGATTTTTTTATAAAAAAAATACAGTAAGATTTCTTGTATTTAAGGTTCATGTTCGAGTTTGAGTTTGAGGCTTCAATCGATTTAAGTTTAATAAATTTTTTTCATTTAGAGCCTTTTCGAGCTGCTCACGAGCTTCAGTTTAAGATTTCGAGTTCGAGTCGAGCTTCAAAATTTTAAGCTCGCGAGTTTTTGAGTCGAGTCGAGCTTCATTTCAAAGTTTTCGAGTCGAGTCGAGCTCAGCAATACTCGAGCTCGACTCGGCTCGTTTACACCCCTAATACAAATGACCAACAAGTAATAAACGCATAGCTTATATCACATCCATTAAAATAATCTAAAATTTTAGGTGTTTTTAGCGTAGAATTTCACTACAATAAACAAGAAAATTATTTGAGTGATTAAAATAACTTTTAAGATGCTTGTATTGTATTAGAAGCCTACTACTATATCATAAATAAAATATAAGTGATCAAAAGAGAATAACTATCAATTTTATCATTTAAAATTTAGCGTGCATTATTTTTTACATACACAAATGAATATATGCATCATAAATTATATGAAGTACCAAAAATAATTTACATAAATAGAAAATAAAATAAACACAGGAATCACATGAATAAAAAGTTCATTAAAATCGATCTTTGACACGAGAAAATATTGAAGAATTTCATTTTAAGCGAATAATATTTCTATTACTAACAAAGTCTGTAACATCCATTTCCCATATACGTTTCCGTACACAAATCACAGATGTCACATGCCTTTTAAAACATTTCCTCTTTTGAAAACTAGTAAAATTTTGCTTCTATACATAAAAGATTTTAATACAATAATAATAAAACGTTCATTAACTTTTAGTAGGTAAAATAGTCTTAAAGTTCTAACATATTAAATATTACATCATGATAAGTCAAATACTTTCCAGAGCATTATCATAAGTCTATTACATGCCATCTAATAATATAAAAAATATACATAATTGTCATACATTTACTGGTGATGCAACATTTGATTTACGATAACAGCTGCACTCCTTACTCCTCTCGTACTATTACCTACGCGTGAAATCAACACACGCTAAGTATTCACTTACTAAGGCATAATAATATAAATGCGATGTGACCAAAACATAAGTATATCACAAAATATCAAAATACGAATTAAATCATATAAATCATAATAATACTTAAATACAAACTATTGTTTCGCATGTGAAACAATATTTAATATGCCCAGCATACCTATCAATCAGTATTTTTCCAAATTATCCTTTTATTTTCCCAATGTATATTGAATGTGAATGCAAGGTACATAAGTTGCACCTAAGTGTCGAAAAAGTAATTCACAAACTCATTATGAATTTCATGGATGTAAACGTAGTGTCGAAATGGTAATTCACAAACTCATTATGAATACCATGGATGCACACGTTGTGCTAAAAGTACATAAAGTACTGATACAAAATACAACATATGCTTTAAACAAAATTGATCGATAACTATCATACACAAATTATGTCGAAATGCATCTATGAATCTCAATGATCATACAATAGGCTTTTAAGACAAATTCGCAGATTAAACATTTATTCTGAAACATCGATAGCTATTAAAATAATATAAAAGTTCATCAATCTATTTTAGAGTAGTTCATACTCTAAAATTATTTGTAAAATCATTTTCATAAACTTTATGAAAATATTTCAAAATATTGTAAAAGATGCTTTTATAAAAACATTCGAGGTTAACTCATCGCATGCCATCCTCATCTCATATAATTACCATATAAGTACATAATAATGCACTCACTTGATATGCCTCACCATTATGCCTTAATGATGTCCGACTATTCTTCTACTTTATCCTTACCTTTCTGTTTGCTTGACTCATGAGTGTGATTACGATCTACAAAAATATCTATAATCACACATACAATACAAATGTTAGTATACTTTCTAACATTTATACAAAATAATAATACTCAAAAGTACTATTATTTTCAAATTCTTTTAAAATTCACCCTAACTTAAAATTTCAGACTGAATATTATCGATAACCTTCTTACGATATCGATACTTCTCTTCTGTGGGACCGATACCCACTTCAGTAATGATACCAATTTTTGTATTCTGGAATCCATTTTTCCATTACAGTATCGATACCTTCCTATTGGTATTGATACCTCCACATCAGTATCGATACTACTTAAATCAGTATCGATATTGTTCATCGTGTTCATCCTCTTTCCTCTAATTTAACCTTATAGCATCGGTACTATTCTTCCAGTACTGATACCCTTACCCAGATTTTACGTATTTCACTTCGATACCCAAATTTCACATAAATCTCTTACTCTTATCTCCAACCATACCATCAAACTCATTATCACTTATCCAAGCAAACTTACATCCATCAATCTCCTTATAACATCCAAAATCTCCAAAGAACAATTAAAACTAAAATTCACACCCAAAATTCAAACATGTTTTCAATCACTTCTAAGGCTCCAAATCTCTTATTTACATCTTTGACAAATCAAAAATGCTTTTAAACTTCAATATTTGACCATATTTCATCAATTCACTTTAAAACCCATTTCATTAAATCACTAATAAATCACTATTCTCTTAGTTTTATTCATTCTTAAGCTTTCGTAAGCTTCTATATCACTTAAGACTTCAAAACCAACCCAAAAATGAAAGGAAAAACAAACTTGAAGAAATCTTACCTTCGCTATAGAGGTACAGGGACGAGAAAAAGAAGAAGAGCAGAGAACCAAAGTTTTCAATTTTATCCTTTTTCTCCTATTCATCCCTTAATAAATATCCCTAAAAGAATGATTATTATATTCATTTCCTCCTAAAAGATAAAAATACCCCTCCATTCTTCCATTCTTAATAATAAGTGTTAAACACAATTTCCTATATAAATCATTATACTTTTCAATTTATTCAAATTAATCCACCAAATTTTAAATCCTTTCACTATAGTCACTAACCTGTTGTTTGGGGTATTACAATTCTCCCCTTAAGAAACATTCATCCTCGAATTTTAAGACGTACCTGATGCTAAGAGGTGTGGATACTGCTTCCTCATGTCATCCTCTTTTTCCCAAGTAGATTCCTTGACTTTATGATTTTTCCAAAGCACTTTAACTAGAGGAATCTTCTTGTTACGCAGTTCTTTGTTTTCTCGAGCCAAGATCTGCACTGGTTCTTCTTCGTAAGGCAAATCTGGTATAATCTCTATTTCTTATGGTGTGATAATATGCAATTGATCTGATTGGTACTTCCTGAGTATCGACACATGAAAAATATTATGGATCTTGTCCATATCAGGAGGCAAAGCTAACTGATAAGCTATTGGTCTGACCCTTTTTAAAATCTCATAAGGTCCAATAAATCTCAGACTCAGATTTTCTTTGCGCCCAGACTACAATACTTTCTTCCAAGGTGATACTTTCAGAAATACCTTATCTCCCACTTGATATTCAATATCTCTTCTCTTTAGATCAACATAAGACTTTTTTCGATCGGAAGCTATCTTAAGATTATCTTGGATAACTTTCACTTTATCTTTCATTTCCTTAATTAAATCTGGGCAAACAATATCTCGATCTTTTAGCTCAAACCAATTTAATGGTGTTCGACACTTCCTCCCATATAAGGCTTCATACGGAGCCATCATAATACTCGATTGATAAATGTTATTATAGGTAAATTCCGCTAAAGGCAAATATCTTTCCCATTATCCTTTGAATTCAATCACGCACGCTCTTAGCATATCCTCCAATAGCTGAATAGTTCGCTCTAATTGACCATCTGTCTATGGATGAAAATATGTGCTAAAATTCAATCGAGTACCCAATGCCTCGTGCAAAGAATTTCAAAATCTTGAAGTAAACATTGGATCTCTGTCGGATACTATCGATACATGTACTCCATGTAGTCAAACTATCTCTTTTATATACAACTCTGCATATTTATCCCTCGAGTAATCTATCCGACTAGAATAAAGTGAGCTGTGTTGGTTAATATGTCCACAAGTACCCATATTGAGTCATTTTCACTTGGTGACAAAGGTAGCCCTAAAACAAAACCCATAGTTACCCACTCTCACTTCCACTCAGGAATGGATATCAGTTGTAGCAATCTGGAAGGCACTTAATGTTCAGCTTTCACTTGCTGACATGTCATACGTTTTGTAACAAACTATGATATAGCTTTTTTTATGCCAGGCCACCAATAACGACTCTCTATATCCTTATACATCTTATTCCCACCTGGATGCATAGTTAAAGGACTATAATGTGCCTCAGAGATATTTCTTCAGTTCTTCATTACCTAGATTGCAAAGTCTTCTACGATAATATAAACATCTATTAGTCCTGATTTTGATGTCTTTGGTCTCACATTTTTCTACTTGTGCAATTCTTGCCAAAAATTTTCTATCTTTACCTCACAGCTCTTTTATCTGATCCAACAACATCGACTTTAACTTAATCTTAATAATCAAGGCATCATCTTTCTTTAATGATATACATGCATCCAAAGCTCGTAAAACTGTAAAAGTCTTTTAACTAAGTGCATCAACTACCACATTAGCCTTCCCTGGATGATAATCGATGATCACATCATAATCTTTTAAAAGATTGATACATCTTCTCTGCCTCAAGTTCAGTTCTTTTTTAGTCAACAAGTACTTTAGACTTTTATGATATGTATAAATATGGCACCATTAACCGTACAGATAATGACACCAAATCTTCAAAGAAAACACGACCAGTGCAAATTTTAAGTCATGTGTCGGGTAACTTCTCTCGTGAATCTTCAGTTGTCTCGAGACATAGGCCACAACTTTGCCTTCTTGCATAAGCACACATCCCAACCCATTATGAGATGCATCACTAAAAACTACATAGTCTTTACCTGACTCAGGTTATACAAGTATTGATGCCTCTATTACAATCCTCTTTAGCGTTTCAAAACTTTCTTGGCATTTCTCCGACCAAACAAAAGGCACATCTTTCCATAACAATTTAGTCAGCAGTGAAGCTAGCATCAGAAAGTTCTTCACGAACCTTCGATAATAACTAGCAAGCCCCAAGAAATTTTGAACTTCAAAAATATTCTTTGGGGTTTTTAAACCACTATATCTTGAATCTTTTTAGGATCTACTCTTATGCCTTCTACGAAGACTATATGGCCAAGGAAAGCAACCTCTGCTAACCAGAATTCACATTTGGATAATTTGGCATACAAATTCTTCTCTGGAAGAGTCTGAAGAATAATACGAAGTTGAGCATCATGCTCCTCTCTTTATTTTGTATACACCAAAATATCATCAATAAATACCACCAAAAATTGATCCAGGTAATGTTGGAATACTCGGTTCATTAAATCTTTAAATGTTGCAGAGCATTAGTCAAACCGAATGGCATCACGATAAATTTGTAATGCCCATACCGAGTCTTAAAAGTTGTCTTTGAAATATACTCCTCTTTAATATGTAATTAGTGGTATCCTGGCCGAAGGTCTATCTTAGAGAACATTGCTGCTTTCAGTTGATCAAATAGATCATCAATCCTCAGAAGAGGATACTTATTCTTTATTGTTACCTTATTTAACTGTTGATAATATATGCATAATCACATAGATCTATCATTCTTTTTCACAAAAAGAACAGATGCCCATAGGAGAAACACTGGTCTGATAGATCCCTTATCGTGCAGCTCTTGCAATTGGGCCTTTAATTCTCTTAACTCAGTTAGAGCCATTCGATATGGATCCGTAGAAACAGGTTCAGTACCCAGGTAAACATCAATCTTAAATTCCACCTCACGGTCTAGAGGTAAACCTGATAATTCTTTCGAAAAAACATCTGGAAACTCCCTAACTATTGAAATATCATCTAATATTGCTTCTAATATTTGAGTGTATATTACGTTAGCCAAAAAAGCTATACACCCTTTCAACATTATTTTCTTTGCAGTCATTGCTGATATCACATTGGATGGTGATTTTGCTTTTCACTAATTACTATGATTTATGAGCCTTCTGCATCCTTAAAAAATAATCGCTTTTTGCAACAATAAACTCATTCATGATGTGGATACAACCAATCCATGCCCAAAATAATTTTAAATTCATCGAAAGGCAATTCCATCAAGTTTGTCGGGAGTACAACCCCTTAAATCTTTATCGGGCATTTTCTGCATACCCGAGTTACTCTTGCACTATGACCTATAGGGTTTACCACTATCATCTCACTAAATATTGGTTCTAAAGGAATTCCTCTAGCTCTAATCAACTTTGTACTAATATAAGAGTGCGTAGAACCAGGGTCAAACAAAACAAATACAGGTTCATCTAAAAGTTTGAATGAGCTGTTAAAATCTTCGGGTCATCTTGATCGTCATTAGTCTTATATTATAAATTTGGGCTACTCCTTGTGTCTCTTGTCATGGGATTGATTCAGATTATCCTTCGGATCTACCTCTTCCTCTCCCACTATCATATGCTGCTACTGATCTCTTAGTTTGCACTGATATATCCCCGGATCTCTTAGGAAAATTTTGAACATAGTAACCAGTTTCACCATAATGAAAAGAAGAGCCATTGAGTAATCTACATACCTCACGGTGAAAGTTTCCACACGTGTGACATGGAGTAGTTCGTTCTCCAAATGCTATACCCGAGCTAGCAGCAAAAGACTGTGATTGTTTATTCTTTTGCGAAGCTACAGTGAAACCATATCTATTATTGTATCGGGAACTCGAACCCTTGCCTCTATTAACATGATAGGAAGTTAAAGATGTTCCAACTCTTTTTCTCATCTGCATACCCTGCTCCGCTGCTAATGTCTCCTTTTGAGCTCTTTCGATGGCATTAGCTCGGTTTATGACTTTTTGCAGGCTAGGCAAGTTTAAAGGCAACATCATCTCTTTCAACTTAGGATTCAATCCCTTGATGAACCAATAACATCGAGCCTTTTCATTGGGAACTACTTCATTAGTAAAACGACTCAGCTTGTAATACTCAGCCTCGTATTCATGTATTGCTCGATAACCTTGTTTCAGATTAAGAAACTTCAGCAGAATCACCCACAAAAACTGCTTACCAATGTACTTGTTCTTAAATTCATCCTGAAAGAACTGTCAGGTCGCTTACTCAGGTGGTGCATACATCATAGTATTTTTCCACCATACCCGAGTTGATCCTCGAATTAAAGATACAGCTCCGCCTAGCATTTCAGAATCTGAGCAATGATGACTTTCAAGCATCACCTTAACGTCGTTTAACCAAACTTTTCAGCTCTTTTGGGATTAACATCCGTGGTGTTGGAGGAGTAGGAGGAGGTGGAGGAGGTTGAAATCGAGTCAAGATTGCATCGAGAGCCTGCATAAAAGCTCTATACTCTGGCACTAGCATACCTGGATGTACCGGTGCACTAGCATTTTCAGAATGGATCGAATGCTCACTATTAGCTTCATTTCTCTTGCTACCCGACCCTTCTCTAACTTATTGGCTCTCCGCGAATTCGAAGATTCCGACATATAATAGGACATACATAATAATAACAACTCAAGTTAGTAAGGAGTGGCATCAATCATATTCTAATGACACCATATAAGTAACCTTGATATCTTCGTGGCATGTAAACCCTTTTTAAAGTAAAATAAACCCGATTTCAGCCGAGAATTGGCTAAACCTGTAGCTCTGATACTAATAAATGTAACAACCATTTCCCGTATATGTTTCCGTACACAAATCATAGATGTCACATGGCTTTTAAAACATGTCCTCTTTTGAAAACTAGTAAAATTTTGTATCTATACATAAAACATATGTAATAATAATAAAACGCTCATTAACTTTTAGTAGGTAAATAGTCTTAAAGTTCTAGCATATTAAATATTACAATCATCATAAGTCAAATACTTTCCAAAGAATTATCATAAGTCTATTACATGTCATCTAATAATATCAAAAATAAACATAATTTTATATAGTTACTGGTGAGGCAACCTTTGATTTACGATGTCAGTTGTACTCCTTACTCCGCTCGTACTAATATCTATGCATAAAATCAACACATGCTAAGTATTCACTTAGTGAGGCATAATAATATAAATAAGGTGTGACCAAAACATAAGTATATCATAAAATATCAAAATACGACTTAAATCATATAAATTGTAATAATACTTAAAATTGGCTTGATAAACCAAGTTTCTTTCAC
Organism: Hibiscus syriacus; assembly: GCF_006381635.1. Classification (NCBI taxonomy): domain Eukaryota; kingdom Viridiplantae; phylum Streptophyta; class Magnoliopsida; order Malvales; family Malvaceae; genus Hibiscus; species Hibiscus syriacus. The sequence goes on along the minus strand of NW_024062738.1, from coordinate 1,143,733 downwards.
ATAACTTGCGAAACAATATTTAGTATGCCCAGTATGCCTATCAATCAGTATTTTTCCAAATTATCCTTTTATTTTCCCAATGTATGTTGAATGAGAATGCAAGGTACATGAGTTGTACCTAAGTACTGAAATGGTAATTCACAAACTCATTATGAATTCCATAGATGCGCACATAGTGTCGAAATGGTAATTCACAAACTCACTATGAATAAAATGGATGCACACGCCGAAAGTACACATAGTATTGATACGAAAATGTAAAATATGCATTAAACAAAATCGATCGATAACTATCATACACAAAGTATGTCGAAATGCACCTATGACTCTCAATGCACATACAATAGGCTTTTAAGTCAAATTCGCAGATTAAACATTTATTCTGAAACGTCGATAGCTGTTAAAACAATATAAAAATTCATCCATCTATTTTAGAGCAGTTTATACTCTAAAATTATTTGTAAAATCAATTTCATAAACTTTATGAAAATATTTCAAAAATACTATAAAACATGCTTTTATAAAATATTCGAGGTTGACTCATCGTAAGTCATCCTCATCTCATATAAGTACATAATAATGCACTCACCTGGTATGCCCAACTATTATGCTACTTTATCCTTGCCTTTATGTTTACTTGACTCAGGAGTTTGATTATGATCTACACAAATATCCATAATCACACATACAATACAAATATTAGTATACTTTCTAACATTTATACAAAATAATAATACTCAAAAGTACTATTATTTTCGAATTCTATTAAAATTCATCCTAACTTAAAATTTCAGACTGAATAGTATTGGTACCCCTCATATGGTATCAATACCCACTTTACAATCAATACCATTTTTGCATTCTGGAATCCATTTTTCCATTACAGTATCAATACCTTCCTCTTGGTATCAATACCTCCACATCAGTATCGATACTACTTAAATCAATATCGATATTGTTCATCGTGTTCATACTCTTTCCTCCAATTTAACCTTATAGTATCGGTACTATTCTTCTAGTACCGATACCCTTACCCAGATTTTACGTATTTCACTTCGATTTTTACCCAAATTTCACCTAAATCTCTTATTCTTGTATTCAATCATACCATTAAACTCATTATCACTTATCCAAGCTAACTTACATCCATAAATTTCCTTATAACATCCAAAATCTCCAAAGAACACTTAAAACTAAAATTCACACCCAAAACTCAAACATGTTTTCAATTACTTCTAAGGCTGCAAATCTCTTATTTACATCTTTGACATGTCAAAAATGCTTTTAAACTCCAATAACTGACCATATTTCATCAAATCACTTAAAAATTCATTTTATTAAATCACTAATAAATCACTAATGTCATAGTTTTATTCACTCTTAAGCTTCTATATCACTTAAGCCTTCAAAATCAACCCAAAAACGAAAGGAAAAACCAACTTGAAGAAATCTTACCTTTGCTATGGAGGTATAGGGAGCAGAAGAAGAAGAGTAGATAACCAAAGTTTTCTGCATTATCCTTTTTCTCCTATTCATCCCTTAATAAATATCCCTAAAAGAATGAATATTAAATTCATTTCCTCTTAAAAGACCATAATGTCCCTCTATTCTTACATTCTTAATAATAAGTCTTAAACACAATTTCCTAAATTAATCCTTGTACTTTTCAATTTATTTAAATTAACCCACAAAATTTTAAATCCTTTCACTATAGTCACTGACTTTATGTTTGGGGTATTACAAAGTTGTAGTATAGTGGTGAGTATTCCTTCTTGTCACGCGAGTTACCCGTGTTAGATCCCTGACAACGATGTAAGTTCTAGTTTTCTCACTTCTCATTTCAGTGGAAAGAAAAGGCAGTAAACACTAAAAAGCAAATAAACAACTGCCATGATAACCAACTACGGCATGACATCGTGTACCATATAAAACAAATACCATTAAATTAAATTGTTAAACATCGTATGAGAGGGAAGAAGCAGGGTATGAAATTGAACACCTCATCGACTGCAATTTATAAAGTAATAATAAGAAATACAGTTGGACTTGCAAAATACATAGAATTGATGGAAGTTTTTATTTGAAATTATATTTATCTTTATAAAATAGGAAAGAAGATATTGTGCTTTCTTAGTAATCTGAACATAATACAGATGACCATCTAAAACTAGAGGTGCCTTTACGTTCAATTTCACTACAACCAAATAGAAAATTATTTAAATGATTAAAATAACTTTTAAGACACTTGTATTGTATTAGAAGCCTACTACTGTATAATAAATGAAGTATAAGTGATCGAAAGAGAAAAACTATCAATTCTATCATTTTAAGTTTATCGTATATTTTATCTTACATACACAACTCAATATATGCATCATAAATTATATGAAGTACACAAATTTTATACATAATAAAAAATAAAACAAATACAAGCACCACATGATGAAAAAGTTTATTAAAACCATTTTTTTACACGAGAAAGAATTCAAGAAATGAATTCTAGATAATAGGCAACTTGAAATCATAATCACTAAAAAACTTTCTGAAAATACTAATATGTTTTAGAGCAAATAATAAATCGATAAACTACAAAGTTGTTGCAGTGTAGTTGTAACAACCTGGAAAATTGGAAAAGAAAAAAAATTAATTAAGTAATTTGGCAAAATTAGAGGATTAATTTGAAAGTTTTCAAAACTTGTAGCCTATTTTAGAGTTGAAGGAAATTTAAGGACCAAGCCCTGAATTTACACAAATAGTGTCGACAGAAAACACATTATACGCATGCAATTCATTTATGATTTCAATCAGAAATGAATTGCTCCCAAATTTCCTCCTCCAACGCCCAACTTCCAAACACGATCCTGATGTCGTCCGACCACCGATCGTCGATTTGAAACCACCATCGTGTTCTTCATCGAGCAATGAACAACTCCCTTAAATCAATTGAAGTGAAACACTGTCAAACGCTGTAAATTTTGATTCAAAGTTTTGACCTTTTTTTTAGCACCACCGCCGAGAAAATCTTCAATTCATCGTCGATCGTTGCTCCATTTTCGACACCTCTTGTACCATCATGTTCCTTGTGTCGTTTCGAGTTTGCCGGTGTCCTCCTTGTCTCCGTCAGCGGTGGTGCGTGAGGGAGGTAAAGCGGTCAAAGTTTCTAACGTGTTGAAATCGAGCTCTCCACCGATCAAAATTGTGAACCGAGCTTTGTAAGTGCCTCAAAATCGCTTAAAATAATTTTAAGAATTTTTCCGTGATTTTAAGGACACTGGAGCACGCCACACGCGCCACCCCTGCGCGTGGGGGAGCTTCGAAATGACATTAGGGCAGTTTGATCGGTCCGAACCGGTCTGACCCGATCCGACCCATTGACCGTTGACCGCATTGACCATTAATCTGTGTTGACTGCCTTTGACCATCTTTGACCAGAACTTTGACCGGTGTTGACCGGCCATTAAACGGCCATTGACTTTTTCTAGGTATACCTATTATGACATTTTTCGATGTCCCGAATCCGTTTTTCGGGTACGTCTCACCAAATTCGAACCTGAAAGCCTCCAAATCGTCAGTCAAACCCGTTGATTTTGACTTTAACCAAAAAGTCAAACTTTTGAAAAGCCATATTTTATGTTTTTCGACATCCTGAGTTTGATTCTGAAGTCTGTTTTGCCAAATTCTAACTCGAAATCCCCGAATCGAGCCCGTTAACCCAAAAATGCTTAGTATTTTAGCATTTTTTATTATTTATTTGAGATTTGGTTATAGAATTAATCCAATAAGATATTTTATGAAGGTACTCGTGTTTCACTTGAGCGAGGATCAGTTAGGTCTGGAGTTGTCCCTTTGTCATATCAGTCCAAACTGTATACTACGAGAATTACCCGTAGGTTTCCGTAAATTATTTAAATAAATATTAAGATATTCATATTAGGATTCAAATATGGATTTTTCCAATTCGTAGGATCTAGCGCTGCAACAGAGCGTAATCGACAGACCCAGTAGTAAGCTTCCCTATCTTATTACTCAGACTGTTACAGGTGTGTTTCCTGACGGTGTTATCTTACTATTTTAAACTATTATATGAATTGTTTCAAATTGGTGATAATTTTGAATATTGTTACGACATGATATCTGATTTTTGAATACTGGTTACCCGACATCTAATTTACCGAATATTACTGATTTGAATTATGGTTTCTGTAATTTCTGGATATGATATTTCAAGCTCGAAACATATTCATGTTTTAATGGATTAATCTCCATTTTCAGTCGAATACATACATGTTTATTACTGTCATTGGGGGAATAATGTTGGAGGAAGTATACTTGGAGGCTCCTCGGCTTTGTGCTCAGGGTCTTATTGGCTCCTCGGCTTTGTGCTCAGGGCCCTACTAGACTTGACGGTGGGTGTATGGTTCTAGGGAACCTACACATTTTGGACTTGACGGATGGGAGTAGTGTTCATGTTTAAAAAATATGTTTTATAAATCGATTTTAAGTGGTATATTTTATTAATATGTTTTATTACACTGTATGGAGCACATTGGGCTTTTTAGCTCATTTTTAAATTTTTACCCTTTTCAGATAACAGCTAACTGTAATCTAGCAGATTTGGAATCAGAGAAGATCAACCATTTTTACTTTTGTATGAACGAATATCGCTACATATTTTTCAGTTGTATTTGGTGACATGTATTTTGCTATCGTTTTGGATATAACCGTATTATCGATATTTTGTTCCGTATTACCTCTAATGTTTTATAAGTTGTTTTAAATATAAAAAGAATCTTTGAATGGGACATGTGACTGCTTAGGTTTGGGTCTAACGTTCAAGCCGAGTCTAGGGGATTACAGTAGTGGTGAGCATTCCTGCCTGTCACATTGGTGAACTGGGTTTGATCTCCGGTAACGACGTCAGTTTTAATTTTCCCATTTCTCATTTCACTTCAGTGCAATGAAAAAGCAGTAAAAACTACATTGCCCGAACTTTAACTTGCGACCATCAGTGTGTTCGATTGACATGTTAAACATCGTATGAAGGGCGAAGCAAAGCATGAAATTAAGCACCTAAGCTTATGTTACGAAAAACCATCAATTTTTTATCATTTAAAATTTCACTACAATGAACAAGAAAATTATGCTAAGAAAATTTGAGTAAAAATGAAATAACAATGGCATCGTCCAGACTTGAAGTAGATACCTTCAGTTTGTTAGACTGATGGATAACCAACTGCAACACGACACCATTTAGTATTATGAAACGATACCATTATATTGATTTGTTAAACATCATATGAGAGGGAAGAAGCAGAGTATGAAATTGAGCACCTCAGCTTCTGATGATATCCTAATACAAATACCAAAAATCCTATGACTGCAATTTATAAACCAACAATAAGAATTACAGCTAGACTTGCAAAATACATAGAACTGATGGAAATTCTTGTTCTAAAATTATGTTACCTTTATAAGCAGGAAAATAGATATTGTGCTTTCTTAGTAATCTGAACATAATACATATGCTTATCAAGTAATAAACAAATACCTCATATCACATCCATTAATATAATCTAAAATTGTAAGTGCCTTTACGTAGAATTTCACTAGAAGGAACGAGAAAATTATTTGAATGATTAAAATAAATTTTAAGACACTTGTATTGTATTAGAAGCCTACTACTATATCATAAATAAAATATAAGTATTTGAAAGAGAAAATTTTATTTTATATCTTTTAACCCTTTAAACTTCAAAAATTGCTTATAATAAATTCCCATATTTGGTTTTATTTTATATGATAGCCGGATGGTTGCACGTGCATCAATTATGTAGAAGGCCATAGGTTAAAGTCCCGATTAGCATATGAACCCTTCTTTTATATCTACTCCAATAGTTACACTTAACATCTATCAAGAAAGTCATAATTCTAAATTGTTGCATTATCTTGATGGCAAGGAAGTTTTAAAATTAAATACCTTCGAGATTTGATAACTTAGTCAAGACTTCTAGAACAAATTTGGGGGCGTTATAGATAGGGATGGAGCCAAGATTGAACTATGAGGGGGTAAGTTGTTTAACTTTAAAATAAATAGGGTCCTAAAAGTAAATAAACCATTTTACCAATTCAACTTTTTAGTTTTGTAGAATTGTTTATTTGAATTTAAAAACAATTTTCCGTCATATAATTTTTCTATCATATAAAAGATCCCAAAAACTCAACTTCCCACCCATTGATCAGTGCATATTCTTATTTGTACTCAATTTTCTTTGTTGATATATAAACAAAAGAGGTTTCTATGTATATCATATGGTTATTTGTTTTGCTTTTGTTTCCATATAAACCTTCAAACTCTTACTTTTTCTCTATATTTTTTAACGTCCTTTCATTACCAATAGATATTAAGAATGAGTTAACAAAAAGAAGAAGATGGAAAATTATTTTGTTGTTTTTTCATGGGAAGAAATCTGACATCTATTGTTCATGGCAAGAATGTGCTCGTATTATTGTTGATGTTCAAGGAAATGTGTTCAAGTCAATCGAATCTGAGAGTGATGCAAAGGAAGCCTTGAACAAGTAACAAGGAAAAGAAGTCAAAAATGATATTGAAGAACTTTATACAAATATAATATATGCTTTTCTTTTAGGTTATATTATTGGTGTTAAGTGTTGTAAAAATTATAAGTAAATTTTGTGATTGTGATAAAGAAAACAAGATGGAGTCATGATTAATATTGAACAAGTTTCTGTTGAAAATTCAAATGTCAAGTTGGCCACTTGGCCAACCTGTCAAACAATTCGGTGCTTTCGTTGCAAAGCAACCTAAAATGTTGATTTTTGAGCAATGGTAAAATTGTAACTTTAGTCACTAAACTTTAGGGTATTTATCTTCAAAACCATCCAAAATCATTATAGCTTTCTCCCAATACTAGAGAATTTAGAGAGTTTCTTGAGAGTTATTTTTTATTTTTTATCAAGAGAGAATTGTCATTGTTTTCTCCTTGGTAGATCGAGAGAAGTTGTAATTCCTATTTTCTCACAGTGAAATTCTTCTACCGTTGTCCGTGGTTTTTACCCTATATTATTTAGGGGTTTTTCACATAATTTTTTGTCATTTTTATCTTCATTTTTATTTTCTCAAATTATTAGTTACGATTTTGCTCTATCCGATAGCCGTATTTCACAACAATTGGTATCAGAGCCAAATTTGAGTATGTAATATATATTTATTGTCTTTTTAGTTGCCACCAAAAGGTGAATCATCCAACATAAGAAAGTAAGAAGTTATTACACATTCTTTGAAGGTTCCAGAGAATCACGATAGTGAAATAGTGAGGGCTATCCGTAATAGAAGCTATGGCAACGAAATTTGATATTGAAAAGTTTAATGGGAGAAATTTCTCATTGTGAATTGAAGATGAAGGCCATCCTCAGGAAAGACGGTTGTCTAGCAGCTATCAGTGAAAGGCCAGTAGATTTCATAAATGATAACAAATGGATTGAAATGGACGAGAATACTATGGTAAACTTTCATATAGCATTAGCAGATGAAGTATTGTCAAGCATCGAGGAGAAAAAGATAGCTAAGGAGATATGAGTTCATCTCACCAAATTGTACGATGCCACATCGTTGCACAATACAAATTTCCTTAAGAGAAAATTGTACACTCTCCGGATGCCAGAATATACTTCAGTGACGGAGTACTTAAACACGCTGAATACTTTATTTTATGAGCTTACATCCTTAAGATGTACAATAGGAGAACAAGAACGTGCTGAACTTCTACTTCAAAATCTACCTGATTCGTATGATCAACTCATCATCAACTTGACAAACAGTAGTGTCCCCAATCTAGTATTTGATAACATTACAAATGTTGTTCTATAAAAAGCAAATCGGTGCAAGAACAAGGAAGACAGACAAGTAAATCTGCAATAAGTAGAAGCGTTGACAACGATGAGAGGGAGATCAGCAGAACGTGGCCAAAGCAGTAGTCACAAACATGGTAGATCAAAGTTGAGAAACAAGAAGAATTTAAAGTGCTACAACTATGGAAAGAAGGGTCACTTGAAGAAGAATTGTTAGAGTTTAGTTAAAAACTCCAATCCACAAGGCAATACAGTAAACACTTTAGATGATGGAGATGCTCTATGTTGTGAAGCGTCAACCACCGTGGAAGGTAGAAAAAGATTTGTAGATATATGGCTCATTGATTTGGGAGCAACATATCACATGACCTCAAGAAGAGAATGGTTCCATCATTATGAACCTGTCTCAGGAAGATCTCTGTATAGTTGCAATGATCATGCCTTAGAGATCGTTGGCGTGGGAACCATCAAATTGAAGATGTGTGTTGGAACAATTAAAGTTATTCGAGATGTGCGGCACATGAAAGGCCTGAATTTTTTTTTATTATCGTACGGATTGTTGGATAATAATGCGAGCAAGATTGAAACACGGAAAGGAATCATAAAGGTGTTCCGTGGAGCGCTTGTGGTGATGAAAGGCAAAAAGATAGCAGCGAACTTATACATGCTGAAGGGAGAGACTTTTCTAGAAGCGGAAGCCTCTGTTGTCTCATGTAGTTCTGATTCTACAATGTTATGACATCAGATACTTGGACACATGTCAGAACAAGGAATGAAAGTCCTTGTAGAGCAAAAACTACTTTCAAGCTTAACAAAGGTATCACTTACTTTGTGTAAGCATTGCATAACAGGTAAGCAGCAACGAATGAAATTCAACACATCAAATTCTATAGGCAAAAGTGTTCTAGAATTGGTTCATTCTGACGTATGGCAAGCATAAATTACATCTCTAGGTGGAGCAAATACTTTGTCTCATTTATTGATGACTACTCCAGGAGATGTTGGGTGTACCCTATTGAGAAGAAGTCAGATGTGTTTTCAACTTTCAAAACCTTCAAAGCGCGTGTGGAACTTAATTCTTGAAATAAAATCAAGTGTTTCAGAACAGATAATGGAGGAGAATACACAAGTGAAGAATTTGATGACTTTTACAAGAAAGAAGGCATCAAAAGACAGTTTATAGTGGTGAACACTCCTCAATAAAATGGAGTGGCAGAGCGGATGGACGGAACCTTGTTAAAAAGAACAAAAGAAATGTTGAGGGATGCATGCCTAAAAAATCATTTTGGGTAGAAGCAATCAATACCGCCTGTTATTTGGTGAATCGAGCTCCATCAACTGCAATAGAGCTGAAGACATCAATGAAGATGTGAACTGGTAAACTAGCTGATTATTCAAACCTCCTTGTATTTGGAAGTATTGTGTATGTGATGTACAACTCCCAAGAAATTTCAAAGTTGGATCCAAAATCCAGGAAATGTAAATTCTTGGGGTATGCTGATGGAGTAAAGGGGTATCGCTTGTGGGATCTCACTGCCCGTAAAGTGGTCATCAGCAGGGATGTTATCTTTATATAAGATAAACTACAAAGAAAAGAAGATGATGATAGCACTGAAAAGTTAGAGACTACATAGATACATGTGGAAAAGGAGTTTGAACAAGGAAATTCTTCTGAAGCAAAACCAGCACATGATGAACAAGAACCAAAGAGTTATGAAGCTCCAATAACTCGTCAATCAGATCGTGTGAGAAGACGTCCCAATTGGCACTCAGATTATGTTATAGAAGGAAATATTGCATACTGCCTTTTAACAGAGGACAGTGAGCCATCAACATACCAGGAGGTAATAAACAGCTCAGATACTTCACTTTGGATGATGGCGATGCAAGAAGAAATCGAAGCCCTTCATAAAAATAATACATGGGACCTTGTGCCACTACCACAAGGAAGGAAGCCAATTGGTAACAAATGAGTCTTCAAAATCAAGCGAAATTGAGACGATCAAGTTAAGTGGTATCGCACAAGACTGGTGGTCAAAGGGTATTCTCAAAAAGATGGTATTAATTTTAATGAAATCTTTTCTCCTGTGGTTTGACTAACAACAATTCGAGTAGTCTTGGCAATGTGTCCTACATTGAATTTACATCTAGAGGAGCTAGATGTTAAAACAACTTTTCTTCATGGAAATCTTAAAAAAGAGATTTATATTCTCCAGCCTGAAGGTTTTAAAGAAAAAGAAAAGAATAACTTGGTTTGTAGGTTGAACAAATCTCTGTACGGTCTAAAGCAGATGCCAAGGTGTTGGTATAAGAGATTTGATTCTTTCATTATTTGCCTTGTATACAACAGACTTAACACATACCCTTGTGCTTATTTCAAGAGGTTTGGTGATACCGATTTTGTTATATTGTTGTTGTATGTGGATGACATGTTGGTTGCAGGACCCAACAAAGATCATATTAAAGAATTGAAGGCACAACTGGCTAGGGAATTTGAAATGAAGGACTTAGGATCAACAAACAAGATTCTAGGGATGCAAATTCACAAAGACAAAAGTAATAGGAAGATTTGGCTTTCACAAAAGAATTACTTGAAGAAGATCTTGTCACGATTCAACATGCAAGATTGTAAGTCAATTTATACCCCTCTTCCTATTAACTTCAAATTATCCTCCTGTATGAGTCCTAGCAGTGAAAAGAGAGGATGAAGATGTCTCAAGTGCCATATGCATCGGCAGTGGGAAGTTTAATGTTCGCTATGATATGCACAAGACCATACATTGCACAAGCAGTGGGAGTGGTTAGTCGGTACATGGTGAATCCAAGCAAAGAGCATTGGAATACATTAAAGAGGATCCTAAGATACATCAAAGGGACCTCAAATGTTGCATTAGGTTACGGAGGATCAAATTTACTTATCAATGGGTATGTTGATTCTGATTATGCATGGGATTTGGACAAAAGTAAATCCACTATAGGATATGTGTTTAAAATTACTGGTGGAGCTGTAAGCTGGGTTTCAAAATTGCAGTCAGTTGTGGTTACATCCACAACAGAGGCAGGATATGTAGCAGCTACACAAGCCAGTAAAGAAGCAATTTGGTTGAAGATGTTATTGGAGGAGCTTAGGCACAATCAAAAGTATGTCTCTCTTTTTTTGACAGTCAAAGCGCCTTGCATCTAGCAAGGAATCCAACATTTAATTCAAGAAAAAAACACATACGATTTTAGTACCAATTCATTTGAGAAAAGGTGGAAGAAGGGATGGTAGATATGTAGAAGATCCATACTAAAGACAACATAGCAGATTTCATGACGAAGGCGATCAATGCTGATAAATTTACATGGAGTCGATCCTCTTATGGCATGTCAGAAACGTAAGCAACATGAAGGTACAAGTTAGAAAGAATGGTGTGAAGATATGATTGTTTCAATCAAATCTTCAAGTGTGAGATTGTTGAAAATTCAAATGCCAAGTTGGCCACTTGGCTAACCTTTTAAACAATTCGGTGCTTTCGGTGCAAAGCAATCAAAAATATTGATTTTTAGGCAATGGTAAAATTGTAACTTTAGTCACTATACTTTAGGGTATTTATAAGATTAGTCCTTAAGCTTCAACTATAAATACCCTAGCTCATTTAGCTACAAAACCATCCAAAACCATTCTAGCTTTTCCCAATACTACAGAATTTAGTGATTTTCTTGAGAGTTGTTTTCTCCTTTTTATCAAGAGAGAATTGTCATTGTTTTCTCCTTGGTAGATCGAGAGAAGTTGTAATTCCTATTTTTTCATAGTGAAATTCTTCTACCGTTTCCCGTGGTTTTTACCCTATATTATTTAGGGGTTTTCCACGTAAATTTTGTGTCTTCTTTATCTTCATTTTTATTTTCTCAAATTATCAGTTGCGATTTTGCTCTATCTGATAGCCGTGTTCCGCAATAGTTTCTATGGATATCATATATTATTTCATTTTAGGTTTCAATATTGGTGTTAAGATATATGAAAATGATATTTGAATCTATTGTTTTAAATTAAGTTTTAGAAATCATGCCATCAAGGTGAGTATTAAAGATTAAATTATAGGTTTCTTAAAAATAATTTTTGTTTAGTAGATTATTTATTTAATTCTAAATAAAGAGAGAACAAAACCAAAGTAACTGTTGTAAGAAATATTTTGATTCTTTAAATAAAATCAAAATGTAAATTAAACAATATTTGGGCTTCAATTTTACGAAGGAGATAATCTGAGTGATACATTACCAGAAGAAACAAGCAATATTACTAAAAAGGAACAAAATAACATATGAATTTTGATAGTTCAATAAAGAAAGAAAAATACTTATGTTGAAGGTATTATCCCCCTCTCCAAAATATTTGCACTGAAGGTAATATCCCTATCTCCTCTATATATGAAAGTTCTGGCATTACCCTATTGAGAGAAAGAAGCAACGAAGTTATCACAAAACTTGACAGCAGAGGATTACTTATCCCCATCATAAAACTTTATACTCAAGTTTTCATCATTAATTGTTGAAAGTCTGGGCTCAAGAGATTGTTATCTTTTAACTTCTTGCAGAAATTCTTTGCATTCTTTCAACCTTGTTAGCATGAACTGAGATGCACGCTTGAAACTCAAGTAGCCTCATCAGATAGGCGTTAATGTTGTCTTGTAGAGTTGAATTTAAAGATTCTTTAGTGAGAGGTGTTTCAAAGATCATTGGAGATTCTAAATTTAGGATTAAAGGAATGAATACATTGTTGATAAACTTCTCCGTGTCAAGAAATTCAATAGGGTAAAAGCTAACAAGGGACTCGTGTGAGAAGGAAAACTGTAAATTCTTTTGCATAACCCATCCGAAATGCCCCAAAAAATGTTTAATGATTTGATCCCTATGTGCTTTTCATACAATTTATTAAATAGTTTTAGCCCATTTACCTTTTTATGCTTCTAAAACTTACCAAACCTTCTCAAACGGCTTTCCAAACCTTGTGAACAAGTTTTTCAAGTTAAGAGTTCAAAGTAACCATTTTTTTCACTCATAAACAATTCTACGTGAATTTTGCAATCTCAAATAATTTATATGTAACTATTAAAGTAATAACATGATCTACTTGATCTAGAATGCAACATAATTCTATATTCACAAAAACGTCCTTTAATTGTATTTATCAGATTTATGACGATCATAAGCATTTATCTGCTTAGAGCATTTATGATGATTACATTTCAGTATATATCAAATTAGAGTTTTCATGTAAGAAAATCCAACAAGCTTTTTGCCTATCATATTTCCTATGCATGATCTATTGATTAGTCAATTACTCGTTTCATTCTTTCATGCCATTTTTAATTACACTAGAATGCATCAAGAACCACATTCACTGTAAAATATTCAAACTATCATTATATCATATCATACTCATCATTTATACAAAAAAGAGCTCTACTCCGTAACTCTATATATGCCGCTTTAATATGGAAGTTAGCAAAATTATTCTTCTAAACTGATGTGTTATGCCTTGTTGGCTGACATGGAGATCATAATATCAACGCCTATAATAAGGAACAAGTTTTTAGTAATCATTCCTTCATTCATAAACAACTCTATGTATTTTTTTTCATATCAAGTAATTTATGTATTATATTAGAATCCTACTACTATATCATAAATAAAATATAAGTGATCGAAAAAGAAAAACTATCAATTTTATTATTTAAAATTTATCGTACATTATTTTTTACATACACAAATACATATATGCATAATAAATTATATGAAGTGCGAAATTAATATACATAAACAGGAAATAAAATAAATACAAGCATCACATGAATAAAAAGTTCATTAAAATCATTCTTTGAAAAGAGGGAGGATTGAAGAATTGAATTCCAGATAATAGGTTACTTGAAATCATAATAACTAATCAACTCTCTTCAAATCCTAATATGTCTCAGAGCAAATAATAAATTTATTAACAACAAAGTTGTTGTAGTATAGTGCTGAGTATTCCACCTATCACGTGGGTGACCTCAGTTTGATCCTTGGCAACAATGTCAATTTTAATTTTCCCATTTCTCATTTAAGTGGAAGTGGAAAGATAATGCATTAAAAACTAAAAATGAAATAACAATGGAGTCACCTGGACTTGAACTGAAAACCTTCAATGTGTTAGACTGACATGAGAACCAACTACACCATGACACCATGTAGCAATACAAAACGATACCATTATATGGAATTGTTAAACATAGTATGAGAGGGAAGAAGCAGAGTATGAAAGTGAGCATCTCAGCTTTTGATGATACCCAAATACAAATCACCAAAAATCTTATGACTGCAATTTATAAACCGACAATAAGAAATACAATCACTAACCCAAAATATGTATGTAGCGTTTTTTCCCCCTATAGTTGCATTTTAAAGCGCAACTAAAAACACTCCCGACGCAAAAAAACCACAAAAATGCCGCTAATACAAACGCTGCAACTATTAGCGACATTTTTTGTTTAAAAACACCACAAAAGGTCAGGTTATTTAGTAACCTTATATTTAAAACACCGCTAAATGTCATGATATATAACGACGTTTTTTCTCTACAAACGTCGCAATAGGTTTGGTTATATAACGGCATTTTAGTCACAAACGTCACAATAGGTTTGGGTTATTTAGTGGCGTTTTAGGCAAAAACGTCGCTAAATGTTTTGATACATAGTGACGGATTTTTTTGTAAACACCACACTAGGTTTGGATATATACTGGCGTTTTTTATGCAAACGCAACCAAATATGTACTCAATTAGTGGCGTTTCCCTCCTAAAACACTTCTAATCAAAACTGATTTTCAAAATCTTTTTTACTACCTTGTATTACCCAAATTTAATCTGTAACAATATCAAATAACAACCTTAAATTTAAGGGTAAAGTATAATAATGGTCACTGAACTTTTCTAAAGCTTTCATTTAGGTCCCCCAACTTTTAAAACTTGAAATACAATCCTCCAACATTTAGTTCGTTTGCAATATGGTCCCCACCGTTACACTACCATTAGTATGTTTGCAATATGGTCACTGAACTTTTCAGATGCATGCATTTAGGTCCCTTAACTTTTAAAACTTGCAACATAGTCCTCAATTTCATTATAAACCCCAAATTCCTTTTCGATCTCGAATTTCCTTTTTCGTTTCTCTCTTCTCATTTCCAGTGTAACTTTTCAGTCAGGGATGCATGGGAAATTCTAATCTAACTTTGAATCATGTGGAGGTGTTGACTTGAATAAGGGTTCATTGAGAGAAGACCCAACCAAGGGATTATCTAGACCATCAACGATTCAAGGTGTAATGTTAGATACATGTCATCTCAGGTGAAGCATAGATGTTCGATGAAATGCTTGTGAGAAAAAAATGGGGTTAAAATGCATAGTTGACAAATACTACTAAGATGAACTAAGTATCATTGTCAAAAGTCACCAACAAAGCTGGAATTATTTTGTATAAATGGCATATAATAATTTCTTCGTTTGATCCTTGTGGATATAGATTTTCCAATAGATGATCAAATATAATGAAATCCCAAACAACGCATTCACCTCTCAGTATCTTTCTCTCACATGCACTCTCGTTTGGTTTTTGTTATTCAATTTTCTGTCATGTAATATTGTAAACCCAAGCAGTGCTCTGTCTTTCAGTTTTTATTTACAAAGAAAAAATGGAGGAAGAATTGTTGGAATGCAACACTGATTGCGTTTAATTTCTCAGCATCTCCCCTCACTTGCAAGAAGGTATTTATTTTTTCTTTTGGGCTATCCGGAAGAAAGCTTTTCATCTTTCATACTTTCCCATTTTCAGCTTGCATTGTGTGTTTTTTGTTGAAATTTTTATTCTTCTGAAACTGCATGTCAATGATCTGGATATTCAATGTTAGTTTTGAACCAAAACCATCTAATTTTATTTCTTTCTTCTTAATCAAACTTTTAGTACTCCTTATGAAATATATTCAGTCCATCAGAATAGAAGTGAAAGAGTGTCCTAGGCTAAAAAAATTTTATCTTCTTGTTTGGTTTTTCTTTAAATAAGGGAATTGGTTGTGAGTATCGACATAGTGAAATCACCAAGCTCAATCCGAGAAACTGCTGGTACTAGTTTACTGGGAATTGTATTGATCCGATGTATGGTTTTCGGCGTCCTGTGAGCTCGCATTCTTTTTAAGAAGTTCATGTTGATTATGGGACTGATATATCATGAACGAATTGAATTTTTTACATGTTTTGGAAATTTTATAGTTGAATCGTATTGAGTTATAGCTTTAGAAGACAATTATGCATGCACACAACTCGAAAGGCATCATGACATGGTAGTATATTTGGAGCAGCTACTTGACCCTATCATGATGCCTTTGGAGTTGCGAAAGAGACTGAGAGGTGAATGCGCTGTTTGGGATTTCATTATATTTGATCATTTGTTGGAAAATTATTATATGCCATTTATACAAAATAATTTCAGCTTTGTTAGTGACTTTAAAAAATGATAGTTCATCTTAGTAGTATTTGTCAACTCTGTATTTATAACCCCATTTTTTCTCACAAGCATTTCATCGAACATCTATGCTTCACCTGAGATGACCTATACCTAACATTACACCTTTAATCGTTGATGGTCTCGATAGTCCCTTGGTCGAGTCTTCTCTCAATGGACCCTTATTCAAGTCAACACCTCCACGTAATTCAAAGTTAGATTAGAATTTCCCATGCATCACAAACTGAAAAAATTACGCTGGAAATGAGAAGAGAGAAGAGAAAAAGAAAATTCAAGATTGAAAAGAAATTTGGGGTTTAGAATAAAATTAAAGACTGTGTTGCAAGTTTTAAAAGTTGGGGGACCTAAATACAAATGCCTGAAAAGTTCAGTGACCATATTGTAAGCGTACTAACGACAGGGACCATATTGCAAACAGACTAAATGTTGGAGAACTGTATTGCAAGTTTTAAAAGTTGGGGACCTAAATGAAAGCTTTAGAAAAGTTTAGTAACCATTACTATACTTTACCCTAAATTTAATTACGACTCAAATTAAGAAACAATATATAAAAACAGAAATAAATCAAAGTTTACAAACATCCAAGTAAAATGTAATGTAGTTCAACATTTTTCACTAATATAAACAAAGCATTAACCTAATAAATCACCTAGGATGATGAATTCTTCGTTTGATTGTGCTGCATCATCTATTTTATAGCTTCAATTTGATTTTGAAGTTCTTCATATTTTTCTTGAAATGTTGCTTCTCTCGCTGCTCTCTCTGTTTCTCTTGTTGCTCTCTCTGCTTCTCTCGCTTCAACTTCGGCTTTCATTTGAGCAATTTTTTCATCCACTTGACATCAAAGTTACAAAGATGCAAGACATAACACATTTAGTTTCTACATTTTCCTTCTTTTCCTTTTTCAACTTTGCAATCCCCAACTAAAATAAAGAATAGTCGGCTCTCTACTTTTCATGCAAGCGTACAGACAAAGATGTAAATTACATTAATAATATGTGCATATATACCCAGAGAGATGACAGGAATATAGATTAACACACTACTCCAAGACCCAAAGTTCAAGTCTTCCATAAATTAATAATTGCTCCAAATTTCACCAAATAGCAATACTAAATTTCCTATATATCATTTCACATAACCAAAATACCATATTTGTCTTGAAAATGTGTAATTGTCTCAATATGTAATAGCAAGTCCACTACACCCAAAATTTCAATATGAATATTCATATACACTCTTTTTGCATCAAATATGCTATTGCTGAAAAACGGAATATAAGCCGGACAGTAGTTACCTTGTAACAGACTTGAGGATGATGGAGGTGAAAATATAGGATGAATCTTTGGACAGCAAAAACATTTTTCTTTATATACCATCATAAAATCCACCATAAAGTTTCATGCCATGTTGAAATTACGAAATCCGGATAGAAAATACTGGCTCAAAGTGTTGTCACCTTCTATTGCCGTGAAAGTAGGTAGGAAATGTTGCAGACCTTACTCATACTGCGATCTGTGTGGCCTTTGCTATTGATTAGCTTATTGAAATGAAACATTAGACTAGTACAGGATTAGGGTACGGAAGCTAATTATAATGTAACCTAATTATTCATTTCAACAAGAGAAACTATGGCTACAGAAGCTGAACGTAAATCAAAAGGGAGAGAGATATAATTTTATTATGTACATGGTATTCATATATCCTAGTAGGGAATAGTATAATATATGCAGAAAGTAATTAAGTAAACGATGAACTATAGTTGAATAGAACATAACACAATCTTCAAATTAGATTAACAAAAGAAGAAATATCAATCATTTTCAGTGCACTTCTTAAGAGTTCATAAAGTTGTACACAACCTTTCAAACCATGTGCAAGCTCTCCAACTCAGGAAGTGTCTTTGTTTGTATCTACCCCTGTTCCAACACACCCAACTTAGCAAATCATCATGCATGCACAGTTAGTCTAACTCACTTGTTACTAAAATTTAATCTCCATTAAGTTGTCTAGGCTTTTCGTTTGTTCTTTTGATTGAGACCTTGTTTTTACTAATCTCTTTCAGAATAGCATCATTTCACACACACACATATTATGAGGAGCTTATTTAGATGATATTGGATACTAGACCTTGAGTTTAAGCCGTTGAGGCACCGCAAAATTTAATTTCTACTCTATCACATACACATATTTCTCACTATTTCCACTTTCCCACTTGCTTAATTCAGAAGCCCCCTTTTTGCATTTCAGTTTCTCATTGTTTTATTTAAGAAAACTAAGCCATATACACTAAGAACTATAATAATTGCGCATATATAAATCTAACCAACAAAGAACATACAAGTGTTTTCAAATTGGTATCTTTAGAATGACAAGTGATTTGGAGATGAATATTATGGTGCCATGAGGTAAGACAGCACAAACAAACAACGTTTCTTAGTTAATTAACCATAGAGTTCTAGAAAAAAAAGGTTGATTAGGGAAACAAATTTACAAACATTTTGGAGATTATCAAACTCCTGGATTTGCATTACAAAGTACCCTAAGACAACGACCTCGAGCACATTGAATCGTTTCCTACACACGAGGTGAGCCGAGTTGAAGACACCGCTGAGTGGAGAGGCAGCAGAGATTGAAGACAACCCAATTGAGAAACGGGCCTGAAAAGTTCAAAAACACAAAAAAATTTGGTGAATTTGAAGGAAACCCAATTTTTTTAATATAAAAAATGATAAAATTACAGGAGTTGAAAATGCGGTTTTTAAAGGGTTTACCTTGAAAATGTGGGAGACGAGGGATGAACAGGAAAGAGATGAGAGGCAGGACTAGGTTTAAGGTTTGGCTTGTTTATAGTTGATTCCAGGCTAGAGAATGTTGGCTTTGAGACAGATCTAAAGCGCGACGCCATGACTGAGAATACGCAAGTGTTGAAAGTTAGGACGATGTTTTTATAGTGGACAAAAGGGTTCTTAGGTATTTGATGGTGAAAGTAGGAGAAAACAACGTTCGGGTGTAGGGCGAGGATTTTGCGAGTTGAAGAACGTGAAGCAGATGGGGGGTGCTGTCCGACAACTAGAGTTGGAGAAAACAACAGATGGGTGCTGCTGTCCGACAGTGAAGCAGCGAACCAGCAGATTTGAAGAAAGGAATTTACGAGCTCGGAGAAGCAGCCAAAGAAGGAGTGAGATCGGCAGAAATAAATTTGTGGGTTTAGGGTAAACGGCAGAAAGAAAAGAAAATTAAAATGGGCTAAAAGACGATAGAAGGCATAAATTTTGTGGCGTCTGTAAATAAAAACGCCACCATGTGCATCGTATTGGGGCGTTCATTTAAAATTCCATTGGAGTACGACTTTATAGCCACCTTTATTTTAAAACGCCACTAATATATAAGTATATAGCGGCATTTATTAAAATATGTCACTAAAATACGAGTCTGTAACGACGTTTGTTATAAAAACGCCCCTAAAGTAAGTGCCTGTGGCGGCATTTGTTTAAAAACACCAATAATGTTATCATTTTGTGGCGTTTTGGCTGTTAACGCCACGATATGTATAAAAAGTTAGTGACATTTACTTTTAAAACGCCACTATAAACGCTGATACATACCTATTTTATTGTAGTGAGTTGGACTTGCAAAATACATAGAACTGATGGAGAATCTTGTTAAGGAAAGAAGAGATTGTGCTTTCTTAGCAATCTCAACATAATACAGATGACTATCAAGTAATAAACGCATACCTCATATCATATCCATTAATATAATTCAAAACTGTAGGTGCATTTGCGTAAAATTTTACTACAACGAACAAGAGAATTATTTCAATGATTAAAATAACTTTTAAGACACTTGTATTGTGTTAGAAGCTTAATACTATATCATTAATAAAATATAAGTGATCGAAAGAGAAAAACTATCAATTTTATCATTTAAAATACATCGTATAATATTTTTACATAGATATATGAATATATGCAACATAAGTTATGTGAAGTACAAAAATAATATAGATAAATAGAAAATAAAACAAATACAAGTATCACATGAATAAAAAGTTCATTAAAATCAATCTTTGGCTTGCGAAAGAATTGAAGAATTGAATTTCAAATAATAGGCAACTTGAAATCATAATCACTAAACAACTCTCTTAAAATACTAATATGTCTTAGAGCAAATAATAAATCTATTAACAACAAAGTCATTGTAGGATGGTGGTGAATATTCCTACTTATAACGTAGCAATTTATAAACCAATAATAAGAAAAATACATTTCGACTTCTAAAATATATAAAATTGATGAATTCTTGTTCTGAAATTATATTTACCTTTCTTTATAAGCAGAAAAGAAGAGATTGTGCCTTCTTAGTAATCTTGACATAATATATAGATAATCATCAAGTAAGAAACACATATATCCTATCACAGCCATTAATATAATCTAAAAATCTAGGTTTCTTTAACTAGAATTTCACTACAACAAAGTCGAAAATCATTAGAATTATTAAAATAACTTTTAAAATACTTGTATTGTATTAGAAAACCTACTACAATATCATAAATAAAATATAAGTGATCTAAAGAGAAAAAACTATCAATTTTAGCATTTTAAATTTATCGTACATTATTTTTTTATACACAAATCAATATATGCATCATAAATTATATGAAGTGCAAATATATTATACATAAATAGAAAATAAAACAAATACAAGAACCACATGATTAAAAGTTTTTAAAACCAATCTTTTAAAAGTGAAAGAATTGAAGAATTCAATTCTAGATAACAAGCAACTTGAAATGATAATCATTAAACAACTCCCTACAAATACTAATGTCTTAGAGAAAATAATAAATAAATAAACAAAAAGTCATTGTAGTATAGTAGTGAGTATTGCTACGTATCATGCTGGTGACCTGGGTTTGATCCTCAACAATGGTGTTAGTTTTAATTTTTCCACTTTTCATTTTATTGGAAAGAAAAGGCAATAAAAACTAAAAATGAAATAACAATGGCGTCTCCCAGATATGAATAAGAGATCTTCATTAGGTTAGATTGACGTGATAACCAAGTACCCATGACACTATAAACCAACAATCCGAAATATAATTGGACTTGCAAAATACATCGAATTGATGGAGATTCTTTTTCTGGAATTATCTTTTTCTGAAATTATATTAACTTTATAAGAAGGAAAGAAGAGATTGTGCTTTCTTAGTAATCTCAACATAAGACAGATGACCATCAAGTAATAAACGCATACGTCATATCACATCCATTAAAATAATCTAAAATTGTAGGTGCCTTTACGTGAATTTCACTACAATGAACAAGAAAATTATTTGAATGATTAAAGTAACTTTTAAGACACTTGTATTGTATTGGAAGCCTATTACTATATCATAAATAAAATATAAGTGATCGAAAGAGAAAATCCATAAATTGTATCATTTAAAAATTTTCTTACATAATTTTTTACATACAGAAATCAATATATGCATCATAAATTATATGAAGTACAAAAATAATATACATGAGTAGAAAGTAAAATAAACGCAGGCATCACATTAATAAAAAGTTCATTAAAATTAATCTTTGACATGAGAAAGAATTGAAGAATTGAATTTCAGATAATAGGCAACTTGAAATCATAACCGCTAAACAACTCTCTTCAAATACTAATATGTCTTGGAGCGAATAATAAATCTATTAACAACAAAGTTATTGTAGTATAGTAGTTTGTTATCCTACTTGTCAAGATGGTGATTAGGGATCGATCCCCGGCAATGACGTTAGTTTTAAATTTTCTAATTCTCAATTAAATGGAAAGAAAAGCAGTAAAAACAAAAAATGAAATAACAATGGAGTCACCTAAGCTTGATCTAGAGACCTTTCCCACCGATCTCGTGGGTAAGGCATTAAAAACTAAAAATGAAATAACATTGGCATCGCTCGGACTTGAATCAGATACCTTTAATGTATTAGACTGATGTGATAACCAACTACAAAACGATACCATTATATTGAATTGTTAAGCATCGTTTGAGAGGGAGGAAGCAGTGGATGAAATTGAGCACCTCAGCTTTTTATGATATCATAATACAAATAAGTCTTCCACGGAAGCTACTCTCAACCTGGCGTTGGGGGTAGCCTACTACCCTACCTCCCCCTTACCCCATACATATGGGAATTGGGTTTTGTTGTTGTTGTTGTTGTTGTAATACAAATAAAAAAAAATCCTATGACTGCATTTTATAAACCAACTTTTATGATATCCTAATACAAATCACCAAAAATCCTATGACTGCATTTTATAAACCAACTGTCGGGACGATAGCTTAAGTTTTTTTAGGGCTTGGCGGGAGCAATCCAAGTTAATTTGGAAAAGATCGAGTTTGGAAAAATAAATAAATTTGGAGTCGCCATCGACCTTTGAGTCAGGTAGGTCACACACCTAAAAATATATTTAAAAACAATTTTAGGAAAAATAATTTTAAAAGATAAAAAATAATTTTCATTTAACCAAAAACTCATTTTGAAAAGGGTTAAGGAGTCAATTATGCCTGAGGAATGATGAACACCCCCACAACACCCAAAATTAGCACCTAAATGATTATACGTCATCTAAATAACAAAAATTGCAAATTCAAATATGCATTTAAATTATGAACCTTATAGAAAAAATTATAAGGATATACTTTTGTATAAACAATCCTCGAAAACACATTTCTTGTAAGTCAAGACGTGTTTCCATAGATTCCCCTTACAAAAGATCACTTCCTTAATTTTTAGCAAATTATATATACTAATTTAAAAATTATTCGAATATAAAAATACTATTTGTACGAACAATCATTGAAAACAAACTTCTTATTAGTCAAGAGGTGTTTCCATAGATTCCCCCTAAAAAATAATATTACATTATATTTTTATATTAATATATATAACGAAACACAACAAAATAATATTTAATATTAAAAACATATAAATAATATGAACAAAAATATATAATATATAAATAGCATAGATAAAGAAAACAATGTAGCTATATGTATACGTGTAATATAATATATACATGAAATAATACGAATAGGCCACAAAAACTACTTTAAGCCATAGCAAACAGTTATATAATATAGTGTATATACACGCATATGTAAATTATAATAGACTAAAATGAAGATACACAAATATGGCACGCCAGAATCAGTGACTAAATTAAAAAAGGTAGTAACTTTAAAGGTTAAACAACAAAACCAACAATAACCATTACAACAAATGCCAAAATCATATGATCTAGGCACAGGAAACGCAACAAAACCATAAATACTAGGGAGGACTAAAATAAAAGTATTTACAATAAAGCATCAAATGTAAAAATATATAAGACAGAAGTAAATCAACATCAGTGACTAAAATGTAAAGCATGAAAACAAAAGGACAAACATAAAATATAACATAAAGTAAGGACATAAATTTAAAGTGCTAAAATTTAAAGATAAGAAAAAAGTTTGAAAGGGCATGTGAATAACATAAATTAAAAGAATCGAATACAATTAAAAGTTAGCAGTTAATTTTGATCGGAACTACCCGAGGACTCCAGTGGCAGCTGCGGTGTAGTGCAAGTCGATTGGTCGACCAGAAAACAAAAAAATAGTGACAATTGGCGACCATTTTTTTACTACAACGTAAATTTAAGGCACTCACCACGGAAAACGAGGGTGTTTCTTGACGATTGGACAGCTGGACTTTGGTCGTGGGTTTACGGCGGTCACGTGCATAACAGTGGTATATACCACGAACTGTTGGTGGCTGCTAGGCAATGAAAATTGTCGGTAGAGTTGAAATGTTTAAGGATTATTTTGATTTGGGGTATTTGTGTAACCACTTCATACCGATGTCGGTGACCCGATCTGATCTGTGGTGTCACATTAGAGACACCGGAGCGACCCAACGTCTAAATCTCAAAAAAATATAATTTTTTATTAAAACATATAAAATCATAAAATCAATTTATAAATACAAAAGTAAAAATTTACCAGTATTCAGAAATAAAACAGATTTTTAGACTCGGATATAAAACAAAATGCAGCCTACATGCCCACTAATCACATGCACCGTACCTCGCAAGCAACGTTGGTGGAACTCCCTTATTGATGTCGATAGCTACATTGGTACGATTCTTTTAACCTGAAATGGTGAATAACAGAGTGAGCTTTGGGAAGCTCAGTAATACAGAACTACCTATTGATGCTATATGACATGCAGGTAAATGGAAAGCCTTAAAATTTCCTTATCGACTCAGACTTATACAAGTTTTCAGAACGATCTACAATACCACTGTTATTTCCTCGAGTAATAGGCAATAATATTTCAGTTCACAGGAAACATCCATAGTATCAAGTTTTCAGGAGAGCGAATAGGATGTTTAGTGTGTTCCAACCAAAACCAGTGAAAAAATATAAATATTTTAAAACTACAATTGTTTACAACATATTTTCAAAACTATAGTTAAACCCTCCAACCAAACTTCGTTATGCAGATCCCCAGAACTACATCCATAAGGCTTACCCTGAGCACACAGCAAAGAGAGCTAACTTAAGGGGATGCCTTGGGGCTACCCAAGGGTATCTTTAGGTCTGTCATGATTTACCAGCTGGATCAGGGCTGAAGCTCCATACTCATAATCCTACCCATATAAAAAACCAATAAAAATTAGTTTTAGCCGTAAATCGTAATATATGGATCGTGATCCAATAATATGTCATAACCTTGATAATGAAATAAACCATATAACAGATCTCCACTTGTACCTCATAAGAAGTTCCATGATTAACCCAAGAGAGTGCCTTGGGGCCTAAGAGCCTAGCCAAGGGTCACCTTAGGTTCGTAAGGATTTACCAGCTTGATCAGAGCTGTACCTATATACACTAGCCTACCCAAATAATGTCCTAATAAATAGTTCAAGTAGTAACAAGTGAAAATAGGAAACCATAGTTCATAACTCAGTAAATTCCATGATTTCATAAACCAGGAACAATTCATATTTTTCAGTAAAAGCTGTAATCATAGAACATATACCATGTTGCCATGGTTCATAAACCAGAAAAGCAATAATGTCAGTAAAACTCATTTCAAAACATATAAAACAATCATGTAGTACATGTGGAACACCCTAGAGGATCCAAGTATTTTTCAGAAGCTCTTAATAGTTATCAGGAAAACATGAAATTTATTTAATTTAATTGGATTCCAGGAACGAGGTCCTATTGAAAGGAATCAATTACTAATAGAGCTAATAAAACAGTTAAAGTTGATACTTTAGAATCATGCTATGATTCAGGTGCATCAAGAAGGTGTTTAGGAAACTATATATAAAATAATTATATATTCAGATTTACGGAGAATGATTCCATTACCCAAACAATCAGGGGTATTCAGGATTTTATATTGAATTATCAGGATTTTAAGTCCAATGAACCAAATGGGGTATTCAATATCCTTGTATCTGAGTTACTTGTGTTTTCATATATGACCGGAGTGATTTTAGCTGATAAGGGAGAAATGAAGAGTTAGGACATTTACAATATGTGTCGATCTATCGGATTATCAAAATAACTCGAGGTAAACAACTCCCAGAACCAATGCACATCGATCGATCAATTCGTTGCCCTTCCAGGGTATTCACTCTTTTATACCAACAATTCTTGTCCATAGATCACCTTCAAAATCATCGCTGAATATATGTTAAGGAGACGAACAAATATTCCAATGGTCTTTATTTTATTCTCACGTTGCAACACTATTAGGAAAATGTCAACATACGTGATTTATGGTTCACAACCCATGGGGACATAACATCATGTAAGCTCATCAGTGTTTCCAGACTTATCAAAGTCACTCACTTAGTTCTAAGTCATTGAGGTTATTTAGGTCATTTAGTATTCAAGGTTGATTTATTCTTTTCAAAGCTGAAAGTATTATTTATTACAATGCTTAGATGTTCCTTGCGTAATTTTACACTTTAGGGCATTTTGATCATTGTACCCTTTAAGCGTATCATCTTCATTCCATTCAATTCTGTCAGTGGCATACTTTCGATATATTAGGCTTGAATGTAATCTAGTTCCTTTACATTCAGGGTATTTTGATCCTTTGATCATTGAAGGTTATTATTATAGTTATTACGAAACTCGAGGACATTTCAGTAATTCCTTTAAATTCAATCATTTGCAGTTTCTCAGATAATTAGTCAAATATGTTCTTTCATAGTTATTTTCCCTCATCCGGGGAAGTCTTGGTCATTTTTCCATTACAAGGGCATTTTTGTAATTTTATCTCATGGTGCTCTTTTCGGTAATTTCATATCCAATTAACCTCGATATTTAAACTTTAAGAAAATTATCAAAATTCACTAATCTTAAAATCAAATCATTTATTATTTTTGAATGATCTTCCCCTTCCTTAAGCGAGCTATATAAGTCCTATCCGGTTACCGACTTTTTATAGTATTCGGATCGAGTTAGGAAATAATCACTACATACATGTGACCAATTATACTTATCCATGCATGAATCAATACTAACATGTTCCATAAAGCATGAAACAGATAGTAATGTATTACCTCGATTTTTGTTCAATACTGGTAGACCATTCAAACTTCATTCGATCGCCCTCGAACTTGAATTCAATGTCCAATAATTCCTCGAATACAAAGCAATCAAATTTACGTCAGAAACTAAACTCAATTGAGAAACCATATTGAATTTCGAAGGTAAAACATCAAAAAATAGTTTACCAGCCAGAGCAGAGACGAGGAAGAGGAAACCGAAAGATTCTCTCCCTCACTTTCTCCATATGATGACCGATTATTGAAACGACGTTCTAGGGGTCGGGATCAGACCGCCAGTTGCTGCTGAAGCTGATGACACCAACGGCGTAATCAACCACCGACTTGAGGGGCTGACCGAAGGGGCTACGGTGGGGTTGCTTGGGTTATCGGGGTTCACCATGGGGGGGAGCTTGTGCAAATTTTCACCTAGGGAAAAGGAGTTTATTTTTCTATATCTCACAAAATGGGTAAATTTAGGAATAAGTCCCTGAATTTCTTACACTTTCTAAAACTGATTACCAGTTTCAGAAACTTTTAATTTTACCCCTAAATTGGGGTGTTAAAATTTGGATTGAGTTATGAAATAGGAGAAAAATGATTTGAAGATTTTAAATATAATCAAATAAGTTAAAAAACTATATCATTTTATTTCCAAATAGGAGTCTAGCCTAGATGGTAGACCTATGGATATCAATACTACATGACATGGGTTTAAATCCCAATTTCACCACATTTATTATAATTTTGTTTCAGGCTGGTTTAGGTACATGAACTACCAGGGAGTTTAAAAACAAACCCAATGTTTTGAGAACCTAACAATTTGGTCCTCGTTAATATTTAAATAAATATAATTAATAAAAACTAAAAATTGGGGGTATGACAAATGAAGAGATTGTGATTTCTTTAGTAATCTTAATATAATACATATGACCAACAAGTAATAAACGCATACCTCATATCACATCCATTAATGAATATGTGCATCATAAATTATATGAATTACACAAATAATATACATAAATAGAAAATAAAATAAATACAAACATCACATGAATAAAAAGTTCATTAAAATCAATATTTGATACTAAAAAGAATTGGAGAATTGAATTTCAGATAATAGGCAACTTGAAACCATAATCACTAAACAACTCTCTCCAAATACAAATATGTCTTAGAGCGAATAATAAATCTATTACCTTTATAAGTAGGAAGGAAGAGGTTCTGCTTTCTTAGTAAACTCAACATAATACAGATGACCATTAAGTAAGAAACTCCTATCACATCCATTAATATAATCTAAAACTCTAAGTTCTTTTACGTAAAATTTCACTACAACCAAATAGAAAGTTATTTGTATGATTAAAATAACTTTTATGACACTTGTATTGAATTAGAAGCCAACTACTATATCATATATAAAATATAAGTGATCGAAAGAGAGAAAATACAATTTTATCATTTTAAATTTATTGTACATTATTTTTTTACATACACAAATCAATATATGCATCATAAATTATATGAAGTTGACTCAGTTCGTGTTAACTTGGTCTAAAACAGTTTGATCCTGTTCGATTTAACCAAATCGATTTTAGAAGGTTCTCAGTTGGAGTACTTACCCCATGCCCAATGACCGCGTGTGGCAGCGTGTACAGTGGCCTAGACGATTACTGGGGTGGTCTGAACGCTTGAAAAAAACTCAGTCACCAAAATTTACCCACATTGACCCAAAAAAGCTAAAATCTACAACGAAAATGTAATACCCCAAATTTTAACCAGTGACCAAAATGTAATTTTTAAAAGTTTAATGGAAAAGTATAAACTTTGTAAAAGTTTAGGGATCAAAGTGTAATTTTAAAAAGTTATGTAATACGACCCCATAAATGAATAGTTTACCACTGAGAATGATGATTTTATATGAAAAGTGATAAAGTTCAGGAAATTTTGAAGGATGATGAAGCAAGGTTAAAAATGTCATTTCCAGGACTTAGATTTGTAGGATTTAAATGAACTATCGGATTTAAAATAATTTTCCATAATCAATTTGGTTCGTTGGATAAAAATGGTTAGATTGTAATTTTGGAAAATTCGAAGGGCAAAGTTGGTAACAACTAACTCATTGGTTTTTTTTTACCATTGGATGAATGAATTGATATGTGGAAAGTTATGGAGCCTTGGATTTCAAGTTTAAAATGGTTATTTTGCAATAAATGAATTTTTAATTAATTATATCATTAAAAGATGACAAATTAGGCTTAGATTTTTATTTTGGAAAAATAAAGAATTTGCTTCATCTTTCTCCATTATGGCTGTGAGTTTCATAAGGTAAGGGAAGAAACGTTCTTTTGATTTTTCAAGCTAATTTCTTAGGAATTTGGATGAAAACATGAAATACAAAGTTGTTCTCCATGAAATTCTCTATCATTTGGTACCATTATTTCATGTTTTCCATGCTTAGAACATTGAATTCTTGAAATTGATGGATGAAGGGGATGTAAGGTTTTGATGAACAAAGGCTTGATTATGGTGTAGTTGATGTTGGAGAGTAATTTTCATGCTTCTTTGATGATTTAAACTATATAGAATTTCATGTAATGATATTTGTCCATTAGAGTTTATTTAGGAATAAATTGTTCAAATTGAAATTGTTAAGGACTTGACTGTAGATGAATAGGAATGATGTTTAGAAGTTGAATTCATTCTCAAATCATGTTGGAAAGTTGGTTTTAGGTGACCCTTCATATTTGGCCATAGGGGAAATAATTAGAAAAACTCTTGGAAAAATTATTTGAGGTTAGATATGATGAATGGATGGTTGAGCAAGCTTTAGAAAGTAGTTTGGATCAATTTGGAAGCTTATGAAGGTTTAAGGACAAAATTGTAAAAAAAAAGAGAAGGGTTTGAAATGGAAATTAGCATGAACTTGAAGTGTAATGTTTAAATGTGTGATTAGAATGTTGGAATTTAACTGTTGGATGCTTGGAATTAGTCAAGTATTTTCAAAGTATAAGAATATGCCATCCAAAATAAATACAACTCGGAAGATAAAAACCTTACAACAAAAAGTATTATACAAATGTGTTGATCCTCCAAGTGCCAGGTACGAGTCGCCTATCCAAAATATATAAAAGAGAAAAGTTTGGGGAAAGAGCTAGGGAGCCCAGTGTGTTCCAACAGTGCAAAAATAAAACATACAATTAAGTTTTTAAAATTAGTTTAGATCACAGTGTTTAAAACATCAGTAGAGTTTTTAGTTTAAAATTTCAAAATCACCCTCCAACCGAACAACATATACAGTTTCCCAAAACTACATAACCTAATGGATAACCTTAGGTTCATAAGTTCTTACCCTAGCCGAAGTGTAGGTGCCCACCTGAGGGAGTGCCCTCAGGCCCATAAGGACCTACCCAATGCACATAGCAGAGGCACTACCATAATGGAATACCATAGGGTCCATAAGGTCTTACCACTAGGTCTATTGGGCCCAGAAGCCCACCCAAGGGTCACTTTAGGTCCATAAGGAATTACCAGTTGATTGGTGTTGAACCTATATAAGGAATTACCAGCTTGACTGAGCAGAATCTATAGAGACGTCATACTATATCCCTGAGTACCCCAAAGAAAATAGTTTCTGACGGTAAATAGCAGTAACAGAGAAATCAAAGTTTAGACATATCAATTTAGTAAAATAGTAACCAGAGACATAAATCAGAAAAGCATGCTTAAAAACTTTAGTAAACCAAAAATGAAATTTAAAACAAATAAATCATACGCAGTCAAATCAGATCATCTAGTCATTTTGCAAATAAGATAAAATAGTCATGTGCACATGATATTTCAAACATATATTTAAAACAATTATATGGCACACAAGGAACACACCTCGTAAAAAGAATCGGTTTGATAGATCTATCGAGCACCGGCTTCTCTACACTTCTCAACAGCACGTGAAGAACTAGGTCTAGTATACAAACTGTGAGGAGAATCATTGGTACCTTAAATAACAATAGCATAAATTAATCATTAACCTTAAATTAAATTAACTGAATTAAATCACTTAAATAAATATGTATGTTAGGGTTTATGGGTTAATTCAGAAGCTTTCGGGTTTGAATTTGGCAAAACAAACTTCGAAATCAGACTTAGGACGTTGAAAAACATAAATATAACTTTTCAAAAATTTTGACTTTTTTTGTCAAAGTCAACGGTTAACAGCAGGTCAAAGTCAACGGGTTAGGTGAAAGTTAACTGGTTGGATTGGGTTAACTCAATTTGGTTCAAACAAACTCGGTTTAGATCAGGTCAGGCCGATTCGCTCCACCTGGACCATTCTAGAAGAAACCAGGGTTGGGGGATGAGCCCTAACTCACCAGATAACACATGGTGGTGTGTGAACCGATGAAATGGTTCTGGTTGGCGGCCAATTACTCCCAATCTCACCAAACGACATTTGCAAACAAAAATTTCACCAAATACAATCATCAACTATACCAAATATCCAGAAAAAGAACCGGACATACCCAATGACGATCGATAGAGGAAATGACGACGATACAATGACCCATATGTTGTGTTATGTTCGGACGATAATGAAGAGTTAAGTTATATCGGTGGTGAGGTGAATCAATGACTGAAGCAGCCAAAATCGAACAAAAAGGTGGTGATTTCGTTGAAACTTCAATGGCTCGTCAACGATGAACAACATCCGTTTAGTGCCAGTGGTTGGCTGGGGTAGCTTTGTGATGGCCTAGTGCTTTGATTGGCAGCAGTCGGTGATACCTCAGACAGTCGAAGCAGGGTGGTTTGATGAGGAAACCATGCAAATTTTGAGGAAAAAGTTTGGGGTTCATGGGGGTTTACTCATTTAGTTTTGCATTATATCCCCAACCCAATATATTATAAATATATATTATATATTTAAAACACTAAATAAAAGCCTAGCCTAGTGACTAAGGCATGGCTATCCATACCCCTAGAGTTATGGGTTCAAGCCTCCAAGACGCCATATTTTCCATATTTTTTATTTATTCATTATTTTTTCCTCGGGTGTGACAACTCTCATCCTCTTAAAAGAATTTTGTCCTCAAAATTCATCTGAGTCGAACAAGAAACATAGTCTTGATTTCTAAAGATTCTTCAAAGAACAAAGCTAATTAATGTATTAACAATGATAGAAACTCGCTAGATTCGAAACGAAAAAGATGGTGTCGGTGCCTTAAATCGAAAATCCAAGGGTCTAAGATACGAAACTCGAATATAGAAAGGGTATTATTAGAAATGCATGGTAAGAAACAAAAATAACAACAATTATGCCTGCAGAAGTCCTTAGCTCAACTCGATCACCAGAACGTCGTGTAGCATAGACAAGGGCAAGCTATCTAGCCTTAGAAACATCTGGTTCTTTACTATGTGATCGAGCTCTACTGTCAACCTTAGAAACAGATCTGAAAGTCCTACCCTGACTGTGACTCCTAGCTGGATTCTGAACAGAATCCTGAGAGTAAGTAAGAGTCTGAGCTCGTTTCAGATCGAAAGAGATGTGGACAATTAATCATAAAGTGTTCACTAGAGCCACAACGATAACATGTACCCACTTTCTTACGACACTCTCCCCCGTTTCGATTTTCACAGTACTTGCAACTCGGTATCAAAGAGAAACCAGAAGAATCACCTTGATAAACTGATGGAGGTGATCGAGGTCTTGAACCAATATGACTCCTCTGATGAGTAACAATACGAGTCCTCTTATCAGGGAGTGTAGAAGGCTCAGACTAATCGAAAGATCTTCTAGATCGATATCGATCTACCCTATCTCTATCAGGTGGAGAAGCCTCATCTTCCTCATTATGTTTCACTCTTTTGAGAACAACATCGAATATCTCAACCTGATGGGTAACCACCTGATGACGCATCTCGTATACGAGTCCTTTTGCAAACTTTCGGTACATATCCCTCTCGGTAGGTACCATACTATAATCATACTTCAGCAACTTCAAGAACTCTATCTTATACTCAGAAACAACCATGTCTCCTTGAACTAGGTCCTAAAACTGTTGTCTCCTATATGCAAGATAATCCTCTCCCAGAAACTGACTCCTAAAATGCTCTCTAAAGAATTCCCAGGTCAAACGATCGGCTGAAACACTATTGATCATAGACTCCCACTATGTATATGCATTTTCGTCTAACATAAAGATAACTCCCAAATAATTCAACTACGAGTCTAATCCTAACCGGTTCATACGTTGCTCAGTATCACAAAGCCAAACCTCAGCCTCAGTCAGAGCTCCAACAAAAGGGCCTTCAAAGGTCCTAACTCCATTAGTAATCAGAGTCTGAGATATGGGGGCCTAAGGTGAAATGCTTGTAGCTCTGACCACTCCCTGTATCAACTGAAGGATTCGCCTACCAAGATTTTCATTTAACATAACCCTAGCAGGCTCTATTTAAGAATCGATAGCTCCTCTAACCAGAGTGTTAAAACCTGCACTATAAGTAGGTGCAAGATCGATCGGGGTCATAGGTGCAAAAGTATCTATCGGAGGAGGGGTATTTACGTAAGTCTTATCTACTAGGTCCACGAATCTAGTCACTCGACCTCACCCATAGCCAGGTCGATAACCAGGCCTAGCACTCATCTTGGAAATTTTTGAGTTCATAACAGAATGATAAACCTAAGATTAGATTGGCACATGGAGTCCCGCATACAGTTAAACTCGTAAAATTTTGGTGACATGGCCTTCGTAACTTATTTTGAAAAACATTTTATAAACTCATTTTTAGTTTGGACCCATTCACAGTATGAGGTTTTAAAAACCAAAAGATCTTATAACAAATTTGTAACCCTTAGACCCGGGCTATGCTTTACGACCAGATCTAGTGGGTTACGATAAAAAATTTCCAAATATTTTTCATCAATTTAAAACAATATTATGAATATACATCTTTAAAAATATAGTGGATAATATTAAAGTTGAATTCTAGTAAATTAAAGTCATAAGGATTGAGTAAAATAAAACATTCATTAATCAGTGTAAAAGCAAATCTAAAATCAGTAGCGAAAGTAGTTTAAATCATAAGTTTAAATCAAATTCACTAATTTGTTCATTCTTTTTAAAGACAAAGAGATAACCTTTACAACTCCCTAGTTTTTCACGGGATAAACTAGAACCTTTCCCTAGCTTTTACACGGGCTAAGCTAGAACCTTTCCCCTTTACAAAAGGATAAAAGAAGTAAACAAATAAACCTCTCAAAGGTAGGTGTTTACAAGAATTAAGCTCACAAGAACAAATATTTACAAGAGAAAGATGAAATAAGAATGAAAAACTTCTTCTGTTGTGTTTCATTGCTTGGATAGTTGTTCTCTTACTTCTTCAAGTGTTCTCAGCTTGTATTTAAAGCTTAAAATGAGTTTGAAGTCGAATATAGCCATTGAGGATGTTTTGGATCCGTTTGGGGATGATTTTTCAACTCAAATAGGCTGACCCTTCATAATATTTGAATTTTATGATCGTTGGGTTGTATGAATAGTAACGGTATCGGTACCCCTGTAGCAGGTATCGATACCCTGTAGCATTCTGAAATT
Organism: Hibiscus syriacus; assembly: GCF_006381635.1. Classification (NCBI taxonomy): domain Eukaryota; kingdom Viridiplantae; phylum Streptophyta; class Magnoliopsida; order Malvales; family Malvaceae; genus Hibiscus; species Hibiscus syriacus. The sequence continues at coordinate 1,109,133 of NW_024062738.1, read as the reverse complement.
TTGATCATCGGATACTATTCATCACTGTTCAAACACTATCAGTACTGTTCAAACAGTATCGTTACTGTTTATACATTAAATTACTATTCATAAAAACATTTTTGTGCTCAATTCCAAATTAAATGGACTTTGAATTATTTTTGAAACCTTTTTAAAACTTTGAATAAATTCAATTCAAGTCCAAAAACATTTTTCCTTTAAATTTGTTATATCGAAACATAATTCAACAATCTCCCCCTTTTTGATATAACAAAACATTTGAAAAATTGTTTTTGGTAAAACTCCCCTTAATAAAATGTTTAATGAAAAAGATACCAATTGTTAACAAAAGAATATCAATTGTTAAAAAGATACTAATTGTTACCATTTGTTGGAAAATATATGAAAATGTTAAGCTCCCCCTTTTTCATTAAGAAATTGAATTTTTCAAACCAAACTTCTCCCCCTTTTGTTATATAAAAAATAATTCAATCTTTGAAGTTCTAAAATAACATTGGAGAGTAAGTGATAAATTTGACATTTAAAATTTATTTGAAAAATCAAAGCTCCCCCAATAAGTGCATTCCAAACAAAATTTAGCTTTAAAAACTTGACACTTAAAATTGAATTTCAACAAAGAATAACAAACATGTTAGTAGTACATGAAATTCAATGTATCCAACTCTAAAATAGTTTATGCAATATCAATTGTTGAAATTAAGTGCATATGCATAAAGTTTTATAAAAATGTTATGCATTTGAATTTTTTTTGATATCAATTGTTAGAGAGATATCATTTTCATTTAAACCACATGCATAAACATTCAAATTTAGGTCAAAAATTTAAAATTTGTAAAATCAAATTATTTGAAAAATTGATATCAATTGTTAAAGAGATATCATTTGCATTAAAACCAATTTTGACCAAAATTTTATTATGATGAACTAAAAATTATTTAAAAAAATTAATATAACTTTAAAATGTTCATCATAATCATCTTTTCAACATACATGAGATTAAAACAATGATGCATAATCATTTAAAACCAAAACTCACGCATGCTTAAAATCAAATGAGCATCCAAATAACCAAAATTAAAAGCATTAAGCTTAGAGGTTACCCATTCATTTTTCATGTGTGTCTAGAGCATCTTGAATATCATCGCTTTCATCACCATTGATCCCACATACCTACAAGAGACATTCAAGTAGATTTTGGTATCCAAATTGCTTTGGATCCTTGAATGTTAGTTTCAATGCCCATTGTTCCTTTCGGAACCCATACTTGCCTAATTTTAAAACGTTTCATTTATCAAAGGACAAGTATGATCCAAATGACCATGATAATGGCAATGTGAGCATTTTGACATTTTTAAACTTAATAGGTTGTTTTTAGAAAATATTTATTTTTCTTTTGTTAAGCTTTCAAGCTTAACTTCTAACTAAAAAATTTTCTTTTTCTAAATCATTTATTTTGATTTTTGAAAGATCTAAATTATTTTTAAAAAATTCATTTTGATTTTCAAAATCAACTTTTACTTTCAAAATAAAATTATCTTTAATTTTGAGTTTTGAAATTAATTTTGTATATTTGGAATTCATGGTCTCAAATCCCAAATACAACCTATTATAAGCATCTTGTAACTCATCAAAAGTAAATAAATTAAATTCATTTGAGTTATAAGATACATCTAATTCTTAATGAGTGGCCATTAGGCATAGGTTGACTACTTCATCATCATTGGAGTCATCTTCATCACTCCAAGCTGCAACATATGCCTTCTTCTTTGAAGATCCCTTCTTTCTTAGAAGGGGACAATCATATTGACATGCCCCATTCTTTGACAATTGAAGCACACCGGGGGACTCTTCTTCTTGGTTGATTCATGCTTTACTTCCTTGTAAGTCATGAATCTCTTCAACCTTTTTAAGAGCTTGACCATCTCATCTTATTGTTCATCTTCTTCTTAATCCACCTCATCACTTAAATCTTGATAGCTTTCATTGGTGGATTTGAAGGTAATGCTTACCTCATTATTCTTCTTCTTCTTCTTCTTGTTTTTGTTTTCTTCCCTTTCTTCATCTTCCTTCACCATCATCTCATGAGTGAGAAGGGAACCAATTAGCTCGTCGAGAGTGAGAGACTTTAGGTTTCTTGCTTCGATAATGGTCGTCTTCTTCGATTGTCACTCCTTTGGAAGAGAGTATATCATCTTCCTCACAAGCTTCTCATTAGGGATTACTTCTCCATATCCCTTGAGATGTTAACAATCACGAAAACTCTATCCGTCATAGCTTTGATTTCTTCATCGGGTTTTATTTTGAAGTTCTCGTAGCTATGGTTGAGAAGACTTTTCTTTGATTCCCTCACTTCTTCGGTTCCTTCATGAGTGATTTAGAGATTTCCCAAATCTCTTTGGCACTGGAACAAGATGAGATTTTTCCATATTCATTTGGGCCTAAAGTACAAAATAGAATATGTATAGCCTTAGAATTAAGCTGGAACGTTTTCTGCCCATCTTTGCTCCAATCTTTGTACTTGCCGGGTGGAGAGAAGTAACCGTTCATGATTGAGTTCCAAGCTCCTATATCATAGGCTTGAATAAAGTACATCATCTTATTATTCCAATGAGCATAATTTGCTCCATAGAAGAAGGGTGGCTTATTGAGCGGTTGCGATTCCATAAAAGGTATGTTTCAAGGTAATAAGCACCGGAGGTTGAAACCATTTCTTTGTCAGTTGCGTCGGGAATTAGTAGAGCTTCTTCGAGGATCATCTCAAGGATGTTAAGCCTTCTAACAAGTTAGGCTTTGATACCAATTGTTAAGATTTTCGAAGCTCGAATCGACAACCGGAATGATTTGCAAAGAGGGGTCGAAACGGTTTTTATGTTTAGAGAGTAAGGAGATTGAATGTTAGAGAATTACACATCGATTTATAGTGGTTGGACTTCTCAACCAAGTCTACATCCACTATTTTTTCAACAAATTCACTAATTTTTTCTTTCTTTTTAAGGACAAAGATATAACCTTTACAACTCCCTAGTTTTTCACGGGATAAACTAGAACCTTTCCCTAGCTTTTACACGGGCTAAGATAGAACCTTTCCCCTTTACAAAAGGATAAAAGAAGTAAATAAATAAACCTCTCAAAGGTAGTTGTTTACAAGAATTAAGCTCACAAGAACAAATATTTACAAGAGAAAGATGAAATAAAAATGAAAAACTTATTCTCTTGTGTTTGATTGCTTGGATAGTTGTGCTCTTACTTCTTCAAGTTGTTCTCGTACTTCTTCAAGTGTTCTCAGCTTGTATCTATAGCTTGAAATGAGTTTGAAGTCGTATATAGCCGCTGGGTATGTTTTGGAGCCGTTTGGGGATGATTTTTCTACTCAAATAGGCTGCTCAGGACATGTAGTATCGGTACCCCATCAATGGGTATCGATACCCTTCATAATATTTGAATTTTATGACCGTTGGGATATATGAACAGTAATGATATCGGTACCCCTGTAGCAGGCATCGATACCCCTGTAGCATTTTGAAATTTTGAGCATCAAATACTGTTTTGATTAGTTCTAGGTTGAAATAGTGATCGGGCTTTACTTAGATTTTGATTTAAAATATGAATCTACAACTAATTTCATCAAAAACAAAAGATTTGATCATTTTTTTAATTTTCAAAATAATAATAAAAATATTATTTTTGATTTTAAAATTGTTGGTTTTGATTTAATTATATTGTTTTGAAAACTACACATTGATTTTCAGATATTGTTTTCAAACATAGTTTTCAAAATTTTCCCATTAAGATTATTTTTAGAATCTTGAAATATTGAGGACTCATTTGAGTTTTGGGAATTGATTGTATTGCATACATATGTTTTAAAAATTAAAGGTAAGAATTCTATTCCGATTTCTTGAATCTTGTCTCAAAAAAGCCCTAGGACATCCTCTAGTCTTTCAAATCGACCACCAAACCCACCTTCAAATCCACCTCCCATTCAACAAATTCCTAATCTTGATGATCCTGAAATGACTATTCGAAAATCATGCTTTAACGAACCTGGCCATAGGGATAATCTTTACCATAGGTTTGTCTATCTCTTTGAGTCTTACAAAATTCAGGAAGAACATATTCCTTCTCTTCAAGCTATGGAACCTATAAACTTTAGATATCTTCATACTCTTCAAGATTGGAATTTTGATAAACTTTTTCATCTCAAACTAGTAGTTTACCAACAACTTGTTCGAATTTTCTATTCAAATGCCATTTGTATTCAAAATCGAACTAGAACCGAAACAATAGGAATTCGATCTTATCTTCTAGGTCGATTCATCTATATTGATTCCCAGTACATTGCTAACGCATTTGGATTAGATAATGATGGCTTAGATAATGAAAAAGAAATATTAGGTTCTCCTTACAAGGTCAAGTCTAGTGCTAGTGTGTTAGATCACCAAGATTGTTTTCTTTATTTGATGATATCTTGGTGGTTTAGACTATCCGGAGGCAAATACTCCACTTTTAGAGCCTTAGACCTTTGGTGGATACATTGTATCCAGAATAATAGGAAAATAAACCTACCTCAAATTATCTTTTTCGAACTTGTTAAAACCGTAAACCTTGTCCCTAATAAGAAAGTTTGTAAAACTCTAATTTACGGTTGTCTTATGAGTAATTTGTTTATCAAAGCCGAGCTTAGAGTATGACTCGATGTAGCCATCCCTCTGAAAAATGAAATCAACTTGACATCTTTAAAGAAATTGGGATGGACATTGGATAGGAAACTAATCAATGGGTTCAAACAACTGAGAAAACTCCGGGAGCTAGTTCTTCACGGTCTACCTCCTCATGCACCGACAACAGACGATGATCCAGAGCTTCAACAACTAATGCAAGATATTGATGATATTGATGATGAAGCACCTAAGGACATGCCAGCACAGCAAGAGGAACAAATGCCTCCATACTTTCGATCATTTGTGGAGACATTTGATCTAAGGTTTGCATCCATAGAGTCCCATTTAAACGTAATGGGGGCTCAACAATGGTAGATGAACGAACATTTATATACTCTCACTCTCAAGATACAAGCACATTATCCTCCTCCTCCCGATCCTCCAATGGATTAAACCTTGCCTTGCTTTGGTTTTTTTCTTGGTTTGATTTAGAACTTATTGTTAATCATTTTGATGTTTTTGGATTTGTTTGTTATGGATGTTATGGATGTTTGGATGTTTGAACTTAATATATATTTGTTTTTTTTTTTGAATTTTTGAATTTGATTTTAAGTTTTGCATTATTTACATCACATTAGAATATGACCAATTACCATTGCATATTATTAATGAATATTGATTTATGAAACTAATGGCTAACCTTTCTCTTGATGGTGTTCTTAGCAGCTTAAGCTTTAAATTTCTAAATATTAATTGGCTAAGTTTTTCAAAACCCTTGTTTCAAAACATTTATAGAGTCTTTTTGATTTAACAAAAAGGGGGAGAAGTGTTATAGTAAGAGAGAGTAAGTAATTTTACAAAATTGATTTCAAAAATAATTTTCAATGAAAATATTAAAATTTCTTAAATGTTTTGTTATATAAAAAAGGGGGAGATTGTTGAAAATATTTTGATGTTTTGATATAACAAATTAAGTGTTAATGAATTTTTAAGATTTTATATTTTAATTATATATTCGATTAAATTATTCGAATATCAAAATATTACTCCAAGTTTTCATATGTCAAATTCAATCCTTACTTAAAGTGTAAAATTGTTTTTTAATCTTAAAATATTTTTTTGAAACAAATTTTACAAAGTATTTCGAGCCTTAATCAAGCCAAAAATATTTTCTTTATAAAAGGATTTTAAGAAAAACCAGATTTCCCATAGGGTACCGATACCCCCTTATAGGGTACCGATACCCCTATGCAAGTTTTGGCTCTGAGAAAAACAGAATGCTCTATGGGTACCGATACCCCCTGGAGGTACCAATACCCCTAGTCAATTAATGGTCTAAATATTTGAATTTACACTACAGGTATTGATACCCTATGTAGGGGTACCGACACCCCCACGCTCCCAACTATTTTATTTAATTGTTTTCACACAATAACAACTCTATTGACTTCACCAATGATCCCCCAATAATAAAAAATGATCCCCCAATAATAAAAAATGATCCAAGGTGTATTTAAACAAGCTTAGGAGCCATTGACCAACAACAATTAAGAAGAATTGAGAGAGAATCAAAGAGAAAGCATCAAACCCCAAGTTTGAGCATTTTCAAGACTATTTTTCATTCAATATTCATTTTTGCTTTCAATAAAACTTATTTTGCTCAATTGTATTATTCTTTAGTGTTCTTTCTTTGTTCTAGAATTGTGCAAACATCTTGCCTTGTGAGGTTTTTTTTTTCTTGGTTTGATTTAGAACTTATTGTTAAACATTTTGATGTTTTTGGATTTGTTTGATATGGATGTTATGGATGTTTGAACTTAATATATATTTGGTTTGTTTGAATTTTTTAATTTGATTTTAAGTTTTGCATCATTTACATCATATTAGAATATGACCAATTACCATTGCATATTATTAATGAATATTGATTTATGAAACTAATGGCTAACCTTTCTCTTGATTGTGTTCTTAGCAACTTAAGCTTTAAATTTCTAAATATCAATTGGCTAAGTTTTTCAAAACCCTTGTTTCAAAACGTTTATAGAGTCTTTTTGATCTAACAAAAAGGGGGAGAAGTCTTATAGTAAGAGAGAGTAAGTAATTTTACAAAATTGATTTCCAAAATAATTTTCAAAGAAAATATTAAAATTTCATAAATGTTTTTTATACCAAAAAGGGGGAGATTGTTGAAATCAATTAAATAAAACAGTTGGGAGTGTGGGGGTATTTGTACCCCTACATAGGGTATCGGTACCTGCAGTGTAAAATTCAAATATTTTGAGCGTTAATTAACTAGGGGTATCGGTACCTCCAGGAGGTTATCGGTACCCATAGAGCATTCTATTTTTCTTAGAGCCAAAACTTGCATAGGGGTATCGATACCCTATAAGGGGTATCGGTACCCTCTGGGCAATCTGGTTTTTCTTGAAATCCTTTTATAAAGAAAATATTTCTGGCTCGATTAAGGCTCAAAATAGTTTGTAAAATTTATTTCAAATAAATATTTTAAGATTAAAACACAATTTTACATTTAAGTAAAGATTGAATTTGACATTTGAAAACTTGGTAATATTTTGATATTCGAATAATTTAATCGAATATATAATTAAAATATAAAATCTTAAAATTTATTAACACTTAATTTTTTATATCAAAACATCAAAATGTTTTCAACAAAGAAGTATTGTATGAATGTGTCAATCCTCCAAGTGCCAGGTACGAGTTGTCTATCCAAAATATGTGAAAGACAAAAGTTTGAGGGAATGAGTTAGGGAGCCCAATATGTTCCAATATTGAAAAAAAACATACAATTAAGTTTTTAAAACCAGTTTAAATCACAATTATTAAAAACATCAATGGAGTTTTTAGTTTAAAATTTCAAAATCGCCCTATAACGGAACACCATATGCAGTTCCCCAGAACTACATAACCTAAGGGAGCACCTTGGGTCCATAAGGTCTTACCTTAGATGAAGCATTGGTGCCCATATGTGGGGGTTCCCTCAACCCATAAGGACTTACCCAATACATATAGTAGAGGTGCCACTTAAGGGAATACCCTAGGGTCCATAAGGTCTTACCACTAGGCTCATTGGGCCCAGAAGCCCACCCAAGGGTCATCTTAGGTCCATAAAGAATTACCATTTGATCGGTATTGAACTTAAATAAGGAATTAGCAGCTTGAGCGAGCTAAACCTGCAGAGACTTCATGCCAGATCCCAGAGTTCCCCGAAGAAAATAGTTTTCCGATAGTAAATAGTAGTAGTAGAGAAATCAGAGTTTAGACATATCAATTAAGTAAAATAATAACCAGAGAACATAAATCAAACATGCATGCTTAAAAACTTCAGTAAACCATAAATCAAATTTAAAAATAGATAAATCATATGCAATCAAATCAGATCAGCTAATCATACTGCAAATCATATAGAACATTCTTGTGCACATGGTATTTCAAAGACATATTTAAAATAGTTATATGGAACACAAGGAATACACCTCGCAAAAAGAATTAGTTTGGTAGATCTATCAAGCATCAATTTCATTACACTCCTCAATAGTACAAGAACGAGTAATCACGATCTATCGCAGTCAAGCAGATCGAGAGGAATCAGGCCGAGCAGACAAAAAGTCAAGAGAATCATGGGTACCTTAATAACGATACCATAAATTAATGCTTTACCTTAAATTAAATTAATTGAATTAAATCACTTAAATAAATATGCATGTTTAGCTTTATGGGTTAATTCAGAAGCTTTCAAGTTAGAATTTTGAAAAAGGTACTTCAGAATCGGACTCATAACGTCGAAAATATAAAATATGAATTTTCAAAAAATTTAACTTTTTTGGTCAAAGTCAACGGTTAACAATAGATCAAAGTCAACGGGTACAAGCTGGCTCAGTTTGGATCAAACAGACATGGTACAAGCTGGGTCGGTCCAGCACGGTCCATTTGGACTATTCAAGAAGAAACCAGGGCTGGGGACTAGCCCCACGTACACCCGAAAATGTGTGGTAGTGTGTAAACTGGTGAAAAAGGGTTTAGTTAGTGGTCGATTACTCCAAAGCTCAATAAATGATATTTACAACTAAATATTTTTTCCAAAAACAACCATAAACTATACCAAAAATTAACAGAAATAAAAATAGGCTTAGCCAACGACGATCGACGGGGGAAACTATGATGATATGGTGACCCACATGCTGGGTTATGGTCGGAAAGTGACGAGGAGTTCAATTATAAACGGCGGTGAGTCAAATCGATGACTGGGGTAGTCAAAATTGAGCAAAAATACCGAACGGTAAAGGGGTGGGTTCATCCAAACTTCAACGGTTCGTCCATGATGAACGATGGTCGTTTAGTGTTGGTGGTTAGCTGGGTAGATTCAGGGTGGCCTAGGGTTTCGATTGGAGGTGGTCAGCGATGCCTTAGACGGTCAGAGCAGGGTAGTTTGACAAGAAAAGCTTGTTGGTTCAGGGGAAAGGGTTTGAGGTTCATGGGGCTTTCCTCATTTGGTTTTGGGTTATATCCACAAACCAATATATTATAAAATATATATTATTATATATTTAAAACAATAAATAGAGCCTAGTCTAGTGGCTATGGCATGGTTACCTATACCCCTAGGGTCAAGGGTTTAAGCCTTCTAGCCACCATATTTTTTATTATATTAAAATATATTTATTATAAAATCATAAATCATAATAGGTACACTAATCAATTAATAGTTTAGTAAAATCTCATAAATCATAATGTAGTTTAGCTTTTTAAACTCGTAGTTTAAACCCTTCTCATGTACACAATTCATAGTTCTCCAGAACTGCCCCAACAGTTTTTGGGTCAGGTCAAACTCGGATCGGGTCAAATCGGATCAAACGGGTCAGGTCAAAACTGGGTCAAACTGCCCCAATAGTTTTCGAAGCTCCCCCACGTGCAGGGGCGACACATGAATAGTGCCATGGTGTCCGAAAAATTCCCGAAAAATTTCAAAAATTATTTTATGGCATTTTAAGACACTTGCCAAGCTCGGTTCAAAATTTTGAACGGCGGAGAGCTATATTCTGAAACATCAGAAACTCTGACTTCCTCACCCCTCCATGCGCTGGCGTCGACGGAGACACGGAGGACACCGGTTGGCTCGAAACGATGCAAGGAACATGATGGTGCGGGAGATGTCGAAAATGGGTGGTCAGATCGACATGAATTGACAGAAAACCAGCAGATATTGATTTAAAACCGATGATACTTCCAATTGAAATTTACAATGAACAATGCCGATTCATGATGAAAGATTTGAGGGGTTTTGTTCATCGGTCGATAATGAACACAATGGTGGTTTTGGTTCGTCGAACGGTAGCCGGACGGTGAATAGATCGAAGTTAAAATAAGGGTTGAGGGGAAGAGAAAATGGGAAACAATTCTTTAGAAACATACGAGAAAAGGGGTTTATAATTCATCATATAAAAAAATGGTAAACTATGAGTTTAGTCACTGAATTTCCTGTACTTCTTAAAATGGTTGCTAACTTTACGATTTTACACTTTAGTCCTTAATTTCTTCCAAAATACCACTTTAAATTTAATACTTTAAAAATTCTAAAATTTTGCCCCTAAATTAGGGTGTGAAAATTCTCCCCTCCTTAAAAGAATTTCGTTATCGAAATTTATTCATGTCACATCATTGCATAAATGTAACTTCACTCAGTTCTTTCATATCTTCTAGTAGCTTTTACAGAAGTATGTGTCCTCTATAAATCCTTAACCAAGTGTGTATACCTTTTCTTTAGAACTCTCCCTCATTCCAATAAAATAATCAGAACAAAATATCCTTATGGAATCAATTAAGCTTTGGTTACGAAAATAGGCTCATAGAGTTGTAACATATCCCAATTTCATTTCTGAAGTCGGGTCATAATTTCTCAGATGAGTAACTCTCACATGGCTTGTGAGGTACTTTACAAAATTTAGACACACGTTACTAGTATTCCTTTATGTAATGGTAGAGTCCTAACGGATAAAAAAACTTAGGTTTGCTCGTTACAATTAGGGACTCAACCTTGGAGTTCTGGCTCAGAGAAGTACGATTGTAATCTAGGGGCTTGTACTGATCAGATATCTTTTAAAATTCCACCGGCCGGTTTATCTTGAAAATTTTGACTTAAACTTGGCTTTGATACCACTAAATGTAACCCCCTCAGACCAATGCGGTTAACCCGATCTGATCTGGAGTGTCATATTAGGGTCACCGGAGCGACCCACTATAAAAATAGCAGAAAATTTAAAACTTTTATTAAAACATGTAAACTCATAAAATGATTGATTAATATTCATAAATAAAATAGATTTTCAGACTCGTATATAAAACAAAATACAAGTTACATGCCCCCTAATCATAAGTGTCATACTCTACAAGTAAAGCCGAAAGAACTCCCTTACTAATGTTGATAGATGCACTGGTACGATTCTTTAAACATGCAATGGTGAGTAATAGAGTGAGTTTCAAAAAGCTCAGTAATACAGAACTACCAGATGATGCTACAGGACATGCAGATAAATGAAAAGCCATATAATTTCCTTATTGAATCAGATTTATACCGGTTTTTGGGATAATTTGGGATTCCACTAGTAGTTCATCAAGTAGAAGCCATGAAGATCTTAGGGCATAAGAAGCATTCATAGTATGACATTTTCAGGTGATCGAATAGGATGTTTAGTGTGTTCCAACTGTACGATAAATCATAATAGGTACACTAATCAAGTAATAGTTCAGTAAAATCTCATAAATCATAATGTAGTTTAGCTTTTTAAACTCGTAGTTTAAACCCTTCTCATGTACTGTTAGAGTATGCCCAAAGACCAATCATATGATTATTGTAATAATATTTTTATTTACCGATTTTATTGAATAAAGACATTGTCGCTATTATTTTCATTTATATATATGTGTTTAACATTAACTAGAAGATAATAAAGTCCATATAATGACATAATTGTTATTATTAAAAGATCCCTAGTCAAGTATTATTATGGGTATGGACAATAATAATACGCTTAAGACTAACATGTTATTGATTAATGACAATGAGTTGTCATTGACATAGAGATGTCAAAATTGATACATGATTATATTGTTAGAGAACAATGTATTGGATTGATCGACCATGAGCATATGTCTTGGATTATTATGTGACAGTCATAACATTGCTCATGGTGATGACTATATGTATGATCCTCAGACTTGAGATCAATACTATCCTAACATATATTGTTGTATGTTTTGATACAACTAAACAAGCTCTGTAACTGGTTGCTCTATAAAGACTGTTATTAAATATATCTCAATATATGTAGTGGGTATGTATGATAAAGATAGGATTTGTCCTTCCTACATAATAGGAAATATATCACATGCCACTTGATTGTGTAAGACTAGAAACGTATGGCCATGCTCGAATAAGTTGATATGAGATATCATAAACTATTTGTTAATTAAAGTCTACTCTAGATATCAAGAAACAATAGATGGGCTATACAAGTCTGACTATTCCAAGACTTGTGACTATTCCAAGACTTGAGCCTATTCTAGATATAAAGGACATAAGGATGTAATACATAAAAGAGTAACCACCAAGATGATATGTCGAATAATATTTTCTTGTAACTTAGGTGACAATGATATATTGCTAGATTTCACTCATTGTATGTAATATTAGAATTATTCTAATAATTACTGCTAACGTTACTAAAATATATATCTAGAATATATATCTATAGTTAATTAAATATATGTTTTAATAATCCCAAATATTTAATTTCAATTAATTAAATATAGATTTAATTAATTTGAAATAATAAAATCCCCAATATGATTAGGGTAACTTGGATATAAGAGGATTATTAAATTCCAATTAATTAAATATAGATTTAATTAATTTGAAATAATAAAACCCTAATATGATTAGGGTAACTTGGCTATAAAAGGGTGTGTTAGGTTTAACAACCGTTGCACAACACACACTAAAAAACCTTCAGCTATTTTCTCTCAAAAAAGTTTTAGGGAAAACAAAGATTGCTCTCAATCGGGTGAACTGATTAGAGGAAGAGACGTTATTTCGTGGAGGCTTAAGATTTGAACCAATCTACACCACCAGTATTCATTTTTGTTCTTGTTGTTTTTTAAGGAACCCACTGTAAGTATTCACATCTCTTCCTCTCGATTTCAGTTTTTCATACTTGGATCACCGGTGAGACCGTCGAGTTTTTGTTTTGCTGCGCCATCGGGTGCGCCGACGGTCCCAACAGTGGCATCTGAGCCACTTGTACGATATGATTTTGGGTTAAATTTTAGGTTGATGCGATACGTATGAGATACATGTTCTAGTTTTATCGATTTTGGTAAATATATTGATATCATTGTTCGAATCGATACCCGCAACGATTAATATGTTAATTTATTAATATGTTTTCAATCGATTTGTTGCTGGATGATCTACTGGAGTGAGATAGCAGATCGCGTTTAGCAGTGGAACAATGGTTGTTTCGATGCAGAAAACCTTCGGGATTGAAAATCCCAAAAGCACGATTTTGTTGATAATTGTTATCAAATCGTGAAGTTTTTCATGGAAACAGAAGTACTATTTTTTGAAAAACTCCTACCGGTCGTACCGCGACGGCCTAAGCCCGCTAGGGGTTCCGCCCCTTGACCATTAGCATTACAAATTGAAGACCCATATTAATATTTTTAACAAAGGCGTAACAACGTGTATATATATATATGATATGTTTGTTTTGTATGGTGTTTGATATGCATGGTTATAGCCCTTGTTTAATTCACAATGGTTTATTTTGAAATACGGTCTGTGAGCCGTGCCTTTCTATATCTCTGTTGTATTTCTCTTCTCATCTTACTCCCTCGTATGTAAAACGAGTTTCTTTTAAAATTGTAAATCTATTAAGATTCACAAGGAGCAGAAGAATGGCGAGAAGATGCCTAGAGAGCAATCTTAGGCCTAAGGGTTCTTGGTTCTCCCATTGGCTTGAGATGGGTCACCTTAGTCATTAGTTTGGGATATAACCATTGCATCTTATTTATTGCTATATTTGTTATGTATGTAATGCATCAAATGGTATAATAAGAATAAATATTGATGAGATCAATAAGGGCCTAATATTAAAACAAACAAATATGAGATAATTACGCAAATCCCTCTTTATAATCTAAGTTAACTTAACCGTCCAATATTTACCCTCGTTAAGGCTTTGATCGATATTGTGTGGGCTTTGCCAAAGCATTGTCACATAAATCTATCTTGGTTAAATGCGAAGAATAAGCAAGTGATATTCACCAGTTGAAATATTGGTAATAACTTAGATAGGTTATTCTAATAGGATTAGAAACCTAGAGGTTAAATATTTGGATAAGTCATGGGATGACTTGAACAAAAGTTGTTCACCAAAAATGAGGAGTTACATGATATGTAACTAGTCAAGTGTTACTTACCTAAATAATCACTATCCTAAAAGAAAAGCCAAAGCTGATTTAGGAAATTGATGTATTATGGATCCTCACCCACTAGAAAAATTTTCGTTGAATTTTTCCGAAATTAAAACAAAAAGGGTTTTTAATTTTGAATAAAATAGTGGGAGTATTTTGTAAATAAAGTCCTATTTATAAATTTTAATTCGGCAAATTTACTTACTTTAATATTTCTATTGTTGTAGAATTAATGGCAAACAACACTTTATCACTGCGATCACTCCTTGAGAAGGATAAAGTTAATGGCATAAACTTCCTTGAGTGGTTTTGCAATTTTGAGAATTGTTCTCAAATAGGAAAGGAAGGAATATGTCATTGAGGAACCTGTTCCTGATGAACTGACAGCTAATGCTTCAAAAGCTGACAAAGAAAAATTCAAGAAACATATGGATTATATGATAGATGTTGGATGTCTAATGCTTGCCACCATGACTCTTGAGCTTCAGAAGCAACATGAGGACATGGTTGCATATGAGATGATTCAAAATCTCAAAGAAATATATGAAGGGTAAGCACGTCAAGAGAGATATGAGACCTCTAAAGCTCCATTTCAATGCAAAATGGTAGAGGGAACTCCTGTAGGAGCTCATGCATCAAGATGATGGGCTACATCCAAACGTTGGAAAAGCTGGGATTTCCTCTCAAAGATGAATTGGCTACCTATGTTATCCTGCAATCGTTGCCAGATAGCTTTAGCCAATTTGTCCTTAATTTCAACATGAATGAAATTAACAAAACTTTGCCACAGTTACTTGGCATGTTACGAACTACTGAAAGTAACATGAAAAAGGTTGGACCTAAACCCATTCTGATGGTCCACAAGGATAAAGGAAAAGGAAAGAAAAGGGTAGTGGCAAAGTCTAAGGGCAATAGTAAGACCAAACCAAAAGGGAAAATGCATTGAAAACCAAAGGGGGAGTTAGCAAAGAAGGAAAATATTTCCATTGCGATAAGACCATGCACTGAAAGAGAAACTACCCTGTTTACCTTGAAGAGGTCAAGAAGGAAAAAGCAACCGAAACATTTGTTTAAGGTATTTATGTTATTGATGTTAATTTGTAAACATCTACTTCTTAGGTATTAGATACCGGTTGTGGTTCTCATATTTGTACTTATGTACAGGGACTGCAAAAGAGAAGGAATCTGGCTAAAGGAGGCATGGACCTACGAGTGGGAAATGGAGCAAGAGTTGCTGCATTATCTATTGGGACATATGTTTTATCTTTTCCTAGTGGACTTGATTTAAATTTAGAGCATTGTTATTATGTGCGTAGTTTAACTAAGAACATTATTTCTATTTCTTGTTTGGACAAGATTGGCTTTGAGAATATTATTAAGAATAATTGTTGTTCTTTTTATCTCGATAGTGTTTTTTATGGTTCGACACAATTGGTTAATGGTCTCTATATTTTGGATCAAGATAACACCATTTATAACATAAATACTAAGAGATCAAAAACAAATGACTCGAATCAAACTTATCTTTAGCATTGTCGTTTAGGCCATATCAGTGAGAAACACACATCAAAACTCTATAAATATGGATTCTTATATTCATTTTTTTAAAACAATATGATGTATGCAAATCTTGCTTGCTGAGAAAAATGACTAAAGCTCTTTTTAATAGTAAAGGTGAGAGAGCAAGTGATTTATTGGGGTTAATACATAGTGATGTATGTGGACCAATGAATACACAAGCCAGAGGTGGATTCAATTACTTCATTACTTTTACCGATGACTTCAGTCGGTATGGGTATATTTATCTTATGTGCCATAAATCTGAAACCCTTGAAAAGTTTAAGGAATTTAAAAATGAAGTACAAAATCAACTAGGAAAGAGTATTAAGGAACTTCGATCAGATCGAGGTGGAGAATACTTAAGCATAGAGTTTGATGAATTCCTAAAAGAATGTGGGATTGTCTCACAGCTTACACCACCTGGTACACCACAGTGGAATAAAGTTTCTGAAAGAAGGAATCGAAAATTGTTAGATATGGTTCGATCAATGATGAGTCATAGTGATCTTCTGACCTCTTTTTGGGGACATGCACTTGAAACAACCACTTTCACACTAAATCGTGTTCCATCTAAATCGGTTCAAGAGACACCATACGAGATATGGACTGGGAAACGTCCCAGTATGTCTTCTACGAAGATTTAGGGTTGTGAAGCTTATGTAAAATATCAGATGTCTACAAAGCTCAAACCTAAATCTCATAAGTGTATATTTGTTGGATGTCTTAAAGAAACTAAGGGATATTATTTCTTCAACCCTAACGAGAACAAAGTGTTTGTTGCTCGAACAGGAGTTTTTCTCGAAAGAGAATTTCTCTCAAAGAAAGGGAAGGGTAGAAATATTGAAATTGGAGAAGTTCAAGAGCAACAAATAAATGAACCTGAAGTTGAGCATGTTTCACAAGTTGTTGAGGAGCATTCAACAGATTTAGAAACACAATCACTGCGTAGATCCACAAGAGAACATCATGCACCTGAGAGATTTGGATTTCTCGTTACGACACATGGAGATGTTCTTTTTATGGATCAAGATGAGCCCAGGACTTATCAAGAGGCAGTGTCTAGCCCAGACTCTAAGAAATGGCTTGAAGTCATGAGATCTGAGATGGATTTCATGTTAGTAAACCAAGTATGGACTTTGATTGAACCACCTGAAGGGGTCAGACCTATAGGGTGTAAATGGGTTTTCAAGAAGAAAACTGACATAGATGGTAATGTATAAACATACAAGGGGCGATTAGTCGCTAAAGGTTTTCAATAAGTTCATGGTGTAGACTATGATGAAACATTCTCCCCTGTAGCTATGTTTAAGTCCATCTAGATCCTGCTCGCAATAACTACATTCCATGATTATGAAATCTGGAAAATGGATGTCAAAATTGCCTTCCTTAATGGAAAACTTGAAGAGGATGTGTATATGACACAACCAGAAGGTTTTGTCTTTCCAGGAAATATTGGAAAGGTTTGTAAGCTACAGAGGTCTATTTATGGACTAAAGCAAGCTTCTCGAAGCTGGAGTCTTCGTTTCAATGATGCAATCAAAGATTTTGGTTTTATCAGAAATGAAGATGAGCATTGTGTTTATAAGAAGGCTAGTGGGAGCATTGTTTCTTTCCTAATCTTGTATGTAGACGACATACTCATCATAGGAAATGATATACCTACTTTACAGTCTGTTAAGACTTGGTTAAGTAGTTATTTTTCTATGAAAGATTTGGGGTGAGGCAGCGTATATCTTAGGAGTTAAGATCTATAGAGATAGATCAAGACGACTTCTAGGTCTGAGTCAAAGTACATATATAGACAAAGTCCTGAAAAGGTTCAGCATGGAAGAATCCAAGAAATGATTTTTGCCTATGAGACATGGCATTTCTCTTTTCTAAGGAAATGTGTCCTTCAACTCCACTAGAAAGAGAACAGATGAATAAGATTCTATATGCTTCAGCTATTGGTTCTATAATATATACCATGATATTTACTCGACCAGATGTATTGTATGCTCTAAGCATGACGAGTCGGTATAAAGCAAACATTGGTAAAAATCACTGGGTTGCGGTTAAAAATATCCTTAAGTACTTAAGAAGAACTAAGGATAAATTTCTTGTTTATGGAGGGGAGGAAGAGCTTAGTATAAAAGGTTATACTGATGCCAGCTTCCAAACTGACAAGGATGACTCACGATCGCAATCGGGTTTTGTGTTTTATCTTAATGGAGGTGCTGTGAGCTGGAAAAGTTTGAAGCAAGACACAATAGTTGATTCTACAATAGAGGCTGAATACATTGCAGCCAGTGAAGCAACAAAAGAGGCTATTTGGATCAAGAAGTTCATATCGGAATTAGGGGTTGTTCCCAGCATATCAGATGCTGTATAACTCCGTTGTGACAATAATGGAGCAATTGCACAGGAAAAGGAACCAAGATCTCATCAACGATCCAAACATATTCTTAGGTGCTTTCATCTCATTCGAGAGATCATTGATCAAGGAGATGTGGAAATATGTAGAGTACACATGGATGACAACATTGTTGATCCCTTGACGATGCCTCTTACACAATAGAGGCAGATCGTCACACTGAGTCACTCGGTATTAGATATGTGAGTGATTGATCTTAGTTATAGTGGGAGATTGTTAGAGTATGCCCAAAGACCAATCATATGATAATTGTAATAATATTTTTAATTATCAATTTTATTGAATAAAGGCATTACCGCTATTATTTTCATTTATATATAGGTGTTTAACATAAACTGGAAGTTAATAAAGTCCATATAATTACATAATTGTTATTATTAAAAGATCCCTAGTCAAGTATTATTATGGGCATGGACAATAATAATACGCTTAAGAGTAACATGTTATTGATTGATGACAATTAGTTGTCATTGACATAGAGATGTCAAAATTTATACATGATTATGTTGTTAGAGAGAAATGTATTGGATTGACCGACCATGAGCATATGTCTTGGATTATTATGTGACAGTCATCACATTGCTCATGGTGATGACTATATGTATGATCCTCAGACTTAAGATCAATATTATCCCAACATATATTGTTGTATGTTTTGATACAACTAAACAAGACTCGTAACTGGTTGCTCTATAAAGACTATTATTGAATATATCTCAATATATGTAGTAGGTGTGTATGATAAAGATAGGATTTGTCCTTCCTACATAATAGGAAATATATCACAGGCCACTTAATTGAGTAAGACTAGAAACGCATGGCCATGCTCGAATAAGTTGATATAAGATATCATAAACTATTCGTTAATTAAAGTCTACTCTAGATATCAAGAAACAATAGATGGGCTACACAAGTGTGACTATTCCAAGACTTGTGCCTATTCTAGAAATAAAGGACATAAGGATGTAATGCATAAAAGAGTAATCACCAAGATGATATGACGAATCATATTTTCTTGTAACTTAGGTGACAATGATATATTGCTAGATGTCACTCATTGTATGTAATATTAAAATTGTTCTAATAATTACTGCTAACGTTATAATTACTGCTAACGTTACAAGAACCTACAAGGTCATACCCTAGGATTGAAACGAGCAAAGATGTACACTTTGTTGTACGTTATTAAAATATATATCTAGAGTTAATTAAATATATGTTTTAATAATCCTGAATATTTAATTTCAATTAATTAAATATAGATTTAATTAATTTGAAATAATAAAATCCACAGTATGATTAGGGTAACTTGGATATAAGAGGATTATTAAATTCCAATTAATTAAATATAGATTTAATTAATTTGAAATAATAAAACCCTAATATGAATAGGGTAACTTGGCTATAAAAGGGAGTGTTAGGTCTAGCAATCGTTACACAACACATACTCAAAAACCTGCAGCCATTTTCTCTCAAAAGAGTTTTGGGGAAAACAAAGATTTCTCTCAATCGGGTGAATTGAGTAGAGGTTGAGACGTAATTTCGTGGAGGCTTAAGATTCGAACCAATCTACACCACCAGTATTCGTTGTTGTCCTTGTTGTTTTTCAAGGAACCCACTGTAAGTATTCGCATATCTTCATCTCGATTTCAGTTTTTCGTACTTGGATCGCTGGTGAAACCGTCGAGTTTTTGTTTCCGCTGCGCCATGGGGTGCGCTGACGGTCCCAACATGTACACAATGCATAGTTCTCCAGAACTGCGTCCGTAGGGCTTACCTTAAGCACACGACAAAAAGGATCCAACCTAAGGATAGGCTTTGGGGCCTGTATCCTTAGGTCCGTAGGGCTTACCCTAAGCACACAACAAATGGAGCCAACCTAATAGAGCATCTTGGGGCCCGATAGCCTACCCAAGAGTCACATTAGGTCCATAAGGTTTACCGGCTTGATCAGAGGTGTACCTCTGTTCTTCAGTCCAACCCAAAATCAATATTTTAAAAATACAATTTATGCAGTAAGCATAATTTCCCATAAATCCGTACTCATTGTTATCAAATACCAGTGAAAACCAATAATCATATATTTGTCATAGTGCATAAGCCATCGCCAATAAGTCGGTGCATCATTAAAATAGTAAACCATAGATTTCGATGTACCATATTTTAAAACAGATAAAACAATTAAGTAGTACATAGGGAACACACTAGAGAATCGAAGTATTTTTCATAAGCATCTTGTAGTTATCAATATGGATAACATGAAACTTGTGTAATTTGATCGGATTCCAGGAACAAGGTCCTATTGAAGAGAATCAATTACTAACCGATCTAATCAGACATTTAAGGTTGATACTTTAGAATCCCACTATGTTTTCATGTGCATCAGGAAAGTGTTCAGGAATGACCGGAGTGATTTATTAGGGTCACCTCAGACTATTTGTACCTATCAATAGCATTTTTAAAATTTCGTAACCAGATAATTTCGGTGTTAAACTCTTAACAAGGATAATATAATTTGGAGATCCTAGGTTAATTATTTTCCCAGATAATCCCTGAACTTAAAAAGTATTTCATATCAAACTTTCAGAGTCAATTCTTATCTTTTTCAACATAAGGGTATTTTCATAATTTTACCTAATCGAAGTATTTTCATACTTTATCATCCAAACACCTTTAATGAGATAAATTATAAATTACATATATAGTGTTAATTCCTATATCACTTAATCCCATAACTTGTAATTGAATTCAAACTGTCTTTCAATTTCTTATATTAGTCATCTGATCCATATTTAGTTACCGAATTTTTATCGTATTTGAATCGAGTAAAGAACTTAATTAATTACATAGATGAGACCAAACATGTTCATTCATGTATTTTACTAATATCAACATGTTCCATAAAGCATGAAAAGGTAGTAATGTATTACCTCGATTTATGTGCCATATTGATCGACCATATAAATTCCATTTGAACGTCCTCGATCTTTAATTCAACTTACAATAATTCCTCAAAATATATAATAATAGAAATTGCATCAAAAACAGGGCTGAATTCCAAAAAATGGATTGAATTGGATGATAAATCAGTGAAAATAGCTTACTGGGTTCGAATTTGGTGAAATAAACCCCAAAAACAAACTCAAGACGTCGAAAAACATCAAGATAAGTATACCCCAAAAAAGACAACAGTCGGTCAACGGCCGCTCAAAGTTCTGGTCAACGGTGGTCAACGAGGTCAACGTTCAATGCTCGATCAACGGGACGGTCAATGGGCCGAGTCTAGCAGTCGTGTTGGGTCGGGTTGGGCAGTCGGGTTGGGGCAAATGGGTCAGGTCAAAATTTTCTGAAAATTTTCTAAAATTATTTTATGGAATTTTGAGACACTTACCAAGCTCGGTTCAAAATTTTAAACTACAGAGAGCTCGATTTCAAAACATCGGAAACTTTGACTTCCTCACCCCTCCATGCGCCTGTGACGATAGAGACACGAAGGACACTGGTGGACTCAGAACGATGCAAGGAACACGATGGTGTGGGAGGTGTCGAAAACGGGTGGTTGGATCGACATGAATCGATGGAAAACCAACAGATATTGAGTTAAAACCGATGATACTTTCGATTGAAATTTACGATGGATCGGGCTATCTGCATTGGTATGAGGGGTTACATTTAGTGGTATAAGAGCTATGGTTGAGTTAATTTTTTTTCAAGATAGACCGGCCGATCGAATTTCAAAATGATGTCTGATCAGTAAATGCCCCTAGACTACAATCGAGGTTCTCAGAGTCGAAACTCCAAGGTTGAGTCTCTATCTGTAACGAGCAAACCTCAGTTTTTATCCGTAAAGGCTTTACGTTCGCATAAAGGAATACAAGTAACGTTTATCTAAATTCTGTAAAGTACCTCACGAGCCATGTGAGAGTTACTTATCTGAGAAATTTCTATCCGACTCTGGAAATGAAATTGGGATATGCTACTGCATTATGAGTTTGTTCTTGTAACAAAGACTGAATTAATTCCTCAAGGAAATTTTTGTTCGGATTCTTTTATGGAAATTTTCGTTCGAAATCTTTTATCGAAATGAGGAAAAGTTCTGATAAGTATGTATGCTCAACTGGTTAAGGATTAGTGGAGGATCCGTACTTCTGTAAAAGCTACTTGAAGATATGGAAGATTTGATGGAAATTTTATTTCTGCATTTCTGTGATTGGAATGAATTTCGAGGACGAACTTCTATTAAGGAGGGGAGAATTGTAACACCCCAATTTAGGGGCTAAATTTTAGAATTATAAAGTGGTGGATTTAATTGGTATTTTGGGAAGAAAATTGAGGATGAAATTGAAATTTTTCAAAGTTAGCAGACCGTTTTATAAAGTACAGGAAATTTAGTGACTAAACTCATGATTTGACCATTTTTCTTTTGGGATGAATTATAAACCCCCATTACCGTATGTTTTTCTGCAAAAAAAAACATCATTTTCTCTCCTCCAGTCAACTCACCTTGATCTTCGATCTACTCACCGTTCGGCCTCCGTTTAACGAACCAAAACAACCATCGTGTTCATTGTTGACCGATGAACAAAAACCCTCAAACCTTTCATCATGAATCGTCGTCGTTCGTTGTTAATTTCAGTTGGAAGCATCATTGGTTTTAACTCATTTTCCGTTAGTGTTTCATCGATTCACGTCGATCCGACCATCCATTTTCGACACCTCCCACACCATCGTTTTCCTGGCATAGTTCCGAGTCGACCGGTGTCCTCCGTTTCTTAATCGTCGCCGACGCGTGGAGGGGTGAGGAAGTCAAAGTTTTTGATGTTCCAGAATCGAGCTCTCCACCGTTCAAAATTGAGAACCGAGCTTTGTAAGTGTCTCAAATTGCCTTAAAATAATTTTTAGGAATTTTTCCAGGAATCTTTGGACCACCCACAGTGTCGCACGCGCCGCCACTACGTGTGGGGAAGTCCTAATTTGTAATTAATTTCTGTTAGGGTGATATTTCTGTAAAATCATTTACCGTTGACAGCCATTGACCGTTGATCGTTGACTTTGACCGAAAAAGTCAAAAATTTTTAAACTCATATTTAATGTTTTTCGACGTTCCGAATCCGTTTTTGGGTATGTTTCGTCAAATTCAAACCCGGTAAACTGGTTTTCACTTATTTATCACTGATTCGATCCGTTTTTCAAAAATTAAGTCTTGTTTTTGATGAAATTTATATTGTTATGTATTTGAGGAATTATTGGAAGTTGAATTAAGGATCGAGGATGTTCGAATGGAATTTAAATGGTCGATCAGTATGACACAGAAATCGAGGTAATACTTTACTACCTCTTTATGCTTATTGGAATATGTTTATATTGGTAAATGCATGAATAAGATAATATTGGTCTCATATGTATAGTTAATTAATTGCTACACTCGATTCGAATATGATAAAAATTTGGTAATTGATAACAGTTTAGATGACTTTTATCTGAAATTGAGGGATTGTTAGAATTAAAATTACAAGTTCTGTGTTTAGTGATAAAGGAAACAACTTGGATATGTAACATATAATTTATTTCATCAAAGGTACTTGGATGTAAAATTATGAGAATACTTCGAGTAGGTAAAATTATGAATTTACCCTTATATTATAATAAGGACAAGAATTGACTCTGGAAGTTGGATAAGAATTTTTAAAGAAATATTGATATAATGAAACTACTTATGTGTATAGAAAATACTAGTTTTGCTTAGGACATCTGGATAACATATTTCTAAATCCAAGATAGATTCTACAAGATACTAGAAGTTTTGTTATGGAATAAATTAAAGTTTAGAGATTATCAGGGAAAGCAAAAGTATCTAGTTATGAAATTATGAAATTGCCCTTGAGACGTATAAATAGTATGAGTTCAACCTGAATGAGAATATAACCTGAAATTTCGTACCTAACCCGATAAATTAAGGATTTAATTGTTAAGATCATGTCTTTGTACAGAAAATTCCTGATAACATGTTTGTAATTTCCGAGAAGGAAATTAACTTGAAATTCTCTAAGTTAAGAATAAATTATCAAGGGTGTTCTTTTGTCAAAATTGTTCGAAATGACTAAAATAAATGATAAGTTTGAATCTAATAGTAAGATCGGACGGAAGGAAAGTATTGAAATACATTGGATCTATAAAATGACCAAAATACCCCTGTAATGGAAATGACACAAGAATATCACCAAGTTCAGGAATAAATAGATATCCTCAAGCTTTGAAATGAATGGAAAAACATTGAGCACCAAAATGACCAAAATGCCCTTATAGTCTACACTAAGTAAATGTATTGGATTAATTACGAAATTCGAATAAACATGGATATTGTACTGCTCTTTAAAGTTATGAAACACAACTTAAGTCGGTCAAACAATGCTAGCGCTATATCAGTACTTGAATGCAAGTTCGTCTCCTCAAGTTTGGATTGATGATAATTATGGAAGTACTCAGAACGCTAGAGCGCATTCGATAGTAAGAAATAGTTATTCATGAGGTAAATCAACCACGAATACCAGAATGACTTTATTATAGGACTAAATTGAACTGATCAGAATTACAATATGTATCTGAAATTTAGAAACGTCTGAATTATTCTGGAAAACTCTGAAGAAACTGGAATAGACTTGATTGCTAAATAAACTAAGTAACCTCAATGACTGACGATTAAGTAAGTGATTTGGATAAGTCTGGAAACTAAGATGAGTTTACATAGTGTACTATTTTTATGGATTATGAACAAGAAATCATGTACGTTGACATTTCGTAATATCATTGAAATATGGAAATGAAATAACGACCGTGGAATAACTGTTCTTTCCCTTAAGTTTTATTCAGTGATGATTCTGAAGAGAATCCTTGGATAATAAATTTTGGTATTAAAGAGTGAGTATTCCTGAAGGGCAAGGATTTGACCAGTCAACCAACATCAGTTTTGGGAGTTGTTTGATAATCCGATCGATCAATATAAATGGCAAATGCCCTGAATCTTCATTTCTCCTTTATCAGCTCAAATCATTACGATCATGTCTGATTCACACAAGTAACTCGGATGCAAAGGATTATGTATATCCCATATTTGTTGAGTAATGAAATTTACTCTCCATAAATATGAATCTATAATTCACCTGTATAAATGTTAATGAACACCATCCTGATACACTTGAATCATAGTGGGATTATAAAGTATCGATTTAAATGTTTGATTTGAACGAATAGTAATTGACTCCTTTTCAATAGAACCTTATTCCTGGAATCCGATCAAATTGTACAAGTTTCAAGTTATACATTCTGATAACTATAAACCACCTCTGAAAAATAATTGGATCCTCTAGTGTATTCCATATGTTAACATGACGGTTTTATATATTTTAAAATATGTTTTAACGAAAGTATTGATTTATTGGTTTATGAACCATGGCAACATGGTATATGATCTCCAATTATGGTTTTCATCGAAAAAATATGAATTTTTCCTAATTTATGGAATCATGGAAACTATTGGTTTATGAATTATGGTACCTGAAATGTGTTATCAGGTTTCTTGTTTCACTGAATAAATGATGGTTATTGTTTTATGGACCATGAATAATACTAGTTACTAATGGAATTATTTTATTGGGATATTATATGGGTAGACTGGAAGTACAACTCTGATCAAGCTGGAAATTTCTTACGGACCTAAGGTGATCCTTAGGTAGCCTCTCAGGCCCCAAATCACTCCCTTTGGTTAATCATTGGACTATTTATGGTGTACAGGTGGAAATAATTTATACGATTTATTTCATGTTTACGATTTATGGCCGAAACTGATTTCTTCCGGAATTTTATATGGATAGGATTCTGGAGTATAGAGGCACGACCCTGATCCAGCTGGTAAGACCTTACAGACTTAATAATACCCTTGGGTAGGCCCATAGGCCCCAATACATATCTTAGGTTGGCTCCATTTTATGTGTGCTCAGGGTAATCCCTGTGGACACAGCTATGGGGAAGTGCATAATTGAGTTTGGTTTGAGGGTTCCACTATGGTTTTTAAAGATTTATATCTTTTCACTGGTTTTGATTGGAACACACTATACATCCTATTTGATCTTCCAAAAACGTGATTCTATGATATATTTCTTATGAACTGAGATATGCATGACTTTTATTCGATGATCTACCAGTAGAACCCTAGATTATTCTGAACATCGGTATACGTCTGATTCAATAAGGAAATTATATGGCTTTCCATTTATCTGTATGTAATGTAGAATCATATTGTAGTTTTGTATTACTGAGCTTTCCGAAGCTCATTCTATTACTCACTATGGTAGGTTAAGAAAATTGTACCGGTGCAGCTGTTGACATCAATAAGGGAGTTCTTCCGGCGTTACTTTCAGAGGATGGTACATGTGGTTTGGGGGCATGTAGATTGTATTTTGTTTTATATATGAGTTTGAAAAATCTGTTTTATTTCGAATAATGATAAATTTTATTTTGTATTCATAAATGATTTTATGAGTTTACATGTTATAAGAAAAGATTTAATTTTCCGCTATTTTTATGGTGGGTCGCTCCAGTGGCCCTAATGTGACACTCCAGATCGGATCGGGCTATCTGCATCGGTCTGAGGGGGTTATATTTAGTGATATAAGAGCTATGGTTGAGTCAAATTTTTTTCAAGATAGACCGGCCGGTCGAATTTCAAAACGATGTCTGATCAGTACATGCCACTGGACTAAAATCGTACTTCTCTGAGTCGGAAATCTAAGCTTGAGTCCCTATCTGTAACGAGAAAACCTAAGTTTTTATCCGTAAAGGCTTTACATTTGCATAAAGGAATACCATTAATGTTTATATGAATTCTGTAAAGTACCTCACGAGCCATGTGCGAGTTACTCATATGAGAAATTTTGATCCGACTCTGGAAATGAAATTGGGATATGCTACTGCTTTATGAGTTTATTCTCGTAACCAAGACTGAATTGATTCCTTAAGGAAATTTTTGATCGGATTATTTTATGGAAATTTTCGTTTAAATCTTTTATTGAAATGAGGAAAAGTTCTGATAAGTATGTATACTCAACTGGTTAAGGATTAGTGGAGGATCCGTACTTCTGTAAAAGGTACTTGAAGATATGGAAGCTTTGATGGAAATTTCATTTTTACATTTCTGTGATTGGAATGAATTTCGAGGACGAAATTCTTTTAAGGATGGGAGAATTGTAACACCCCAATTTAGGGGCTAAATTTTAGAATTATAAAGTGGTGGATTTAATTGGTATTTTGGGAAGACAATTGAGGATGAAATTGAAAATTTTCAAAGTTTGCAGACCATTTTATAAAGTGCAGGAAATTTAGTGACTAAACTCATGATTTGACCAATTTTCTTTTGGGATGAATTATAAACCCCCATTCCCGTATGTTTTTATGAAGAAAAACATCATTTTCTCTCCTCTAGTCAACTCACCTTGATCTCCGATCTACTCACCGTTCGACCTCCGTTTGAAGAACAGAAACCACCATCGTGTTCGTTGTCGACCGATGAACAAAAACCCTCAAACCTTTTATCGTGAATCATCATCGTTCGTCGTTAATTTCAGTTGGAAGTATCGTCGAATTTAACTCGTTTTCCGTTAGTTTTTCATCAATTCACGTCGATCCGGCCATCCGTTTTCGACACCTCCCACACCATCGTGTTCCTTGCATCATTCCGAGTCGACCGATGTCCTCCGTTTCTTCGTTGTCGCCGACGCGTGGAGGGGTGAGGAAGTCAAAGTTTTTGATGTTCTGGAATCTAGCTCTCCGCCATTCAGAATTGTGAACCGAGCGTAGTAAATGTCTCAAAATGCCTTAAAATAATTTTTAGGAATTTGTTCGGGAATTTTTGGACCTTCTACGGCGTCGCACGCGCCGCCACTGTGCATGGGGAAGTCCTAATTTGTAATTAATTTTTGTTATGGTTATATTTGTGTAAAATCGTTAACCCTTGATCGCCGTTTACCGTTGAACGTTGACTTTGACCGAAAAAGTTAAAATTTTTAAAAAGTCAAATTTTATGTTTTTTAATGTTCTGAATCCATTTTTGGGGTCCGTTTCGTCAAATTCAAACCCGGTAAGTTGGTTTTCACTGATTTATCACTGATTCGATCCGTTTTTCAAAAATTAAGTCTCATTTTGTATGAAATTTATATTGTTATGTATTTGAGGAATTATTGGAAGATGAATTAAGGACTGAGGGCGTTCGAATGGAATTTAAATGGTCGATCAGTATGGCACAAAAAATTGAGGTAATACTTTACTACCTCATTATGCTTATTGGAATATGCTGATATTGGTAAATACATGAATAAGATAATATTGGTCTCATATGTGTAGTTAATTAATTGCTACACTCGATTCGAATATGATAAAAATTCGATAACTGATAACGATTCATATGACTTTTATCAGAAAATGAGCGATTGTTATAATTAAAATTACAAGTTATGAGTTTAGTGATAAAGGAATAAGCTCGGATATGTAACATATAATTTATTTCATAAAAGGCACTTGGATGGGAAATTATGAGAATACTTCGAGTAGGTAAAATTACAAAATTACCCTTATGTTGTAATAAGGACAAGAATTGACTTTGGAAGTTGGAAAACAATTTTTAAAGACATTGATATGATGAAACTACTTATGTGTATAGAAAATACTAGTTTTGCTTAGGACTTCTAGATAACATATTTCTAAATCTAAGATAGATTCTACAAGATACTAGAAGTTTTGTTATGGAATAAATTAAAGTTTAGAGATTATCCGGGAAAGCAAAAGTATCTGGTTATGAAATTATGAAATTCCCCTTGAGACGTATAAATAGTATGAGTTCAACCTGAATGAGAATATACCCTGAGATTTTGTATCTAACACGATAAATTAAGGATTTAATTGTTAAGATCCTGTATTTGTACAGAAAATTCCTGATAACCTGTTTGTAATTTACGAGAAGGGAATTGACCTAAAATTCTCCTAGCTAAGAATAAATTATCGAGGGTGTTCTTTTGTCAGAATTGTTCGAAAGGACTAAAATAACTGATAAGTTTGAAGCTAATAGTAAGATCGGACGGAAGGAAAGGATTGAAATACATTGAATCTATAAAATGACTAAAATACCCCTATAATGGAAATGACTCAAGAATATTACCAAGTTCAGGAATAAATAGATATCCTCAAGCTTTGAAATGAATGGAAAAACATTTAGCACAAAAATAACCAAAATGCCCTTATGGTCTACACTAAGTAAATGTCTTGGATTAATTAAGAAATTCAAATAAACATGGATATTGTAATGCTCTTTAAAGTTATCAAACACAACTTAAGCCAGTCAAATAATGATAGTGCTATATCAGTACTTGAATGCTAGTTTGTCTCCTCAAGTTTGGATTGATGATAATTATGGAAGTACTCAGTTCAGCTCAACGCTAGAGCGCATTCGATAGTAAGAAATGGTTATTCATGAGGTAAGTCAACCACGAATACCATAATGACTTTATTATAGGACTAAATTGAACTGATCAGAAGTATAATATGTATCTGAAATTTAGAAACATTTGAATTATTCTGGAAAACTCTGAAGAAACCGGGATAGACTTGATTGATAAATGAACTAAGTAACCTCAATGACTGACGATTAAGTAAGTGATTTGGATAAGTCTGGAAACTCTAATGAGTTTACATAATATACTATTTCTATGAATTATAAACCACAAATCAAGTACGTTAACATTTCATAATATCATTGAAATGTGGAAATAAAATAACGACCGTGGAATATCTGTTCGTTCGCTTAAGTTTTATTCAGTGATGATTCTGAAGAGAATCTTTGGATAATAAATTTTGGTATTAAAGAGTGAGTACTCCGGAAGGGCAAGGATTTGACCAGTCAACCGACATCAGTTCTGGGAGTTGTTTGATAATCTGATCGATCAATATAAATGGTAAATGCCCTGAATCTTCGTTTCTCCTTTATCAGCTCAAATCACTCCGATCAGGTCTGATTCACACAAGTAACTTGGATGCAAAGGATTCTGTATATCCCAGATTTGTTGAGTAATGAAATTTACTCTCCATAAATATGAATCTATAATTCACCTGTATAAATGTTCATGAACACCTTCCTAATACGCTTGAATCATAGTGGGATTCTAAAGTATCTATTTAAATGTCTGATTTGAATGAATATTAATTGACTCATTTTCAATAGAACCTCGTTCCTGGAATC
This sequence comes from Hibiscus syriacus, assembly GCF_006381635.1. NCBI lineage: Eukaryota > Viridiplantae > Streptophyta > Magnoliopsida > Malvales > Malvaceae > Hibiscus > Hibiscus syriacus. Next base: position 1,078,724 of record NW_024062738.1, on the reverse strand, counting down.
CGATCAAATTGTACAAGTTTCAAGCTATACATTCTAATAACTACAAACCACCTCTGAAAAATAATTGGATCCTCTAGTGTGTTCCATATGTACTACATGACGGTTTTATATGTTTTAAAATATGTTTTAACGAAAGTATTGATTTATTGGTTTATGAACCATGGCAACATGGTATGTGATCTCCAATTATGGTTTTCATTGAAAAATATTAATTTTTCCTAATTTATGGAATCATGGAAACTATTAGTTTATGAATTATGGTACCTAAAATGTGTTATCAGGTTTCTTGTTTCACTGAATAAAATGATGGTTATTGTTTTATGGACCATGAATAGTACTGGTTACTAATGAAATTGTTTTATTGGGATATTATATGGGTAGACTGGAAGTACAGCTCTGATCAAGCTAGAAATTTCTTACGAACCTAAGGTGATCATTGGGTAGGCCCCAAGGCATATATTAGGTTGGCTCCCTTTGCTGTGTGCTTAGGGTAAGCCCTATGGAGGCAGTTCTGGGGAACTACATAATGGAGTTTGGTTGGAGGGTTCCACTATGGTTTTAAAAGATTTATATCTTTTCACTGGTTTTGATTGGAACACACTAGACATCCTATTCAATCTTCCGAAAACGTGATACTATGATATGTTTCTTATGAAATGAGATATGCATGACTTTTATTCGATGAACTAGCAGTATAACCCCAGATTATTTTGAACATCGGTATACGTCTGATTTAATAAGGGAATTATATGGCTTTCCATTTATCTTCATGTAATGTAGCATCATCTGGTAGTTTTTATTACTGAGCTTTCCGAAGCTCATTCTATTACTCACCATGGTAGGTTAAGAAAATTGTACCGGTGCAGCTGTTGACATCATTAAGGGAGTTCTTCCGACGTTGCTTTCAGAGGATGGTAAATGTGATTATGGGACATTTAGATTGTATTTTGTTTTATATCTGAGTTTGAAAAATTTGTTTTATTTCTAATACTGATAAATTTTATTTTTTATTCATAAATGATTTTATGAATTTACATGTTATAAGGCCAATGGCCAATGCTGTTTTTAATGCTTTAAGTGGTTGAGCGTCTACTGATTTGAGAGTTATGTTCACTAGCATGAGTTTGTATGGTGATGGTACTTTGTTAGATGAAGTCCTAGTTAATCCTACTTTGGCTACTGTGATTAAATCGAAACAATCTCTTGATTTATCATTGCTTCTATTTGTGAAGCAAGCCAAGAAGAGTTTTGATACTGAGTGCACCTTTGATAAGGATGGTGTATTGTGCTTCCGAGGACGTTATTGTGTGCGAAATGATCCTGAATTGCATAATGTTATTTTGCGATAGATCATGATAGTCCTTATTCCATGCATCTTGGTGGTGTTAAGATGTATTGGAATCTCAGAGAAAGGTACTATTGGTATGGTTTGAAAAGAAATGCCACTGATTATGTGGCTAAATGTTTGACATGTCAGTAAGTGAAATCTAAGTATTAGTTTCCATCTGGTTTACTTCAACCCATTCAGATAATATAATGGAAATGGGATCAACTAACTATGATTTTGTTAGTAAATTGCCTTTACGTGATCAAAGAATGATTTAGTCTATGTTATTGTTGATCGTTTTACTAATCTGCCCACTACATTCCAGTTTGGACTAATTATACTTTGGACAGATTAGCTCAGTTATATATTTATGATATTGTTCGCTTTAATTGGGTTTCATTATCAATTATTTATGATCGAGATCCGAGATTTATATCGCAATTCTGGAAGACTTTTCTTGAGGCTCTGGGTACTCGATTGAATTTTAGTACGACTTATCACCCACAATTTGATGGTCAGTCTGAACGGGATATTTAGATTCTGGAGGATATGTTGAGAGGATGCATTATTTATTTTTGGGGTAGTTGGGAGGATCACTTGCCATTGGACGAGTTTGCCTATAATAACAATTATCACACCAGTATTCAGATGGCACCGTACGAGGCCTTGTATGGTCTTAGGTGTCGTACCCAATTATGTTAGACTAAGTTATAAGAGAGAAGGGTCGTAGGACCCGATCTTATTTAGGAGACAGAGGGTATTATTAGATTAATTTGAGACATGCTCAAGGTTGGTTTTGATATAAAGAAGTCTTATGCTTATTTTAGGAGACATGATATTGAGTTTAATGTAGGTTACCGAGTATTTATGACAGTATCTCCGTGGAATAAGGTTCTCAGATTTAGCCGTAAAGGCAAGTTGAGTTTGAAGTTTATTGGACCTTATCAGATTCTACATCGAGTATGACCCGTTGCATATCAGCTTGAGTTACCGTCTTAGTTGGAGTGTATTCACAATTTTTTCCATGTCTCTATGTTAAGGAGTTACCGATATGATATGTGTCATACTATTTCTATTGAGGATATTGAGATAAGGCTTGATATTAGTTATGAGGAGGAGCATATTCGATTCTCGCCTATGAGGATCGAGTTATGTGAAGCCGACATATACCAATGGTTAAGGTTTTATGGAATAACTGTGGCCTTGTAGAGGCAAATTGGGAGACTTAGGAGTCTTTGAAATAGTAGTTCCCTCATCTTTTTCGTCAGGTAAAATTTCGAAGACGAAATTTTCTTAATGGGGAGAATTGTAACATCTCAAATTTTGGGGCTAAATTAATGAATTTTAAAACTTTTGTGCTTATGTAAGTGTTCTCAAGAGTGTGAGGACTTGTATCGTAGTGTACCCAAAAGTTTAAGGTTAAAACCCCAAACCTTTATTTCAATTTTCTTTTATGTTTTTTGAAATTGCTTTTGTTGTTGTCTCTCTCTCATTCTATCTATAATTTGTTTTTGGTTTTTCTTTAATTTGTTACTAACCGTGTGGTGGTGTGCGATACCTCTCGCACCATTGCGTTTGTTTCATTGACCTTGTTCATTCGATGTCCTTGGATTCTCATTCTCTATCATCGTTTGCAATCGATGACCATTTGAATATTTAGGATTTGTAAAATCCCAATCTCTGATGATCTTTTCGGGAAATCGACGTTTGTAAGTGACTCCCAGTGCTTTAAAATATTTTTATGCATTTTCGGCAATCGAAATAGGCCTCATGCATCGTTGTGCGAGAGTGGGATTCGTCCTGGCAGTTTAAATAGTGAATCGGTTTCCTGAACTGGTTTTACCCGACCCATTGACTGAACCGAACCGTTGATTGAACCGAACTGTTGACTGAACTGGACCAGTTGTTAGTTGACTTTTTCGAAGGCCATTACCTTTATGTTTTTCGATGTCCTGAGTCCGTTTCTGTAGTCTAGTTTGCTAAATTCTGACCTAAAAGACTCATTTTGCATAACTTATTGCTTAAAGTCTTAATTATGTTAAGTAAATTATAAGGTTTTGACCTCACTATTTGTTATTATTTTCTAAAGGTGACCTCGAGACTCTGTATCGCTCTTCGATAGATCTTGATTGTCGTCACTTATCTCAGTTCGGTTCCACACATTCATCTCAAGATTTGCATAAATCTTGTTAAGTGGTTTAATGGTTCATTTCTGTTTAGATGAATGGTTTTATACTCATGGGTGATGTGTTATATTTAGGTCACAATTTCGCATGACCTAGTATTATAGTTCGTGGAAGCGTAAGACTTAGCTGGTGTTGTTTAGCTGCTATAGGTGTATCCCTTTTACCCGAATGATACCTTTAATAAATTTTACGCTGTCACACTATATGATATTATTGGTAAGCATGATTGTATTCTGATTATGATGATCTGAGTTATGTCTGATTTCTGATTGTGATTGTATCATTTTTGAACTGTATATTAATGCATATATGATTATGCATGGGATTATATCCCAATCTTGATTCTGCATGAGACTAAATCCCCATCCTGTTTCTATTTAGGATCCTTTTTGAAGGGCTTTATCCCCTATTATGATTTTTTATTTTGCATGTGATCCTCAACGGAAGGCGATATCCCCATTCTGATTTTGACTGTGATCTTCTTCGGAGGGCTACATCCCTATCCTAATATTCTGTGTTTTGATTTGGGTACCTTTTGAAAGGTAATGTCCCTATTCCATTTTATCCATGGTGAAAGGTAAAATTACATGCATTTTCTATTTTGACAATATACTGATAATGATCAACTGGATTGTTGAGGCTTGTGTTATAATTTGCATTTATGACATAACTTAATTGTTTATAGTTTATTGATAATATCTGTCGCATGTAAAGGACGTACTAAGCTCTATAGCTCACTTTTTACTTTATGTTTTTTCAGATCTCTCAGACTTTTAGGATTTTCGACTGGTGCTTGGAAGATATACTAGTAGCATTATTCCCTATATATTATATGAACGCTTTAAGACTATGTTTCTATTTTCATTATTCGTTTATACTATTATTATTATATTTTGGATTTTGAGATATTGCATCTTTTCTTATTTTGAACTTTGCTCTTGGATTATACTTTAACTCATAGACTCTTATTTATGTTTTCTGACTGTACATTTTGTTATTTAAAAGTTGCATGTTTTTTGATGATCTGAATTGGTGTGATTTGCAAGATTCGGTCGTAATGTCCAGGTCGGGTCTAGCGAGTTACAAAGTACAAACTTAAAAAGGAAAATCATATAATACAAGGTTGAAATAATTAACTAAAATACTTTATAGAGACAGAGAATACACACCTATTGAATACTAGAAAAATTAGAGACAAATAACTTAAAAGAGATGAGATGTAAGACACACACCTTTATCAAGTTCCAAAATTTATCGAACTTCCATACAATGTTTTACTCGTGGTTTGGTGTGATATTCGATTCAATACAATCACATCTTACAATATTATTTCGTGTATTAATGTCCTCGATTGAATACACATTACAGAACAAAAATACTATTAATAATCCATATTTTCTATTATTATTCACTTATTAAAATAATAATTAAATTATTATTTCCCTCTTAATTACATTCGAAAACTATGATATATCCCAAATTAATTCACTACCTCATATTTCTTGACCATTTTATTATATATAGTTTATATATTTACTATTTCCCCTTTCAAAAGAAATACCCGAAACAGTCGTGGCACTGAACATGCAATTACCAGGGGATGCGGAAGACCATTGAGCAACCATTCATCGAAGATAGCTCTTTAGAGACGACCAGCCACTATGATGAACAATGCACCAATCAAAAACCATCATATACGAAGATCGACAATGAAAACCACTGAAATCATCTCAAATAATGAAGAGAAAATAGAAGCATTAGATCTTATCCTACCATTAATATTTTTCGACGGTAGCGTGTGATTCTAACAACGTTAGCAAAGGGGGCGATAGGTAATGACACACTATCCCACAAAAATAACAATTACTATCAACGACAGCAAGCGAGACTCAAACATGATAACTGAGCTACGACAACGGAATCGGGGCGAAGACAGACAAACATGCAAACTTTTAGGTGATGACGGCAACAATGAAACCCAATAAAAGTTGTGGACTAAATTGGAATTTGAAGATTTAATTGTGTTATTGGTGAAAATTTGGGGACTAAATTGAAAGATTTTAAAACTTGAAGCTTGTTTTAGAGTTAAAGAAAATTCAGGGACCAAGCCCTGAATTTACCCAATAAAAGTTGGTCAGATTGGTGGATTTATACGTGCAATTGGTTTCTGAAAAAAAAAAGAAACCAATTGCTCTTATATGCTCCCAAATTTCCTCTCCTAACCTTCAACTTCCGACGACGATCTCGACGCCGTCCGAATTCTGATTGCCGTTTTGAAAGCACCATCGTGTTCGTTATCGAGTCAGGAACAATCCCCTCAATTTAATTGAAGCAAAACGCTGCCAAACGTCGTGAATTTCAAGTCAAAGTATCGACGTTTTTTTAGCTCAATCGCCTAGCAAATCCTAAATTCATCGCCGATCGTTGCTCCGTTTATGACACCTCCCGCACCATCGTGTTCCTTGTGCCGTTCCGAGTCCGCCGGTGTCATCCTCGGTCTCAATCGACAACGGCGCGTGGGGAGGTGGATCAGTCAAAGATTCGGCCGAGTCGAAATCGAGCTCTCTGTCGTTCAAAAATTTGAACCGATCTTTGTAAGTATCTCGAAATCGCTCAAAATAATTTTTAGAATTTTTTCCGTGATTTTTAGAGCCCCGGAGGACGTCGCACGCACCACACGCGCCGCCGTAGGGCGAGTGAAATCTGGAAACCGGTTTAACCGGTTTTGAACCGATTTGACCGGTCATGACCCGACCCATTGACCTGACCCGACCGTTGACCGTTGACCGGTACTATTTTGGGAATTAATTTAATTTTGGTGCTATTCTGGGAATTAATTCGAAATGTGTGCTATTTTGGTAATTATTTTTAAAAGGGTGCTATTTGTGTAAAATGTTTGACAGTTTGTTGACCTCCTTTGACCAGAACTTTGACCTGCTTTGACCGGCTATTAAACTACCGTTAATATTTTCCAAAAATATCTATCCTGACAGTTTTCGACGTCCCGAATCCGTTTTTGAGGTTTGTTTCGCTAAATTCAAACTTGAAAGTCTCCAAAACGTCAATCAAACACGTTGACTTTAATTTTGACCAAGAATTCGAAATTTCGGAAGGTCATACTTTATGTTTTTCGACGTCCTGAATATAATTCCGAAGTCCATTTTGCCAAATTCTGACCCGAAATTCTCGAATTGAGCTTGTAAACCCAAAAGGCTTAATATTTTAATATTTTGATTATTTAAATGAGATTTGGTCAAGGATTTATTCAATAAAAATATTTTATGAAGGTACTCATGTTTCACCTGAGCAAGGATCAATTAGGTCCGGTGTTATCCGTTCGTTAGATCAGCCTGAACCGCGTACTACGAAAATTACCCATAGGTTTCCGTATATTATTTAAATAATATTTAGATTATTTATATTAGGATTCCAATACGGATTTTTCCAATTCGTAGGATCTAGCGCTACAGCAGAACGTGATCGACAGACCCAGTAATAGGCTTCCCTATCTGATTTCCCAGACTGTTACAGGTGTGTTTCCCTACCAGTGTTATCTTATAGTTATAAACTATATATCCGAACTGGTTTATATTATGAGAATATAATATGCTTTATGAGGAAATAACCGGTATTTTGAATAATGTTTATTAAATGTCTGATTTACCGTATAATTTTTATATGGTTTATAGTTATAGTATTTTTGGTACATGATTTCTAAATATGGAACATTTCCATATTTAATGGATTAATTACTGTTTTTACTCCAATGCATACATGTTTATTTTGTCATTGGGGTACGATTGAAGGAAGTATTATCAGGTCCCTTTGCTGTGTGTGAAGGTAAGCCTTACAGTTTACCAGGTCCCTTTGCTGTGTGCAAGGGTAAGCCTTACAGTTTCCCAGGTCCCTTTACTGTGTGCGAAGGTAAGCCTTACAGTTTACCAGGTCCCTTTGCTGTGTGCAAGGGTAAGCCTTACAGTTTCCCAGGTCCCTTTGCTGTGTGCAAGGATAAACCTTACAGTTTTCCTAGGCTCCTCTGCTTTGTGCACAGGTTAAGCCTTACTGGTGTATAGGCGGTGTACGGTTCAGGTGAACCTACACAATTTGGTGATTGGATGGGGGTAGTGTGCATGTTATTAAAATATATTTGATAAATTGTTTTATCTTATCTGAATTATTTTGTTATGTATATGTTATACACTGGATGGGACACACTGGCTTTTTAGCTCATTATGTAAATTTTAATCTTTTTCAGATAACAGCAGACCGTAAGCTAGCAGATTTGGCATCAGGAGAAATCAACTACTTTATTTTGTACGAACATATATTTTTATATGTTTTTCGGTTATGTTTTTCAGATATCAGTCTAACGTTTAGACCGGGTCTAGGGGATTACATTTGGTGGTATCATACCATTTTGAGTAAATGGGAAAAGTTGGTTCCAATGTTATAAGGAATTATTAAGAGTTAAATATTTTGATAGATGATGAATTTCAAATATAGTATGGAGATATGATGGAATGTATTTATGTTAGTAAAATACTAACATATGGATTATTATGAATTTTTGATTTATACAAATTGTGATTGATTTGTAATCGAAGCAAATCAAATATAAAAGGGCTTATGGTGGACAATAGTGAGGCTTATATATTTTGAAAGACATAAAGTGTCAAGGTGAGTGCAATACATGCATGAAATTATACATGGATGTTTTATACATCATAAGGAAGACTTGCGATAAGTCGACCTTGTTTATATCGACATGATTTTATATCATTTTTTATAAATTGACATTGATATGTCAGAGTATGAAATTAAAATGCATTGATCACTGATTTTTGCATATGTTTTTACCATGAATTTCATTTCGGGTATGAAATGCCCCATTGTTAAATATTGATAATATACTTTGCCATGGATGAATCAAATAAAATAGACTATATGCCCAAGTCAGTTATTGAGGGACAGGGTATAGTTGGCATGCCATAGAGTCCAGCATCAGGCTGCATATTCGGGAATACACTAAAGGATACCTAGTGTATATGGTGGGCACGACCTTATGTGTCATATTCGGGACTGTACTTAAGGATACCTAGTACAGATGGTGGACATGACCTTATGTGTCATATTCGGGATAGCACTACGGTGCTTATATTTGACTCGTGTACCCAGGGTCCTCAGGGTTGAATATTGGGCTATAGGCTATGGTTTATGGTTTATTGCTTAATAAAAGGTAAGTATACAAATAAACTTATGAGCTTTTGAAATAATGGCAAGTATATGGGTAAAATAAGCTTACGAGCTTATGGAATTTAAGTGGTAAAATGGTTTTAGAAATTCGGATAACATCTATAATCTGTATAGGTATAATTATACGGGTTATGGGTGTTACAGGCACTAAGATTATTCACTCTTTTCTTTGGTTTCCCTCCTGATTTTCCAGGGTTTTGCCATGATTTCAAAACACCAATAATTAGATCATGAAAGTTGGGTGGCATTGCTCCTCCCACTTATCACTTGGGTTCGTCCCTGGTTACAAAGCCTAATCATAATTGGAATAGGTTTGTATATTTAAAAGAGAGATAATTATTGTAATTATAAAACTCTATTAAAATACACATTTATGTGATAGAACCTAATCTCAGTTGAAATAAGTTTATATATTTAAAAGAGAGATAATTATTATAATGATCAAGCTCTATTAAAATATACAAATGTATATGATTTGTTATCAACGAGACACTTTCCTAGGTACTTTTGTTATAGAAAATTACATACTCATACATTCAAACATTACATTATTAAAATTATAGGAATATTTATCATTAATTTAGTTGATTAAAAAATAAAATAATATTTTAAATGGTAATTAACATTATAGGAATGTTTGTCTATTCTTTTATGTCAAAACATGTACTCTACTCTTCACCTATAATCGTTCACTTAATACTTCTTTTATAAGAGAAAAGTTTTTGGTCCTGACAAAGTTGTTTATATTGCTAACCATTTTGCCAATTCAACATTTTAGTTTTGTAGTATTGTTTACAGTTTGAGTTTAAAAACAATTTACCGTCATATAAATTTTCTATCATATAAAAGATCCCAGAAACTCAACTTCTCGCCTATTGTTAAGTGCATATTCTTATTTGTTTTTGTACTCAATTTTCTTTGTTAATATATAACCATCTGATATCTAGCATCTATCGTTCATGGCAAGAATGTGCTCGTATTATTGTTGAAGTTCAAGGAAGTGTGTTCAAGTCATTCGAATATGAGAGTGAAGCAAAGGAAGCCTTAAACAAGTATCAAGGAAAAGAAGTTGAAGTCGAAACTGATATTGAACAAGTTCATACAAATATAATATATGCTTTTATTTTAGGTTATATTACTGGTGTTAAGTGTTGTAAAAATTATAAGTAAATTTTGTGTATGTGATAAGAAAACAAGATGGAGTTAAAACTAAAACTAATATTGAAGAAGTTTCTATAGATATCATATATGCTTTCATTTTAGGTTTCAATATTGGTGTTAAGATATGCGAAAATGATATCTGATCTATTGCTTTAAATTAAATTTTAGAAATCATGACATCAAGGTGAGTATTAATGATTAAATTAAAGGGTTCTTAAAAATAAATTTTGTTTTGTAGATTTTTTTAATTCCAAATAATGAGAGAACAAAACCATTGTAACTTTTGTAAGCAATGTTTTGATTGTTTAAATAAAACCAAAATGTAAATTAAACAATATTTAGACTTCATGTTTACTGAGGAGATAATCAGAATGATACATTAGCAGAAGAAACAAGCAATATTACTAAAAAAACAAAATAACATATGAATTTTGATAGTTCAATAAAGAAAGAAAAATACTTTTGGTGAAGGTGTTATCCCCATCTCCAAAATATTTGCATTGATGGTAATATCCACATCTCCTGTATAGATGAAAGTTCTGGCATTACCTTATTGAGAGAAAGAAGTAACCAAGTTATCATAAAACTTGGCAGCAGAGGATTACCTATCCCCGTCATAAAACCTTATAATCAAGTTTTCATCATTAATTGTTGAAAGTTTGGGCTCGAGAGCTTTCAACCTTCTTAGCATGAAGTGAGATGCATGCTTGAAGCTCAAGTAGACTCATCAGAATATTGATGATAAATTCGACTTAAAAGTTGTAAGTAACCATTTTTTCACTTAAAAACAATTCTATGTGAATTTTGGAATCTCAAAAACATCCTTTAATTCCATTTGTCAGATTGGAGCATGTATGATGATTACATTTAAGTATATATCAAATTAGAGTTTTCATGTAAGAAAATCCAACAAGCATTTTGCCTATCATATTTCCTATGCAATTTGATATATTGATTAGTCAATTATTCGTATCATTCTTTCACGCCTTTTTAATTACACTAGAATGCATCAAGAACCACATTCACCATAAAATATTCAAACATATATCATTATATCATATCATACTCATCATTTATACATAAAGAACCTTTACTTCGTAACTCTATATATATATGCCATTCTAATATGGAAGTCAGCAAAATTATACTTCTAAATTGATGTGTTTTGCCATGTTGGTTGACGTGGAGACTATAATATCAACGCTTGAAATCATTCTTTCATCCATAAACAACTCTATGTATTTTTTGTCTTATTAAGTAATTTGTGTATTATTTTAGAATCCTACTACTATATCATAAAAAAATATATGTGATCAAAAGAGAAAAACTATCAATTTTATCATTTAAAATTTCTCGAACATTATTTTTTAATACACAAATCAAAATATGCATCATAAGTTATATGAAGTACCAAAATAATATACATAAATAGGAAATAAAACAAATACAAGCATCACGTGAATAAAAAGCTCATTAAAATCAATCTTTAAAAAGAGGAAAAACCGAGGAATTGGATTCTAGATAATAGGTTTCTTGAAATCATAATCATTAAACAACTCTCTTCAAATACTAATATGTCTTAGCAAATAATAAATTTATTATCAACAAAGTCGTTGTAGTATAGTGGTGAGTATTCCCTATCATATGGGTGAATGTGTTCGATCCTTGGCAACAATGTCAATTTTAATTTTCCCACTTCTCATTTAAGTGGAAAGAAAAGGCAATGAAAACTAAAAATGAAATAACAATGGCATCACCCGGACTAGAACCGAAGACCTTCAGTGTGTTAGAATGACGTGATTACTAACTACTCCACGACAGCATGTAGCAATACAAAATTATACCATTATATTGAATTGTTAAACATCGTATAAGAGGAAAAAAGCATAGTATGAAATTGAGCACCTCAGCTTCTAATGATATCCTAATACAAATCAGCAAAAATCCTATGACTGCAATTTATAAACAAAAAATAAGTTCCAAAATACATAGAACTAATGGATATTCTTGTTATGAAGTTGTATTACCTTTATAAGAAGGAAAGAAGAGATTGTACTTTCCTAGTAATCTCAACATAATACAAATGACTATCAAGTGATAAACGCATACCTCATATAACATCTATTAATATAATCCAAAACTATATGTCCATTTATGTAGAATTTCACTAAAACGAACAAGAAAATTATTTGAATGATTAAAATAACTTTTAAGACACTTGTATTGCATTAAAAGCCTACTACTATATCATTAATAAAATATATTTGATTGAAAGAGAAAAACTATCAATTTTATCATTTAAAATTTATCGTAAAATATTTTTGACATACACAAATACAAGTATCACATGAGTAAAAATTTCATTAAAATCAATCTTTGAAACAAGAAAGAATTGAAGAATTGAATTTTAGATAATAGGTAACTTAAATTAATAATCACTAAACAACTCTCTTCAAATACTAATATGTCTTAGAGCGAATAATAATTCTATTAACAACGAAGTTATATTATAGTGGTGAATATTAATAATAAATGTACAATGGTACAAAAAGAAGAAAATAGTCAATCCTCCTGATGCCAAGTCTGACAGCGTACGATATGTTAATATCTGAAAAGGGGTAAAATTAAAGAGTGAGCTGAAAATCCCAGTGTGTTCCTTACAGTGTATAAAGCATATATATTAAAACATCTGTAGTCGTTCAAAAAAAACATTTTAATATATATCCACTACCACCAATCTATAAAAAAAATATGTAGGTTCCCTTGAGCCATACCCCAACATGTTCACCCAGAAGGACCTTATGCATTAAGCATAATGACCTACACAAGGACCTCAGCACATGGCAGAGGTACCTGAATCCTTTAACAACCCAATGTATTTAAGTGAAATGATAGTTTCATTTATTTAAAAAATGAAGCAATCCATAATTTAGAATCATATTCAAAAAATACGGTAACCGAATATTATGCAACAAACATATTGCTAATCAGAGATCAAACCTAAGGTATCCAGTAAATAAGATATAATGTCATTTGAAATATCCAATATCTACAGGAATTCAGTGTGAATCAGTTAAATAGATTTAAAACGATAATATACCACCATCGGGAACACACCTGTATCTTTTTGAGAAGTCTGATAAAGTAGTCTACTGATGGGTCTACCTATCACGGTTTACGGTAGTACTAGAACCTAAGTACCAAAGGAAATTCAATTACTATCCTAATATAAAGAATTATAAACTTATTTAAATAATTTATAGAAACCTACAAGTAACTCTCGAAGTACACAAATCGGGTGGATATGCTAGAAGAGAAGCACCAAATCTTGTCTACCATCGATCGAGAGAAACACGAGTACCTTCATAAAAATAATTTCTCAAATCAATTATATATTCAATATCCAATAATCATATTAAAATACTAGAACTATTAATGCATTTTTGGGTTTATGGGCTTATTTTAGGGTTTTCAAGTTAGAATTTGGCAAAATGGACCGCTAAATCTGACTTAAGACGTCAAAAAACCTAAAATATGACTTTTCAAAACAAGTTAATTTTTTTCAAATTCAAAGTCAACTATGGCCAAGGTAAAAGTCAAAGACAACTATGGTCAAAGTAAACGGTTCGATCAAAGTCAACGATTTGGTTTGATTTTGAGTGGAATCAGTTTGGGTTCACTTGATCCAGAACGGTTTGACTTGGTTCAATTTGACCAAATCAATTTTAGAGGGCTCTCAGTTGAGGACCTACCCCACGCACAATGACGGTACGTGACGGTACGTGCAGTTACCTAGACGACGATTAGGTTATCCTAACAGTCGAAAAAAAACTATTCACCAAATTTAACCCACCCTGACTCGGAAACATGTTAAAATCTATAATGAAAAATAAGTGGTTGGACAAATTGCCCACGATTGAGGGAGGAAATTACAAAGACTAGGGTGATCAAACTTCTTAGGTTTTGATCTAAACTGCCCTAAGAATACAGTGGCGACGACGGTGTGGTTCAACATCGACTAGATTGACCAGAAAATGACAAAAATAGTGGCTACCATTTTGGGCTCTGACGTGACTTTGAGGCACTCTCCACTATAAATGACAGTGTTTCTCAATGATTGGGAAGTTGGGCTTTGGTTGTGGGTTGAAGGCATTAACGTGGGTAACAATGATGTATTCCACGAACTATTGGTGCCTGCTTGGCAGTGCGAATCGGGGGTGGATTTAAAACGTTTAAGGATTGGTTTGATTTGGGGTATTTGGCTTGAGTTTTGAAATGGAGGAAAACTAATTTGAGGATTTAAAATATAATCTAAATATGTTAAAAAATTATATTATTTTATTTCCAAATAGGAGCCTAACTTAATTGGTATAGGTAGGAGTATCCATACAACATGACATGGGTTTAAATCACAGTTTCTACACTTTTATTATTTTTAGCTAAAAAATGGATGGTTAAATTCAGATTTAGGTCCCTGAACTACTTTGGATTTTAAAAACTAGCTAAAAATTTTCAAACTCTAACAATTTGGTCCTCATTAATTTTAAATTAAGGGTAAACTACATGAGACACCACCAAAGTTTAAGTGTTGTATAGTTTATACCAAAAAACTTTTAATTTTTCTAATTATAACATTGAACATTGATTTTCATTTCAATTATACAACTAGGCCTTTAAATTGTTAACAACTTATAATGAATTAACAATTCAATGGTGTAATTAAAACAAAAACCAAAGTTCAGTGCTATAATTGGAAAAATTAAAAGTTCGATGGTATTAAAGATATAACACTGTTAGCCATGTTGATAGCTATCAGCTAGGTCATCTTGTCGTTAATGAATAAACGATTCAGTGGTATAATTGAAACGAAAACAAAAGTTTAGTGCTATAATTGGAAACATTGAAAGTTCAGTGGTATAAACGATACAATGCCTAAAGTTTGGTGGTATCTAATGTAGTTTATCCATAAATTAAATATTATTAAGGGAAAACTACACAGGGGACCATTAAACTATGGTAAAAAATCATTTTGACCACCAACATTTCAATTTCGTAAATCAGACCACCCATGTTTTTAAATTGTTCAATCAAGCCACTATCCGTTAAAAAACTTACGGCGTGTCTGAAGTTGCATTTCCATGACCTTTTTATTTCATAAGACCACATCACAATGCCGCATAAGAAAAAAAATGTCCTCTCTTTGTTTCTATTTAAAGTAACCCTAAACTCCCTTATTTCAAAAACCCCCTTCTAAAAACCCTAAAGTGGTTACTACAATATAAGAAACAAAGAGTAAAGTCATGAAGGAAGAAGAAAAAAAGACTGAAAACAAAACATGGATGGACAAAATGCAAATTGTGTGCTTTTGTGGAGTTCGTTCAATGCTAACAACAGGATGGATCAACGAAAATCTAAGTAGGAGGTTTTGATGCTATTGAACTTATGAAAAGCGGGTTAGGGTTTTCAAATTTTTTTGCTACTATGATCCAACAGTAAATTTTGGTGAAAAAGTAATATTATTATTCTTCTAAGAAAGATTGGAGCAATGGAGCATATACATAGGAAATGCAAAATTCGTTGGAGTTTTACTTCTTTTGTTGTCTTCTTTGTGGGATTGATATCGGGAACTATACTCAATTAACTATGTTGTCACTTTTCTTGTCTTCTTTATGGGAGAGATTTAGGATTATAAGATGTGTTATAATGTTACTCAACATTGTATCTATTTTGTTATCTTTGTTTGTTGTTTTGTCAATGTTGTGCTTTAAGTATTAATGAAATGTTAAAGTTGTAAGTTAAATTTATATTTTTCTTACAAAAGAAAACATACAAAAATATCATTGCATTCATTTCTAGACCAATATTGACATACATCACTTGTTTGGCCAATATACATAAACAAAAATGACATTTGTAAACCAATTCCTTGAGCATGTAAGAGTTATTTTCAGTTATCAACAAAAAACCTAATAGAATAAATTGATCAAAACATGATGGTCAAATGTATGTGAACTGCACTACTAAAAAACATTCAAACAAAAGGTCTATGCTACCAAAAAAATCAAGTATTACTCTTATACCTCTTTCAAGATGATTGCTTGCATAAAAATCAGACTCATGTGAACAGTGGGGATTGGCATCTATCTAATAGTGTAGCCTTGTGAAAGTGGTTGTGGCCTTGGAGATGATTGGGTGATAAAAGAATATTGAATCATGTGGACAGTCGGGGTGGGCATCCATATAATTGTGTAGCATTTTGAAGATGGTTGTGGCCTAGGATTGGTTCTTTGATTTCACATCCCAATTTGATTTGGTGTTGAAGATTGTTAATGGGGAGATAGCTGACTGACACATGTATCCTGAGTCATGTGGATAATGGGGGTGGACACCCATCTAATTGTATAGCCTTGTGAAGGTCTTTGTGGCCTCGAACTGGTTGTTTCATTTTACATCCCAACTTGATTTGGTGTTGGAGCTTGATTTGTTCTTTTAAACTGCAATAAAAAAATTCAATTGAAAAAAATAATCCAAGACAAATTCAATCAAAAACAATTCAACTATAACAAAATTGTCTCAAGTATTACTTACTGACAACTTCGATCTTCTTACAGTAAATATCTGTTATAGGGGCCTGACATTGCCACCAACTTGACCCTTGCATGTTATTTGATTATGTCCAGACCTCCCACAATTCCATCAAAAGAGTTTAACACCCCTCTTTGTCACTCTACCAATCTAAGATAGTGCTTCATCTACCACTCTTCTTCTATTCTTATGTGGTCTTCTTCATCCACTATTTCAATAGGAGTCTACTGATTAGGACCTCTTATTGGGTTGATGAAATGGGTGTAAATGTCAATTTCGGTTTTCATTATGTAGCATTGATCGACAAATGTTTATGGCCTCTCATGATTCATTACTATGACAAAAATTGCATGGACACAAGGAATGCTTGTGCTAAAATTAGTAATTGTAAAAATATAGAAAAAAATTAAATTACCATTATATTAATAAATAATTAAATTAATATGTTAGTTTCCATTTTCTATAAGAACAAGTTTTAGTTTCAATGTTAAATCAATTTTGATTTGAAAGACCTCATGAAACTTGGAATGTTGGTCCACTAACATGAATGGGCAAAAAAATTTACAATACAAAAAAAAACAGTTAGAATTCTACTAAAAAACATATAACGAAAACAATATGCAATAATTATATCCCAATTTTCTTGTGATATTGTATTGCATTGCTTATTTTGAATTCTAGGGCATAGAGGCCCAGAAAACTTATTAGTTTGACCCTTTTTTGCAAGTCTTTGCATCAGCATTATTCTAATGGACTCCACCAATGTAATAATTTGTTTGTCTCTAGCTTCCTATATCAATTAATCATAAAATGAAAAAAAAAAATATTAGACTACATTAAAAAATGTATTTTTAAATAAAATTGTTATTTTGTTATATTCACCTTATTGAAACACTCACAAAGATTGTTTAGCAGCATGTCTGACTTGGCTCTAAAAGAGAGATGTGACTTTGACAATTGTTGAGGATCTTTCTTTGACAGCCACTTGTGTCCTGTCCTTGAAAAAAATTTCATGGCAAATTTATATTGATTACAATCTTTATAAACATAAACACATGTAAAATACATATTGGAACTCCCTTCTCTCCCTTCTATGGCAAATCAAAACTTCCTAATATATGTTGCCCTAGCAACCATCCACATTTGGTCCTTCAAATTTTTCCCATTTTGATGATCATTAGTCTTAAAATTTTAATATAAGTGTCTCACATCTGCATCAGGGTAGAATTCTGTCACTACTTCCATCAGCCCTTACACACACCAAAATAAAATATTATAAAGTAAAATTGAACTGATTTATAATAAACATAAATTTAAAAGCATTAGAATAAATACCTTTTGTCTATAAGTCATGAATGTTAATCAATGAGAATTTTTTAACTCCAAATCATTACCCAATAATTCTAAAAACCAGCACCAAGATAATTGATTTTCACTCTCTACAACTGTAATTGCTAAAGGATAAATAGAGTTATCTGCATCAACCCCCAATAATAGCTAGCAGATAACCCCCATAGTATCCCTTTAAGTGACACCCATTTAGATTTATAATGGGCCTACATCCTTCTTGGAAGCCATCCTTCATTGATTGCAAAGCCTCTTGAATACTCTCTCATCCAAGTCACATGTAGTGGTTGTCCCTAGATTTATGTACATAAGCTCACTTAGGTAATTATACAACTTGGTGTACTATTATTAATGGTTACAATACATCTTTTCAAGGGCTATGCACTTAACTCTAGAACACTTGGATGTAGATACCATGATGTCACAGTCATTACGCAGAACTTGTTTAAGCGATTTAATAGAGTAATTGGGATCAACATGGAATGCTTCTAAATATCGTTTTACTATTCACTTAGTAGTTATATTAGCATTTTGAAACCCCTTCATACATGTATGTTCATCATTCAGTGATTAGTTTGCCAAGTGGCATCATTAGGTGGTATCATTAGGAGCTTTAAGGCTAATTGGAGAGGCCCATAAAACCCAAGGATAACTTGCCTTATATCTATCTTGTATTCTTTTATTTTCATTTCTTCTAAACATAACATTGTATATATTTTTCATACCATACATTATAATTACTTGTCTTAATATTATCTTGTTATCAAAGATCAATCTAACCTTTAATTTAGGGTTTGAAATATTTGTAGTATTACTAAATTTAGGGTATCTAGTCTTATTATGTGGACCATTAGAATCTAGCTCATTTGCACTATATAATGAGTCAGAATGTCCATTCTCATAGTCACTCACAAGCCTCATTTCATCACTATCCAACCCAACATTCACATTCTCATTACAAACTTCATTTTCTAAATTTTTAAAATTATTTTCACTATTAGTAAAGTTAGATTCATTATTGCTTGACTGTGAGTCTTCATACTCAAAATCTTTTCCTGAATCTAACTCTGACTATGACTCTATCCAAAACCTCAGATGGTTCGACATCATTAATTTTAGGTTCAACATCATTATTTTCAGTTTCAGCATTATTAATTTTAGGTTTAGCATGCTCATCACATTGTTCATTATATTCATTGTCTCATATAATTTCTTCCAAATAAATGTGAACATATTGGTAACTAGGTAAATCTCTTAACCATTTCAAGTATATCATTGTCAATTAGGAGTGGTTTTACCTCTAGTGGATTATATGACACTTGTCAATATGCCTTAAGAGTATAGATAATTCCTAATTTGATTATCATATCTGTAAATGTAAACAAGGACATTTCATCAGCATCTCAATTATAAAAGTAATCCACTAGTATGCCAGTGTATTCCAGCCTTGGTCTCTTAAAGAAAAAAAAACATGATGTATTACAGTTGTAAATTTTCCAGAATTCAAATATGTTAAAAAAAATTATCATTATTATTCAAATGATTAATTAATATGTAACTAAAACTAAATATACTAATAATATGTATCATAAGAGACAATTTTTTTGTGTTAAAAACAAACAAAATGCACAAAACATGTGGGGGACCATATTCAAAATACTATACTAATAGCAACACATAACATGTTGGGGACCAATATATAGAAAAGTTAAATATTTGAACATGTGCACTACAAAAGTGATATGAACATACAAATATAATATGTGACAAAAATAACATGCATATTCTCTCTAATTAATGTAGGTGACCGAGTCTTTATGACAAATCACCATGGAATAAGATTCTCAGATTTAGCCGTAAAGGCAAGTTGAGTTTGAAGTTTAGTGGACCTTATCAGATTCTACATCGAGTAGGACCCGTTGCATATCAACTTGAGTTACCGCCTTAGTTGGAGTGTATTCACAATGTTTTCCATGTCTCTATGTTAAGGAGTTACCGATATGATCTGTGTCATACTATATCTATTGAGAATATTGAGATAAGGCTTGATATTAGTTATGAGGAGGAGCATATTCGATTCTCTCCTATGAGGATCGAGTTATGTGAAGCCGACACATACCAATGGTTAAGGTTTTATGGAATAACTGTGGCCTTGCGGAGGCAAATTGGGAGACTTAGGAGTCTTTGAAATAGTAGTTCCCTCATCTTTTTCGTCAGGTAAAATTTCGAAGACGAATTTTTCTTAAGGGGAGAGTTGTAACATCTCAAATTTTGGGGCTAAATTAAGGAATTTTAAAACTTTTGTTCTTATGTAAGTGTTCTAAAGAGTGTGAGGACTTGTATCGTAGTGTACCCAAAAGTTTAAGGTTAAAACCCAAAACCTTTATTTCAATTTTCTTTTATGTTTTTTGAAATTGCTTTTGTTGTTGTGTCTCTCTCATTCTATCTATAATTTGTTTTTGGTTTTTCTTTAATTTGTTACTAACCGTGTGGTGGTGTGCGACACCTCTCACACCATTGCGTTTGTTTCATTGACCTTGTTCATTTGGTGTCCTTGGATTCTCATTCTCTATCATAGTTTGCAATCGATGACCATTTGAATATTTAGGCTTTGTAAAATCCCAATCTCCGATGATCTTTTCGGGAAATCGACGTTTGTAAGTGACTCCCAGTGCTTTAAAATATTTTTATGCATATTTTATGCATTTTTTGCAATCGAAAGAGGCCTCACGCATCGCTGTGCGAGAGTGGGCTTCGTCCTGGTAGTTTAAATAGTGACTCAGTTCCCTGAACTAGTTTAACCTGACCCATTGACTGAACCGAACCGTTGATTGAACCGAACTGTTGATTGAACTGGACCAGTTGTTAGTTGACTTTTTCTAAGGCCATTACCTTTATGTTTTTTGATGTCCTGAGTCCGTTTCTGCAGTCTGTTTTGCTAAATTCTGACCTAAAAGACTCATTTTGCATAATTTATTGCTTAAAGTCTTAATTATGTTAAGTAAATTATAAGGTTTTGGACTCACTATTTGTTATTATTTTCTAAAGGTGACCTCGAGACTCTGCATCGCTCTCCGATAGATCTTGATTGTCCTCACTTAGCTCAGTTTGGTTCCGCACATTCATCTCAATATTTGCATAAAATGTTGCTAAGTGGTTTAATGGTTCATTTCTGTTTAGATGAATGGTTTTATACTCATGGGTGATGTGTTATATTTAGGTCACAATTCCGCATGACCTAGTATTATTGTTCGTGGAAGCGTAAGACTTAGCTGGTAGTGTTTAGCAGCTATAGGTGTGTCCCCTTTACCCGAATGATACCTTTAATAAATTTTATCCTGTCACACTATATGATATTATTGGTAAGCATGATTGTATTTTGATTATGATGATCTGAGTTATGTCTGATTTTCGATTGTGATTGTATCATTTTTGAACTGTATATTAATGCATATATGATTATGCATGGGATTATATCCCAATCTTGATTCTTCATTAGATTAAATCCCCATCTTGTTTCTATTTGGGATCCTTTTTGAAGGGCTATATCCCCTATTATGATTTTTTATTTTGCATGTGATCCTCTATGGAGGGCGATATCCCCATTCTGATTCTGACTGTGATCTTCTTCGGAGGGCTACATCCCTATCCTGATATTCTGTGTTTTGATTTGGGTACCTTTTGAAAGGTAATGTCCCTATTCCATTTTATCCACGGTGAAAGGTTAAATTACATGCATTTTCTATTTTGACAATATACTGATAATGATCAACTGGATTGTTTATGCTTGTGTTATAATTTGCATTTATGACATAACTTAATTGTTTATAGTTTATTGATAATATTTGTTGTATGTAAAGGACGCACTAAGCTCTATAGCTCACTTTTTACTTTATGTTTTTTCAGATATCTCAGACTTTTAGGTTTTTCGACTCTTGCTTGGAAGATATACTAGTAGCATTATTCCCTATATATTATATGAACGTTTTAAGACTATGCTTCTATTTTCATTATTCGTTTATACTATTATTATTATATTTGGGATTTTGAGATATTGCATCTTTTCTTATTTTGAACTTTGCTCTTGGATTATACTTTGACTCATAGACTCTTATTTATGTTTTCTAACTGTACATTTTGTTATTTAAAAGTTGCATGATTTTTGATGATCTGAATTGGTGTGATTTGCAAGATTCGGTCGTAATGTTCAGGTCGGGTCTAGGGAGTTACAAAGTACACACTTACAAAGGAAAATCATATAATACAATGTTGAAATAATTAACTAAAATACTTGATAGAGACAGAGAATACACACCTATTGAATACTAAAAAAATTAGAGACAAATAACTTAAAAGAGATGAGAGGTAAGACACACACCTTTATCCAGTTCCAAAATTTATCGAACTTCCATACGATGTTTTACTTGTGGTTTGGTGTGATATTCGATTCAATACGATCACATCTTACAATATTATTTCGTGTATTAATGTCCTCGATTGAATTCGCATTACAGAACAAAAATACTATTAATAATCCATATTTTCTATTATTATTCACTTATTAAAATAATAATTAAATTATTATTTCCCTCTTAATTTCATTCGAAAACTATGATATATCCCAAATTAATTCACTACCTCATATTTCTTGACCATTTTATTATATATAGTTTATATATTTACTATTTCCCCTTTCAAAAGAAATACCCGAAACAGTCGGGGCACTGAACAGGCAATTACCAGGGGATGTAGAAGACCATTGAGCAACCATTCACCGAAGATAGCTCTTTAGAGACGACCAGCCACTATGATGAACGATGCACCAATCAAAAACCATCATATACGAAGATCGACAATGAAAACCACTGAAATCATCTCAAATAATGAACAGAAAATAGAAGCATTATATCTTATCCTACCATTAATATTTTTCGACGGTAGCGTGTGATTCTAACAACGTTAACAAAGGGGGCAATAGGTAATGACACACTATCCCACAAAAATAACAATTACTATCAACGACAGCAAGCCAGACTCAAACATGATAACTGAGCTACGGCAACGGAATCAGGGCGAAGCAGACGAACATGCAAACTTTTAGGTGATGATGTCAACAATGAAATCCAATCAAGATGGTAGAGCGGCGGCGGTACTAAGATTATTCACTCTTTTCTTTGGTTTCCCTCCTGATTTTCCAGGGTTTTGCCATGATTAATTTGGACTGACCCGTGCTATACATCTAAATTTGATGGGTGAGTCTTCGAATGAAAATTTTCTGCGTACACAAGGACTCAGACTCCATTATAGCAGTTGAACCCCTTCTTTTTGTCTTTGATTTTTACTTGTTTCTTTCACTAATAATATTAAATCCCTTAATGAATGTTTCCCATCTTCAATTCACATTTAATAGCTAATAAAACAATGTTCCCTCATTAAAACGGCAAAATGTGGGAAGGTTTTATTTTATATGCTTTTAATCCTTTCAACTTCAAAAGTTGCTTATAAAAATTAATGGTTCTCTCCATCACAACGGATATGATAGCTAGATGGTTGCACGTGCATCAATTATGTAGAAGGCCACAAGTTAAAGCCCCGATTAACATGTGAACTCTTGTTTTATATCTACTCCAATAGTTACACTTAACATTTATCAAAAAAGTCTTAAATCTAATTTGTTGCATTGTCTTGATGGTAAGGAAGGTATAAAATTAAATACCTTCAAGATCCGATAACTTAGTCAAGACTTCTAGACCAAATTTTAGGGCTTTACAAACAGAGACGAAGCCATGATTGAACTATGAGGTGGCAAGTTGTCTAACTTAAAATAAATAGGGTCCTAAAATTAAATAAACCATAAAAATTAAGATATTAAGGGTTTAATTTCATTAATTTTAAAATTCAAAGGTCTTAAAATGTAATTAAACCAGACAAATTTGGGATTAAGGCTTATTTCTATAAACTATAAAAATGAAAGTTTCCTTAAAAGCAATAATACCAAAAACATTTAGGAGGGCCAAGGACTTAATTGCAATGATTTCAAAACACCAATAATTAGATCATGAAAGTTGGGTGGCATTGCTCCTCCCACTTATCACTTGGGTTCGTCCCTGGTTACAAAGCCTAATCATAATTGGAATAGGTTTGTATATTTAAAAGAGAGATAATTATTGTAATTATAAAACTCTATTAAAATATACATTTATGTGATAGAACCTAATCTTAGTTGAAATAAGTTTATATATTTAAAAGAGAGATAATTATTATAATGATCAAGCTCTATTAAAATATACAAATGTATATGATTTGTTATCAACGAGACACTTTCCTAGGTACTTTTGTTATAGAAAATTACATACTCATACATTCAAACATTACATTATTAAAATTATAGGAATGTTTATCATTAATTTAGTTGATTAAAAAATAAAATAATATTTTAAATGGTAATTAACATTATAGGAATGTTTGTCTATTCTTTTATGTCAAAACATGTACTCTACTCTTCACCTATAATCGTTCACTTAATACTTCTTTTATAAGAGAAAAGTTTTTGGTCCTGACAAAGTTGTTTATATTGCTAACCATTTTGCCAATTCAACATTTTAGTTTTGTAGTATTGTTTACAGTTTGAGTTTAAAAACAATTTACGGTCATATAAATTTTCTATCATATAAAAGATCCCAGAAACTCAACTTCTCGCCTATTGTTAAGTGCATACTCTTTTTTGTTTTTGTACTCAATTTTCGTTGTTAATATATAACCATCTGATATCTAGCATCTATCGTTCATGGCAAGAATGTGCTCGTATTATTGTTGAAGTTCAAGGAAGTGTGTTCAAGTCATTCGAATATGAGAGTGAAGCAAAGGAAGCCTTAAACAAGTATCAAGGAAAAGAAGTTGAAGTCGAAACTGATATTGAACAAGTTCATACAAATATAATATATGCTTTTATTTTAGGTTATATTACTGGTGTTAAGTGTTGTAAAAATTATCAGTAAATTTTGTGTATGTGATAAGAAAACAAGATGGAGTTAAAACTAAAACTAATATTGAACAAGTTTCTATAGATATCATATATGCTTTTATTTTAGGTTTCAATATTGGTGTTAAGATATGCGAAAATGATATCTGATCTATTGCTTTAAATTAAATTTTAGAAATCATGACATCAAGGTGAGTATTAATGATTAAATTATAGGGTTCTTAAAAATAAATTTTGTTTTGTAGATTTTTTTAATTCCAAATAATGAGAGAACAAAACCATTGTAACTTTTGTAAGCAATGTTTTGATTGTTTAAATAAAACCAAAATGTAAATTAATCAATATTTAGACTTCATTTTTACTGAGGAGATAATCAGAATGATACATTAGCAGAAGAAACAAGCAATATTACTAAAAAAACAAAATAACATATGAATTTTGATAGTTCAATAAAGAAATAAAAATACTTTTGGTGAAGGTGTTATCCCCATCTCCAAAATATTTGCATTGATGGTAATATCCACATCTCCTGTATAGATGAAAGTTCTGGCATTACCTTATTGAGAGAAAGAAGTAACCAAGTTATCATAAAACTTGGCAGCAGAGGATTACCTATCCCCGTCATAAAACCTTATAATCAAGTTTTCATCATTAATTGTTGAAAGTTTGGGCTCGAGAGCTTTCAACCTTCTTAGCATGAAGTGAGATGCATGCTTGAAGCTCAAGTAGACTCATCAGAATATTGATGATAAATTCGACTTAAAAGTTGTAAGTAACCATTTTTTCACTTAAAAACAATTCTATGTGAATTTTGGAATCTCAAAAACATCCTTTAATTCCATTTGTCAGATTGGAGCATGTATGATGATTACATTTAAGTATATATCAAATTAGAGTTTTCATGTAAGAAAATCCAACAAGCATTTTGCCTATCATATTTCCTATGCAATTTGATCTATTGATTAGTCAATTATTCGTATCATTCTTTCACGCCTTTTTAATTACACTAGAATGCATCAAGAACCACATTCATCATAAAATATTCAAACATATATCATTATATCATATCATACTCGTCATTTATACATAAAGAACCTTTACTTCGTAACTCTATATATATATGCCATTCTAATATGGAAGTCAGCAAAATTATACTTCTAAATTGATGTGTTTTGCCATGTTGGTTGACGTGGAGACTATAATATCAACGCTTGAAATCATTCTTTCATCCATAAACAACTCTATGTATTTTTTGTCTTATTAAGTAATTTGTGTATTATTTTAGAATCCTACTACTATATCATAAAAAAATATATGTGATCAAAAGAGAAAAACTATCAATTTTATCATTTAAAATTTCTCGAACATTATTTTTTAATACACAAATCAAAATATGCATCATAAGTTATATGAAGTACTAAAATAATATACATAAATAGGAAATAAAACAAATACAAGCATCACGTGAATAAAAAGCTCATTAAAATCAATCTTTAAAAAGAGGAAAAACCGAGGAATTGGATTCCAGATAATAGGTTTCTTGAAATCATAATCATTAAACAACTCTCTTCAAATACTAATATGTCTTAGCAAATAATAAATTTATTATCAACAAAGTCGTTGTAGTATAGTGGTGAGTATTCCCTATCATGTGGGTGAATGTGTTCGATCCTTGGCAACAATGTCAATTTTAATTTTCCCACTTCTCATTTAAGTGGAAAGAAAAGGCAATGAAAACTAAAAATGAAATAAAATAACAATGGCATCACCCGGACTAGAACCGAAGACCTTCAGTGTGTTAGAATGACGTGATTACTAACTACTCCACAACAGCATGTAGCAATACAAAATTATACCATTATATTGAATTGTTAAACATCGTATAAGAGGAAAAAAGCAGAGTATGAAATTGAGCACCTCAGCTTCTAATGATATCCTAATACAAATCACCAAAAATCCTATGACTGCAATTTATAAACAAACAATAAGAAATACAGTTGGAGTTGCAAAATACATAGAACTAATGGATATTCTTGTTATGAAGTTGTATTAACTTTATAAGAAGGAAAGAAGAGATTGTGCTTTCCTAGTAATCTCAACATAATACAAATGACTATCAAGTGATAAACGCATACCTCATATAACATCTATTAATATAATCCAAAACTATATGTGCATTTATGTAGAATTTCACTAAAACGAACAAGAAAATTATTTGAATGATTAAAATAACTTTTAAGACACTTATATTGCATTAAAAGCCTACTACTATATCATTAATAAAATATATTTGATTGAAAGAGAAAAACTATCAATTTTATCATTTAAAATTTATCGTACAATATTTTTGACATACACAAATACAAGTATCACATGAGTAAAAATTTCATTAAAATCAATCTTTTTAAACAAGAAAGAATTGAAGAATTGAATTTTAGATAATAGGTAACTTGAATTAATAATCACTAAACAACTCTCTTCAAATACTAATATGTCTTAGAGCGAATAATAATTCTATTAACAACGAAGTTATATTATAGTGGTGAATATTAATAATAAATGTACAATGGTACAAAAAGAAGAAAATAGTCAATCCTCCTTATGCCAAGTCTAACAGCGTACGATCTGTTAATATCTGAAAGGGGTAAAATTAAAGAGTGAACTGAAAAGCCTAGTGTGTTCTTTACAATGTATAAAACATATATATTAAAACATCTGTAGTAGTTCAAAAAAACATTTTAATATATATGAACTACCACCAATCGATAAAAAAATATGTAGGTTCCCTTGAACCATACCCCAACCTGTACACCCAGAAGGACCTTATGCATTAAGCATAATGACCTACACAAGGACCTCAGCACATGGCAGAGGTACCTGAATCCTTTAACAACCCAATGTATTTAAGTGAAATGATAGTTTCATTTATTTAAAACATGAAGCAATCCATAATTTAGAATCATATTCAGAAAATACGGTAACCGAATATTATGCAACAAACATATTGCTAATCAGAGATCAAACCTAAGGTATCCAGTAAATAAGATATAATGTCATTTGAAATATCCAATATCTGCAGGAATTCAGTGTGAATCAGTTAAATAGAATTAAAACAATAATATACCACCATCGGTAACACATCTGTATCTTTTTGAGAAGTCTGATAGAGTAGTCTACTGATGGGTCTACCTATCACGGTTTACGGCAGTACTAGAACCTAAGTACCAAAGGAAATTCAATTACTATCCTAATATAAAGAATTATAAACTTAATTAAATAATTTATAGAAACCTACGAGTAACTCTCAGAGTACACAAATCGGGTGGATATGCTAGAAGAGAAGCACCAAATTTTGTCTACCATCGTTAGGGAGAAACACGAGTACCTTCATAAAAATAAGTTCTCAAATCAATTATGTATTCAATATCCAATAATCATATTAAAATACTAGAACTATTAATGCATTTTTGGGTTTATGGGCTTATTTTAGGGTTTTCAAGTTAGAATTTGGCAAAATGGACCGCTAAACCTGACTTAGGACGTCAAAAAACCTAAAATATAACTTTTCAAAACAAGTTAATTTTTTTCAAATTCAAAGTCAACTATGGCCAAGGTAAAAGTCAAAGACAACTATGGTCGAAGTAAACGGTTCGATCAAAGTCAACGATTTGGTTTGATTTTGAGTGGAATCAGTTTGGGTTCACTTGATCCAGAATGCTTTGACTTGGTTCAATTTGACCAAACCAATTTTAGAGGGCTCTCAGTTGAGGACCTACCCCATGCACAATGACGGTACATGACGGTACATGCAGTTACCTAGACGACGATTAGGTTGTCCTAACGGTCGAAAAAAGCTATTCACCAAATTTAACCCACCCTGACTCGGAAACATGTTAAAATCTATAATAAAAAATGAGGAAAAGTGGTTGGACAAATTACCCACGATTGAGGGAGGAAATTACAAAGACTAGGGTGATCAAACTGCTTTGGTTTTGATCTAAATTGTCCTAAGAATAAAATGGCGACGACGGTGTGGTTCAATATCGACTAGATTAACCAGAAAATGACAAAAATAGTGGCTACCGTTTTGGGCTCTGACGTGACTTTGAGGCACTCTCCACTATAAATGACAATGTTTCTCAATGATTGGGCAGTTGGGCTTTGGTTGTGGGCTGAAGGCATTCACGTGGGTAACAATGATGTATTCCACGAATGATTGGTGGCTGCTTGGCAGTGCGAATCGGGGGTGGATTTGAAACGTTTAAGGATTGGTTTGATTCGTGGTATTTGGCTTGAGTTTTGAAATTGAGGAAAAATAATTTGAGGATTTAAAATATAATCTAAATATGTTAAAAAAATTCTATTATTTTATTTCTAAATAGGAGCCTAACTTAAATGGTATAAGTAGGAGTATCCATACAACATGACATGTGTTTAAATCACAGTTTCTACATTTTTATTATTTTTTAGCTAAAAAATGGATGGTTAAATTTAGATTTAGGTCCCTGAACTACTTGGCATTTTAAAAACTTGCTCATAATTTTCAAACTCTAACAATTTGGTCCTCATTAATTTTAAATTAAGGGTAAACTACATGAGACACCACCAAAGTTTAAGTGATTTATAGTTTATACCACAAAACTTTTAATTTTTCTAATTATAACATTGAACGTTGATTTTCATTTCAATTATAAAACTAGGCCTTTAAATCGTTAACAACTGATAATGAATTAACAATTCAAAGGTGTAATTGAAACAAAAACCAAAATTCATTTCTATAATTGGAAAAATTAAAAGTTCGATGGTATTAAAGATATAACGCTGTTAGCCATGTTGATAGCTATCGGCTAGGTCATCTTGTCATTAATGAATTAACGATTCAGTGGTATAATTGAAACGAAAACCAAAGTTTAGTGCTATAATTGGAAAAATTGAAAGTTCAGTGGTATAAATGATATAATGCCAAAAGTTTGGTGGTATCTGATGTAGTTTATCCTTAAATTAAATATTATTAAGGGAAAACTACACAAGGGACCATTAAACTATGGTAAAAAATCATTTTGACCACCAACATTTCAATTTCGTCAATCAAACCACCCATGTTTTTAAATGGTTCAATCAAGCCTTTATCCGTTAAAAAAGTTATGGCGTGTCTGAAGTTGCATTTCCATGATCTTTTTATTTCATAAGACCACATCACAATGCCACATAAGAAAAAAAGTATCCTCTCTTTGTTTCTATTTAAAGTAACCCTAAACTCCCTTATTTCAAAATCCCCCTTTTAAAAACCCTAAAGTGGCTACTACAATAGAAGAAACAAAGAGTTAAAGTCATGAAGGAAGAAGAGAAAAAGACTTAAAACAAAACATGGATGAACAAAATGCAAACTGTGTGCGTCTGTGGAGTTCGTTCAATGCTAACAATAGGATGGATCAATGAAAATCTTCGTAGGAGGTTATGATGCTATGGAACTTATGTAAAGGGGGTTAGGGTTTTCAAATTTTTTTGCTACTATGATCTAACAGTAAGTTTTTGGTGAAAAAGTAATAATATTATTCTTCTAAGAAAGATTGGAGCAATGGAGCATATACATAGGAAATGCAAAATTCTTTGGAGTTTTACTTCTTTTGTTGTCTTCTTTGTGGGATTGATATCGAGAACTATACTCAATTAACTATGTTGTCTTCTTTTCTTATCTTCTTTATGGGAGAGATTTAGGATTATAAGATGTGTTATAATGTTACTCAACATTGTATCTATTTTGTTATCTTTGTTTGTTGTTTTGTCAATGTTGTGCTTTAAGTATTAATGAAATGTTAAAGTTGTAAGTTAAATTTATATTTTTCTTACAAAAGTAAACATACAAAAATATCATTGCATTCATTTCTAGACCAATATTGACATACATCACTTGTTTGGCCAATATACATAAACAAAAAAGACATTTCTAAACCAATTCCTTGAGCATGTAAGAGTTATTTTCAGCTATCAACAAAAAACCTAATAGTATAAACTGATCAAAACATGATGGTCAAATGTATGTGAACTGCACTACTAAAAAACATTCAAACAAAAGGTCTATGCTACCAAAAAAATCAAGTATTACTCTTATGCCTCTTTCAAGATGATTGCTTGCATAAAAATCTGACTCATGTGAACAGTGGGGATTGACATCCATCTAATAGTGTAGCCTTGTGAAAGTGGTTGTGGCCTTGGAGATGATTGGCTGGCAAAAGAATATTGAATCATGTGGACAGTGGGGGTGGGCATCCATATAACTGTGTAGCCTTGTGAAGATGGTTGTGGCCTAGGATTGGTTCTTTGATTTCACATCCCAATTTAATTTGGTGTTGAAGATTGTTGATGGGGAGATGGCTGACTGGAACAAGTATCCTGAGTCATGTGGATAATGGGGGTGGACATCCATCTAATTGTATAGCCTTGTGAAGGTCTTTGTGGCCTCAAATTGGTTGTTTCATTTTGCATCTCAACTTGATTTAGTGTTGGAGCTTGATTTGTTCTTTTAAAATGCAATAAAAAATTCAATTGAAAAAAATAATCCAAGACAAATTCAATCAAAAACAATTCAACTATAACAAAATTGTCTCAAGTATTACTTACTGACAGCTTCGATCTTCTTACAGTAAATATTTGTTATAGGGGCCTGACATTGCCACCAACTTGACCCTTGCATATTATTTGATTATGTCCAGACCTCCCACAATTCCTTCAAAAGAGTTTAACATCCCTCTATGTCACTCTACCAATATGAGGTAGTGCTTCATCTACCACTCTTCTTCTATTCTTATGTGGTCTTCTTCATCCACTATTTCAACAGGAGTCTACTGATTAGGACCTCTTATTGGGTTGATGAAATGGGAGTAAATGTCAATTTGGGTATTCACTATGTAGCATTGATCGACAAATTTTTATGGCCTCTCATGATTCATTACTATGACAAAAATTGCATGGACACAAGGAATGCTTGTGCTAAAAAATAATTAGTAATTGTAAAATTATAGAACAAAATAAATTACCATTATATTAATAAATAATTAAATTAATATGTTAGTTTCCATTTTCTACAAGAACAAGTTTTAGTTTCAATGTTAACACAATGTTGATATGAAATACCTCATTAAACATGGAATGTTTGTCCCCCAACATGAATGGGCAAAAAAATTTACAATAAAAAAAGTTAGAATTCTAAAGAAAACATATAACTAAAACATAATGCAATAATTATATCCGTATTTTCTTGTGATATTGTATTGCATTGCTTATTCTGAATTCTAGGGCATAGAGGCCCAGAAAACTTATTAGCTTCACCCTTTTTTTGCAAGTCTTTGCATCAACATTGTTCTAATGGACTACACCAATGTAATAATTTGTTTGTCTCTAGCTTCCAATATCAACTAATCATAAAATGAAAAAAAAAATATTAGACTACATTAAAATTGTATTTTTAAATAAAATTGTTATTTTGTTATATTCACCTTATTGAAACACCCACAAAGATTGTTTAGCAGCATGTCTGACTTGGCTCTAAAAGAGAGATGTGACTTTGACAATTGTTGAGGATCTTTCTTTGACAGCCACTTGTGTCCTGTCCTTGATAAAAACTTCATGGAAAATTTAAATTGATTACAATCTTTATAAACATAAACACATGTAAAATACATATTGGAACTCCCTTCTCTCCCTTCCATGGCAAATCAAAACTTCCTAATATATGTTACCCTAGCAACCATCCACATTT
This sequence comes from Hibiscus syriacus, assembly GCF_006381635.1. Classification (NCBI taxonomy): domain Eukaryota; kingdom Viridiplantae; phylum Streptophyta; class Magnoliopsida; order Malvales; family Malvaceae; genus Hibiscus; species Hibiscus syriacus. The sequence goes on along the minus strand of NW_024062738.1, from coordinate 1,046,124 downwards.
GGTCCTTCAATTTTTCCCCATTTTGATGACCATTAGTCTTAAAATTTTAATATAAGTGTCTCACATATGCATCAGGGTAGAATTTTGCCACTACTTCCATCAACCCTTACACACACCAAAATAAAATATTATAAAGTAAAATTGAATTGATTTAAAATAAACATAAATTTAAAAGCATTAGAATAAATACCTTCTGTCTATAATTCATGAATGTTAATCAATGAGAATTATTTAACTCCAAATCATTACCCAATAATTCTAAAAACCAGCACCAAGATAATTGATTTTCACTCTCTGCAATTGTAATTGCTAAAGGATAAATAGAGTTATATGCATCAACCCCAATAATAGCTAGCAGATAACCCCCATACTATCCCTTTAAGTGACACCCATTTAGATTTATAATGGGTCTACATCCTGCTTGGAAGCCATCCTTTATTGCTTGCATATAAATATAAAGCCTCTTGAATACTCTCTCATCCAAGTCACATGCAGTGGTTATCCCTATATTTATGTACCTAAGCTCACTTAGGTAATCATACAACTTTGTGTACTTTTCTTAATGGTTACCATACATCTTTTCAAGGGCTATGCACTTAACTCTAGAACACTTGAATGTAGATACCATGATGTCACAGTCATTACGCAGAACTTGTTTAAGCGACTTAATAGAGTAATTGGGATCAACATAAAATGCTTCTAAATATCGTTTTGCTATTCACTTAGTAGTTATATTAGCATTTTGAAACCCCTTAATACATGTATGTTCATCATTCAGTGATTAGTTTGCCAAGTGGCATCATTAGGTGGTATCATTAGGAGCTTTAAGGCTAATTGGAGAGGCCCATAAAACCCAAGGATAACTTGCCTTATATCTATCTTGTATTCTTTTATTTTCATTTATTCTAAACATGACATTGTATATATTTTTCATACTATACATTATAATCATCACTCTTAATATTATCTTGTTAGCAAAGATCAATCTAACATTTAATTTAGGGTTTGAAATATTTGTAGTATTACTAAATTTATGGTATCTAGTCTTATTATGTGGACCATTAGAATCTAGCCCATTTGTACTACATAATGAGTCAGAATGTCCATTCTTAGAGTCACTCACAACCCTCATTTCATCACTATTCAACCCAACATTCATATTCTCATTACAAACTTCATTTTCTAAATTTTTAAAATTATTTTCACTATTAGTAAAGTTAGATTCATTACTTCTTGACTGTGAGTCTTCATGCTCAAAATCTTCTTCTGAATCTAACTCTGACTATGACTCTATCCAAAACCTCAGATGGTTCGACATAATTAATTTTAGGTTCAACATCATTATTTTCAGTTTCAGCATTATTAATTTTAGGTTTAGCATGCTCATCACATTGTTCATTATGTTCATTGTCTCCTATAATTTCTTCCAAATAAATATGAACATATTGGTAACTAGGTAAATCTCTTAACCATTTCAAGTATATCATTGTCAATTAGGAGTGGTTTCACCTCTAGTGGATTATATGACACTTGTCAATATACCTTAAGAGTATAGGTAATTCCTAATTTGATTATCATATCAGTAAATGTAAACGTGGACATTTCATCAGCATCACAATTATAAAAGTAATCCACTAGTATGCCAGTGTATTCCAACCTTGGTCTCTTAAAGAAAAAAACCATGATGTATTACAGTTGTAAATTTTCCAGAATTCAAATATGTTCAAAAATATTTATCATTATTATTCAAACAATTAATTAATATGTAACTAAAACTAAATATACTAATAATATGTATCATAAGAGACAATTTTTTTCTGTTAAAAACAAACAAAATGCACAAAACTTGTGGGGGACCACATTCAAAATACTATACTAATAGCAACACATAACATATTGGGGACCAATATATAACAAAGTTAAATATTTGAACATGTGCACTACAAAAGTGATATTAACATACAAATATAATATGTGACAAAAATAACATGCATATTCTCTCTTATTAATCATGTGGAGCCCACAAAAATTGATTCACTTATTTCATGCAAAAAGAGAAGAGTATCAATATCTCATTCATGCAAACACTCAACAAAATTATCATTATCAACAAAACTATCAACATGGATTGCTTAAACATTGTATTAGAAACATAGAGGCAGTAAACATATTATCAATATTTATTATTCATATATAATCAGTAAACATAATATGTTCAAAATTATTAACATAATGTCAATAAACATATATAATCAGAAACATATATTCTCAACATATAATCAGAAAAGATATATACTAAACACATATAACTAGTAAACATAAAATTAGTAAACACATATATTCACAGATATATTCAAAAACATATATTCACAACATAAAATCAGAAAACAAATATAATCAGAAACATATATTCACAACATAAAATCAGAAAACATATATCAACATAATATCAATAAACACATTTATTCACAGATATATAATCAGAAACATAAATTAGAAAACATATATAATCATTACATAATCATTAAAAGGTACATACTAAACACATATAATCAGAAACAACTTTATTCAAATACTAAACACATAACATCTCATTCGTTGAAACAAAGTATCTTTTAACAAAATTTACTAAACAAAATTTAGGGTTTTTAACAGAAGAAATTCATATAATCTTTAAAAGAAGAAGCCCCTAAACTTTTTCAAAATATATTCAAAACATATATAATAAACCTTTTTATCAGAAAACATTTTCAAAATATATTCATAAACATATATACTAAATCCCTAAACTTTTTAACAGAAGAAATCTCTAAATAATTTTTAATAAAAGAAACCCCAAAACCCTTTTAAACAAAAAAGTACCTAAACATATGTCTAGCATTTTTAACAGAAGAAAGTCTTAAACCTTTTTTTTGGAGAAGGGTTTTAAATTTTCTTTCTAAGGTTTTTTTAAAGAAGAAACTTCTAAACCCATTTTTAGCACTTACCATATCTCTTACATTTGAATCTTCTTCATCACGATGATAACTGATACCCATTAAATGAATCTTTGATCAAACCAGTTTTTAGCCCAAGAAAAAAACCCAAAATCTCTCTAATATTTCTCAAGAAAAAAACCCAGGGTTTACTCTCAGAATCTTTTTAACTCTCACTATAAAAAACCCAGCGTTTACCCCTAAACTATTTTAACTTTTAATTGTAAGAGAGTTGAGAGATTTCAACTGTCTGAGAATAATGAAAAGTGTTGAAGAAGAATGAACCCCAATTAAATGGGTTTTGTTTCAAAGAAGAAATTAAAAGTTTTATGTCTTTTCCAAATCAATATTAATCACAAGTGTCTTTTATTATTTCCAAGATGCCATTAATAATAATATAAATATCATTCACCTACCTCACCGTTAGTTTATAATAACCACATCAGACGCGTAATCAATTTTTTTACGGAGAGGCTTGATTGAACCATTTCAAAACTTGGGTGGTCTAATTGATAAAATTGAAACGTTGGTAGTCAAAATGATATTTTACCATAGTTTGGTGGTCTACCGTGTAGTTTACCCATAAATTAATAAAAACTAAAAATTGAAGATGTGACAAAAGAAGATATTGTGCTTTCTTAGTAATCTCAACATAATACAGATGACCAACAAGTAATACATGCATACCTCATATCACTTCCATTAAAATAATCTAAACTTGTGGGTGTTTTTACGTAGAATTTCACTACAATAAACAAGGAAATTATTTGAGTGATTAAAATAACTTTGAAGAACCTTGTTTTGTATTACAAGCCTACGACTATATTATAAATAAAATCTAAGTGATCGAAAAAGAAAAACCATCAATTTTATCATTTAAAATTTATCGTATTTATTTTTTATATACAAAAATGAGTATATGCATCATAAATTATACGAAGTACCAAAAATCATAAACATAAATAGAAACTTAAATAAATACAAGAATCACAAGAATAAAAAGTTCATTAAAATCAATATTCGACAAGAGAAAGAATTGAAGAATTTAATTTTAAGAAACTTGAAATCATAATCACTAAACAACTCTCTTCAAATAAAAATATGTCTTAGAGAAAATAATAAATATTACCAACAAAGTCATTGTAGTATAGTGGTGAGTATTCCTTCCTTTGATCCCTAGCAACGACGTTAATTTTAAAATTTCTTTCACTTTTCATTTTAATAAAAAAAGGCAATAAAAACTAAAAAATAAAACAAACAATATCCATCATCGACTTAAACTAGAGTCGTTAAAAGTGTTAGTCTGGCATAATAACCAACTATGGCATGACCCATGTACCAACAAATAACCATTATATTAAATTGTTAAACATTGTATGAGAGGGAAGAAACAAAGTATGAAATTGAGCACCTAAACTTCTGATGATGACATATTAATGGATTCTTGATCTGAAATTATATTTACCTTTATTGTAACCCCCTCAAACTTATTCGGGTGACCTGATCTGATCTGGAGTGTCACATTAGGGCCACTGGAGCAACCCACCGTAAAAATATCAGAAAAATAAACTTTTTATTAAAACACTTAAAATCATAAAATAATTTATAAATACAAAAGTAAAATTTATCAATATGTAGAAATAAAACAGATATTTGACTCAGATATAAAAACAAAATACAAGCTACATGCCCCCAAATCACATGCACTGTACTCCGCAAGCAACGCCGGTGAAACTCCCCTACTGACGTCGATAGTTGCACTGGTTCAATTCTCTTAACCTGAAAAGGTGAGTAACAGAGTGAGCTTTGGAAAGCTTATATTAGCTCATCACAGGGAGGGACTCGACCTTGGAGTTCCGGCTTAGAGAAGTACGATTGTAGTCTAGGGTCATGTGTTAACCAGACATCTTTTGACATTCGACTGACTGGTCTATCTAGAAAAATTTGACTCAACATAGCCTCTGATACCACTAAATGTAATACCCTTAGACTTATGCGGGTGACATAATCCGATCCAGAATGTCACATTAGAGCCACCGGAGCGGCCCACCGTAAAAATATTGGAAAATTAAACATTTTGGTAAAATGCTTAAAATCATAAAACAATTTATAAATACGAAAGTAAAATTTGTCAATATTTAGAAATAAAATAGATATCTGACTCAGATATAAAAACAAAATAAAAGCTACATGTCCCCTAATTACATTCACCATACTCTGCAAGCAACGCCAGTGAAACTCCCCTACTAACATCGATAGTTGCACTTGTTCAATTCTTTTAACCTGAAAAGGTGAGTAACAGAGTGAGCTTTGGAAAGCTTAGTAATACAATACTACCACTGATGCTACAAGACATGCAGATAAATGTAGAACAATAAAATTTCCTTATCAAATCATAAGAATACAATGGCGCGTGTAACAAAAATGGGGGTCGGTGACGTCGGTCGATTACTCCACTAGCATCCACACACCGTTCAGACCAAAATCAAACAAAAAAATCAACCAAAATAGAAAGAAAATTAACCAAATTATAAACCCAAAACTTACCCACGGTCGCCAGCGAGAACGACGATGGTGTTCTGACCCATGGGTCTGGTTTTACGAGAAACAAACCATAAACACATTGGTGACGACAATGAGGTGAGGCGATCACCGGATTGGCCAGAATCGAAGCTAAATCATGCAGCGGTGAAAGATGGTTTCGATGATGATTCACGACGGAAGAGGCTATTTTATAGTGAGAAATAATGGGGTTTTGGTCACCGATCAACGACGAGTCGAACGAGGGTAGCAACGGGCCAAATTTTTGCCGAACGGTGTGCCTTAGGGATACCGACGAGGTTTGATCGGGGGGAAATGTTATGGGGATTTATTTTTAAAAATTGGTGATTTTTGAGTATCCCTAAGTGAAAAGAGGGTTTATTTTTCTATATAAAAAAATAGGCAAATTCATGATTGAGTCCCTAAATTTCATACACTTTCCAAAACTGACTATAAGTTTTGAAAACTTATAATTTGACCCCTACATTGGGGTGTTACAATTCTCCCCTCCTTAAAAGAATTTCATCCTCGAAATTGATTCAAGTCACAGAAATACAAAAATAAAACTACCATTTGTTCTTCCATATCTTCAAGTAGCTTTTACATAAGTACTGGTCCTCTACTAATCCTTAACAAGATGGGTATATATTCTCGTAAGAACTCTCCCTCTTTCCAATAAAAGAATCAGAACAAATTTATCCTTGTTGAATAAATTCAACCTTGGTTACGAGATTAGATTCACAGAGTAATAACATATCTCGGTTTATTTCGGGAGTCGAGTCAGAATTTCTTGGATGAGTAACTCTCACATTACTCGTGAGACACTTTACAGAATTTGGACAAACATTATTGTATTCCTTTATGCATAGGTCAACCCCTACATATAGAAAACTTAGATTAGCTCATTACAGATAGGGACTCGACCTTGGAGTTCCGGCTTAGAGAAGTACGGTTGTAGTCTAGGGGCATTTGTTGTCCAGAATCTTTTGACCAACTGATCTATCTAGAAAATTTTAACTCAACCTAGGCTCTGATACCACTAAATTCAGACTTATACGGGTGACCTGATTCGATCCGGGGTGTCATATTAGGGTTATCGGAGCAACCCATTGTAAAAATATTGGAAATTAAATTTTTTATTAAAACACTTAAAATCATAAAACAATTTATAAATACAAAAGTAAAATTTATCAATATTCATAAATAAAATATATATCTGACTCGAATATAAAAACAAAATACAAGCTACATCCCCCTAATTACATGCACCTTACTCTGCGACCAACGCTAATGAAACTCCCCTACTGACATCGATAGCTGCATTGGTTCAATTCTCTTAACCTAAAAAGGTGAGTAATAGAGTGAGCTTTGGAAAGCTCAGTAATAAAATACTACCAGTGATGATATAGGACATGCAAATAAATGTAGAACAATAATTTTTTTTTCAGAATAAGCTAGGGTTTCCATAGATCATCGAATAAAAACCATGAGGATCTAGTTCATAGAAAAAATTCAGAGTATATTGTTTTTAGGAGATTGGAATAGGGTGTCCAATGTGTTCCAACCAAAACCAATGAAGAGATATAAATCTCTTTTAATGAGTGATCATTTAAAACATGTTTTCAAAACCTTAGTAGAACCCTCTGACCGAACACCGTTATATAATTACCATAACTGCATCCATAAGGGCTTACCCTAAGCACACAACAAAGGGAGCCAACCTAAGGGAATACGTTGGGCTCGAGAGTCTACCCAAGGTTCACCTTAGATCTTTAAGGATTTACCAGCTGGATCAGGGCTGAACCTCCATACTCCAGATTTCTACCCATATAAATTCCAATATAAATCAATTTTAACCGTAAATCATAGTATCTGGATCGTGATCCGATAATATATAATAATTTTGATAATGAAATAAACCATATAACTGATCTTAAGCTGTACACCATAAGTAGTCCCATGATTAACCCTAGGGAGTGCCTTGGGGCATGAGAGCCTACCCAATAAAGTTTATCGGGGCCTCAGAGATGTTAGAGTATGCCCAAAGACCAATCATATGATGATTGTAATAATAAATTTATTTACCGATTTTATTAAATAAAGGCATTGTCTCTATTATTTTCAGTTATATATATGTGTTTAACATAAACTGGAAGATAATAAAGTCCATATAATGATATAATTGTTATTATTAAAGGATCCCTAGTCAAGTATTATTATGATCATGGAAAATAATAATACACTTAAGACTAACATGTTATTGATTGATGACAATGAGTTGTCATTGACATAGAGATTTCAGAATTGATACATGATTATATTGTTAGAGAACAATGTATTGGATTGACCACAATGAGCATATATCTTGGATTATTATGTGACAGTCATAACATTGCTCATGGTGGTGACTATATGTATGACCCTCAGACTTGATATCAATATTATCCCAACATATATTGTTGTATGTTTTGATGCAGTTAAACAAGCTCCGTAACTGGTTGCTCTATAAAGACTGTTATTAAATATATCTAAATATATGTAGTGGGTGTATATGATTAAGATAGGATTTGTCCTTCCTACATAATAGGAAATATATCACAAGCCACTTGATTGAGTGAGACTAGAAACGGATGACCATGCTCAAATAAGTTGATATGAGATATCACAAACTATTCGTTAATTAAAGTCTACTCTAGATATCAAGAAACAATAGATGTGCTGTACAAGTGTGACTATTCCAAGACTTGTGCCTATTCTAGATATAAAGGACATAAGGATGTACTACATAAAAGAGTTAATCACCAAGATGATATATCAAATCATATTTTCTTGTAACTTTGGTGATAATGATATATTACTATATGTCACTCATTGTATGTAATATTAGAATTGTTCTAATAATTACTGTTAACGTTACAAGAACCTAAAAGGTCACACCTTAGGATTGAAGCGAGCAAAGATGTACAATTTGTTGCATGTTACTAAAATATATCTAGAGTTAATATATGTATGTTTGATATATATATGTTTTAATAATCCTGAATATTTAATTCCAATTAATTAAATAAAGTTTTAATTAAAATCCCTAATATGATTAGGGTAACTTGGATATAAAAGGAGGTGTAAGGTCTAGCAGCCCTTTTTTTAACAAACATAATCTTCAACTATTTTTCTGAAAAATAGTTTTGGGAAAAACAAATATTGCTCTCAATCAGATGAACTGAGTAGAGGCCGAGACGTGATTTCGTGTAGGCTTACGATTCAAACCGATTGACACCGCCATTAGCCACTGCTATCCTTGCTATTTTTCAAGGAACCCGCTGTAAGTATTCACAAATTTTCTTCCTGATTTTGGTTTATCATACTTGGATCGCTAGTTATATCGTCGAATTTTGTTTTCGATACGCTATAAGGTGAGCCGACGATCCCAATAGTGGTATCAGAGCCACTTGTATGATCCAAATTTGGGTTAAATTCTTGGTTGATGCGATATGTATGATATACATGTTCTAATTTTATAGTTTTTGGCAAATACGCATGATATCATTGTTCTATTCGATAACCGCCACGATTAAAATATTAATTTGTTAATCTATTTTTACAATCTATGTGTTACTGCAAGGATTTTACGAAATCTATATGTCAATTGCTGACATGATGATCCATGGGTGTGCGATAGTAGATCGCATTTGGAAGTGAAACAATGGTTATTCTGATGCATAAAACCTTTGGGATTAAAAGTCCCAAAAACATGATTATGTTGATAAGTGTTATCAAACCGTTAGGTTTTTCTATAGAATTAGAAGTATTGTTTTTCAAAAAATCCCATAGACCTCGCAAGGGGCTTCGCTAGTGAGACTGTCTAATTTTGTTTTCGCTGCGTCATGGGGCGAGCCTACGGTCCCAACAAGAGCATACCCAAGGGTCACCTTAGGTCTATAAGGATTTACTAGCTTGATCAGAGTTGAACCTCCATACTCCTGCCTACCCAGATATTTTCCAATAAAACAGTCAAGTAGTAACCAGTGAAATCAGGAAACCAAATTTCATAAATCAGTAAATTGCATGATTCCATAAATCAGGAACAATTCATATTTTCAATGAAAACCATAATCAGAGAACACATACCATGAAGCCATGGTTCTTAAGCAGTAAATCAATAAATTTATGTAAAAACGCATTTCCAAACATATAAAACAATCATGTAGTACATGGGGAACACACTAGATGATCCAAGAATTTTTCAGAAGCACTTAATAGTTATCAGGAAAACATGTAATTTATGTAATTTGATCAGATTCCAGGAACGATGTCCTATTGTAAGGGATCAATTAGTAATGGATCTAATCAGACATTTAAAGTTGATACTTTAAAATCCCGCATGATTCAGGTGTATCAGGAAGTTGTTCAAGAATATTTATACATAATAATTCTAAATTCAAATTTACTGAGAGTGATTCCATTACCCAAACAATCAGGGGTATTAAGGATTATACATTGAATGATCAGGATTTTATGTCCAATTTAAACAAATGGGGTATTCAGGATCATTTGCCTCGTAGTTACTTGTGTGTTCAGATATTACCGGAGTGATTCTATTATTCAAGAAATCATAGGCACTTTAGGCATTGGGTTCTTAAAGAATTCCTAGTGATTTGAGCTGATAAGGGAGAAACGAAGATTCATGGCCTTTACGATTTGTGTTGATCTATCGGAACATCGAGTTAACTCGAATTGTACAAGTCCCATGTAACACCCATAACCAATATAATTATACCTATACAGATTATAGATGTTATTCGAATTTCGAAAACCATTTCCAATTTCAAAAGTGATTTAAAATTTATTTTCTTAAAACGGTAAATGATATTATAAAATATCAATTCATATGAATTATGTTTCGTTATAACAAATTTATAACAAAAGAATTTTTTATGAATAGTAAACAGTGATCAGTAACAGTGTACAGTGGGGGAATCGGTTCTTGTTGCAGGGGAATCGGTACCTTTGTAGCATTCAGGAAAAATTTTAACGTTGGTACTGTTCACTACTACAGTAACTTCTAAAAAATACTTATAAAACTCATAAAATTTCAACCTTTCATCATATAAAATTTACCATTTTGTTTTCAAATTTATTCAACAAAACAATTTGAACATTATTAATTACATGCCACTAACTAAATCAAATTCCATCATAGGATGTCTTACTGATATTGAAATATACTCATCGATGCTTGATGTCACTTTGAATTCTTTAATCCACTACTGGCTTTTTACCTACGCGTGAAAATCATCACACGCTAAGTATAAACTTAGTGAGGCAATTAAAACAATATACAATGCAATACAATTCAGGCATGAATTTAAATGACAAATTCAAAATGCCATAAAATAAGTTACCAACATATTCAATATTTTTTCATGATCAAAATAATATAAAATTTCTCACCATTTATTCCATAAGCTTGTAAGCTTATTTTACCAAAATACTTACCACTTATTCCATAAGCTCGTAATCTTATTTTACCAATATACTTACCATTTATTCCATAAGCTCGTAAGCTTATTTTACCAATATACTTGCCATTATTCCATAAACTCGTAAGCTTATTTTACCAATTACTTGCCATTATTCTATAAGCTCATAAGCTTAATTTCATGCTTAACATTTATTAAGTAATAAATCATAAACCATAACCTATAGCTCAATATACAACCCTGAGGACCCTGGGTATTCGAGTAATATTTGTACCGTAGTGCTACACATAAGGTCGTGCCCGCCATATAAACCGAAGTGTATTACACATAAGGTCGTGCCCACCATATACACCGAAGTGTATTATAAACCTGCAGCTGCTGTACTCTATGGCATGCCAACTATACCCTGTCCCTCACTGACTTACTTGGGCATATAGTCTATTTTATTTGATCCATCCAAGCCCAAAATAACATTCATGATAAAAATCATATATGTTTGTGATAACATCATATGCAACAATCAGTGATCAATGCATTTTATTTTCAACCTTTGACATTTTTCAAATATGTCAAATATATGATAAATGACATAAATATCATGTTAACATAAACAAGGTCGACTTATCGCAAGTCTTCCTGATGATGTATAAAACATCCATGTATAATGCCATGCATGTAGTGCACTCACCTTGACAATTTAAAATTTTCCAAATATGTGCCTCACTATTGTCCACAATATTCCCTTTTTATACTTGACTTGCTTCAATCACAAATCAATCATGATCTGTATAAATCACAAATTTATAACGATACATATGTTAGTATTGTACTAACATAAATATATCCCAAAATAATTCCATAATATACTTCAAACTCGTTTCCACCAAATATTTTAATCCTTATTAATTCCTTTTAACATTGGAACCCTCTTTTCCAATTTACTCAAAATAGTCCTTCACCATTTTATCACTTAGATTCTCAATACAAATAATTCCATCATTAAAATATATTCCCATTCAAATGCTTATAAAAAAGCATAATTACATTTAAGTACACTAACTATACAATTGTTGTACTTAAATCACTAATCTTTTCAAACTTCCAAAATATTCATATTTCACATTTTAACACTTATTTTAATTCCCAAACAACAATTTCCAGCATAGTATATCAATTATACAACACTTACACAATAACTCATCAATTTTCCATATTTAGACAACTCAAACTACCTTTAAAGAATCAGTATTCTGTATTGATATACACACTGGAATTCAGTTCCATTTTTTCCATTGAAACTAGACTCGAATACAAATCTATCCATATAAATAACTCCTTCTAATTCATTCTGTATAATTTATGGTGAATTTTCAAAGTTGATCAACATAATATGTTTTGTAGAATCTGCTCTCCGATTTTTCTGACCTTTCCTTGGTTAAAAATTTATATATCTTTTTATACACATTAAATTGAAACCCGTTTGTTTTAAACAGAACTATATCAATATATAAATATAATTTATAAAAATAACCTCCAAATTTTGTTTATATAATTTCAGGTAAATTTCCAAACCCACTGCAAAATTCAAAATATAAACTGTTTTCTTTAACCTCATCCCTAGTTTTTCAACAATTCTTACAACCAATTCCTTAAAATCACTTAACTCTTCATAACCCATAAAACACAAGAAATCAGCATCCCCTTCAACTCAAGATGAACTTGAACACTAACAATATTATCATGCAATATTGGTACCAAATGATAGCATTTTTCGCATATAACGATTTTTTATTTTCAGCATACTCAAAATCCTAAGGAAATTGCTAGAAAATTGAATTGAAGTTTTCTCTTACCTTTGAAGAAGCCCACGTCTAGTTGGAGAACAAGATGAACAAATTTGGATGAAATGTCGGAAATATCTCATCTTAATTTACATTTTATTCCACTTTAAATGAATATAATATTCATTTAGTTGAGATAAGACCAAATCACCCTTAATGAATCTTCCTATTCACCATAAAACCAAGTCATCTTATCCTTATCATATTACAAAGTCAAATATGAATTAATTTGACTTTTATTTCCGAAATTCCCCTTAAATTTTAAAAAATTACATTTTAGTCACTAAATTTCACTATTTCGATTAAATCTGAAAAATTGCACAATTCCATCTGATCTTAAATTTAATATCCTTCAATTTTTTGCAAAATTCCAATTCAATCCGACTTACCGATTCCTTATCGGATATTAACCCTTTCTAATTTTTCTTTACTAAAATTCCAAATCCAAAAGTATGATTTCCATAAAACTCCACTTTTAAGAGTAAACCATATATTTATGGAATACAATTCATTTTAGGAATTTATCCCTTAATTCCCTAAACTTTTTCCCAATTTTCTACTTTGACCATCAAACTTTCAAAATTTTCATTTTGATCATTATCTAAATTTTTGGGTATTACAATTCTCCCCTCCTTAAGAAAATTCATCCTCGAATTTTAAAACTTTCTATGAAAACACTAACTCCCCTTTTTTCCCTTGAAAATTCATAACTCCCTTTTTATAAGGATTACACTGTCCATTGTAAATTTGTAACCCTAATTTAGGGTTGTACAAATTGGTAAGACGTGCTCACGCCTTAATTATAGACTTCTTCTGCGATAACTCAGGATGAATAAGCCATGCCCACGTCTTATGCAAAAACCTCTTTTGGTCTTACCAACTTCTTGAATTCTGATTTTTCCTTTTTAATTTGGGGATTTTGTGAAGATCAGACTAATCATTAGATTTTGAACTTGTTTAATCCAAATCTTCAACCTTATATGAAAATATCTACACATTTTCATATCATCCTCGACATTATGATTTCTCTAAATCACTTTGAATAGAGGAATCGTCATGCTACGTAGTTCTTTGATTTCTCAAGCCAATATCCACATTGGTTCTTCTTCATATATTAAATCTGGTCATATCTTAATGTTCTCTGATGCAATGACATGTGAAGGATCTGATCGATACTTTCTAAGCATCGATATATGAAAAACATTGTGCACTTTGTCCAACTCTGGATCTCAATTACCTCCAGAGTTAATGTTAACTGATAAGCCATCAGTCTAACTCTTTTTAATATCTCATAAGATCCAATGAATCTTGGATTTAATTTCCATCTGCGTTTTGGGCGCAAATATTTTTTTCAAGGCGATACCTTAAGAAAAACTTTATCATCAACCTTTTTCAATAAATATAGGCCAACAAAATTTTGATCTTTTAACCCAAACGAATTTAATGGTGCTTGACATTTTCTCCCATATAAATCTTCATACAGAGTCATCTTGTTACTCAATTAATAACTGTTATTGTAGTAAAATTTTACTAAAATCAAATACTTTTCCTTTTCCATGATTCATTGGAATCAATCGCACATGCACTCAGCATATCTTCTAATATATGAATAGTACTTTCTAACTTACCATCCGTATGTGGATGAAAGATCGTACTGAAATTTAATCAAGTACCCAAAACTTTATGAAAATATTTCCAAAATCTTAAAGTGAACTTTGGATCCTTGTCAGATATAATGGATACTGACATTCCATGTAGTCGAACTATCTCCTTGATATACAACTCTGTATATTTATCTAATGCATAATCCATTCACATCGGAATGAAATGTGCCAATTTAATTAACCATTCACTATTACCCAAATGAAATCCTTTTTATTTGATGTCAAAGGTAACCCTATAACAAAGTCCATAGTGACTCTTTACCACTTCCACTCGGGAATATAAATCAATTGCAACAATTACGAAAGCAATTTATGCTTAGCTTTTACTTGTTGACATGTCAAACTTGTAGCAACAAACTTAGTAATGTTTCTTTTCATACTTGGCCACCAAAATGACTCTTTACATCCTGATACATTTTGTTCCCATTTGTATGCATATTCAGTAGTCTATAATGTGCTTGAGAAAGAATATCTTTCTTCAACTCATCATTATGAGAAATACACATTCTTCCTCGATAAAATAAACACCCATCAGAGTTGACTTCAAAGTCTTTAGTCTCGCATTTTTTATAAGTGAAATATTTTTTTAATCACCTCTCATCATCATTTTTATTTTCTTTTTTTTTCATTTTCATTTTACTCTTTTTTTCTTTTTCTATTTTTTAGCTCTTATGCCATATGTCGAGACAACATGACTAAGAAAATCAACTTCTGATAGCCAAAACTCACACTTCAACAATATAGCATATAACTTTTATCCTTAAGTATTTCAAGTACAATACGAAGATAAACATCATGCTCTATCTTTGTATTCAAGTATGCACGAATGTCATCAATACATACCACCTCAAATTAATTAAATTAAAATTGAAATACTTGATTCTTCAAGTCCAGGAATGCTGCCAGAGCATTTTTCAAACCAAACGACATTACTACAAAGTTGTAGTGTATATACCGTATTCTGAAAACTATCTTTGGAACATCTTCCTCTTTAATATTTAACTGGTGATATCCCATTCGAATATCAATTTTAGAAAACATTGTTGCTCTTTTTAAGCTGATAAAACAAGTTATAAATCCTCAAAATATGATGTTTGTTCTTGATAGTTACTCTATTTAACTATCAATAATTTATGCATAATCGCAAATGTCCATTTTTTTAATAAACAACACTGGTTCACCCCAAGGTAAAATACTCGGTCTAATACATCCTCAATTTAACATCTCTTGCAACTGATTCTTTATTCTCTTAACTCAATCACAACCATTTGATACGAATCCATAGATACAGGATTAATGCCTTGATAACCATCAATATTAAATTCCACCTCTCAATCTGGAAGTAACCCATAATAATAAATCTAAAAAGACTTATGGAAATTCCCAAGTTATGGAAATATCATATGATCTTACTTCAGATACTTGAGTATTTATCACCTTAGCTAGAAAAGCAATTTGTCCTTTTTACATCATCTTAATCGCAACCATTGATGATATTAGGTTAGTGATATTTCACTTTTTCATCAATCATTAAAATTTTTAAGTTCTCCGCAATTTTTCAAATTAATCTATTCATGCGACCATTAACCCAACCTTAATACAGAGACAACCAACTCATGATCAAAATGATCTAAAATTCATTAATGATAATCCCTTTGGATTCATCAATAACATAAGCTCTTGAACCTTTATCGGACATTTACTATTTGTCCTTCTAATCCTTGTATCATGACCGTTACCTATGGGTCTTCCACTATAATATCACTTGATATCAAGTAGAATTGAATATTTCTACCTTGGAATTCCCTATTTCATTCTTAAGGAAATCTGTATAACTTTTCCAGATCCAAAGATAATATTTTTGAACAATTGAAAAGTTTTCAATCTCAAATGAAAGTCTCAATGTTCACATCGTTCAATAAGAAAACTTGATAAATTTGTAGCAATAACTTCATAACAGTTAATGCTAAAATCACACCAGTAACCAAATTTACTCATTTTTCTTATCATTATGAACTTGACACTTTTCAAGTTCTTGAGAGTCCATCTCAATCTAAACAATAATTCATTGTAGCATGAAATGTTAGACAATCTATTTTCGCATATTTACCCTCACAAGGTAACTCTATCCAATTTTATGGACTTGATATTTATTCTCAATCCAACTCATAACCATTTTATTTACTATTAACTCAACTTTCTTTAAACTTTTAGCGGAAATCATATTTACCGCTTACTCAATTTATATTACTCAAATCAAAAATGATTTAAACAATTTAATGCTTAGCTTAAATATTTATCACTTATTTAAGCTTACCTGGAGAAAGCTCAGAATCATCACTAGATTAAAAAATCTCCTCTGAATCCTCATCCAATTCGACTTTTCTTGTAAGTCATTCAACTTTTTTTAATCGATTCTTCCATTCAGAATCTTCAACAAAATGGAGAAAAATCCCTTACAACTTCCACCATTCTAAGGTGTTTTACATAACTCGTGTCGGGTCCCTTTTTTGGTTGATTCCAATCTCAACCTTCTTTTCAAAACTTTAGACTTTCTTACCTTTGTCTTTAATTCCAACACCTGAACATAGTCAGAATCATCATGCATTATTAAAGAGTAACTTTACTCTCAATAAGCATTATCACATTATATATACAACTATCAGCAACTAATGACATCCTAGTGGCACGTATACACTTTTTAACTCAAAACAAACTCGGTTTAGTCCTAGAATCGGCTAAACCTATAGCTCTGATACCAATAAATATAACACCTGTAACCCGTATAATTATACATATACAGATTATAGATGTTATCCAAATTTCGAAAATCATTTCCAATTTCAAAAGTGATTTAAAATTTATTTTCTTAAAATGGTAAATGATATTATAAAATATCAAATCATATGAATTATGTTTCCTTATAACAAATTTAAAATAAAAGATTTTTTATGAATAGTGAACAGTGAACATTAATAGTGTGTAGTGGGGGAATTGGTTCCTGTAGCAGAGGAATTGATACCTCTGTAGCATTCTGGAAAAATTTTAACGTTGGTATTGTTCACTACTACAGTAACTTTCAAAAAAATACTTATAAAACTCATAAAAATTCAACCTTTCATCATATAAAATTTACCATTTTGTTTCCAAATTTATTCAACAAAACAATTTGAACATTATTAATTACATGCCACTATCTAAATAAAATTTCATCATAGGATGTCTTACTGATATTGAAATATACTCATCGATGCTTGATGTCACTTTGAACTCTTTAATCCACTACTGGCTTTTTACCTATGCGTGAAAATCATCACACGCTAAGTATAAACTTAGTGAGGCAATTAAAACAATATACAGTGCAATACAATTCATGCATGAATTTAAATAACAAATTCAAAATGTCATAAAATGATGTTACCAACATATTCAATACTTTTTAATGATCAAAATAATATAAAATTTCTCACCATTTATCCCATAAGCTTGTAAGCTTATTTTACCAAAATACTTACCATTTATTCCATAAGCTCGTAAGCTTATTTTACCAATATACTTACCATTTATTCCATAAGCTCGTAAGCTTATTTCACCAATATACTTGCCTTTATTCCATAAGCTCGTAAGCTTATTACCAATATACTTGCCATTATTCCATAAGCTCGTAAGCTTATTTGCATGCTTACCATTTATTAAGCAATAAATCATAAACCGTAGCCTATAGCTCAATATAAAACCCTGAGGACCCTGGGTATTCGAGTAATATTTGCACCATAGTGCTACACATAAGGTCGTGCCCACCATATACACCGAAGTGTATTACACATAAGGTCGTGTCCACCATATACACCAAAGTGTATTACACATAAGGTCGCGCCCACCATATACACCGAAGTGTGTTACACATAAGGTCGTGCCCACCATATACACAGAAGTGTATTATAAACCTGCAGCTGCTATACTCTATGGCATGCCAGCTATACCCTGTCCCTTAATGACTTACTTGGGCATATAGTCTATTTTATTTTATCCATCCATGGTAAAGTATATTATCCATATTCAACAATGGGCATTTCATACCCAAAATAACATTCATGATAAAAATCATATATGTTCATGATAACATCATATGCAACAATCAATGATCAATGCATTTTTTTCCAACCTTTGACATTTTTAAAATATGTCAAATATATGATAAATGATATAAATATCATGTTAACATAAATAAGGTCAACTTATCGCAAGTCTTCCTGATGATGTATAAAACATCCATGTATAATGTCATGCATGTATTGCACTCACCTTGACACTTTAAAATTTTCCAAATATGTTCCTCACTATTGTCCACAATATACCCATTTTATACTTGACTTGCTTCAATCGCAAATCAATCATGATCTGTATAAATTACAAATTTATAACGATACATATGTTAGTATTGTACTAACATAAACATATCCCAAAATAATTTCATAATATACTTAAAACTCATTTCCACCAAATATTTTAATACTTATTAGTTCCTTTTAACATTGGAACCCACTTTTCCAATTTACTCAAAATGGTCCTTCACCATTTTATCACTTAGATTCTTAATACCAATAATTCCAGCATTAAAATCTATTCACATTCAAATGCTTTTACAAAAGCTTAATTACATTTAAGTACACCAACTATACAATTGTTGTACTTAAATCACTAATCTTTTCAAACATCCAAAATAGTAAGATTTCACATTCTAAGACTCATTTTAATTCCCAAACAACAATTTCCAGCATAGTATATCAATTATACAACACTTACACAACAACCCATCAATTTTCCATATTCAGACAACTCGCACTACCTTTAAAGAACAGTATTCTGTATTGATATACACACTGGAATTCAATTCCGTTTCTTCCGTTGAAAACTAGACTCGAATAATAATCTATCCATATAAATAAATCCTTCTAATTCTTTATGTACAATTTATAGTGAATTTTCAAAGTCGATCAACAGAATCTGTTTTGCAGAATCTGCTGTCCGATTTTTCTGACCTTTCCTTGGTTAAAAATTCATATCTCTTTGTATGTACCTTGATATTAATCCCCATTTGTTTTAAACATAACTATATTAATATATGAACATAATTTAAAAAAATAACCTCCAAATTATTTTTATATAATTTATGGTAAATTTCCAAACCCACTGCAAAATTCAAAATATAAACTGTTTTCTTTAACCTCATCCCTAGTTTCTTCATCAATTATTACAACCAATTCCTTAAAATGACTTAACTCTTCATAACCCATAAAACACAAGAAATCAGTATCCCCTTCATCAATTCAAGATGAACTTGAACACTAACAATATTATCATGGAATATTGGTACCAAATGATAGTGTTTTTCGCTATTTTCAGCATACTCAAAATCTTAAGGAAATTGCTTGAAAATTGAATTGAAGTTTTGTCTTACCTTTGAAAAAGCACACGTCTTGTTAGAGAAGAAGATGAACAAATTTGGATGAAATGTGAGAAAAATCTCATCTTAATTTACATTTCATTCCAGTTTAAATGAATATAATATTCATTTAGTTGAGATAAGACCAAATCACCCTTATTGAATCTTCCTATTCACCATAAAACCAAGTCATATGATCCTTATCATATTACAAAGTCAAATATGAATTAATTTGACATTCATTTCCGAAATTCCCCTTGAATTTTCAAAAATTGCGTTTTAGTCACTAAATTCCAATGTTTTGATTAAATCTAAAAAATTGCACAATACCAAACCAAATTTCTCTGATCTAAAATATTAAAATAATATTTTCAACCATTTTATAACATCCTTCAAATTTTTGTAAAATTCCAATTCAATCCGACTTACCGATTCCTTATCGGACTTTTACCCATTCTAATTATTATTTACTAAAATTCCAAATCCAAAAGTATGATTTCCATAAAAATCCACTTTTAAGAGTAAACCATCCATTTATGGAATAAAATTCTTTTTAGTAAATTATCCCTTAATTCCCTAAACTTTTCCCCAATTTTCTACTTTGACCATCAAACTTTCAAAATTTTCATTTTGGTCATTATCTATATTTTGGGGTATTACATCCCATCAATGTTACCTCTCAACAGATAAAATCGTTACACTTCTATAGTATTCATTTTTTAAAACAAACAATTCTTGTTGAATTGAACATCTTCAAAATCATTACGGAATAGATTTTTGGAGACAAACATATATTCCAATGGTCTTTATTTTATTTCCACATTGAAACAATATCAAAAAATGTCGACGTACTTGATTTATGGTTCATAACCCTTAAGGATGATACATCATGTAAGTTCACCAGCGTTTCCAGACTTATCCAAATCACTTGCTTAATCCTCAATAATTGAGGTTACTTAGTTCATCTAGCAGTCAAGTGTATCCTGATCACTTTAGAGTTTTCCAGAGTAATTCGAACGTTTCTAAAATTCGGATATATATTGTACTTTCGTTCAGTTCAATTTGGTCATAAAATAAAGTCATTTTGGTATTCAAGTTTTATTTTTTCATTTCAGAGTTGAGGGTATTAGTTATTCCAGGACTTGGATGTACTTTGTATCATTTTACACTTTAGGGGCATTTTAGTCAATTTAAACTTTAGGTGTAATTATATAATTCCAAAATAGATCCGAAATTTAATACAATGTTTCCAGAGCTCAAGTGGATCAAAACATAAGTTCTTAGGTAGTCTCCCTTATCATAGTCATTTGTATTGCCATTTTACTCTTTAAAATCACCAGATCGGCCAGAATCGATGCTAAATCATGTGGCAGCGAAAGATGGTTTCGATGATGATTCACGGCGGAAGAGGGCATTTCACAGCGAGAGACAATGGGGATTTTGGTCGCTGGTCAACGACGAGTCGAATGGGGATAACAATGGGCTAAATAATGGCCAGATAGCATGCCTTAGGGAGACCGACGAGGTTCAATTAGGGGAAATGTTTTAGGGATTTATTTTTAAAAATTGGGGATTTTTAGGTATTACCAAGGGGAAAGAGGGTTTATTTTTCTATATCCAAAAAAATAGACAAATTCAGGACTAAGTCCCTAAACTTCTTATACTTTTTAAAACTAACTATAAGTTTTATAAACTTAAACTTTGACCCTAAATTGGGTGTTACAATTCTCACCCCATTAAAAGAATTTTGTCCTCAAAATTTACTCAATTCAAAAAAATACAAAAATAAAACTACAATCAGTTCTTCAATATCTTCAAGTAACTTTTGCAGAAGTACTGGTCATTTACTAATCCTTAACCAGCTGAGTATATATTCTCGTCAGAACTCTCCCTCATTCTAATAAAAGAATCAGAAAAAAATTATCCTTGTGGAATCAATTCAACCTTGGTTATGCTGAGCGATAACATATTTGGTTCATTTCGGGAGTCAGATCATAATTTCTCGGATGAGTAACCCTCACATTATTCACGAGGCACTTTACAGAATTTGGACAAACATTATTGTATTCCTTTATACATAGGTCGAGCCCTAACAGATAGAAAGCTTAGATTAGCTCATTACAGAGAGGAACTCTACCTTGGAGTACCGACTTGGAGAATTACGGTTGTAGTATAAGGGAACGTACTGACCAAACATCTTTTGACATTCGACCGACTGGTCTATCTAGAAAAATTTGAATCAACCTAAGCAATGATACCACTAAATGTAACACCCTCAAATATATACGGGTGACCCGATCCAATCCAGGGTGTCACATTAGGGCCACCGGAGCGACCCACCGTAAAAATATCGAAAAAACTAAACTTTTTATTAAAATGCTTAAAATCATAAAAGAAATTTATAAATACAAAAGTAAAATTTATTAATATTCATAAATAAAACAAATATCTAACTCGTATATAAAAAAAATACAAGATACATATCCCTAATCACATGCACCGTACTCCGCAAGCAACGCTGGTGAAACTCCCCTACTGACGTCCATAGCTACACTAGTTCAATTCTCTAAACCTGAAAGGCGAGTAACATAGTGAGCTTTGGAAAGCTCAGTAATAAAATACTATCAGTGATGCTACAAGACATGCAATAAATATAGAATAATAAAATTTCCTTATTAAATCAAAAGTATACAAATTTTTTGGAATAAGTTGGGGTTTCCACTAATAAGTCATTGAATAAAAACCATGAAAATCTCAGTTCGTAGAAAACATTTAGTATAATGTTTTTAGGAGATTGGACTAGGGTGTCTAGTGTATTCAAACCAAACCTAATGAAGAGATATATATCTCTTTTAAACTCGTAATTTAAAACATGTTTTTGAAACTTTAGTAGAACTCTCTAACCAAACGTCGTTATGTAGTTCCCCAGAACACCGTTATATATGTATTTTAAGTCCAATTTAACCAATTGGGGTATTCAGGATCCTTTGCATCTGAGTTACTTGTGTGGTCAGATATGACCGATGTAATTCCATTATTCAGGAAATCAGAGGCATTTTGGGCATTGGATTCTTAGAGAATTATTAGTTATTTGAGCTGATTACGATTTGTGTCGATCTATTGAAATATCGATTTAACTCGATTTGTACAAGTTTCATCAATGATGCCTGGAAAATCGATTAAATTGTTGCACTTCTAGAGTATTCACTTTTAAAATAGACAATTCTTGTCGAATTAAACATCTTCAAAATTATCGTGGAATAGATTTTTGGGATACGAACAGATATTTCAATGGTCTTTATTTCATTTCTACATTACAATAATATCATAAAATGTCAACGTACTTGATTTATGAATCATAACCCTTAGGGATGGCACATCATGTAAGTTCATCAGTTTTTCCATACTTATCCAAATCACTTGCTTAATCCTCAGTCATTGAAATTACTTAGTTCATTTAGTAGTAAAGTTTATCATGGTCACTTCATAGTTTTACAGAGTAATTCTGATGTTTCTTAAATTCATATAAATATTGTACTTCCTTTCAAGTCATTTTGGTAATCGAGGTTGATTTTTTCATTTCAGAGTTGAGGGTACTAGTTATTCCAGGGCTTGGAAGTACTTTATGTCAATTTACACTTCAAATGTAATTCTATAATTCCAATATAGATCTGAAATTTAATTCGATGATTCTAGAGCTCAAGTGGATCAAAACATAAGTTCTTAGGTCATCTTTCTTATCATAGTCATCTGTATTACCTCTTTACTCTTTAAGGGTATTATCATCATTTCATTCAATTCCGTCAGTGGCATTACTTCGGGTAACTTATGCTTGAAAGTATTCTAGTTCCATTAAATTTCAGAGTATTTTGCTCATTTTCTCACTGAAGGTTAATTTCACCACTAGGGGAAGTGTTGGTCATTTTTCAGTACAAGGGCATTTTCTTAGTTTTAACAAATGGTGTTATTTTTGATAATTTCATTCCAAATATTTCCAACATTTAACCTTTAACGAGATTAATCATAATTTATACATTATGATATTTATTGATTTCATAATTAAATCATTGAACTGAGGTTTATTTCCAATCAGTCTACCAATTTTTTCGAGTCGTCTGAGGCTTTTACAGTGTCCAGTCTTTATTCCAAATTTAATTTGTGTCCAAATGATAATTAACTACATCTCATGGACCAATTATATCAATTTATCCATGTACTAATTATCAACGGGTTTCGAAAAGCATACAAAGGGTAATAGAGTATTACCTTTATTTTTGTGCCATATCGATCAACCCTTTAAACTCCATTAAATCACTCTCGAACTTGAATTCAACTTCTAATAATTCCTCGGATACTAAGCAACCGAATTTTGCATCAGAAACTAAACTTAAATTTAGAAACCATATTGAATCTGAATGTAAATCTCTGAAAAATGACTTACTGGGTGCGAATTTGGAAAAACGGACTTCAGATTCAGACTTAGGACGTCGAAAAACATAAAATATAGCTTTTTATAAATTTTGACTTTTTCTGTCAAAGTCAACGGTCAACGATCTGACCAGTCAATGGTCAACTCTGACCAAAATCAATGGGTTAGGTCAAGTCAATGGGTCATGTTAAAGAGGTTTAGATCGGTTCTGTTCAAACCAGGTTGACTGGTTGGACCGGTTCCATAAGGATCTACAGCTGGGTATAAGCCCCACGCGTGTACGACGATGCGTGGTGGTGTATGCGGCGGTAACAGGGTCAATGAGCTCGGCCAATTACTTCACTAGAATCCACACATAATTTACACCAAAATCAAACCAAAACACCAACCAAAACTGAAAGAAAATTAACCAAACTATAAATCGAAACTTACCCACGGTTGCCGGCGAGAATGACGATGGTGCGGTGACTAACAGGTTGGGTTTTACGTGGAATAGGTGTACCCGTTGGTGAATTTGGTGAGGCAACACGATCACTGGATCAGTCAGAATAGAAGCTAAATCATGCGGCGAGGGGAGATGGTTTCGACAATGATTCACGGTGGAAGAGAGAATTTCATGGTGAGAGGCATTGGGGAAGTTTTGGTCATTGGTCAGCGAAGAGTCTTACGGGAGTAGAAATAGGTCGAATGGTGGCCGGAAAGCGTGGCTTAGGGAGGCTGACGAGGTTTAATCAGGGAAAAAAGTTTTAGGGATTTATTTTAAAAAATTGGGGATTTTTTGTTAATATCAAAGGGAAAGAGGGTTTATTTTCCTATATCCAACAAAAATGGACAACTTTTAGATTGAGTCCTTAAATTTCCTACACTTTCTAAAACTGACTATGAGTTTTAAAAACTTATAATTTGACCCCTAAATTGGGGTGTTTCAATTCACCCATCCTTAAAAGAATTTCGTCCTCGAAATTCACTCAACTCACAAAAATGCAGAAATAAAACTTCCATAAGTTCCTCCTTATCTTGAAGTAGCTTCCAATAAAAAATCAGAATGAAATTATCCTTGTGGAATCAATTCAATATTGGTTACGAGATTATATTCACAGAGTTATAACAAATCTCAATTAATTTCAAGAGTCAGGTCAAAATTTCTTGTATGAGTAACTCTCACATTACTCACGAGGCACTTTACAGAATTTGGAAAAACATTATTATATTCCTCTATGTATAGATCGAGCCCTAATGAATAGAAAGCTTAGATTATCTCATTATAGAGAAGGACTCGACCTAGGAGTTCTGACTTAGAGAAGTACAGTTGTAGTCTAGGGGCATGTACTGACCACAAATCTTTTGACATTCGACCAATCGGTCTATCTAGAAAAATTAGACTCCACCTAGGCTCTGATACAAATAAATGTAACCCCCTCATATCGATGCGGGTGACCCAATTTGATCAGGGGTGTCACATTAAGGCCACCAGAATGACCCACCGTAAAAATATTGGAAAATTAATTTTATTTATTAAAACGCTTAAAATCATAAAACAATTTATAAATACAAAAGTAAAATTTATTAATATTAAAAAATAAAATAGATATTTGAATTAGATATAAAAACAAAATACAAGCTACATGCCCCCTATTCATATGCACTGTACTCCACAAGCAATACCGGTGAAACTCCCTTACTAACGTTAACAGCTACACTGGTTCAATTCTCTTAAACTGGAAATGTGAGTAACAGAGTGAGTTTTGGAAAGCTCTGCAATACAATACTACCAGTGATGCTACATGACATGCAGATAAATATAGAACAATAAAATTTCCTTATTAAATTGGAAATATATAGTTTTTTAGAATAAGTTGGGGTTTGCACTGATAGATCATTGAATAAAAACCATGAAGATCTCAGTTCGTAGAAAACATTCAGAGTACAATGTTTTCAAGAGATTGGAAAATGGTGTCTATTGTGTTCTAACTGTAACCAATGAAGAGATATATATCTCTTTAAAATAGTGACCGTTCAAAACATGTTTTCAAAACCTTAGTAGAACTCTCCAACCGGATACTGTTATGCAGTTCCCCAGGACTACATCCATAAGGGCTTACCCTAAGAACACAACAAAGGGAGCTAACCTAATGGAATACCTTGGGGCCCGAGAGTCTACCCAAGGTTCACTTTAGGTCTGTAAGGATTTATTAGCAGGATCATGGCTGAACATCCATAATCCAAAATTTTACCCATATAAATTCCAGTATAACTTAGTTTTAACCGTAAATCATAGTATTTGGATTGTGATCCAGTAATTTCTCATAATCGTGATAATGAAATAAACCATATAATTGATCTCCATCTGTACACCATAAGTAGTCCCATGATTAACCCAAGGAAGTGCCTTGGGGCATGAGAGCCTACCCAATAATGTTTCTCGGGGCCTTAGAGCCTACCCAAGGGTTACCTTAGGTCCGTAAGGATTTACCAGCTTGATCAGAGCTGAACCTCCATACTCCAACCTACCTAGAAAATGTCCTAATAAAATAGTTAAAGTATTAACAAGTGAAATCAGAAAACCATAGTTCAAAAATTAGTAAATTATATGATTCTATAAATTAGGAATAATTCGTATTTTTCATTGAAAACTATAATCAGAGAACACATACCATGTAGCCATGGTTAATAAGCCAGTAAATCAATAAATTTTGGTAAAATGTATTTCAAAACATATAAAATAGTCATGTAGTACATGGGAATACACTAGAGGATCTAAGTATTTTTTAGAAGCACTTAATAGTTATCAGTAAAACATGAAATTTATGTAATTTGATCAGATTCAGGAACGAGGTCCTATTGAAAGGGATCAATTACTAATGGTTCCATTAAGATATTTAAAGTTAATAGAATCCCGCTATGAATCAGGTGCATCAGGAAGGTTTTCAGGAACTTTTATATAGAATAATTCTAAATTCAAATTTACTGAAAGTGATTCCATTACCCAAACAATCAGGGGTATTCAGGATTATATATTGAATTATCAGGATTTTAAGTCCAATTGAACTAAATGGGGTATTCGGGATCCATTGCATTTGAGTTACTTGTGTGTTCAGATATGACCGGAGTGCTTCCATTATTCAGGAAATCATAGGCACTTTGAGTATCGGGTTCTTAGAGAATTCTTAGTTTTTTGGCTGATAAGGGAGAAACGAAGATTCACAGCCTTTATGATTTTTGTCGATCTATCAGAATATCGAATTAACTCAAATTATACAAGTTCCATCAACGATACTTTTCAACCAATCAAATCGTTGCACTATCAGAGTATTCACATTTTAAAACAGACAATTCTTGGCAAATTGAACATCTTCAAATTCATCGCAAAATAGATTTTTGGGAAACAAACATATATTCCAATGATCTTTATTTTATTTCCACATTACAACAATTACAAAAAATGTTGATGTACTTGATTAGTGGTTCATAACCCTTAGAGACGATACATCATATAAGTTCATTAGCATTTCCATACTTATCCAAAACACTTACTTAATCCTCAGTCATTGAGGTTACTTGGTTTATTTAGTAGTCAAGTCTATCCTGGAGAGTAATTCATGTTTCTAAAATTTGGATATATATTGTACTTCTGTTCAGTTCAATTTTGTTATATAATAAAGTCATTTTGGTATTCTAGGCTGATTTGTTTATTTCAGAGTTGAGGGTATTAGTTATTCTAGGGCTTGGAGTTTCTTTATGTCATTTTATACTTTAGGGGCATTTTGTTTATTTTACACTTTAAGTATAATTCTATAATTCCAATATAGATCCAAAATTTAATTCAATGCTTCCAAAGGTCAAGTGGATCAAAACATAAGTTCTTAGGTAGTCTTCCTTATCATAGTCATCCATATTATCTTTTTACTCTTTAAGGGTATTATCGTCATTTCATTCAATTCTGTCAGTGGCATTACTTCCGGTAACTTAGGATTGAAAGTATTACAATTCCATTAAAGTTCAAATTACTTTTCTCATATGCTTACTGGAGGTTAATTTCACCACTAGGGGAAGTCTTAG
The DNA here is from genome assembly GCF_006381635.1 of Hibiscus syriacus. Lineage (NCBI taxonomy): Eukaryota > Viridiplantae > Streptophyta > Magnoliopsida > Malvales > Malvaceae > Hibiscus > Hibiscus syriacus. The sequence continues at coordinate 1,017,689 of NW_024062738.1, read as the reverse complement.
TCTTTTTTTAGTACACGGACATTCTCGTAATTTTATCACATGGTGCTATTTTTGGTAATTTCATTCCAAATATTTCCAAATTTAATCATTACCGAGATTAAAAAGAATTTACATGTTTTAAGATCTATTGATTTACTGATTAATCATTTAACTGAGGTTTATTTCCAATCAGTCTATTTATTTCTTTTTCGAGTCGTCTGAGGTTTTTACAGTGTGCACTATTTATTTCAAATTTAATTTGAGTCCAAATGATAATTAACTACATCTCATGGACCAATTATATCAATTCATCCATGTACCAATTATCAATGGGTTTCGAAAAGCATACAAAGGGTAATATTACCTCGATTTTTATGCCAAATGGATCGACCCTTTAAACTCCATTCAATCACTCTCGAACTTGAATTCAACTCCAATAATTCCTCGGATACAAAGTAACCGAATTTATATCCAAAATTGAAATTAAATTTAGAAACCATATTGAATCCAAAGGTAAATCTCTGAAAAACGGCTTACCAGGTGTGAATTTGGCAAAACAGACTTTGGATTCAAACTTAGGACATCGAAAAACATAAAATAGGACTTTTCAAAAATTTTAACTTTTTCGGTCAAAGTCAATGGTCAAACTGGTCAAAGTCAATGGTCTAACCGATCAACGTTGAACTCTGACCAAATTCAACAGGTCGGGTCAAGTCAATGGGTCGTTTCAAAGAGGTTCAGGTCAGGCAGGCAGGTTGGTTTTGTTCAAACTGGGTTGACCCACTGAACCTGTTCCAAAAGGATCCAGAGGTGGGAACAAGCCCCACGTGCATACGGCTGCGCGTAGTGGCACATGTAACATCCTTAATACCGGGTTAGTGACTAAATTGAAAAGTTTCAGAATTTATTGATTAAGGTAGAATAATTGAAAAGTTCAATGACTTATTTGGTCAATATTGTGTAGGATTAATTTATAAAGAAGGAGGAATAGAAAGAAAAAATTGTTTTTTTATAGCAAGATAATTATTGGGATTGGCATTATATTCACCCACATGGAAGAAAAGGAAGTAAAAAAGTTCCAGAGTTCTCTTATTCTTTCTTAATGCGTGAGAGGCAAAGCTAAAGGTGAGGTTTTTGATTAGTTAATTTCTTGTTGAATTTAAGTTTGAGTTATGATCATTAGATGATAATTAAGCTTAAGGAAAGCTTAAGTTCTCTTAATATCAAAGGATGATGAAGTTAGGAGAGATTAAAGATGAGGAGCTATTGAATGAAATATTAGAATAGAGTTCATAATAAGAATTGGAAGCTGGATTTGACTTATCATCAAGCTAATTAAGGAGTATGAAGTATTACAATTAAATTTAGAACATGTTGAAAAGTTGGTTTGATTCTTGAATTACATATGAAGGATAAAATTTTGAGGTTAAAGAAGTTATTATTGAGTAGGAATGAGTTTTAGCATAAGTAGATGAACAAAGAATATGTAAAGGAATGAAATAAGAAGTGTTGAGCTGGAAATGAAGAAATTCTTGTGCATAAAATGTGAATTCTGGACTGGTGTGTATCAATACACATTCAACATGTACCGATACATCAAGGGTAAATTTCCAGAAATTATTTAGTGTGTATCGATACACAGGAAGTGTAACGATGCACTCCTTAAAATAAAAACATTTAATGTAATTTTTGTATCGATACATAGGAAGTGTATTGATACACTTCTTGTAAAGAAAAACATCGAATATAATTTGTGTATCGATACATAGTTAGTGTATCGATACACATGTTAAGGAATGTACCGATACACTACAGAGTGTATCGATACCTACCTTAAATAAAATATGAAATCAGCCTCACCTTTAGTCTAAGGAGTGAACAATTAGAGTATATCAATTAGAATACTGATATGGATCCATGTGTGTTTATGTAGATACTCAATGTAATCCCGTTCCGGAACAATCGAAGGACTAGGATTGATTGAAAGGAAACAAGGCTAAGGTGAGTGCCTATTAGAGATATAATTCAAAGGAATTATGACTTGTGATAAGTCTATTCCTATGATTAATAGTTAAAGCATAGTCATTATGAACATGCATACCTGATGGTTATTATTAGTATATGCATAAGTTATATATGTTATGTATATGTTCATAGAAATTGTTAAATGTTATAAGATTCATATGAATAGATGAAAGTACACATGTTATATGTTACAAGATAGATAATTATATGTACATGTGCTATGTGATAAAAGAAAAGAAATAAGAGAATACACGAGAAAGGACATGAATACATGAATATATGAATAATAATAATAATGCCCATGTGGTGTGATATGAGAGCTTTAGGTATAGTTGGCATGCCAAGAGTCGAGCGTTTCATATGTCATTCGGGACATAATCACATGTCCTTAGGGACAAATCTCATATGCCACTCAGTGGAACTTATATGAGCTATGGTGACAGAAAATGTGCACAACCTCTATGCACCCGAATACCTTAAGTTCTCAGTATATACATGGGCCTATACATAATATGAAAAATGTGTGTATTGCATTATAGGTTATCATATTAGTATTGGTCATAATGAGTCAGATGAATGAAATATAATCATGAATGATAGTGATATTTTTATAATAATAGTATGTTATATGTTCATACTCATAAGAAATGCATCATCATTATAAGTTTATGCCTCACTAAGTCTATGACTTAGCGTGTAAGTGATATATACGTAGGTACAGAAAAGCAAGAAGACCAGTCTTAAGAGCAGCAATGCAACATATCATCATTTAAAGATCAGATCAGAAGAACCTTACACAGTATGTCCGTTTATTTAATATATGTGTTGGCCTGTAAATAGAGTAATATCGTATGTACGCTCTGATCGAGGTGTAATATTTTGAACTTAGTAATGTAAATATAGGTTTGTGTTAATAAAAGTTTTAAATTTACTATGGTTTTTTATAAATATATGTACATTAAAAAGTCAATGTGACACCTCGGATTCATATCCGGGTCGGATACGGGTTGGGGTGTTACTTTTAATGGTATCAGAGCTATGGTTTAGTCGATTCTCAGCATACACTGGAGTCCAAAGTGTCTTACAAAGTGTACATGCCAACATAGTAGTAAGAACTTCTGATCTGATAAGAGTAATGAGTATAATGTTTAGCTAATAGAGATATTTGGTTATGTTTTATTAGATGTCTGGAGAAGATAGCTCCCGAAGTGAAGCGAGAGATAAGAGATTAGCTGAGAACAATAATTCACTTGCCCTGGCTAGGCAAGGTGAAGAACAGGCACCTTCTGGAGCGCCTGTAGTTGATCAAGATGTGTTCTTTAGGACGTTGGACGCGGTATTGGCGCATTTCCAACATCCTTCTACTTCAACTCCGAGAATAAATATTACAAAGGATTTGAAGGGTTTAGGAGCTCCAGAGTTTCGAGGTGAAGCCAAATAAGGTCCCTTTGCTACGGACATTTAGCTTAATGTCGTGAAGATTATGTTAGAAGGACTCCATTGTTCTGATGTGGATAAGCTTGACGGAGTAGTCTCCATGCTTCGTGGGCAAGCGAGAATCTGGTGGATAAATGTCACCTTGAGGATGACGAGTGATCAGGTGACATGGTCTATAGTTCTAGAAGAATTTCGGCACAAGTATATAGGAGACCAGTTCATCAAGCAAATGAAACAATAATTTCTGAATCTAAAGCAAATGAACCGTCCGGTGTATGAGTATGAGTGTGAGTTTAACAAACTAAGTCACTTTCCAACAGAATTGGTGCCTACAGAGAAGGATGCCTGTGAATGGTTTGTGGGGGGCTTACACCCGAGGCTGAAGGAGATGTTGATTGTACTAAACTTGTTTTCATTTCAAGAAGTAGTAAACCGTACCAAAGCTCTAGAGAGATCTCAGAATGAGCTGTTTGGGGAGTAAAATTCTCAACCGTAAAAATAACTGGAGCTTCATGGAGTTCTGCACCGCCCAAGAGAGGTAGAGATTACAGCTTTCGATCTCAAGCAAGGTTAGAATCTGTGGCATCCTCTTCTATAGGATCAAATCAGATGAGAGTTAGAGAGACTAAATCTGTAGGATCTGGTGAAGGGCGAGCACAACAGAGTCAAGTTAGACAATGTTAGATTTATAGAAGAAATTATAGTGGAATATGTAGAGTTAAAATGGGAGCTTGTTTCCGATGTGGGGAAATAGGGAATTTCATGAGAGACTGTCATTTGAGGGCTGGAGAGACTGCTCTACCACAGATATTTGCTTCAATATCTCAGAGGGGACGAGGTAGAGGTAGAGGAAGAGATCATACATAATCTTCTACTCAGTAGGAGGTACACTCCACTGCTCGATGTATAACCTCAAAACCATTGAAGATCGTGATGATCCAAAAATAATAACATGTATCTTTTTATTGTTGGATAAATGTGTTATGGTATTGATTGATTTGGGGTCTACATATTCATATATTAGTAGTAAGTTGGTGAAAGAATTGACTAGTCCATTAAAAGACACCAGTAATGAGGTTATAGTTACAAATCCATTAGGGCATAGTGCTCGAGTTAATAGAAGGTGTCGAGGGTGTTCCATACAGATTCAAGGAATTGAATTCCTTGCTAATTTGATGGAATTACCATTTGATGAATTTGAAGTAATATTAGGAATGGACTGGTTATACCGTTATCATGCAAATGTCGATTGTAGGTTAAAGAGGGTAATGCTAGTTAACTCTGATGGATTAGAAGTGGTAGTATTCTGTGAAGGATAGAATCAATTGGCAAATGCTATCTCGGTGATGTCAACAAAGAAGCTATTACTAAAGGGATGTCAGGGGTTTATTACGAATGTGCTAGATGTTCGAGCTAAAGAAAAGGGGATTGAGGAAATTCCCATAGTTAGAGAGTTTTCTGATGTATTTCTTGCATAGTTATCGAGTTTGCCTCCAGATAGAGAGGTAGAATTCCAGATCGAAATAATATCAGGAACTGTGCCTATTGCCGTGGTACCATACAGAATGGCTCCAAAAGAGTTACAGGAGTTAAAGATACAGTTACATGAGTTGTTAGATAAAAGATTTATAAGACCGAGTGTTTCGCAATGAGGAGCTCCAGTATTGCTTGTCAAAAAGAAGGATGGGTCAATGCGTCTCTGCATTGACTACAAACAAGTTAATAAAGTAACCATTAAGAATAAGTATCCTCTCCCTAGGATCAATAATTTATTTGATCAGTTGAAGGGAGTTTCGGTCTTCTCTAAGATTGACTTGCGATCGGGATATCATCAATTAAAAGTTCAGGAAAAAGATATTCCAAAAACCGCATTTAGAACGTGATATATCCACTATGAGTTCATTGTGATGCCTTTCGGCGTTATAAATGCACCAGCTACTTTCATGGACCTGATGAACCAAATATTTCAACCTTATTTGAACCAATTTGTAGTGTGTTTATCAATGACATATTGGTGTATTCAAAAACAAATGAAGAGCAAAGTGCATATTTGAAAATAGTCTTGCAAACTCTCCGAGACAAAAAGTTATATGCCAGGCTATCCAAATGTGAGTTCAAGTTGAATGAAGTTAAATTTCTCGGACATGTGATTTCTGCGGAAGGAATTCGAGTAGATCATCATAAATTAAAAGCTATTCTCGAATGGGAAGTTCCCAAGAAAGTATTTGAAGTTCGAAGTTTTCTAGGACTTGTCGGTTATTATCGAAGGTTCGTTAAGAACTTTTCGATGATCGCTTTACCTTTGACCAAGTTGATGAGAAAAGGTGTGACGTTTACATGGACTCCTTAATGTCAAGAAAGTTTTGACAGGTTGAAAAAGATTTTGACAGAAGCTCCAATATTAGTTCAACCGGAGTCTGGTAAGAACTATGTGATCTATAGCGACGCGTCTCATAACGGATTGGGTTGTGTATTAATGTAAGAGGGCAAAGTAGTAGCGTATGCATCGAGGTAATTAAAACCGCACGAGAGGAATTATCCAACACATGATCTAGAGATGGTTGCAGTAGTATTCGCTCTAAAGATCTACATCACTATATGTATGGTGAGCGATGTTACTTGTATACAGATCATAAGAGTTTGAAGTACCTGATGACTCAGAAGGAGTTGAATTTAAGACAAAGGAGGTGGATAGAATTTTTGAAAGACTATGATGTTGTAATAGATTTCCATCCTGGAAAAGCAAATGTAGTAGCGGATGCTCTAAGCAGAAAGACGTTTGTAGCCTTACGAGCCTTGGATGCTAAGTTATCCTTGAACAATGATGGTGCTTTATGTGTGGAATTAACCTTTCGGCCATCATGGATAGATAGAGTTAAAGAATTGCAAGCTAAAGATGAAAAGTGTTCAAATAGGTTGCAGCAGGTAAAGAATTGAGAGTTTACTGATTATGTGATCAAAGCTGATAGGAATTTTTACTATCGAGGGAGACTAGTAATTCCAGATGATAAGGAGCTGAAATATGAATTGTTAACAGAAGCCCATTGTAGTCTATTGACAATGCACCCTGGAGGAAACAAAATGTGTATGGATCTCAAGAGCCGATATGGTGGTCGAGAATGCAAAGAAACATTACGAAATTTGTATCCAAGTGTTTGATTTGTCAACAAGTCAAAGATGAACATCATGTTCCGTCCAGATTGTTACAACCAATGTCTATTCCTAAGTGGAAATGGGAGAATGTAACGATGGATTTTGTGAAGGGTTGCCTTTAACTCTGAACAAAAGGGATTCAATATGGGTGATCGTAGATAGATTGACTAAGTCAGCCCATTTTATTCTGGTACGAGCTTATTTCTCCATGGACAAGTATGACGAGTTGTATATAATGGAGATTATACAGTTCCATGGCGTACCTATTTCCATAGTTTCTGATCGAGATCCTCGATTTACTTTGAGATTTTGGAAGTCATTAAATAGAGCATTGGGAACTCGATTGAATTTTAGTACAGCGTTTCATCCTCAGACCGATGGATAAGCCGAGCGAACTATCCAAATCCTAGAGGACATGTTGAGAGATTTCATGATTAAATTTAAAGGATCTTGGGAAAATATTTGCAACTTGCCGAATTTGCCTACAATAATAGCTATTAGTCGAGTATTAAAATGGTTCCCTATAAAGCTCTATACGGGAGGAAGTGTCGTACGCCTTTAAACTGGTATGAGCTTAAGGATCGAGAAGTTCTTGGTCCTGAATTGATTCAGAAAGTGAAAGGAAAAGTTCATGTAATCAAGAATAATCTCAAGGTTGTAGCAGATAGATAGAAATCATATGCAGATCTGAAAATGAAATAAATTGAATTTCTGGTTGGTGATAAAGTATTTTAAAAAGTATCTCCATGGAAGAAGGTACTGAGGTTTAGTCAGAAAGGAAAGTTAAGTCCTTGGTTTATTGGACCATATGAGATTATCAAAAAGAGTGGGTCCAGTGGCATACCAATTAGCTTTCCCACCGGAAATGGAAAAGATTCACAATTTATTCCATGTTTCGATGCTTCGGAACTATCGATCTGATCCCTTCCATATTGTGTCACCAGAAGAGATCGAGGTTCAACCAGATTTGACACATGAGGAAGAACCAGTTCAAGTCTTAGCTCATGAGACTAAGCAATTGAGAAACAAGAATATTCCATTGGTCAAAGTTTTGTGGAGGAACCACAAGGTGGAGAAAGCAACGTGGAAGCGTGAAGAGGATGTGAGGAACCATTACCCCCATCTCTTTGCTCATTGAAAATTTGAGGATGAATTTTCTTAAGAGGGAGATTTGTAATGTCCTCAATATCGGGTTAGTGACTAAATTAAAACGTTTCATAATTTGGTGATTAAGGTAGAATAATTGAAAAATTCAATGACTTATTTGCGAATATTATGTATGATCAATTTATAAAGAAGGAGGAATAGAAGGACAAAATTGTTTTTTATAGCAAGATAATTATTGGGATTGATATTATATTAACCCACGTGGAAGAGAAGGAAATAAAAACAAGTTTCAGAGTTCTCTTCTTTTTTCTTCATACGTGAGAGGCAAAGCTAAAGGTGTGGTTTTTGATTAGTTAATTTCTTGTTGAATTTAAGTTTGGGTTATGATCATTAGATGATAATTAAGCTTAAGGCAAGCTTAAGTTATCTTAAAATCAAAAGATGATGAAGTTAGGAGAGATTAAAGATGAGGAGTTATTCAATGAAATATTGAAATAGAGTTCATAATAAGAATTGGAAGTTGGATTTGACTTGTTATCAAGTTAATTAAGGAGTATGAAGTATTAGAATTAAATTTAGAACATGTTGCAAAGTTGGTGTGATTCTTAAATTACATATGAAGGATAATATTTTGAGGTTAAAGAAGTTATTATTTAGTAGGAATGAGTTTTAGCATGAGTAGATGAACTAAGAATATGTAAAGGAATGAAATAGAAGTGTTGAGATGGAAATGAATAAATTCTCGTGCATAAAATGTGAATTCTAGGCTGGTGTGTATCGATACACATTCAACATGTACTGATACATCAAGGGTAAATTTCTAGAAATTATTCAGTTTGTATCGATACACAGCAAGTGTCTCGATGTACCCTTTAAAATGAAAACATCTAATGTAATTTTTGTATCGATACATAGGAAATGTATCAATACACTCCATATAAAGAAAAACATCAAATATAATTTGTGTATCGATACATAGTGTATCGATACAAATGTTAAGGAATATACCGATACACTACAGAGTGTACCGATACCTACCTTAAATAAAAGATGAAATCAACATTTCTTTTAGTCTAATGAGTGAACAATTAGAGTATATCAATTAGATTACTGATATGGATCCATGTATGTTTATGTAGATACTAAACGTAATCCCGTTCCGGAACAATCGAAGGACTAGGATTGATTCAAAGGAAACAAGGCTAAGGTGAGTGCATATTAGAGATGTAATTCAAAGGAATTATGACTTGTGATAAGTCTATTCCTATGATTAATAGTTATAGCATAGTCATTATGAACATGCATACATGATGGTTATTATTACTATATGCATAAGCTATATATGTTATATATATGTTCATAGAAATTGTTAAATGTTATATGATTCATATGAATAAATGAAAGTACACATGTTATATGATACAAGATATATAATTATATGTAGATGTGCTATGTGATAAAAGAAAAGACATAAGAGAATACAGGAGAAAGGACATGAATACATGAATATATGAATAATAATTATAATGTCCATGTGGTGTGATATGAGATCTCTAGGTATAGTTGTCATTCAAGAGTTGAGGGTTTCATAGGTCCTCTGGGACATATTCACAGGTCCTTAGGGACAAATATCATATGCCACTCAGTGGAACTTATACGAGCTCTGGTGACAGCAAATGTGTACAACCTCTATGCACTCGAATACCTTTAGTTCTTAGTATATATATGAGCATATATATAATATGAAAAATATGGGTATTACATTATAGGTTATCATATTAGTATTGGTCATAATGAGTCATATGAATGAAATGGAATCATGAATGATAGTGATGATATTATATGAATAGTATGTTATATTTTCATACTCATAAGAAATGCATCATCATTATAAGTTTATGTCTCACTAAGTCTATGACTTAGCATATAAGTGATTTACATGTAGGTACATAAAAGCAAGAAGACCGGTCTTAAGAGCAGCAACACAACATATCATCATTTGAAGATCAGATCAGAAGAAGCTTACACAGTATGTTCTTTTATGTTATATATGTGTTGGCATGTAAATAGAGTCATATAGTATGTACGATCTAATCGAGGTGTAATGTTTTGAACTTAGTAATGTAAATATAGTTTTGTGCTAAAAAAAGTTTTAAATTTACTATGGTTTTTATAAATATATGTACATTGAAAATTCAATGTGACACCTCAGATTTGTATCCGTGTCGGATACGGGTTAGGGGTGTTACAGAGCTTGCTGTGACAACAAGTGTCAGTGAGGTCGGCTGGTTACTCCATTTGCATCCTCAAACAATTCAAACCAAAATGAAAATTAACCATACTATAAACCTGAAACTTACCCATGGTCACCGACGAGAACGACAATGGTGCGGTGACCAATGGGTTAAGTTTTACGTAGAACAAGTGAATCGGTTGGTAATGACAGTGAGGCGACATAATCACTGGATTGTTCAAAATCAAAGCTAAATCATGTGACGACAGTAGATGGTTTCGACGATGATTCATAGCGGAATAGAGCATTTCACGATGAGAGACAATGGGGTTTTGGTCATCGGTCAATAAAAAGTTGAATGGGGGTAGCAATGGGTCGAATAGTGGCCAGACGGCGTGGCTTAAGGAGGCTCATTAGGTTTGATTAGGGGAAAAGTATTAGGATTTATTTTAAAAATTGCGGATTTTTTGTATCACCAAGGGGAATGAGGGTTTATTTTTCTATATCCAACAAAAATGGCCAAATTCAGGACTGAATCTCTGAATTTCCTGCACTTTCTAAATCTGACTATAAGTTTAAGAAACTTATAATTTAACCCCTACTAATCCTTAATCAACTGAGTATATATTATCGTCAAAACTATCCCTCATTCCAATAAAAGAATCATAACGAAATTTTCCTCGTGGAATTAATTCAACCTTGGTTACGAGATTAGATTCACAAAGTGATAATATATCTCAGTTCATTTCGGGATTTGGGTCATTATTTCTCAGATGAGTAACTCTCACATTACTCACGAGAAACTTTACATAATTTGGACAAATATTATTGTATTCCTCTATACATAGGTCGAGCCCTAATGGATAGAACACTTAGATTAGCTCATTATAGAGAAGGACTCAACATTGGAGTTTCGGCTTAGAGAAGTATGGTTGTAGTCTTGGTGCATGCACTGACCAGACATCTTTTGACATTCGACTGACCAATCTATCTAGAAACATTTGACTTAACCTAGGCTCTACTACCACTAAATATAACCCCCTCACCGATTCGGGTGACCTGATCCGATCTGGGGTGTTACATTAGGTCCACCGAAGTGACCCACCGTAAAAATATCAGAAAAATAAATTTTTTATTAAAACGATTAAAATCATAAAATAATTTATAAATACAAAAGTAAAATTTATCAATATTCATAAATAAAACAAATATCTGACTTGGATATAAAAACAAAATACAAGCTACATGCCCCTTAATCACATGCATCGTACTACATAAGCAACGCCAGTGAAACTCCCCTACTGACGACGATAGATGCACTGGTTGAATTCTCTTAACTTGAGAAGGTGAGTAACATAATGAGCTTTGGAAACCTCAGTAATACAATACTACCAGTGATGCTACAATACATGTAGATAAATGTATAACAATAAAATTTCCTTATTAAATAAGAAATATACAGGTTTTTTGGAATAAGCTAGGGTTTCCACTGATAGATCATCGAAAAAAGCCATGAAGATCTCAGTTCACATAAACATTCAGAGTGCAATGTTTTCAAGAGATTGGAATAGGGTGTCTAGTGTATTCCAACCAAAACCAATGAAGAGATATGGATCTCTTTAAAACAATGACTGTTTAAAACATGTATTCAAAACCTTAGTAGAACCCTCCAACTGAACACCGTTTTACAGTTCCCCAAAATTACATCCATAGGACTTTACCCTGAGCATACAACAAAGGGAGCCCACCTAAGGGATTACCTTGGGGCCAGAGAGCCCACCCAAGGTTCACCTTTGGTTCGTAAGGATTTACCAGCTGGATCATAGCTGAACCTCCATACTTCAGAATTCTACCCATATAAATTTCAGTAGAAATTAGTTTTAACCGTAAACTATAGTATCTGGATCGTGATCCGGTAATATCTCATAAACATGATAATGAAATAAACCATATAACTGATCTCCACTTGTACACCATAAGCAGTCTCATGATTAACCCAAGGGAGTGCCTTGGGGTGAGAGCCTACCCAAGAAAGTTTATCGGGGCCTCAAAGCCTACCCAAGGGTCACCTTGGGTCCGTAAAGATTTACCAGCTTGATCAGAGCTCAACCTACATACTCCAGCCTACCCAGAAAATGTTCCAATAAAACAGTTCAAGTAGTAACCAGTGAAATCAAGAAACCGTAGTTCATAAATCAGTAAATTCCATGATTCCATAAATCATGAACAATTCATATTTTTCAATGAATACCATAATAAGAGAACACATACCATGTAGCCATGGTTCAAAAGCTAGTAAATCAATAAAATTCAGAAAAACGCATTTGAAAACATATAAAACAGTCATGTAATACATAGGGAGCATACTAGAGGATCTATTACTAATGGATATAATCAGACATTTAAATTTGATACTTTAGAATCCCACTATGATTCATGTGCATCAAGAAGGTGTTCAGGAACCTTTATACAGAATAATTCTAAATTCAAATTTACTGAGGGAGATTCCATTACCCAAACAATTAGGGGTATTCATGGTTATATATTGAATTATCAGGATATTAAGTCCAATTGAATCAAATAGGGTATTCAGGATCTTTTGCATCTGAGTTACTTGTGTGTTCAAATATGACCAAAGTGATTCCATTATTCAGGAAATCAAAGGCACTTTGGGCATTGGGTTCTTAGAGAATTCTTAGTGATTTAAGCTAATAAGGGAGAAACGAAGAGTCATGGCCATTACAATTTGTGTCGATCTATTAGAGTATCAAGATAACTCAAATTGTACAAGTCCCATCAATGATATATGTCAACCGATCAAATTGTTGCACTTCCAAAGTACTCACTTTTAAAAACCAATAATTCTTATCGAATTGAACATCTTCAAAATCATCGTGGAATAGATTTTTGGGTGACGAACAGATATTCCAATGGTCTTTATTACATTTCCACATGGCAACAATTACAGAAAATGTTGACGCACTTGATTCATGGTTCATAACCCTTAGGGACGGTACATCATGTAAGTTCATCAGTGTTTCCAGACTTATCCAAATTACTTACTTAATCTTCAGTCGTTAAGGTTACTTAGTTCATTTAGTAGTCAAGTCTATCCTGGAAAGTAATTCAGATGTTTCTGAAATTTGGATACATATTGTGCTTCTATTCAGTTAAATTTGGTCATATAATAAAGTCATTTTGGTATTCGCTGTTGATTTGTTCATTTCAGAGTTAAGGGTATTAGTTATTTCAGGGTTGGAGGTACTTTATGCCATTTTACATTTTAGAGGCATTTTGGTTATTTTACACTTCAGGTGTAATTCTATAAATCCAATATAGATCAGGAATTTAATTCAATGATTTCAGAGCTCAAGTGGATCAAAACATAAGTTCTTAGGCTGTCTTCATTATCATAGTCATCCATATTTCCTTTTTACTCTTTAAAGGTATTATCGTCATTTCATTCAATTTTATAAGTGGCATTACGTTGGGTAACTTAGGCTTGAAAGTATTCCAGCCCCATTAAAGTTCAAAGTATTTTGCTCATATGCTTACTAGAGGTTAATTTCACTACTAGGGGAAGTCTTGGTCTTTTTTCAATACACAAGCATTTTCGTAATTTTATCACATGGTGTTATTTTTGGTAATTTCATTCCAAATATTTTCAACATTTAACCTTTAACGAGGTTAACCAAAATTTATGCATTCTAATATTTATTGATTTACTGATTAATCATTTAACTGAGGTTTATTTCCGATCAATCTATCTATTTCTTTTTCGAGTCGTCTGAGGCTTTTACAATGTTTAGTCTTTATTTCAAATTTAATTTGAGTCCAAATGATAATTAACTATGTCTCATTGATCAATTAATCAATTCATCCATGTACCAATTATCAATGGGTTCTGAAAAGTATACAAAGGGTAGTACAGTATTACCTATATTTTCGTGACATATTGATCGACCATTTATACTCCATTCGATCACTCTTAAACTTGAATTCAACGTTCAATAATTCATTGGATACAAAGCAACCGAATTTTTGTTAGATATTGAACTCAAATTTAGAAATCATATTGAATCCAAAGGAAAATCTCTGAAAAATGGCTTACCGAGTGTGAATTTGACAAAACAGACTTCGGATTCGAACTCAGGACTTCGAAAAACATGAAATATGGATTTTCAAAAATTTTAACTTTTTCGGTCAAAATCAAGGGATAACGGTCAACCCAGTCAAAGTCAATGGTCTAACCAGTCAATGGTTAACTCTGACCAAAGTTAATGGGTCATGTCAAAGAGGTTTGATTCGGGCAAGTGGGTTGGTTCTATTCAAACTGGGCTGACCGACTCGACCAGTTCCAGAAATAGGGATAAGCCCCATACGTGTATGGCTACGCATAGTTGCGCGTGCAGCGACAACAGGTGTCGGTGAGGTCACCCAATTACTTCACTAGTATCCACACACCATTTAGACCAAAATCAAACAAAACATCAACCAAAACCGAAAGAAAAATAACAAAACTGTAAACCCGAAACTTACCCACGATCGCCAGCGAGAACGACAATGGTACGGTGACTGACGGGTTGAGTTTTACGTACAATAGTTGAACTTGTTGGTGATGACGGTGAGGCGACACGATCGCTGGATCGACCACAATCGGAGCTAAATCATGCTACGGTGGGAGATGGTTTCGTCGATGATTCATGGAGAAAGAGGGCATTTCACGGTGTGAGACAATAGGGGTTTTGGTCGTCGATCAATAACGAATCGAACTGGGGTAGCAATGATACTAATGGTGGTCGGACGGCGTGGCTCAGGGAGATTGACGAGGTTTGATTGGGGGAAAGGTTTAGGGATTTATTTTTAAATTTTGGGGATTTTGGGCAACACTAAGTGGAAAGAGGGTTTATTTTTCTATATCTAACAAAAATGGGTAAATTCATGACTGAATCCCTAAATTTTTAGCACTTTCTAAAATATACCATAAGTTTCAAAAACTTATAATTTGACCACTAAATTGGGTGTTTCAATTTACCCCTCCTTAAAAGAATTTCGTCCTCGAAATTCACTCAAGTCACAGAAATGCAGAAATAAAACTTCCATCAATTCTTCCATATCTTCAAGTAGCTTTTATAGAAGTATTGGTCCTCTACTAATCCTTAATAAGTTGAGTATATAATCTCGTCAGAACTCTCCCTCTTCCAATAAAAGAATCAGAACGAAATTATCCTTGTGGAATCAATTCAACATTGGTTACAAGATTAGATTCACAGAGTGATAACATATCTATGTTTATTTTGAGAGTCAGGTCATAATTCTCGACTGAGTAACTCACATTACTCGCGAGGCACATTACAGAATTTGAACAAACATTAATGTATTCCTCTATGCATAAGTCGAGCCCTAACAGATATAAAGCTTACATTAGCTCATTATAGAGAGGGACTGTACCTTGGAGTTTCGGCTTAGAGAAGTAATGTTGTAGTCTAGGGGCATGTTCTCACCAAACATTTTTTGACATTCGATCGGCTATATCTAGAAAAAATCGACTCAATCTAGGTTTTGATATCACTAAATGTAACCCTTCGATGATTCAGGTGACTCGATCCGATCCGGGGTGTCACATTAGGGTCACCTTAGGTTTGTAAGGATTTATCAGCTTGTTTAGAGATGAATCTCCATACTCCATCCTACCCATAAAATATTCCAATAAAACAGTTCAAGTAGTAATCAGTGGAATCAAGAAACCATAATTCATAAATTAGTAAATTCGATGATTACATAAATCAAGAACAATTTTTATTTTTCACTAAAAACTATAATCAAAGAACACATACAATGTAGCCATGGTTCATAAGTCAACATATCAATAAATTTTGGTAAAACACATTTCAAAACATATAAAACAATCATGTAAAACATGGGGAACACACTAGAGGATCCAAGTATTTTTAAGAAGAATTTAATAGTTATCAGGAAAATATGAAATTTATGTAATTTGAACAGATTGCATGAACGAGGTCCTATTGAAAGGGTTTGATTACTAATGGATCTAATCAGACATTTAAAGTTGATACTTTAGAATCCCGCTATGATTCAGGTGCATCAGGAAGGTGTTCAGGAACCTTTATACAATATAATACTAAATTCATATTTTCTGATAGTGATTCCATTATCCAAACAATCAGGGTTATTCAGGATTATATATTGAATTATCAGGATATTAAGTCCAATTGAATTAAATGGGGTATTCGGGATCCTTTGCATCTGAGTTATTTGTGTGTTGAAATATGATCGAAGTAATTCATTATTCAGGAAATATGAGGCACTTTGGGCATTGTGTTCTTAGAGAATTCTTACTGATTTGAGCTTATAAGGGATAAACGAAGATTCATGGCCTTTATGATTTGTGTCGATCTATTGGAATATCGAGTTAACTGGAATTGTATAAGTCCCATCAATGATACCTGTTAACGAATCAAATCGTTGCACTTCCAGATTATTCACTTTTTAAAACAGACAATTCTTATCGAATTGAATATCTTCAAAATCATCATGGAATAGATTTTTACGAGACGAATAGATATTCCAATGGTCTTTATTTCATTTCCACCTTGCAACAATTAAAAAAAATGTTGGCGTACTTGATTCGTGGTTCATAACCCTTAGTGACGATAAATTATGTAAGTTCATCAGTGTTTGCAGATTTATCGAAATAACTTATTTAATCCTCTGTCATTGAGGGTACTTAGTTCATTTTGTAGTCAAGTCTATCATAGAGAGTAATTCAGACATTTCTGAAATTCAGATAGATATTCTACCTCTGTTTAGTTCAATTTGATCATATAATAAAGTCATTTCGGTATTCGATGTTAATTTGTTCATTTCAGAGTTGAGAGTATTAGTTATTCGAGGGTTGGAGGTACTTATGTCATTTTACACTTTAGGGGCATTTTGGTTATTTTATACTTCAGGTGTAATTCTCTAATTCCAATATAGATCCAAAATTTAAAGTCATTTTGGTATTCGAGGTTGATTTGTTCATTTCAAAGTTGAGGGTATTAATTATTCCAAGGTTGGAGGTACTTATGTCATTTTATGCTTCAGGGGCATTTTGGTTATTTTACACTTGAGGTTGTCTTCCTTATCATAGTCATTTGTATTACCTTTTTAATCTTTAAGGGTATTATCATCATTTAATTCAATTCTATCGGTGGCATTACTTCGGGTAACTTAGGCTTGAAAGTATTCCAGTTCCATTAAAGTTCAGAGTGCTTTGCTCATATGTTTAATGGAGGTTAATTTCACCACTAGGGGAAGTCTTGGTCTTTTTTCAGTACACGAGCATTTTCGTAATTTTATCACATGGTGTTATTTTTGGTAATTTCATTCCAAATATTTCCTACATTTAACCTTTAACGAGATTAATCAAAATTTACGTGTTTTGTGATTTATTGATTTACTAATTAATCATTTAACTGAGGTTTATTTCCGATCAGTCTACCTATTTCTTTTTCGAGTCGTCTAAAGCTTTTACAGTGTTCAGTCTTTATTCCAAATTTAATTTTAGTCCAAATGATAGTTAACTACATTTCATGGACCAACATATCAATTCATCCATGTACCAATTATCAATTGGTTCCGAAAAGCAGACAAAGGGTAGCAGAGTATTACCTCAATTTATGTTCCATATCGATTGAACCTTTAAAAACCATTCGATAACTCTCGAAGTTGAATTCAACGTCCAATAATTCATTAGATACAAATATCCCAATTTTTCGTCAGAAACTAAATATAAATTTAGAAAATATATTGAATCTAAAGGTCAATCTTTGAAAAATAGCTTGTCGGGTATGAATTTGGCAAAGCAGACTTCAGATTCGAACTCAGGATGTTAAAAAATAAATAGGGCTTTTCGAAAATTTTAAATTTTTTGGGCAAAGTCAACGGTCAAATCGATCAACGATCAACTCTGATCAAAGTCAACGAGTCGGGCAAGTCAATGGGTCAGGTTCCAGAAGGATCTAGAGTTAGGGATAATCCCTACGTGCGTACGACTGTGCGTACTGGCGCGTATGCTGGTAACAGGTGTCGGTGGGGTCGGCTGTTTTCTCCACTAGCATCCACACACAATTCGGACCAAAATAAAACAAAACATCAACCAAAACTGAAAGAAAATTAACTAAACTATAAACCCGAAACTTACCCACGATCTCTGGCGAGAATGAAGATGGTACGGTGACTGATGGGTTGGGTTCTACGCGGAACAGGTGAACCTATTGGTGACGACGGTGATGCAACATGATCACTGGATTGGCCATAATCGAAGATAAATCATGCGGTGGCGAGAGATGGTTTCGATGATGATTCACTGTGGAAAAGGGCATTTCACGGTGAAAGACAATCGGAGTTTCAATCGTCGGTCAATAACAAATCAAATGGGAGTAGCAATGGGCCCTTTGATGGTCAGACGACGTGGCTTAGGGAAACTGACGAGGTTCGAATGAGGGGAAAGTTTTGGGTATTTATTTTTAAAAATTGGGGATTTTTTGGGTATCACTAAGGGAAAAAGGGTTTATTTTTCTATATTCAACAAAAATGGGCAAATTCAGGACAAAGTCCCTAAATTTTAGCACTTTCTAGAAATGACTATAAGTTTTGAAAACTTATAATTTGACACCTAAATTGGGGTGTTTCAATTCTCCTTTCCATAAAATAATTTCGTCCTCGAAATTCACTCAAGTCACATAAATATAGAAATAAAACTTCCATCATTTCTTCCATATCTTCAAGTAGCTTTTACAGAAGTACTGGTCCTCACCTAATCCTTAATTAGTTGAGTATATATTCTCGTCAAAACTCTCTCTAATTCCAATAAAAGAATCAGAATGAAATTATCCATATGGAATCAATTCAACCTTGGTTACGAGATTAGATTTACAGAGCGATGACATATCTCAATTCATTTCGGGGGTCGGGTCATGATTTCTTAAATGAGTAACACTCACATTACTCGCAAGACACTTTACAAAATTTGTACAAACATTATTGTATTCCTCTATGCATAGGTCGAGCCCAAACAAATAGAAAGCTTAGATTAGCTCATTATAAGAAGGACTCAACCTTGGAGTTCCGACTTAGAGAAGTACGGTTATAATCTAGGGCATGTACTGATCATACATCTTTTTTCATTCGACTAGTTGATATATGTACAAAAACTTGACTCAAACTAGGTTCTAATACCACTAAATGTAACCCCTCATCGATTACAGTAACTCGATCCAATCCGGGGTGTCACTTTAGGTCCACAAAAGCGACCCACCGTATAAATATCAGAAAATTTGAATTTTTTTATTAAAACACATAAAATCATAAACTAATTTATAAATACAAAATTAAAATTTATCAATATTCATAAATAAAATAGATTTCTGACTTGGATATAAAAACAAAATACAAGCTACATGTCCTCTAATCACATGCACCGTACTCTGCAAGCAACGCCGGTGAAACTCCCAACTAACGTCGATAGCTGCACTGGTTCAATTTTCTTAACCTGAAAATGTGAGTAACAAGTGAGCTTTGTAAAGCTCAGTAATACAATACTAACATTGTTGATACAGGACATGCAGATAAATGTAGAGCAATTAAATTTCCTTATTAAATCAGAAGTATACAATTTTTTGGAATAAGACGAGGTTTTCACTTATAGATCATAAAAAAAAGCCATGAAGATCTCAGTTCATAGAAACATTCAAAGTACAATGTTTTCAAGAGATTGGAATAGAGTGTCTAGTGTGTTCCAACTAAAACCAAAGAAGAGATATAGATCTCTTTAAAATAGTGACCGTTAAAAACATGTTTTCAAAACCTTAATAGAACCCTCCAACCAAACATTGTTATGCAATTCCCCAGAACTACATCCATGAGGGCTCACCCTATGCACACAGGAAAGGGAGCCAACCTAAAGGATTACCTTAGGATTCGAGAGCCTATCCAAAGTTCACCTTAGGTCCGTAAGGATTTACCAACTGGATTAGGGTTGATCCTCCATACTCCAAAATTTTACCCATATAAATTCCAATAGAAATCATTCTTAACCGTAAACCTTAGTATCTAGATTGTGATCCGATAATATCTCATAGCTGTGATAATAAAATAAACCATTTAACTGATCTCCACTTGTACACCATTAGTAGTCTCATGATTAACCGAAGCGAGTACCTTGGGCCCTGAGAGCCTACCCAAGAAAGTTTCTCATGTCACCTTAGGTCTATAAAGATTTACCAGCTTGATCAAAGCTGAACCTCCATACTCCAGCCTACCCAAAAAATGTTCCAATAAAACAATTCTAGTAACCAGTGAAATCAGAAAACCATAGTTCATAAATCAGTAAATTCCATGATTTAAAAATCAGTAACACTTCATATTTTCAATGAAAATCATAATCAGAGAACTCGTACCATTTAGCTATGGTTCAAAAGCCAGTAAATCAATAAATTTCGGTAAAATGCATTTCAAAACTTATAAACAGTCATGTAGTACATGGGGAACACACTAGAGGATCCAAGTATTTTTCAGAAGCACTTAATAGTTACCATGAAAACATGAAATTTATGTAATTTAATGATATTCCAGGAATGAGGTCATATTGAAAGGGATCAATTACTAATAGATCTAATCATACATTTAAAGTTGATACTTTATAATCCTGCTATGATTCAGGTGCATCAGAAAGGTGATTAGAAACCTTTATATAGAATAATTCTAAATTTAAATTTACTGACAGTGATTCCATTACCCAAATAATCAGGTGATATTCAGGATTATATATTTAATTATCAAGATTTTAAGTCCAATTTAACCAAATAGGGTATTCAGGATCCTTTGCATCTGAGTTACTTGTGTGTTCAGATATGACCAGAGTGATTCCATTATTTAGGAAATCAGAGATACATATTGTATTTCTGTTCAATTCAATTTTTTCATGTATTATAGTTATTTTGGTATTTGAGGTTGATTTTTTTCATTTTAGAGTTGAGAGAATTTGTTATTCTAGGGCTTGAAGGTACTTTATGTCATTTTACACTTTAGGGGTATTTTGGTCATTTTACACTTCATGTCTAATTCTATAATTCCAATATAGATCCATAATTTAATTCAATGATTCCATAACTCAAGTGGATCAAAACATAAGTTCTTAGGTCGTCTCCCTTATCATAGTCATCTGTATTATTTTTTTACTCTTTAAGGGTATTATCGTCATTTTATTCAATTATTTCAGTGGCATTACTTCGAGTAAATTAGGCTTGAAAGAATTTCAGTTCCATTAAAGTTTAGATTACTTTTCTCATTTACTCACTGGAGGTTAATTTCACCACTAGGGGAAGTCTTGGTCCTTTTTTAGTACAAGGGCATTTTTGTAATTTTATCACATGGTGTTATTTTTGTTAATTTCATTCCAAATATTTCTAACATTTAACCTTTAACGAGATTAATTAGAATTTATGCATCCTGAGATTTATTGATTTACTGATTAGATCATTGAACTGAGGTTTATTTTCGATCAATGTACCTATTTCTTTTTTTAGTCGCCTTAGGCTTTTATAATGTTCAGTCTTTATTCCAAATTTAATTTGAGTCCAAATGATAATTAAATACATCTCATAGATGAATTAACTATATCTCATAGACCAATTATATTCATTCAAGCATGTATTAATTATTAATGGGTTCCGAAAAGTATACAAAGGTTAGTAGAGTATTACCTAGATTTTTATGCCATATCGATCAACCCTTTAAAATCCATTCGATCACTCTCGAACTTGAATTCAACTTCCAATAATTCATCGGAATCAAAGCAACCAAATTTACATTAGAAATTGAAGTTAAATTTAGAAAATATATTGAATTCAAAGGTAAATCTCTGAAGAACGACTTAATGAGTGCGAATTTGGAAAAACTGACTTCAGATTTGGACTCAGGATATCAAAAATCATAAAATAAGTCTTTTCAGAAATTTTAACTTTTTTAGTCAAAGTCAACGGTCATACCGGTCAAAGTTAACGGTTAGACATGTCAACGGTCAACTCTAACCAAAGTCAATAGGTGGCGGATCAGTTGTATTCAAACCAGGTTGATTGGCTGGACTGGTTCCAGAAGGATCCAGAGCTAGTATAAGCCCCACACTCATACGAAAACGTGTGGTGGCACGTACGGTGACAACAGGGTTGATTTAGGTCGACCGATTACTTCACTAGCATCCACACACCATTCAGACCAAAATAAACCAAAACATCAACCAAAATCAAAATAAAATTAACCAAACTATAAACTTGAAACTTACCCACGATCGCCGACGAGAACAACGACGGTGCAATCACCCATGGGTTAGGTGTTAAGCAGAACAGACAGGTGAACCCGTTGGTGATGATAGTGAGATGAGGTAATCATCGGATCGTCCAGAATCGAAGTTAAATCATGCAACTTGGGGAGATAGTTTCGATGGTAATTCTCGGCAGAATAGGGCATTTCACGCTGAGAGACAATGGGGGTTTTGGTCACTGGTCACTGATGAGTCGAACGAGGGTAGTAATGGGCCGAATAGTGGTCGAACAGCGTGGCTTAGAGAGGCTGACGAGGTTTGATTGGGGGAAAAGTTTTAGGGATTTATTTTTAAAAAATGGGGATTTTTTAGTATCACTAAGGGGAAAGAGGGTTTATTTTTCAATATCCAATAAAAATGGGCAAATTCATGACTGAGTCCTTGAATTCCCTGCACTTTCTAAAACTAAGTTACAAAAACTTACAATTTGACACCTAATTTGGGGTGTTTCAATTCTCCCCTCCTTAAAATAATTTCGTCCTCGAAATTCACTCAAGTCACATAAATACATCAATAAAACTTCCATCAGTTCATCTATATCTTCAAATAGCTTCAAGGGTATTATAGTTATTTCATTCAATTATGTCAGTGGCATTATTTCGGGTAACTTAGGCTTGAAAGTATTTCATTTCCATTAAATTTTAGAGTACTTTGCTTATATGCTTACTGGAGGTTAATTTCACCACTAGGGGAAGTATTGGTCTTTTTTCAGTACATGGGAATTTTCATAATTTTATCACATGGTGTAATTTTTTGTAATTTCATTCCATATATTTCCAACCTTTAACGAGATTAATCAAAATTTACGTGTTCAGAGATTTATTGATTTACTGATTTATCATTTAACTGAGGTTTATTTCAAATCAATCTACATAGTTCTTTTTCGAGTCGTCTGAGGCTTTACAGTGTTCAATCTTTATTTCAAATTTAATTTGAGTCCAAATGATAATTAACATCTCATGAACCAATTATATCAATTCATCCATGTACCAATTATTAATGGGTTCCGAAAAATATACAAAGGGTAGTAGAGTATTACCTTGATTTTTGTGTCGTATCAATCGACCCTTTATACTCAATTCGATACAAATCAACCGATTTTACGTCAGAAACTTAAATTTAGATTTTGAAGGTAAATATCGGAAAAATAGCTTATCGGGTGTGAATTTGGCAAAACATACTTCGGATTGAAACTCAGGACGTCGAAAAATATAAAATATGACATTTTAGAAATTTTGACTTTTTCAGTCACAGTCAATAGTCAAACAGGTTAAAGTCAATGGTCTAACCGGTCAACGGTCAACTCTGACCAAAGTTTACAGGTTGGGTCAAGTAAATAGGTCGGGTCAAAGTGGTTCGGGTCGGGCATGCGGGTCGGTTCTGTTCAAACTGGATTGACCAACTGAACCGGTTCCAAAAGGATATAGAGCTGGGGATAAGCCCCACGAGTGTACACGCGTGGTGGCGGTGCGGCAACAACAGTTGTTCGTGAAGACGGTCGATTACTCCACTAGTATCTACACACCATTCAAACCAAAATCAAACCAAAACATCAACCAAAACGAAAGAAAATTAACCAAACTATAAAACCTGAAACATACCCACAATCGCCGGTGAGAACGAAGACGATACGATGAGTGACGGGTCAGGTTTTACATGGAACTGGTGAACCTGTTGGTGATGGCGGTGAGGCGACGCGATCATTGGATCGGCTAGAATCGAAGCTAAATCATGTGGCGGTGGGAGATGATTCCGACGATGATTTACGGCGGAAGATGGCATTTCATGGTAAGAGAAAATAGGGGTTTTGGTCACCAGTAAACGGCGAGTCGAACGGGTAGCAATTGGCTAAATAGTGGCCGGACAGCGTGGCTTAGGGAGGCTGATAAGGTTAGATAATGGAAAGGTTTTGGGGATTTATTTTTTATAAATTGGGGATTTTTGGGTATCAATAATGGGAAAAAGGGTTTATTTTTCTATATCCATAAAAATGGATAAATTCATGAATGAGTCCCTAAATTTTTGGCACTTTATAAAATAGATTATAAGTTTCAAAAATTTATAATTTAACCTCTAAATTGGGGTGTTTCAATTTTCCCCTTAAAAGAATTTCGTCCTTGAAATTCACTAATGTCACAGAAATGCAGAAATAAAACTTCCATCAATTCTTCCATATCTTCAAGTAGCTTTTACAAAAGTACTAATCCTTAATCAGATTAGTATAATAATACCCCAAATGTTGAATTATGGACTTTATTGAAAGGATTTAAGATTCTAGAATCTATTTGGTTAATTGATAAAAGATGAGAATGAATTGGGAAGACTAATTTAAACTAATTTATAGTAATAGAGGATTAAAAGGACATTTTGGTCAATTGGAGTTAGATGAATTTAAAATTATTTTCTTTTAAGGTATTAAAATATAGAGTAAGGGGAAAAGGGGAGTAAATTTGGTCAACTCCTTTCCTTCTTATTCTTTCACGTGCATACTCTCCTCCATAGCTCAAAGGTGAGTTTTCAATTTACTAGTTTATTCATTCGTTTTTGGTTGGGTTTTGAAGCATTGAGTATACTAGAAGCTTAAGAAATGATTAAAGGGGATTAAAACTAAGTTATGGATGAGATAATAGAGAATAAAGAAAATGGGTTTTTGAGTGATATGTTAAAATAGGAGTTTTATGGATGTTTACTAGTAGATTTCACTTGTAAAAGAGGTAAATGAGAGTTTAGAAGCATTGTTTTGGATTAAGAATAAATTAGGAAAAGTGGTGTGATTCTTAGAATTGATTGTTCTTGGAAGATTTTACATGTTTTAAGACTCTAAATGAAGGAATCTTAGTATGGATAGTTAAAGAAGAGGTTAATAGTATTGTATGGTGTTTATATAAAAAAATTTAACCCAATTTAGGTAATATTCAGGTTGAAAACTGGAAATTTTGGGTACAGTATCGGTATTGATAGAACAATACCGATACTACATGCTAAAATAGGATAAACTTGCTAAGTAGTATCGATAATGATTCATTCAGTATTGATACTGAAGGGGGAGTATCAATATCGATGGAAAGGTATCGATACCATTTCAAAATAGAATGCAAAAATGGTATTGATACCATAGCAGAGTATCGGTACCATAGTATAGTGGTATCGATACCATGGTAAGGGTATCGATACTATGGAGCCAGAAATGTTAAAAATAGGTTGATATAATTATAGAAAGTAATGATATGTCATTTTGAGTATTGTTTAAGATGGATGGTTAGAAAATATACTAACATTGGTATGGTACATGTTTTAATGGATGCTTGAGTAAATCAAAACCAAGCTCCCGAGACAAGCAAAACTAAGGGCAAAGGCAAAGTACCAGACTAATCAGCCTTATATTTTGGATACATAGCAGAGAAGGAAGGTGAGTGTATATATCATGTTCATTAGGAATTATAAATAGATTTTGTTAAAAACATATGTTACAATGGTATATCAGTACTAAGTGTACTACAGACACCATGTGTGCAAAATCCACGGAATTCATCATGACTTGATGAATAGTCGTACAAGCAATATGTGTGTAAAATCCACAGAATTCATCATGAGTTGATGAACACACGTACATGCACTATGTTTACAAAATCCAAATAATTCATAATAAGTTGATGAATAGTCGTACATGCACTATGTGTGCAAAATCCACGAAATTCATCATGAGTTGATGAATAGCCGTACAGGCACTACGTGTGCAAAATCCACAGAATTCGTCATGAGTTGATGAATAGTCGTACAGGCACTATGTGTTCAAAATCCATATTATGACTTGATGAATAGCCGTACAGGCAATATGTGTGCAAAATCCACGGAATTCATCATGAGTTGATGAATAGCCGTACAGGCACTACGTGTGCAAAATCCATGGAATTCATCATGAGTTGATGAATAGCCGTACAATAACTATGTGTGCAAAATCCACATAATTCATCATGAGTTGATGAATAGCCATACAGTCACTATGTGTGCAAATTCATGGAATTCATTCATGAGTTGATGAATAACCGTACATGCACTATGTGCGCAAATTCATGAAATTCATTCATGAGTTGAAGAATTACCGTATAGGCACAGCTTGTGCAATCTAAAAATTGAACATGAATAGAAAGTGGGTAAATGACCATATTAGCATTAATGGTGCAAAGTTATAAGGTTTATAATGAAGTGTAAAGAGTTGCTCGATAATATAATTGTTACCCTATGTTTTTGTTTATAAGTTGCTTATGATTAAGTATACCTCACTATGTAATACTTTGCGTGTGTTTATTTCACATGTAGGTTGAATATAAGCTAAGTAAGGAGATCATCGGACATCAAGTTAGAGTCGCCTCATCAGTAGCAATGTGACAAACCTGTCTACTAATGGGTTTAGTAAAAACGCTCTGAAAAGCTTTTGAATTAAACTATTGTATAATGGTGAAATGTGAAACATCTCTTTTACTTGTCTATTTAAATTTAATGCATGTTTTAATTATAAGTAAATTATAATTGTTTGTAAAATGAAACAAAATTGTATGGATTTTCAAATGGGAAACTGTTTTAAAAGTGATTTAACATATGTAGCCTATATACATAAAGGTATACGGGAGATGGGTGTTATATTTATTGGTATCAGAGCTACAAGTTTAGCCAATTCTCAGCCAAAATTGAGTGTATTTTGATATAAAAAGAGTTTACATGCCACTAAGATGCCAAGTTATTGATATGGTAGAGAAAGAATATGAAAGATGTATCTCCTTACTAACTTAATTACCATCTTTATGAATGTTATGATAGATATCGGATTCTATGAATTCGAGAAGAGCGGTTGGTCGAGAGTGTAGAGATGAATTGGGTAGTGAAAGCTATTAAGAGAATAGTGAACATCCGATTCCGTCTGAGAACTCCAGTGCACTAGAACCTCAGAGTATGCTTGCTCTGGAGTTTGGGGCTTTTATGCAAGCTCTCGACGCTATTTTGACAAGGTTCCAACCTTCTCCGCCTGCCCCTGCTCTTCTAATATTGTGAATGCTAATTCTGAAGGAGTTAAGAAGTTTGGGAGCTCCTGAGTTCAAGGGAGAAGAGAGTGAAGGTCCTATGGATGCGAACTTATGGTTGAATGATGTTATGATGATGTTGGAAAGCCTTCAGTGATCTAATCATGAGAAGTTGGGCGGAGCTGTATCATTAGTCTGAGGTTCAGCTCGGGTCTGGTGGACCATCACGACGACATATGCTTCGCTTGAGCAAGTGAACTGGTAGTTTTCCAAGAGGAGTTCAAGAACAAGTACATCGGGGAGCAATTTATGATATCAATACTATTGAAGTTTCTCAACTTAAAACAAGGCGACCGAGTGATGCATGAATATAAGGCTGAATACAACAAGCTTAGCCGTTATACTACTGAGATGGTCCCTAATGACAAAGCTCGTAGAGATCGGTTCATCAAGAGTCTGAGGCCAAAGTTGAAAGAGATGATGTTGGCCTTGAATTTGCCTAGTTTACAAGAAGTGATAAATATAGCTAAGGCGATTGAAAGAGCCCATGATGAGACTTTGGCAGCAAATCAGGGTATACATACAAGAAAAAGGATTGGGATGTCTTCATATACATCTCATGCTAAAAGAGGCAAGGGGTCAGGTTTCCAATACTGTTATAGTGGATGCTGCTGCTGCTGCACAGAAGTCTAAGCAATCCCAATATGTTGCTGCTAGCTCGGGTAGAGCTTTTGGAGAAAGAAATAATCAATGTCAGATCTGTGGTAGATTTCATAGGGTAACATGTAGAGTGCTTTCTGGTGCTTGTTTTGTTTGTGGAGAAATGAGCCACTATGCTCAGAACTATCCATAAAAGTCTGGGGATAGATCAGTACAAACTGAGAGATCAATAGTCACACCAAGCAGAAGCAGAGAAAGAGGAAATTGAGGGGGTCAATATCGGTCTAGCCAGAGATAAGAGACTCGGGGAGTGGCCTGTGTTTATAATATAAAGACCAATGAAGATAGGGATGATTCAGAAATCATAACAGGTATATTTCACCTTTTTGATGAGCCAGTTTCTGTTCTAGTTGATCCTAGTTCTACGCACTCCTATATTAGTACCAAGTTGGTTAGAACTATAGGAATTAATTTAGAACCAATTTTTAGTGAGATAGTAGCGGTAAACCCTATGACTTATAGTGCAAAGGTAACACGGGTGTATAGAAAGTGTCCAATTAAGATTCAAGGGGTTGTCTTCTTGGAAAACTTAATGGAGTTACACTTTGATGAGTTTAAAATCATTTTGGCCATAGATTGGTAGTCTCCACACCATGGATGGGTAGATTTTCATTGAAAATAATTATTCTAAAAGGAAGCTCAATGCTCCGAAATTATGGTGGTCGGTGAAAAGGAAAAATCCCTGTCCAATGTGATATCGACTTTGACCGTAAAAAGAATAATGTGAAAAGGATCTTATGAGGAAGAACAAATAAGGATCTTACTAGAGGAACCAAGGAATTGCATAACAAAAGGATTTTGTTAGTCGAAGTGCTTTGGTAGAATCATACGGTGGAAGAGGCTACCTGGGAGAGAGAGGAGGATATGAAAAAAAAATTTCCACATTTCTTTGATTCATGTATTTCTTTAAATTCGAGGATGAATTTTTTTAAGGGGGAGAATTATAATGCCCCAAATGTTGAATTAAGGACTTTACTGAAATGATTTAAGATTTGAGAATCTATTTGGTTAATTGATAAAAGATGAGAATAAATTGGGAATTATAATTTAAACTAAATTGTAGCAATGGAGTATTAAAAGGACATTTTGGTCAATTGGAGTTAGATGAATTTAAAATTCTTTTCTTTTAAGGTATTACAATATAGAGTAAGAGGAAAAGGGGAGTAACTTTGGTAAACTCCTTTCCTTCTTTTTATTTCTCATGCATACTCTCCTCCATAGCTCAAAGGTGAGTTTTCAATTTACTTGTTTATTCCTTCATTTTTGGTTGGGTTTTGAAGCATTGAGTATACTATAAGGTTAAGGAATGACTAAAGGGGATCAAAAATAAGTTATAGATGAGATAATAGAGAATGAAGAAAATGTGTTTTTTAGTGATATGTTAAAATATGATCATTTATGGATGTTTAATGGTAGATTTTACTTGTCAAAGAGGTAAATGAGAGTTTAGAAGTATTGGTTTGGATTAAGACACATTAGGAAAAGTGGTGTGATCCTTAGAATTGATTGTTCTTGGAAGATTTTGGATGTTTTAAGAGCCTAAATAAAGGAATCTTAGTATTGATAGTTAAATAAGAGTTTAATAGCATTGTATGGTGTTTATATAACGAAATTTAACCCCATTTGGGTGATATTCGGGTTGAAAACTGGAAATTTTGGGTAGGGATATTGGTACTGATAGAACAGTACCGATACTAAAGGCTAAAATAGTTATGACCATGCTAAGTAGTATCGATACTGATTCAATCAGTATCGATACCGAAGTGGAGTATCAATACTGAAGGGAAGGTATCGATACCATTTCGAAACAGAATGCAAAAATGGTACCGATACTATAGCAGAGTATCGGTACCATAGTATAGTTGTATCGATACCATGGTAAGGGTATCGATACTGTAGAGCAGAAATGTTAAAAATAGGTTGATAGTGTTATAGAAAGAAAATGATATGTCATTTTCAGTATTGTTTAAGTATGATGGTTAGAAAATATACTAACATTGGGTATGGTATATGTTTTAATGGATACTTGAGTAGATCGAAACCAATGTTACAATGTTATATCAGTACTAAGTGTATAATAGGCACTATGTATGCAAAATCCACATAATTAATCATGAGTTGATTAATAGCCGTACATACACTATGTGTACAAAATCTACGTAATTTATCATGAGTTGATGAATAGTCGTACAGAAAATATGTGTGCAAAATCCACAGAATTCATCATGAGTTCATGAATAGCCATACGGGCACTATATGTACAAAATCCATGGAATTCATCGTGTCAATAAATAGCCTTACATGAACTAAGTGTATAAAATCCACGAAATTCATCATGAGTTGATGAATAGACGTACAGGCACTTCGTGTGTAAAATCCACAGAATTCATCATGAGTTAATGAATAGCCGTACAGGCACTATGTGTTCAAAATCCACGTAATTCATCATGACTTGATGAATATCCGTACATGCCATATGTGTGCAAAATCCACGTAATTCATCATGAGTTGATGAATAGCCGTACATGCCCTACGTGTGCAAAATTCACGAAATTCATCATGAGTTGATAAATAGTCGTAAAAGCATTATGTGTGCAAAATCCACGGAATTCATCATGAGTTGATGAATGGCCGTACAGGCACTGTTTGAACAAAATCCACGAAATTCATCATGAGTTGATGAATAGCCATACAGGCTCTATGTGTACAAAATCCATGAAATTCATCATGATTTGATGAATAGCCGTACTGACACTTCGAGTGCAAAATCCACGGAATTCACCATGAGTTGATGAATAGTCGTACAGGCACTGTGTGTTTCAAATCCACAGAATTCATCATGACTTGATGAATATTCGTACATGCAATATGTGTGCAAAATCCACAAAATTCATCATGAGTTGATGAATAGCCGTACATACCATACGTGTGCAAATTATCGTAATTCATTCATGAGTTGAAGAATAACTGTATAGGCACTACTTGTGCATTCAAATAATTGAACATGAATAGAAAGTGGGTATATGAACATATTAGCATTAATGGTGCAAAGTTATAAGGTTTATAATGAAGTGTAAAGAGTTGCTCGAAAATAGAACTGTTACCCTATGTTTATGTTTATAGGTTTCTTATGATTGAGTATGTCTCACTAAGTAATACTTATCGTGTGTTTATTTCACCCGTAGGTTGAATACAAGCTGGGTAAGGAGATCATCGAACATGAAGTCAGAGTTACCTCATCAATAACAATATGACATACATTTCTACTTCTAATATATTTTAGTTGGCATATAATAGGTTCAGTAAAAATGCTCTGCAAAGCTTTTGAATTAAACTACTGCAAAACGGTGAAATGTGAAACATCTATTTTATTTGTCTATTTAAATTTAATGCATACTTTAATTTAAGTAAATTATAATGGTTTGTAAAATGAAACAAAATTGTACAGATTTTCAAATAGGAAACGTTTTTAAAAATGATGTGACATTTATAGCCTGTATACATAAATGTATACGAGAGATGAGTGTTATAGTATATATTCTCATCAGAACTCTCCCTCATTCCAATAAAAGAATCAGGACGAAATTATCCTTGTGGAATCAATTCAAGCTTGCTTACGAGATTAGATTCACACAGCGATAACATATTTCAGTTTATTTCGGGAGTCGGATCATAATTTCTCGGATCAGTAACTCTCACATTGGTCGTGAGGCACTTTACGAAATTTGAACAAACAATATTGTATTCCTCTATGCATAGGTCAAGTTGTAACGGATAGAAAGCTTATATTAGCTCATTATAGAGAGGGACTCGACCTTGGAGATCCAACTTAGAAAAGTAAGGTTGTAGTCAAGGGGCATGTACTAACCAGACATCTTTTGACATTTGATTTAGAAAAAATCGACTCAACCTAGTCTCTGATTTCACTAAATGTAACCCCTTGCCGATTCGGGTGACCCGCTCCGATTCGGAGTGTCACACTAAGGCCACAGGAGTAACGCAACATAAAATATCAAAAAAATTAACTTTTTATTAAAACTTTTAATATCATAAAACAATTTATAAATAAAAAAGTAAAATTTATCAATATTCAGAAATAAAATAGATATCTAACTCAGATGTAAAAACAAAATACAATCTAAATTCCCCCTAATCACATACACCATACTTTGTAAGCAACACCAGTGAAACTCCCCTACTGACGTCGATAGTTATACTAGTTTAATTATCTTAATCTGAAAAGGTGAGTAATAAAGTGAGCTATGAAAAAATGAGTAATGCAATACTACCAGTGATGCTAGAGGACATGCAACAAATCTAGAACAATAAAATTTTTTCCTTATTAAATAAGAAGTATATAGTTTCTTGGAATAAGCTGGGTTTCTACTGATAGATCATCGAGTAAAAGCCATGAAGATCTTAGTTTATATAAAACATTCAGAGTACAATGTTTTTAGGAGATTGGAATAGGGTGTTTAGTGTGTTCCAATCAAAACCAATGAAGAGATATAAATCTCTTTAAAGTAGTGACCGTTTAAAACATGTTTTCAAAACCTTAGTAGAACCCTCCAACCGAACACTGTTAAGCTATTCCCCAAACTGCATCCATAAGGGCTTACTCTAAGTACAAAACAAAGGGAGCTAACCTAAAGGAATACCTTGGGGTGCTAGATCAGGGTTGAACCTCATACTATAGAATTCTACCCATATAAATTACAGTAGAAATCAATTTTAACCTTAAATCATAGTATCTGGATTGTGATCCGGTAATATCCCATGATTAACACAAGGGAGTACCTTGGGGCCTGAGAGCCCACCCAAAAAAGTTCTCAGGCCCTCAGAGCCTACACAAGGGTCACTTAGGTCTGTAAGGATTTACCAGTTTGATCAAAGCTGAACCTTCATAATCCAACCTACCCATAAAATGTTCCAATAAAACAGTTCAAGTAGTAACCAGTGTACTCAAGAAACTAGAGTTCATAAATCAGTAAATTTGATGATTCCATAAATCATGAACAAATCATATTTTTCATTGAAAACTGTAATCAAAGAACGCATACAATGCAACGATGGTTCACAAGACAGCAAATCAATAAATTTCAGTAAAACACATTTCAAAATAGATAAAACAGTCATGTAATACATGGGGAACACACTAGAGGATCCAAGTATTTTTCATAAGCACTTAATAGTTATCAGGAAAACATTAAATATATATAATTTGATCGGATTCTAGAAATGAGGTCCTATTGAAAGGGATCGATTACTGATGGATCTAATCAGACATTTAAAGTTAATACTTTAGAATCCCGCTATGATTCATGTGCATCAGGAAGGTGTTTAGAAACCTTTTTACATAATAATTCTAAATTCAAATTTACTAAGAGTGATTCCATTAGCCAAACAATCAGGGGTATTCATGATTATATATTGAATTATCAGGATATTAAATCCAATTGAAACAAGTGGGGTATTCAGGATTCTTTGCATCTGAGTTACTTGTGTGTTCAAATATGACTAGAGTGATTCCTTTATTCAGGAAATAAGATGCACTTTGGGCATTGGGTTCTTAGAGAATTCTTAGTGATTTGAGCTAATAAGGAAGAAACGAAGATTCATGGCCTTTACGATTTGTGTCGATCTATCAGAATATCGAGTTAACTCGAATTGTACAAGTCCCATCAATGATACATGTCATCGATCAAATCGTTGCACTTCCAGAGTATTCATTTTTTAAAACAGACAATTATTATCAAATTAAACATCTTAAAAATCATCGCGGAATAGATTTTTGGAGGCGAACATATATTCCAATGGTCTTTATCTCATTTTCACATTGCAACAATTACAAAAAATGTTGACATACTTGATTCATGGTTCATAACCCTTAGGGACAGTACATCATGTAAGTTCATCAATATTTACAGACTTATCCAAATCACTTACTTAATCCTCAGTCATTGAGGTTACTTAATTCTTTTAGTAGTCAAGTATGTCATTGAGAGAAATTTAGATGTTTCTGAAATTTGGATACATATTGTACTTTTGTTCAGTTGAATTTGATCATATAATAAAGTTATTTTTATATTTGAGGTTGATTTCTTCATTTCAAAGTTGAGGGTATTAGTTTTTTAGGGGTTGGAGGTACTTAATGTCATTTTACATTGTAGGGGCATTTTGGTCACTTTACACTTTAAGTGTAATTATATAATTCCAATATAGATCCAAAATTTAATTCAATTATTCCAGAGCTCAAGTGGATCAAAATATAAGTTCTTAGGTTGTCTTCTTTATCATACTCATATGTATTGCCTTTTTACTCTTTAAGGGTATTATCGTCATTTCATTCAATTCTGTAGTGGTATTACCTCGGGTAACTTAGGTTTGAAAGTATTCTAGTTCTATTAAAGTTTAGATTACTTTGCTAATATGCTTACTGGAGGTTAATTTCACCATTAGGGGATGTCTTGGTCTTTTTTCAGTACACAGACATTTTCGTAATTTTATCACATGTTGTTATTTTTGGTAATTTCATTCCAAATATTTTCAACATTTAACCTTTAACTAGATTAACCAGAATTTACGCGTTCTGAGATTTATTGATATACTGATTAATCATTTAACTAAGGTTTATTTTCGATCAATCTATCTATTTATTTTTCGAGTCGTCTGAGGTTTTTACAATGTTTAGTCTTTATTTCAAATTTAATTTGAGTCCAATTGATAATTAACTACATCTCGTGGACCAATTATATCAATTCATCCATGTACCAATTATCAATTGGTTCTGAAAAGTATACAAAGGGTAGTAGAGTATTACCTCTATTTTCGTGCCATATCGATCAACCCTTTATATTCCATTCAATCACTCTCAAACTTGAATTCAACGTCCAATAATTCATCAGATACAAAGCAACTGAATTTACGACATAAACTGAACTTAAATTTAGAAATCATATTAATCCGAAGGTAAATCTCTGAAAAATGGCTAATCGAGTGTGAATTTGGAAAAACAGACTTTAGATTCAAACTTAGGACTTTGAAAAACATAAAATAGGGCTTTTCGAAAATGTTGACTTTTTCGGTCAAAATCAACGAACAACAGACAAACCAGTCAAAGTCAACGGTATGATCGGTTAACGGTTAACTCTGACCAAAGTCAATGGGTCAGGTCAAAGAGGTTTGAGTCGGGCAGGCGGGTTGATTCTGTTCAAATCGGGTTGACCGACTGGACTGGTTCTAGAAGGATCAAGAGCTGGGGATAAGCCCTACATGCGTATGGCTATGCATTGAGGCACGTGCAGCGACAAGAGGTGTCGATGAGGTCGGTCAATTACTCAACTAGCATCAAGACACCATTCAGACCAAAATCAAACCAAAACATCAACCAAAACTGAAAGAAAATTAAGCAAACTATAAACCCTAAACTTATCCACGACCGTTGACGAAAATGACGATGGTACGATGACAGACAAGTCAGGTTTTACGTGCAACAAGTAAACCTATTGGTGACAATGGTAAGGCAATGCGATCATTGGAAATATCAGAATCGAAGCTAAATTATGTTACGACGGGAGACGGTTTCGTCGATGATTCACAGCAGAAGAGGGCATTTCACGGTGAGAGACAATGGGGATTTTGGTCGTCGGTTAACGACGAGTAAAATGGGGATAACAATGGTCTGAATGGTTTCCAGACGACGTGGCTTAGGGAGACTGACGAGTTTCGATCGGGGGGAGTTTTAGGGATTTATTTTTAAATTTTGGGATTTTTTATCACTATGGGGAAATAGGGCTCATTTTCCTATATCTAACAAAAAAAGGTAAATTTAGGACTGAATCCCTAAATTTTTAGCACTTTCTAAAATAGACTATAAGTTTTGGAAACTTATAATTTAACCATTATATTGGGGTGCTTCAATTCTCCCTCCTTAAAAGAAATTTGTTCTCGAAATTCACTCAATTCACAGAAATGCAAAAATAAAACTTCCATCAGTTCTTCCATATCTTCAAGTAGCTTTTACAGAAGTACTGGTCCTCTACTAATCCTTAATCAACTGAGTATATATTCTCTTCAGAACTCTCCCTCATTCCGATAAAAGAATCAGAACGAAATTATCCTTGTGGAAATAATTCAACCTTGGTTTCCATTGATAGATCATCGAGTAAAAGCCATGAAGATCTTAGTTCATAGAAATCATTCAGAATACAATGTTTTCATGAGGTTTGAATAGGGTGTCTATTGTGTTCGAACCAAAACCAATGAAGAGATATAGATCACTTTAAAGTAGTGACCGTTTAAAACATGTTTTCAAAACCTTAGTAGAACCCTCCAACCAAACACCGTTAAGCAGTTCCCCAGAACTGTATCCATAAGGGCTTACCCTAAGCAAAAAACAAAGGGAGCTAACCTAAGGGAATACCTTGGGGTGTTGGATTAGGTTTGAACCTCCATACTACATAATTCTACCCATATAAATTCTAGTATAAATTAATTTTAACCTTAAATCATAGTATCTGGATCGTGATCCGGTAATATCTCATAACCGTGATAATGAAATAAACCATATAACTGGTATCTACCTGTACACCATAAGTAGTCTCATGATTAACCCAAGGGAGTACCTTGGGGCTTGAGAGCCTACCCAAGAAAGTTTCTTAGGGCCTCAGAGCCTACCGTAAGGATTTACTAGCTTGATTAGAGCAGAAGCTCCATACTCCAACCTACCTAGAAAATGTTCCAATAAAATAGTTCAAGTAGTAATAAGTGGAATCAAGAAACCATAATTCATAAATTAGTAAATTCGATGATTCGAAAAATCATGAACAATTCATATTTTTCATTAAAAACTATAATCAGAGAACATATACATTGTAGCCATGGTTCAAAAGCTAGTAAATCAATAAATTTCAGTAAAATGCATTTCAAAACTTATAAAACAATCATGTAGTACATGGGGAACACACTAGAGGATCGGAGTATTTTTCATAAACACTTAATAGTTATCATGAAAACATGAAATTATGTAATTTGATCATATTCCAGGAATGAGGTCCTATTGAAAGGGATCGATTACTAATGGATAAAATCAGACATTAACAGTTGATACTTTATAATCCCGCTGTGATTCAGATGCATCAGGAAGGTGATCAATAACCTTTTATACAAAATAATTCTAAATTCAATTTTACTGAGAGTGATTCCATTACCCAAACAATCAGGGGGAATTCAGGATTATATATTGAATTATCAGGATTTTAAGTACAATTTAACCAAATGGGGTATTTAAGATCCTTTGCATCTGAGTTACTTGTGTTTTCAGCTATGACTGGAGCGATTCCATTATTTAGGAAATTAGAGGCACTTTGGCATTGTGTTCTTAGAGAATTCATAGTGATTTGAGCTGATAAGGGAGAAACGAAGATCCATGGCCTTTATGATTTGTGTCGATCTATCGGAATATCAAGTTAACTGAATTGTACAAGTCCCATCAATGATACCTGTGAGCCGATCAAATCGTTGCACTTCCAGAGTATTCACTTTTTAAAACAGAGAATTCTTGTCGAATTGAACATCTTCAAAATCATTGCGAAATAGATTTTTAGGATACAAACAGATATTCCAATGGTCTTTATTTAATTTCCACCTTGCAACAATTATAGAAAATGTTGACGTACTTGATTCGTGGTCTTTTTTTGGTACACATAGATTTGCGTAATTTTAACACATGGTGTTATTTTTGGTAATTTCATTCCAAATATTTCCTACATTTAACCTTTAACGAGATTAATCAGAATTTACATATTCTGAGATTTATTGATTTACTGATTAATCATTTAACTTAGGTTTATTTTTGATCAGTCTACCTATTTCTTTTTTGAGTCGTATGAAGCTTTTACAGTGTTCATTCTTTATTCCAAGTTTAATTTGAGTCCAAATGATAATTAAAAACATCTTATGGACCAATTATATCAATTCATCCATGTACCAATTATCAGTGGGTTCCAAAAAACATAGAAAGGGTAGTAGAGTATTACCTCAATTTTTGTGTTATATCAATTGACCCTTTAAACTCCATTCGATCACTCTCAAACTTTAATTCAACATCTAATAATTCATCATAAAAAAACAACCAAATTTACGTCAAAAACTGAACTTAAATTTAGAGTATTACCAGCCATGCATCGATGCACTCTAGCTATTTTGAAACATCGAATGCACTTGATGCATCAATGCACTCTTAGTGCACTGATGCAATAAGGGTCCAACGGTCAAAATATTTGAATTTTACACTGATGCACCGATGCACAATGGGTATGCATTGATGCATTGACGCTCCCAACTGATTTTATTAATTGTTTTCACACTTAAACGGCTATATTGACTCCATTAAGGGTCCCCCAATGTTAAGAATCATTTGAAGGTGCATTTAAACAACCTTAGAAGCCATTGATAAAGAATAAGAAATATCAAGCAATTAGAATCAATAGAGAATCAAAGAGAAAGCATCAAACCTCAAGTTTGAGCATTTCAAGCCTATTTTTCATTCAATATTCATTTTACTTTCAAGAACACTTATTGTGGTCAATTGTATTTATTCTTGAGTGTTCTTTCTTTGTTCTAGAATTGTGCAAACATATTTGCCTTGTGAGGTTTTTTCTTGTGAGTTTGCAAATTTGTAATCTTCTCTTTGAGAAAAGAGTGGTCTCAAGAATTGGGGTATATTCTTGAGGGAGTTGTAAGGTTATCTCTTTGGCCTCAAAAGAAAGAACAAATTAGTGAATTTATTAGAAAATCCTTAGTGTGGATAGCTAAGGTAGTGGACGTAGACTATGGTTGATAAAGTCAAAGCACTGTAAATCGCTGTGCAATTACTTTCAATTTTCTGCAAAAGCTTCCACCAAAATTTTTATTGCCAATTCACTCCCCTCTTGGCCGATTCCATCGATCGATTAACTCAAAAATTGGTATCAGAGCCTCACTCATTTGAAGGTTTAATAGCCTCTTGAGTCGATTCGAGAAGAGTTACATCGATTATCAAGTCATCAATGGCCTCCGCTTCAAATTACGACTCCGGTCTCGATTCGATGCCCGTCAACAAGCCTCCTTTCTTCAATGGAGCTAACTATGCCTATTGGAAAAATAGGATGATGTACTTTGTTCAAGCAAGTGACATGGGAGCATGGAATGCCGTAGAAGAAGGATACATCAAGCCTCTCACTCATCCAAGTTTGTGGAGTGAAGGAGAGACAATAATGTTCCAGCTCAACTCCAAAGTCATCCATATCATATTTTGTGCTCTTGGACCAGATGAATAC
This sequence comes from Hibiscus syriacus, assembly GCF_006381635.1. Taxonomy (NCBI): domain Eukaryota; kingdom Viridiplantae; phylum Streptophyta; class Magnoliopsida; order Malvales; family Malvaceae; genus Hibiscus; species Hibiscus syriacus. The sequence continues at coordinate 978,314 of NW_024062738.1, read as the reverse complement.
GGAAGAGTTTCATCTTGTACAACTGCCAAAGAAATATGGGACAAGCTTCAAGTGGCTCGTGAAGGTATCGATGAGGTAAAGAAATCTAAAATTAGCATTCTAACGCATAGCTATAAAAATTTCAGGATGAAATCAAATGAATATATCAAAGCTATGACGGATAGATTTTCAATGATTGTCAATGGTCTCAAATCATATGGAAAGATCATTTCAAATGAAAATCTTGTGAGGAAGTTAGTCTACTCTCTTCCAAAATCGTGGCAATCAAATAAGACGACAATCATCGAGTCTAAGGACCTAACGTCCTTAACACTTGAAGAGCTAATCGATTCCCTTCTCACTCATGAAATGATGCTTGAAGATAAAGTGGACCTCGATAAGATTGACGAGACACCAAAGAAGAATGAAAAGAAGTAAAACATTGGAGTTGCTCTCAAATCCACAAAAGATGAGAGTGATTCGAATGAGGATGATGATGACGAGGAAATGTCATTATTTTCCAAATGATTCAGAAAGTTGATGATTCCTAACCGAGGAAGAAAATTTAAACGCAATGAAGGCTTTAAAACTGAATCGAAGGAGAAAGACCCGATCATTTGCTATGAATGCAAAAAGTTGGGGCATGTCAAATATGATTGCCCACAATTGAAGAAAAAGGGTCAATCTAAAAAAAAGCACAAGGCTCATGTAACTACATGGAGCGATGAAGAAGATTCTGATGAAGAGGAATAAGAAATTGAAAACTTGTGCTTAATGGCTATCGGGGAAGATTCTAAGGTAACCTCTAACTTATTCGATTCAGATGAATTATCTTATAATGAGTTATTAGAGGATTATAATGATTTGGCTTCGATTATAAGACTCTATTTTCAAAATACAAAAATGATACTTCAAAATTGAAAAACAAAAATAGTCTTTTATTCAAGACCAACAATGAGCTTGAAAGTAAGATAAAAGAATTGCAAATCAAAAGTAATGATTTTGAAAAGAAAAATACCGATTTGCATAACTTACTTTCAAAAGTTCATGATGATCATCAAAAGAAGATTGATGATCTTAAAACTTCTTTTAATAAGGTTGGTACAAAAGGTTTTGAAAAAGGTGAGAATTCAAAATCCAACTTTGTTAAGAAAAGTTTTAGAAACTACAATCATAGAAGTCCTCAAAGAACTTCAAATGGTAAAATCATTAGAAGTATATGGGTTGCTAAAGAACTCATTACTACTAAAGATAAAAATTTCCTTCATAAATGGATACCTAAGGGGACAAGGATTTTAGAAACTAATGAATATGGACCCAAAAGAATTTGGGTACCAAAAATTAGAAATTAATCTATGTTTTTAGGAAAAGGAGCATTGCTACAAGGCACGGGAAATAAATCCAAATTCATGGTACCTTGATAGTGGATGCTCGAGACACATGACCGGAGACAAAAGCCGGTTCATAGAGCTTAACATAAAAAATGGAGGAGAAATGACTTTTGGTGATAATTCAAAAGGTCACATTGAAGGTATTGGTACTATAGGTAATATCTCTTCTATACAAATTAAAAATATATTATATGTGAATGAATTAAAGCATAATCTATTGAGTATTAGTCAATTATGCAACAAAGGATTCAATGTCATGTTTGAAATTAATGGTTGTAAAGTCATTGACATTGCATCTAATCGGATTAAGCTTGTTGGTCATAGAATAGGAATAATATACATGGTGCATTTAGACTCTATTGATATGACTAATTTGTGCCTAGTTGCTAAGGATGAACATGATAGTTGGTTATGGCATAGGAGACTAGGACATGCTAGTATGAGTGTTTTGCAACGGCTAATTCAAGGAGACTTCGTAAGAGGGTTGCCTAAGCTTAAATTTGATAATGATAAAATTTGTGATGCTTGTGCTAAAGGAAAACAAAAGCAAATTTCTTTTAAATCCATTAATGATGTATCAACTAGTAGAGTATTACAATTGATCCATATAGATCTTTTTGGTCCAACTAGGATTACTAGCTTGGGTTGAAAACAATATGCATTTGTCTTGGTAGATTACTATTCTAGATATACTTGGGTTCTATTCTTAAGTACTAAAGATGAAGCATTCGAAAATTTCATCACATTTTGAAAAGTAATCCAAAACGAAAAAGGTTACTCTATCACTAGTGTTAGAAGTGATCATGGCACTGAATTTGAAAATCTTGGATTTAATGAGTTTTGTAATTCTAATGGTATTAGCCATAATTTTTCAGCAGCTAGAACCCTTCAACAAAATGGAGTTGTTGAGAGGAAAAATCAAACTTTAGAAGAAATGGCTAGAACCATGCTTTGTGAAAACAATTTGCCAAAATATTTTTGGGTGGAAGCCACAAATACGACTTGTTATATTATTAATCGAGTAATGATTAGGCCATTTTTAAAGAAAACTCCATATGAAATTTTCAAAAATAGAAAGCCTAACATTAGTTAGTTTCATCCTTTTGGATGTAAATGTTTTGTTTTAAACAACGGTAAAGAAAATCTTGGCAAATTTGATGCTAAAAGTGATGAAGGAATTTTTTTGGGTTATTCCTTAAATTCTAAATCTTATCATGTATTTAATAAAAGAACTTTAGTTGTAAAAGAGTCTATACATGTTGTTTTCGATGATAATCCCCTTCCGATGAAGGATTCTTGTGTTAATGATGATGTAGGTATTGTATAAGCAAATGACGTTAGACATGACGTTGGAGAATCATCATCATCAAAGGAGGAAACGAAAGATGAGGAAACTTATGATCCTTTAGAGAATCCAACCATTGAAGAAAGGGAAGTTTCTTACCCAAGAGAGTACAACTATGTCAAGAATGGTGAAATTATAGGTGATCCATCAAAAGGGGTAACTACTATCCTCTTTTAGAAATATTTGTAATTATGTTACATTTATTTCATGCATAGAGCCTAAGAACATCAAAAAAGCATTAAAAGATGAACATTGGATTATGGCTATGCAGGAAGAATTAAATCAATTTGAGAGAAGCAAAGTATGAACATTAGTTGAAAGGCCTAGTAATAAATCTACTATAGGTACTAGATGGGTATTTAGGAATAAGCTTGATGAAAGAGGTAATATAGTGAGAAACAAGGCTAGACTTGTTGGTCAAGGGTATACTCAAGAAGAAGGACTAGACTATGATGAAACATACGCTCCCGTAGCTAGGATGGAAGCAATTAGAATGTTTTTAGCGTTTGCATGTTTCAATGAATTTAAAATATATCATATGGATGTTAAAAGTGCATTTTTAAATGGTTTTATAAAACAAGAAGTGTATGTGGAACAACCTCCTGGTTTTGAATATTTAAAATTTCCAAATCATGTTCTTAAATTGACAAAAGCGCTTTATGGTTTAAAACAAGCTCCTAGAGCTTGGTATGAAAGATTGTCAAACGTTTTAATTGAAAAAGGTTTTTCAAAAGGGAATGTTGACACTACATTATTTTTAAAGCATAAAGGTAAAGATTTATTAGTAGTTCAAATTTATGTTGATGATATAATATTTGGTTCTACTAATGATGTTCTTTGCCAAGAATTTTCTAAGCTAATGCAAAGTGAATTCGAGATGAGCATGATGGGGGAGCTCTCATTTTTCTTGGGAGTCGAAATCAAGTAAAGAAAAGATGGCATCTTCATCAATCAAGCTAAGTACGTCAAAGATATGCTCAAGAAGTTTGGACTGGAAAATGGCAAGCCTCATGACACTCCAATGAGCTCTTCAACAAAGCTTGACTTAGATGAAGGAGGTAAATGTGTAGATGTTAAATTATATAGGTCAATGATTGGATCTTTACTTTATGTAACTGCAAGTAGACCGGAAATTATGTTTAGTGTTTGCTTATGTGCTAGATTTCAATCATGCCCTAAGGAATCACATTTACTTGCTGTTAAGAGAATCTTTAGATACCTTAAGGACACTCCTAGTTTAGGACTTTGGTATCCTAGAGACTCTAGCTTTAGCTTGCATGCCTTTTCTGATGCGGATTATCGAGGATGCAAATTAGATAGGAAAAGCACCTCCAGTGTTTGCCAATTCCTTGGAAATATGTTGATTTCTTGGTTTTCAAAGAAAAAAAATTGTGTCACATTATCTACAACTGAAGCAGAATATATTTCAGTCGATAGTTGTTTTGCACAAGTTTATGGATGAAACAACAACTTTTTGATTATGGAATTGAAGTAGGTACCATTCCTATCAAGTGTGACAATACTAGTGCTATTTGTCTCACTAAAAATCCCATCCAACACTCTAGAACTAAACATATTGAAATAAGACATCACTTCATTAGAGACCATGTCGCTAAGAAAGATGTAGTTCTAGAATTTGTTGATACTTTGCACCAATTAGCGAATATTTTTACAAAGCCTTTAGAAAAGGAAAGATTTTGGACACTTAGGAAAGAATTAGGTTTAACCAACCTATCTTCACTTAGTGTTTAAAATAATTTTAGCACTTTTAAGAATAAATGAAAAATGCTTATAATAATAATTTTTGATTGCATTCTATGCTATTAGTTAGGGGGTGTTTATGTTATTTGGTGAAAATTAATTTTATGTTCAAATGTAGTTTAAAGAATAATTTGATTGATTGAACATGATTAATTTTCAATATATGAGTTACCAAAACCACTAGAGCTAATTAATTTAGCATTTTAAGTGTTTAAAACGGATTTTTGACATTTTTGTGCTTCATGCATCGATACACTTAACAGTGCATCGATGGATCCCTTTGAATGTGCATCGATTCATCATGTTAATGCACCAATGCACGCCTTGAATGTGCATCGATGCAAAAGAGCCATGCATCGATGCATCCATCGGGTTTTTGGGTCAAAATGCCTCATTTTCTTAATTTTTCTCAAACCCTAAAACTAAAAACTCTCCCGCCGTTCTTCCCTCTCTCACTCTAAATCCTACTATTGCTCAAAATCATCGGGTTCTTCATGCTTTTCATCTTCAAAACCTGCTTATATCATTAAATCGTGCAAAACAACTCCTCATCCATCTCAATCCGAATTTTCAAGGTAATATTTCAAAAACCTCTATTTTATTAATTTTTGATTTTAAAACTAGTTTTGATTAGTTCTAGGATGAACATTATATCGGGCATTGATTTTTTGTTGGTTCTAAACTAGATTTTACTACCAATTTCGTCAAAACAAACACATTTTCAAGATTTGTCTTTGAATTTCGAACTTAAAAAATATATATATGATTTCAAAAATTAGTAATATTTTTGATTTTTTTGTGTTGTTTTCATGAAAACTATATTATGATTATCAAATATTATTAAATAGTTTTCAAAACATGCCCATTAGGATATGGTTTAGAGAACATTGAATTATTGATGACTCATTTGAGTTTTGGGATTGATTGTGCATACATTTGTTTCAAATTGTAGGTGATATTCCTTATTCTAATTTCCTTTAATCATGTCAAACCCTAAACAACCTAGGTCATCTTCGAGTCAGTCAAACCAAAATCGTCCTCCCGTTCCTCAACCTCCTAATCCCATTCCTTCTCCACCTTCATCTCTATTAGGATCTTGTTTTAACATGCCTGAGCGTCGTAGAGATGAATTGTACTCTAGGTACAGAAACTCTTTCCAAACTTATAGAATCTGTGAAGAGCGTATTCCTTCGCTTCAAGCCATGGTTGACATTGATTTCGAATACCTTCCGATTCTTAAAGCTTGGAGGTTTGATAAATTGTTTAAGCTTAAACCTATCGTCTATCAACAATTGGTCCGCATTTTCTATTCCAATGCGGCGTGTATTCAAAATGAAACACAATGTGGAACTATAGCCATTAGATCCTATCTTTTAGGCCAATATATTAATATTGACCCCGAGACTATAGTTTTTCGATTTGGGTTAGATGATAGTGGTGTATATAATGAGAGTGAAAATGTGGAATATCCTTATGTTCCAAACTCAAGTGTTAGTACTCTATGATCTCATCACGATTGTTTTCTCCATTTGATGATCTCTTGGTGGTTTAGACCATCTGGAGGTAGGTATTCCACACTTCGTGCTAGGGATTTATGGTGGATGTATTGTATTAAAAATAAAATCAAAATAAATCTGCTCCACATTATATTCAGTCAACTAGTGGACATCATAAACATTATCCCATCCAAACATGTCGAAACCTTAGTTTATGGTTATCTTCTAAGTAATCTCTTTATCAAACTGGGTCTAGATGTCTCTCTTGACAATCCTATACCACTTCAAAACCCTATCAATATCACATCCTTGAAGAAATCAGATTGGAAATTGGATGAGGTAACATATTTATGGGCTATTAAACCTGGTAAACAAACTCTGGGAGTTAGTTCCTCACGAGCTACTCCTAGCCCCTCTCGTGCTCCTCCTCCTCCTCTGGCTCCGACTTCTGACGATGATCCTGAATTTCAACAACTTATACAAGACATTGATGATCACGTACCTGATGACGAGCCTGCATCGGAAACAGCTCCACAAGAAGATCAAATGCCTCCATATTTTCATTTGTTTTTGGAGACATTTGATTTACGGTATGCGTCTATGGATTCGCGCTTCACATTCATTGAATCCCAGCTCTCTACCTTGGGAGCTCGACAACAAGATATGAATGATCGTTTAGATGCACTCATGCTTGAGATGAGAGCTCGTTACCCTCCTCCTCCTCCCGATCTTTCGATGGATGAATATACTTATCTTGCTTTGATTGTTTTTGGGTTTGAACTTGAATTTAAATTGTTAAAACATTTTGGATTGTCTTTCTTTAATTGTTAGATGTTTTTTGATGGATATTTGAACTTTTATTTCATATATATTTTGGTTTGTTTCAATATATGCATCATTTATTTTTTAGTTGCATTATGACTAATTTACCATTTCACATTTGATTTGAAAATTGATTATGAACACTAATGGCTAACCTCTCTTTTGATCTTTGATCTTAGCAGCTTAAGCTATATTCAATTAAAATGTTTAATCAATTGGCTATGTTTTTTTTTCAAAGCCTTCAGTTTTTTAGTCTTTTTGATTTAACAAAAAGGGGGAGAAGTGTTAAGTGTTAAAAGTTTTAAAGGGGAGAAGTGTTATAGTAAGGGGGAGTAATTTAGAGTAATTTCAAAATTGATTTCAAATTTTTAGAAAATCTTAAAATAACACAAATGTTTTTGTTATATCAAAAAGGGGGAGATTGTTGAAAACATTTTTGTGTTTCGATATAACAAATTAGTTTAAATGAATTTTAAGATTTTACAAATGATTTTCTAAGTATATTCGATTCAATTAATAGAATATCAAATTATTACTCCAAGTCTTTTAAGATCAATTTCAAACCTTACTAAATTTGTAAAATTGTGTTTTATACTTAATATATTTTTGAAACAAAGTATTTTGAACCAAAATCAAGCCTAAAATCAATTTTTCAGAGTGATGCACCAATCCATGCATTGATGCACCATGAATTAAATTGAACATCGAATGCATTTCATGCATCGATGCACATACCATGCAAAGATGCACTAAGGATTTTATAAAAACATCGAATGCATTTGATGCATCGATGCACCAGCCATGCATCAATGTACTCTGGCTATTTTGAAACATTGAATGCACTTGATGTATTGATGCACTCTTAATGCACCGATTCACTCTTAGTGCAACGATGCACTAAGGGTCCAACGGTCAAAATATTTGAATTTTACACTGATGCACCGATGCACCATGGGTATGCATCGATGCACTGAATCTCCCAACAGATTTTATTAATTGTTTTCACAATTAAACGACTATATTAACTCCACTAAGCATCCCCAACGTTCAAAATCATTTGAAGGTGTATTTAAACAACCTTAGAAGCCATTGATCAAGAATAAGAAACATCAAGCAATTAAAATTAAGAGAGAATCAAAGAGAAAGCATCAAACCTCAAGTTTGAGCACTTCAAGCTTATTTTTCATTCAATATTCATTTTGCTTTTAAGAACACTTATTGTGCTCAATTATATTTATTCTTGAGTGTTCTTTCTTTGTTCTAGAATTGTGCAAACATATTTGCCTTGTGAGGTTTTTTCTTGTGAGTTTGCAAATTTGTAATCTTCTCTTTGAGAAAAGAGTGGTCTCAAGAATTGGGGTATATTCTTGAGGGAGTTGTAAGGTTATCTCTTTTACCTCAAAATAAAGAACAAATTACTGAATTTGTTGGAAAATCCTTAGTGTGGATAGCTAAGGTAGTGGACGTAGACTTTAGTTGATAAAGTCGAACCATTGTAAATCGCTATGCAATTACTTTCAATTTTCTGCAAAAGCTTCCACAAAAATATTTATTGCCAATTCACCCCCTCTTGGCCGATTCCATCGATCGATTAACTCAACAAAATCAATTTTAACCTTAAATCATAGTATTTGGATTGTGATCCAGTAATATCTCATAACCGTGATAATGAAATAAACCATATAACTGATCTCTACATGTACACCATAAGTAGTCTCATGATTAACCCAAGGCAGTACCTTGGGGCCTGAGAGCCTACCCAAGAAAGTTTCTCGGTCATCTTAGGTCCATAAGGATTTACCAGTTTTATCAGAGCTAAACCTCCATACTTCAACCTACCCATAAAACGTTCCAATAAAACACTTCAAGTAGTAACCAGTGAAACCAAAATACCATAGTTCATAAATCAGTAAATTCCATGATTCCATAAATCTAGAACAATTCATATTTTCAGTGGAAACCGTAATCACATAACACATACCATGTAGCCATGGTTCAAAAGCCAGTAAATCAATAAATTTCGGTAAAATGCATTTCATAACTTATAAAGCACTCATGTAGTACATGGGGAACACACTAGAGGATCCAAATATTTTTCAAAAGCACTTAATAGTTATCATCAAAACATGAAATTTATGTAATTTGATCATATTCTAGGAATGAGGTCATACTGAAAGGGATCGATTACTAATGGATCTAATCATACATATAAAGTTAATACTTTAGAATCCCGCTATGATTCAGGTGCATCAGGAACCTTTATACATAATAATTCTATATTCAAATTTACTGAGAGTGATTCCATTACCCAAACAATCAGGGGTTATTCATGATTATATATTGTCTTATCAGGATTTTAAGTCCAATTTAACCAAATGGGGGTATTCACGATCCTTTGCATTCGATCTACTTATGTGTTCAGATATGACCGAAGTGATTTAATTATTTAGGAAACCATATATATATATTGTATTTTAGTTCAGTTAATGTTTTTCATATAATATAGTGATTTTGGTTTTTAAGGTTAATTTTTTCATTTTAGAGTTGAGGGTATTAGTTATTCTAGGGCTTGAAGGTAGTTTGTGTCATTTTACACTTTAGGGGCATTTTCATCATTTTACACTTCATGTCTAATTATATAATTCCAATATAGATTCAGAATTTAATTCAATGATTCTAGAGCTCAAGTGGATCAAAACATAAGTTCTTAGGTCGTCTCTCTCTTTAAGGGTATTATCGTCATTTCATTTAATTCTATCAGTGACATTACTTCGGGTAACTTAGGCTTGAAAGTATTCATTTATCTAGCTTATATATATGTTGTGTTAACTCACCATATCATTTTGTAACTTAACCATGCATGGGAGCATCTTATTCCATGATTTACATAAGTTCTACTATCTATTTCCATTTATAGGTTCATCTTACATTAAGGAGGCTTATGGCAGCTCACGTTTAGCTTAAGGATTATATGGCATCTCACGAATAGCTCACCAATATTGTAGTATCTCATAACAACCCATGGACATTCATTGTGAGCTCACCAACACTAAAATTATCTCAACACACTCCAATGAGAGTTAAGGCAGCTGGGAGTTAGCTAGAGAGTAGCTGGACTAGTTCTCTAAGATCACTATGTTAGCTAGTACCAAACTTAGCTACATGACCAATCATCATACTTACCACACCTATCGGTCATGCCTTACCCATGTGACCTGTGTGAAGGTGCATGATATTATGCAATGAGGAGAGCCCATCCAAGCACCCATGTGCTAGCTGTGTGACTGCTCATCCATGTGCATGATGTGTACTTATCTAGGAACCAAGTGAAGCATCATCTCTAATCGGCCTAAGGTTCTAAGAAACGTCAACCTTTGGGCCAACCGTCCAATGTACCAAGAGACATCCCCATTCGGCCTTCCCTCCCTAGGAGCCAAGCATGAAACATAACCTACACATTTGGCCAAGGAATCATGTCTCATTATTTAGGCGCCTATATGAAGCATCACTTATTTATTCAGTTATATTCCTTTGTCCTTTTCTTTCTTAGCCGAATTTTCACATATATATTCATTAATTAAGTTCATAAACTATGTCTTTATGGAAAGTTACATTGGTCAAATAATTACCTTGTGTTTTGGACATTCATTTACATTTCCTATGAATAACCAATGCCTTGGCTTTAGTAAGGCATCCAATTACTTATCATTTTAAAAATTGTGACATATTCCTCTTTCATAGTTCATTACTGAACTTTATCGACTTATCAAGCCTTGTGCTTGTGGCGTCAACCCTTTACTCATTTGATACTTGAGCATCCTAGTTGTTTTATAACTAGTGGGGCTAAGTCCTTGCATACCACCATTTGAATTCAACTTATAAGGAAAGGTGTTAGGATCTTTATCATAGTTTCTTCCTTGTTGATTCAATATACTATATTTCACCATCCATTATTTCTTTAAACCATCACCATACTTAACCAAATATCTTAAAGACTTCGGCTCAACTCTATTTAAATTTTAGCTTACCATAACACCTACATCAACCCACCTTTAACCATACTTCTTTTGTATAGCCTATCTTACTGCAAGTTGTTACTCTTTCACTAGATCCATAATCAAAGGTAGGTTTATCGCACATTAGAAAGGTTAATGAATCAAAGTTTCAAAATATGGCCTCCCCTAAAAAATAGCAGAGAAGATCCTCATTTTTCAGATTTGATCTTCCTGAAGAGCAATGAAGCAAGCCAGCCTTGATTTTATGTTTCTTGTAGAGTAGTGAAATAAATCAAAATATTCGAGTTTGATCTCCCTTAAAGAGTAGCGGAACAAATTCTTATTTTTCATATTTGGTTTTCTTGAAGAGTAATGAAGGAAGTCAATTCTGATTCAACCTTCCCTGAAGAGCAATGAAGCGAATTAAATTTTTTAGATCTGATTACTCGAAAAAATAGTGGAGCAGATCAAGTCTGACCTACCCTGAAGTTACAGCAGAGCGAATTACTTCTTAGAATTGGTCACAACTAAACAAAATTTGCATCTATTTATCTTTGCCCTATTTTTGCTTACACAATAATGGGTAATGACGGGCAGCTGTACATAAGTATTTTCATAAGGGTTTTTTTTGAGTTTATATATATTTATGTATATATACTTACATATGACACTATTAATTAATATTTAGTTTTCTAGGTTAATGGTTGCTATTAAATGCATAGATAAGTTAATTAATATGTAATAAGTTATAAATAGTTGTAGGTATATTAAAATCACACGCCCGTGGGTATGATCCGCACTACATTCAACTGGTTCTACTATACCCGAGCTTGCACGACTCTGGCAGTCCCCTACCATGACAATGGCAGATGGCAATAGTGTTTTGCATCTACAAAACTCCAAATAATGAGAGAGAACACCTAAGTCCTCAGATTGGCCATGCAACCAACCTATCAATTGGGAAAGGTGCAACCTTTCCCCCTCATCACACATTCAAAACAAAAACAAAGGGAAAAATAAAAAAAAAAATTGGTAAAATGTGGAGAGAGATAATAGCAACATATACACACCAAAAAAGACCCTTTTTAGCATCCATGATATCCGAAAAGCAAAACAAAATGAGTTATTTTATGATAAAACAATGAAACAAATAAAAGGGAAACCTCAAGAAGAAAGAGCCTTACCTTTTCCCTCTGAAGGGATCATCACCGTCGCCCAGAATCAAAACACTATTAAGTTAAAGGTAAACCATTCGTTCTCTATCCTATATATAGTGATTTTAGGGTTAATAGAGGTTGTTTTCATCGAGGTCTAGTAGTTTGAGCTTGGATTTTTGAAAAAAGGTGATGTGATCCCGGCTATGTGCCTTACATCATTTTCTACAATCTCATTGAGATCGTTTGATCGAGGCAATTTGTTTACATTCGAGAAGCTTCTAGAAGCTTATTCGAGCATAATATGGGAATTTCAAACCATGTTTAGATTTTCGGAAGCCTTTTTCAATCCAAGAGAAGGATCTCCACCATCATACTCAAGGCTGAAACGTGAAGAAGGAACAACCAACTTTAAGGGAGGATTCCATCCTTTTACTTGTGCATGAATTTGCATGATAATTTAAAAGTTTGCATAACATTCATTGCATTTAATAAGTGTGATGTTCATTCAAGCATGCATTGCATTTAAATCATCTAGTTCATTCATCAAACTAGTTCTTTCATTAAATTAGCTCTTAATTGTTTCATGCATGTTTTCAATTAAAGATTGAATAATGTTCACATTTGTGTCTAGGTGCATGAGAGAAGTTGAACGGTTTCAACAGATGCAAGAATATCAGTCAGAATGTCTTCTAATTATGGATGTGATACAGACGTTTTTGGGTGCAGAAATCATTTGGACATTATTCCTCTATCTCTTATCTTTCCAACTCCTTTTGAATCATCTCAATACGATATCGGGAGCTTGAGATATGATCGATTTACTGAATATAGTGCAGGCTGGAATTTTCATTACGGGAATTTTATACGATGATGATTTGGATGAGTTTAAGCCAAGGAAGAGTCTTTTCAACTTCAGCCAAGTGACAAGACATTGAAGGACTCTTAATTCATCCATTCAAGGCATTCAAAGTTGATTGTTATCATCTAAATTCAAGGGATGTTCATATTCTTCAAGGGAGCATGCAATGAAGGGTGATTTAATTCACTTAATAAGCAATTTTCAGCATGGAATAGCAAGAGTCTTCCACCCCTTTGACGAAATTAAGGCCAAATTTAGCTTCAAATTGTCTAGATTCATCCCCAAAATGATCTAGAATATTCATCAAACTTTGAAGATAAGAAGACAAAGCATTCAAGTGCATTTTATTGCTAAATTGATGAGAATGTTTTCATCTTTTGAGTCTTTTCATATGCTGCTTATAAACTCTATAAATAGGCAACTTTGGGATCATTTGTACACACAATTTGATTTATGAAAATACTTTGAAAGATTGCTTTCATTTTAGTTCTTGGATTAGAACTCTATCGATTTCTTGTCGGTCATGAAGCCTTCATCCATTTCATCTTGTTATAGCGTTGGTTCCTAGCTCTTCTATAGCTAGCGGGTCACGTTCCACCCTCTATCACTTTGATTCCATCTTTATTATATTGTTGGTTCCTAACTCATATATAGTTACAGGGTCACAATCCATCTTTTGAATTATTATCATTCTTCACGCCAACCACAAACATCCTTCACCATTTTCATTACATCCATTCAACCACTATCACCACCAAACTTCTTTCATTTACAATCCACATCAACGTCATTCTATCATTTCCATTACTTTCATACACTTAGTTATATATACATATTTCCCTTCTTATAACTTTGTTTGTACATTTTCAGTCTTCAATCAAAGCACTGTGAAGTTTTTACTAGAATCACGATCGGGCAACATCGTATATGACACGTAACACATAATCAGGATCATATCAAAAGGTCTGTTTAGGAAACCTATAGGCCCCTCATTGAAGCCTTAGAGAGTGTCATCCACGGTTGACGCATGGCCAAGGAAGGAAAAATGAAAGAAAAAAAAGAAAGGTGGCTGAGTATAGAGAAATGGTGGGGGAGAGAGTTTACTTATAAAGAAAAGGGATAGAAAAAAATGAGGCATAAAATGAATAAAGGTTACTTTTTTACCCAAAATATCCTATATATGCGGTTGCCAAAACAGTGTTATTTCATCTTGGGCTAGGGTAACATGTTTTTGTGCATTGGGATGGGTTTATTCATGTAAGGGCCATGTCCAATTTCTTTAAATGCATTTCAGTCCTCAAATCGAGGCTTTTTATCTTTCTGATTTTGTCTTTAAAGTTTATGCGTCTTTCATTTTGGTTCTTGGGCTCAGTTTTTCAAGTTCATACATGTTTTCACATTTGACATATCATTTTCAATTTTTTAATTTTAATCCCACGCATGCTTATGGGTTTATTTTTATTTCCTGGAATATATGATTTGTGTGCTTTAATACCTATATTTGTTTAATTTGTTGATTAGGTCCTTAGATTTACTACTTTTAATTTGGTCATATACTTTGTAAATCCACTTAATCTCCATTATTTATATTTTAGGACTGCCCTATTGGTTGTTTGCTCATGTAAGTCATCATGTTAGATTTGTGGTACATAGGTTGTGTAATTTGTAAATATACACTCGCATAATGTACATAATTTGGTATATATATATATATATATATATATATATATATATATATATATATATATATATTAATGTATCATGTTGTCCTTTATTAAGTGACTTAATATACGGGTATATATATATTTTCCATTTACTTTACATTATAAAAGCATGCTTATATTCATTCTAAGCATTATTTTTTTGTTCTTATGTTACGTGTAACACACTATGTTATTATGGTATATAAATGAAGCCTATGTGCCACGGGGCTAGACTGCTTCTAGCAAGCTTGTGCGAACTTAGACGTTTTCAAGGTCGAAACCCGACTAAGTAACCCAAACCTTTGCTAAGAAAGAAAGCAATAAATGTTGCAAAAAACAAATAAAGTGATGAAAAACAATGATATGGATGGTCAAAGGAAAAAGAGAGAGTTTTTAGTGAATGCTAACTTGTATTCCTCAATCTGAAGTAAGTAAATGAGGTGAGGGTGAGCCTTCTTTTATAGTCAGAGCCCCTTACAATTAACAGTTAAGATTATATTTCATCAACGGCTAAGATGAGAACCCTACATTATCTACAAGCTAAAAAAAGTGATAATTATGGGATTTATCTAAAAGATAATTAGTAATAATTATCATGCCTTATCGTATTCTCCAAGGTAGATGGCCAGCTCTCCTGGGTCTTCTGAAAAGCCTTCTATAAGTCTTTTGGAAGGACCAAAACGTGGTAAAGATAGTCTTTGGCAGCCTTGAATGAATTAGGCTCAGTCATGGGCTGGCGGTCCGTGACATTCTCCCACACCAGTTCTAGCGATGCCCTCATTGAGCAGCTAGAGTGAAACTAGTCTATCTTGTCTCAGAATTGCCATAGGGCTTCAGAAGGTTCCCAACTTCCCTTATTCTCAGAAAGTCTCTTTCACTAAACAAGGTATTTATGCCTTGGTAGATGTCCCATTCGGTGGATGACTCTCTCAGTGTATATGGATTCTACTTCTTTCTCGTAAGATACCTTTACCCCATTGGCACTCGGTGTGACTTGCCTTGATCTGGATTCTCTTCATCTTGATGGTACGATTTCAACAAACTTACATGGAACACAGGATGACCTCGGGTGGTAAAAGGTAACTCCAATATGCAGGCCATAGTGCCTACTCACTTCATAACTTTAAACGATCCCTCATATCTTCGCACAAGCCCTTTGCGGAATAGGTTGTGCAAGATCCCACTTAATTTGGAAATAACTAGTTGCCAACCTCAAAATTTATATCCCGACGCTTTCGATCTGCCCACTTCTTGGTCCGTTTCCCAATCTTGTGCTAACAAGCTCGGGCTAAGTCATGATGTTCTTGTCACTCCTTGGAAAATTGTATGTTGTTGGATTTGGCCATTTGTACCCAGTCACAACCGCATTTGGTGTGAGAGGATGCTGCTCGATAATAATCTCAAATGGACTCTTATTTGTTACTTCACTCATCTACAAATTGTAAGAAAACTGGACTATCCAACAATTCCATCCAGTCACATTGTGTGGCACTCAAATAGTGCCTCAAGTATATCTCTACTAGTGTATTCACTCTTTCAGTTTTCCAATCACTATGTGGATGGACACTTGTTGAGAAGTTCAGGCTTTTACCCCATTAACTGGAACAACTTCGTCCAGATCCTCCTACTAAACCTTTTGTCCCGACCACTGATAATCATCTTTGGAACACCCCAGTACTTCACCACGTACTTAAAAAAAAAACAAGATGCCTCCTCGGATGGGCACACTTTTGATGCTGGAATAAACGTTCCATACTTGAAAAATCTATCAACCAGGACCATGATGCTAGAAAATCTGTCAAAAACATACAAACTAACAATGAAATCCATGGAAACATTTTTCTATGGTCGTTCAGGGATTGAAAGAGGTTGCAATAACCCAGTTGATCTCATTTTCTCTACCTTATCTTGTTGGTACACAAGACAAATCTCCACATAGGCCTTAACATCATTTCCCATGTGTGACCAATAAAAGTGTTCCACTATCAAGGCCAAAGTCCAATGGATCCTCAGATGTCCCACCCACTTAGAATCATGATATTCCTTCATGAGCTCCTTTCGCAACCTTGAAATTATGGCATATAGAGGCAGTGACCTCAAGCATACAACAAGCCTCCATCAAGCCAAACCTTTTTAGTCTTATCCTCATTTGCAAGCTTAATCAATAAAGTTTCCATCAGATCTTATGATAGCCCCTCCTTGATGCGCTCTCACATCCATCATGTTGGTAAACTCACAAACTCCATGTCATACCTTCGGTTTAAGGCATCATCCATGAAATTCAATTTCCCTAGTTTTTGTTCCAAGGACAAATCAAAATCAACAAGAAACTCTTGCCAATGATCCTACGTCGGTGATATCTTCTTGTGGGTTAAGAAGTAACTATTGGCAACATTGTTTGTAAACACCACGAACTTGGAACCAAGAAAATAATGTCTCCATGTACGTAAATACTGCACAATCATAATTATCTCATTCTCATGGACAATGTATTTCCTCTCAATCTTATTGAGCTTCTATCTTTCATAAACAATCGGATTTTCTTCTCGCTTCAAGAACCCACCAATGGCAATGTCGGTTGCATCAGTGAATACCTCAATTGGCTTTGTGTGATCTGACAACACCAAAATCGGCTCACTTACTATAACAAGCTTGATATCATCAAAGCAACTTTGACACTTTAGGCCCCAATCCCAGGCCTTGCCTTTCTTCAATAACTCGATTAATGGGGTAGTATTTTTGAGTAACCTGTGACAAACCTTTTGTAATAGTTGGAAAACCCCATGAATGACCTCAGCTCAATCACCATGGTTGGTACCTCCCATTTATCAATGGCTCAAACCTTATTCCTATCCATCTAGTTCTTGCCACCTCTAACAATGTGGCTAAGAAAATAAACCTCCTTTTGGGTAAATGAGCACTTCTCTTCTTTAACAAAGAGCTCACTCTCTTAGAAAGCTAGGAACACTTTCCTTAAGTATTCAACATGCTCCTCCAATGACTTGCTATAGATAATGATGTTGTCAAGGTAAACTACAACTAATTGATGTAGAAAAGGTTGTAGTGCCTTGTTCATCAGGGTACAGAATGTGTCAGGAGTATTCATGAGGCAAAAGAGCATCAAAAGGTACTCATATGTATCATACATCATCAAACAGGTTGTATTCGATTCATCTCCCTCGGCTATCCTAAATTGGAGTCTATATCCTAAATTGGAGATAGCCTCAGCATAAATCAAACTTGGTGAACCACATTACACCACCAATATGATCAAACAAGTATGTAATGAGAGGAATTGGGTACTTTTTCTTCACTGTGACCTTATTCAAAGCTCGGTGATCGATGCACATCAACAAAGAACCATTATGATTCTTCTAAAATAGCACTGGTGCGTGAACCATAGGGTTACTTGGATGGTTGGATGTATCCAGCACCAAGGAGATCCTTCATCTATTTGCACATCTTCTCTAACTCGAGTGGCCCCGTATTTGACACAAGCTCAATCTTATGATCTACCTCCCACTTTGGAGGTAACTTCTTAGGCAACTCGGTAAGCATCACATCTTTGAATTTGACCAAAACTGTACTCACCATGTCAGGAACTTCCTTGGTTGTGGTTGGCTAATTACTAACCAAAGCATCACATCTTTGAATTTGGCTAAAACTGAATTACAAACAAAACTTTGGTTGCTACTTCAGACCCTATATTTACTGGAATAATACACTGTTACTTTGGATCCATGATATAAAAACAATGGGCAAAAGGAATAGGGAAAACATTGATACGGTCTAAGAAACTCAACCTAAGCACAAATTTGAAGTCATCAAGAGAAATCACCTTGATGGCTTCCCTACCAGACCAACCTCTAACGGTTCACACAATTCCCTTTACGACCATCGCAATCATAACTTCTTTGGCATTCACAGTTTTGATAGATCCACTTGCCTTCTCCACATGAAGGCCAAGTTTCTAGGAAACTTGTTCTAACATAAACAAATCTAAGCCACATATGTCCACTAATTCACTCTACTTTTGGCCATCAGCATTGATGTCCATGAACAAAAACCCTTCCTCTTTCGACCATTTTTATCTCCATAGTGCTGAGGATAGTGCCAAGCTTAGGTGTCTCACTTTCCTCCCCATCTTTTTCCTTGATGGTTGAGAGTTTATTCTTCTGTAGACACTCCCTCGCCAAGTGCCTTTTGCCCTTACAGTTGTAACATTGGATACTCTGCTTGACTTTCCTATCCAAGTGCTTACCATTCGATAAGTTTCCAGTGCTACTCAAATCTTTGTTAGATTTGGATACCTTGTCCCTATCACCCCTACTACCCTTGATCTTTAGCTTTGTTTTGGAGTCCACCTCCTTAATACCAAACTCAATGATTAACTAGGTCGTTGTCAAGGAAACCGAGAGCTCCTTGACATCTTATCGCCTTAGCTCATTCTTTGCCCATGACTTCAACCCATCCATAAAGGTGAAGAATATTCCATCTTCACTAAAACTCAGGACTTGAAGACTTAGTTCGACAAACTTTCAAACATATTCCCTTAAAGACTATTCCTTCTTGAGACACCTCAACTTAGACCGTGCCTCCTCTTCATCATACTCCGGTTAGAAATGTTCCTTCAACTCAACTTGGAACTCTGCTCAGGTCTCGAGAAAAATATTTGCAGGCTTCACATAATTTCACCTATGTCACTACCACATGAGGGCAACTTCAGATAAGTAAACACTAGGGATGCTTACTTTCTTGGAATCCTCCGTGATGCCCAAGGCTACAAAGTATTGATCCAACCCCGAAAAAAAATCTCGACATCCTAGGCGGACCTTATCCCTTTGAGCTTCTCTAAATTAGGCATATTACCCAAGGATTTGAGTGCAACAGTGACTACGCTATTCCTAAACATGACTTTACTCACCAGCAACTAATTCTCAAGAAACTCTACATCCCTTTTCAGCACTACCACCTCAGAATCAAAACCCTTACTCTTGAGCTCCTGGACCTCCTTCCTTAAACCCACCACTATAGCTTCCAAGGAATCACCTCGATCATTCATCTTCACCTCCAACCTATTGAGTTCCACCTAAACCTCCTCTTGGATAATCTCCAAGGATTCGAACTTGTCGAGATCTAATGATCCCAACCTTTAAAGGTCTACGGATTCCAGCATGTCCAACATTTCCTTGGCTTTCATCATGGAATCCTCAAGCCTAGTAACCCTTCCCTAGATAGATGTTAGAACATCTTTTGATGGTGCTCGCTTCTTTCCAGCAGTGCGAGTTTCATTCCAATCGAAAATTGTCACCTTGCCTTATTGTGATTCTATCTTAAACCAACAAAAATAAGAAAAAAAGCTCTGATACCACTTGTCATGGGGATCATCTGCTGCTAGCAAGGACATACACACTTATACATTTTCAAGGTTCAAAATCGACTAAGGAACTTGAACCTTCGCTAAGTAAGAGAGCTTAGAATGTGATACATGCATCACAAGGCTCATATCAAATGAAGAAGTAATAACTCTTCCAAATGATCCACTCGTCCAAGCCTTGGAAAAGAATACCAAAACAACAATAATTTACGATGACTTTTTGAATGGGATCATGATCTTATTTTGTCAACATGTTTTTTGGAGATATAATCATATGTCTCTTATCATTCCAACACTTCTTGAATCACATCAATCTGATTTTCAGAACTCAAGGTACATTCATTTTAATGAAGATAACGCTTGCAGAAATTCCTATACGAGATTAATACGTGATTTTGTAAATATTATGAATTTTCTATATTTATATTGATTATTTCTAATATAATTTAATATAGGGCGATGCATTATCTTTTAGGATTAGATTTACTATTTTATTAGGAATTAAGGTTTAGTTAAAACATTATTTTAATTATTATTATTTTATTAGAAATTTGAGTTAATACATGTTTAGTTTGTTATTATTTTATTCATTAGTTATTTAGGACCTTTAGAACTTAGTCCCTATATAAAGGAGGATTCCTTCAATTTTGTAAATCATATTTCTTTGATTAACTATACAACGAGAGTTCTCTTTTTCAAGTGTTTATTGCCTTGTGCCTTCGAAGCTTCTTCTCCTGGAGTTCTTTCAAGTCCTTATGAGGGAGACTAATCTTCACACTCAAATTTGTCTTTTCATCGGGACTAGGAGGGTTGGTTAGAGCCATATTATCGAGTTTTCCTTTTCATTACGACTAAGAGGGTTCGATAGGACACTTATCCATCTATTTTCCACAAATTCATCCTCACAGTCATCATCTTTATCATTCACCTTCACAAGGGAGCCAACTTCTTCTATTCATCTCCCTTTATTCTTCATCGAGTCTAGAGCTTTCTAGGTTTGATTATTTAACAAGAGCAACGTTCATTAACTCACCACCGCTACCTAATCAATTGGTATCAGATTCAGGTTAATTCTTGGAAAGAAACAAGCATTCTTGCTTGTTCTTGCACACAAAACCGTCAAGGTACCCCAACGGAGCTCGTTTTCAAAAGATTCATCATTTCAAGTTCTTTTTATTTAATTTTAATTTATATTCAAATCCTTCTTGTTAGTTTTTTGAAAAAAAACACAAAAAAAAAACAAATGCCGAAAAATAAAAAAGCCAAAAAATCACAAAAATTCAAAACAATAGTAAAAGACTGAATTTATGGCTGATTTTCTACATATCTCATATTCAACCTAAGGTTAATGTCCAGTCCAAAATTCACCCCAATTGAAGTTTATTAGTGCCTTCAAATACATCCTTCAAGTTTCATCGTCAGATTCAATCTAGAATATTATCGAATTTATTAAAAATTATACAAGAGTAATTTCGTGGTGAAAATTTCTATATTTAAACTAAATATATTGAAGATCATTCAAAAAAAGTATCAGAATTTTTGGTGATCTATAATACCTTCGAACAAAGTGATCACAAAAAAAGACTATTTGAGGACTCAACGTTCAATAGAGTCTACTGGATATTGTTGAAGATATTTGGTTATGAAATTTTACTGGTGGTTTCTAAACACATCTAAAGACATTTAAGAATTTTCCAAAATTTTTGGACAATGGTAAACCCTCAAAAAGGTTGCTCAAATTGACCCAACGTTTTCTAGGTTTCTAGTTTGGTTCTTTTTTTTTTCTTTAACTCTTAGTGCTTTAGTTATTTTGTTTTACATTTTATTGTTCTTTTACATTATCTAATATATTATATTCATTGTGTTAATAGGACTAAAGATTTTTCATACTTATTCCTTCTTTGCATTCTCGTTCTCTTGGAGTCTAACTTTTGTTTGGCCTCTTAGAGCTTTTAAGTTTTCCTTATCGCCTTTACTAGTAATCAAACTTCGATACAAACTGTGGAAGACTACTTGGTAAAGTGAGTTTTAAAGAGTACAAAATCGGCTTACTTGCCTCTCGCTTTGTTACTTTCTTGTACTGACTTGTGAGGTTTCTTGCTTTGTTGAATTTTCTTTCGTTTATTTTTTATTTTACTTTAAAATTTTCTTTTGAGTGTTATGATTTCAGGATGGGAAATAATAACAACAAGACACTAACGGATATCTTAGTCGCACTTGCACGACTCACGACTCAAATTGAAAGATTTGATGAACTTAACAATACCGTGAAATAATAACAAGAGCCACAACTGGATCTACCAAATAAGAATCCAAGACCAAACAATGCTAAACTTTTGGTACCCATATGAGCACAACCATGTTTCCAAGTACCCGAACTCTTTGCAAGACCAAAGTTCATGAGCATGTTTTTCAAATGAGACAATGATCGGATAAGTACATTGATTTAATTGGGAAGGAAAAGTTGATCTCATGTTTGTATACCATGACTGCCGCCAAGTTAAATAAGTTCCCCTCATCACTATGAAATTCGAAGGATATGCCCACACTTGGTGGATGAAAACAAGGACAAAGATCGAGAACTTCCAAATTCAAGCAATTATTTCTTGGACTGACCTCAAACAAACCATGAGAAAGTGATTCCTATCGACACAATATACACGAGAAGTTAAACTACGACTACACTGACTTCGAGAAGGTAAAAGTTCATTTGAAGACTATTACAAGGAGATGCAGTTCTTACTCAATAGGGCTAAATAACCGAAGAAGAAAAGGACACCGCGTCATGATTCATCATCAGTTTGAACTAAAACATCATGAATCTTCTTGACCTTCATGGGTACGAAAACCTTAGAGATACACTAAAGAAGGAAATAACAGTCGAAGCACAAATCCAAAGGGGATTCGAATTCAGAGAACATTACCAAGGTTCTTCATTATCTTACCAAGGTAATCCTTCATCATCTTTACTCCACCATCTTAAAAAAAACTGAGAGATGACAAACCTGACAATGAGAAATAATGACCAACAAATAATGACACTGGTTACAAAAATGAAAAAGTTGAAAAATAAGAAAAAGAAAAAGATGTCACTAGTTACAAAAGCCAAAAGAATAATGACCAATGGGAGGTGAGCGAACCTAATTGCGAGAAGAAAAGAGTGACTCAAAATCTATGTGTGAGCACAAAAGAATTGAGAGATAACCTTCTTTACAAACAGCCTTGCATCCTTGTTCATTTTAGGAAATCAATTGTTTTGATTTCTAACATTAACAAGGATTTACCAAGTGTGTTTAGGTGATCCACCTAATGAATTACCACCAAAAAGTAGGGAAAAAATACCAAAACAATCTAATTCAAGGTTCCATCATACCTTGTTAAACATACAATCTCGAAGAAACCAAAGAGTTAGATTTGTTGCAAAAAAGCTACATCCAGGAAAGTCTTACTCGTGACGCCATCTTAACGATGAAACATGATTTGAACAACTCCACAGGCTTTATATTTCGTACACAAGGAATCCATGTAATTGATGAAAAAGTGAAAGCAATACGGGACTGGCCCATAACATCTTCCATCACCAAGAGTTGTCGAATGGTGCTAGGTGACCCTCCTAACGGGTTACCACCTAAAAGTCCTAATCAATATGCCATATCAATGAAGAGTCACAATTTATGAGAGTCTAAAGGTATGTATTGTATTACTTATTTTAATGATATTGAAACATACTTCTTCTCCTTTTTTATAAGGTAAGACTCTTGAAGTTACCATCCATGCCAAACACAACTCCTTTAAGTGCATAAAAGATCGAGGTAAGTAAAACACAGTAGACGATGCACTACCACGAAGGTTCTGCAGCCTATAAATCTCCTCCCAAGAATTATTAATTCATGAACCACACTTAGGAGGCTTAAGGGATTACTTTCACAAACCAGTTGACATGGTTTTTCAACACTCATTCTCGCCACACACGATTCAAGCCATTGAGAGAATATCTGAAGTAATCATAAAGAAAGCCAACAGTAGTCAGTGCTATGTTGAATTTCAACCTAAACATCATATTACAAGACTTGTATGCAAAAGAGGATTTCATGACTACAAGAAATCAGTCCCTACAAAGAAGAAACCTCGACTAACACGCGTAATGACACATCACATTGATTTGGCAAATGTTTCACAAGTTTTCCTTCCAACACATCTAATTCTCTTTCTCTTGGATTTTCATATTCGTGTACGAATCCTTTTGAGAAGTGGGGGAATGGTACATGCACCATATTACATAATACATTCTTCTTTGGACTAATGTTTCTACTCGAACCTATTAGAATAACAAAGTCTCGAAGATTCAAAGCATATCTAATTGGAAAGCATAATGTGAATGGATCATTAAACGATTCTAATGTTGCTCCCTTTAATGTTTCAAATTTGAGGTCGACTATTTTTGAAGAAAATGAGGATGATACATGCATCACAAGGCTCACATCAAAGGAAGAAGTAATAACTCTTCCAAATGATCCACTCGTCCAAGCCTTTGAAAAGAAGACCAAAACATCAACAGACTTGCAACAACTTTTTGAATAGGATACTAATCTTATTTGGTCAATATGTCTTTAAGAGATACAACCTTCTATCTCCTATATTTTCAATTGTTCTTGAATCGCATCAATTCGATATATGGAACCCAAGATACATTCATTTTAGTGAAGACAGTGCATGCAAAAATTCCTATACGAGATTAATACGTGATTTTGTAAATATTATGAATTTTCAATATTTATACTGATTATTTGTAATATAATTTAATATAGGATGATGCATTATCTTTTAGGATTAGCTTTATTATTTTATTAGGAATTAAGGTTGAGTTAAAACATTATTTTTTAATTATTATTATTTTATTAGGAATTAGAGTTAAGACATGTTTAGTTTGTTATTATTTTATTCATTAGTTATTTAGGACCTTTAGAACACAGCCCCTATATAAGGAGGCTTCATTAAACTTTGTAAATAAGATTTCTTTGATTAATAATACAACGAGAGTTTATTTTTGCAATGCTAATTGCCTTGTGCCTTCGAAGCTTCTTCTCCTGGAGTTCTTTCAAGTTCTTGTGAGGGAGATTAATCTTCACACTCCAATTTGCCTTTTCATCGTGAATAGGAGGAATTGTTAGAGCCATATTATCGAGATTACATTTCCATTGGGACTAGGAGGGTTCGATATGACACTTATCCATCTATTTTTCACAAATCCATCCTCACTATCATCATCTTTACCGTTCACCTTCATAAGGGAGCCACCTTCTACTATTCATCCTCCTTTGTTCTTCATCGAGTCTAGAGCTTTCTAGGTTTGATTCTTCAACAAGAGAAACATTCATTAACCCACCACTGCTTCTCTATCAGAATATTCTGAAAACAAAGAAAGTGATGAAAAACAATAAGATGGACGCTCAAAGGAAAAAGAGAGAGTTTTGAGTGAATGCTAACTTGTATTCCTCAATATGAAGTGAGTAAATGAGGTGCGGGTGAGCCTTCTTTTATAGTTGGAGCCCTCTACAATCAACGATTAAGATTAGATTACATCAACAGCAATGAGAGAACCACTTTATCTACAAGCTAAAACAAGTGATAATTGTATGATTTATCTAAAAGATAATTACTAATACTTATCATGCCTTATAGCATTCTCCAATGTGGATGGGCTAGCTCTCATGGGACTTTTAGAAAGTACTATGTAAAGTCTTCTAGAAAGCCCAAACCGTTGAAAAGATAGTCTTTGGTAGCCTCGAACAAATTGGGCTCGATCATGAGCCGACGATCCGTGACACTATGCTATTAAATGAACGTAACATGTATATACTATGTAGCTTTTTATTAAATAGCCCGATACATATTTTTATCTGATTATTTGATGTGCATTTATTTTTGCTTATAGGATTTTCACATGGTATCGTTTTCACATAATATGTATGATAACCTCACAAGCATAAATTGATTCAATTCAAATAACTGGAATAAGGGTAATACCCTTTCATTTTAGGCTTGTTGTGAAGTGACTGTTTTAAGGTATATGAAAGTTACTTCCGATAATTTTAAAATGAAAGCGTATCCCATCAAGTAAAGCCCTAAATAATAACCACACCTAAAGTTTTGAAAAGAGAGAAAAAGAAATGTATATCTTTTTCAATTTGTTGAGAAAATATTGTTAGAACTTATAAAAGATATCATCCCTGTGTCTTTAAATAATTGAACATACTTCTGTCTAAAGGGATTGGTAATTTTTTTAATTTGGTTTGATTTATTTTATCATTATTCGTGCATTTGGAATTCGTAATGAATTTTTGAATGGAATAGTAAGATTTCTTTATTTCAATTGGACTGAAGACTGGTTGCTTTAAGGCATAAGAGGCTTTTTCTTCTCAATAGGAAATAATTCAATATTATTGTTTTCCACCAAAATTCAATAAATATTATTTGAAGGGATCTTAAATTAAATTAAATTTGAATTTCTAAGTTTCACTGTAAAGACAATTAATTGATTAGGTATCGATTTAGGGTGTTGTGGGGGTGTTAACCCCTCCCCATGTGTAATTGACTCCCGAACTTAATTTTTTGGAATGTATATTTAAAAACATTATTTTTAAAAAATATTAAAAATATTTTTTTATTAAAATGGCAACCTTTTTTGGTGGCCAATCACACCCTAATTAAAGATTGGTGGTGACTCCTCAAACCTTTTTTATTTTAAAAGAAACCCCCAAATTAATTGAGACGAGAATTTAAATAACGTAAATTTTTTAGGATTCATTTTGACATCTTTGCTACTCCATGGGGAGATTTAAAGAGTCAAGCCATTAGTCGATTAAGCAATGAAAATTACAAATCATCCTAATTTAATTTTTGATCCCTTATGCGATTAAAATATATTTGTGTTTGCAATTTGATTAAACACTAAATAGTTGGACTAATTTATTTGCTAATGTTTTCAAAATAAATATATCTTAAAGGATATTTATAATTTAGATTAATGTTTACCTGATTGTGTGATTTTACCTTTTCCTTACACACTATGCACTTACATTTTCATAACTTTGAAATAAAATCGTACTCTGTCCCATTTGAGTATGAATGATAAGCTACTTCCTCGTGATGGTTTTTACCTCCATATGGACATAAAGAGGTGTGTCCCCTCAAATTGAACTCGAACCGAAAGCCTGTGATGGGCCAGGATTGAGGGTCTGGCATCCCAAGTTATACCAACAAGGGCTATTCAAGAACCTTTTACTTTAAAGCTGAACTCGGCATATAATGAACCTAAAACTGGGACCGAGATAGAGGCTAACCAAATCTTAGAAATATCATGAGGAAAGCACACAAGGAAACGCTTTTTTGAATCTTTTAATTTTTGTAGTAGAATTTACTTTTTCAATAATTGTGTGAGAACTAAAGATCATGTGGTTAGGTTTATTTTTTCGAAGAAGCATTTGAACTAGATGACATGAGGTTAAGATTTTTAAGTTAAACAAAGCATGGGGGTAAAAATCATGTTTGGGTAGGATTCGCTAAATCGTCATTGGGTAGCCAGCATGTGGGAGTCTATTTTATTAACAAGTTGTATTATGCTCGATTGACTTCTTTATGATTTCTGACCAAATTTCTTTTGCCTTTTTTATTTTTATTTTTACATTGAACTATTCATATCATGTTGTTGATACGTGACCGATGTCCATATAGAAAGCTAGTAATATGGAACGAATGATCCAAAAAGAGGTAGAAGAAAATGCATATATTGTAAGATGGTCTGAATAGTCCCAACTTACAAATAGAGATAGCTTACCGCCTAGATATGTGTCAGATTTAATTAGTTACACTCACATCAATGTCCATTAAAATGATCTAAGTGAGATGAAGGATATCTAGGTAGGATGGGTAGCGATCGATAAACATATGTTCTATTAATTATTTAGTGACATTCCTATCTCTTAGACATCCCAATTGACAAAAATTTGTTTAGAGGCCTACAACTGATTTACTTTTGGCTGAGTGGATCTGACGCCTACAATAAAAGAGTATCATTCTTTGTTTCATTGTCCGAGATTCCAAATAGAAATGGTATACACCAAACCATAAAAAACCCATTCTTCCAAAAATAAACTTCTATTGATGACTGGAATGAGTAAGGAATGGGTCACTAGCAGTATCAAGAATAAAGGAGATAGTGAATGCATTATATGGAGTGCTCTTCGAGAGGTAATCGATCGTCATCCTAACAAGATAAAGAAGATAAACATGTTTGCCCTGGGTATTTATGGGTTAGTCATGTTCCCGAAGGTTCTAGGCATGTTGATATGTCAGTGGTTGATTATTCGAGAGACTGGACAGACATATGGACCCCATTCTAATTATATTAGATGAGACATTCCATTCTTTAAACTCTTACAGATGAAAGAAAAGGGTACATTGTAGAGGGTTCACCATATTTGTTAGTTTGGATCCTTAATAACTTTAAACACGTTGAGAGGGCACCTAATTTAGTATTTCTAGAAGGGTTTTTTCTTTTGAAAGATTTTATTTCTCGAAAATGGCCTATGGCTTTCAATGAAGAAAAATTAATGGTCATTTTTAAAGATGTCCGAGATGGTGACATATCATGGTATGCTTCATGGAATATCTCTTCAGACATACTATATAGGTGTGGAGAGCGAGATTGAGTTCCTTTTTTGTGCATATGGGGTTCCGCGGGATATGTTTCTTTACTAGTTTCCAGACAATATGGGTTAAGACAGTTTATTCCTGACTCTTGGAATTTATCTAGATAAGAGTTTGCATTCAAAGGGGAGCAATAAAATAGTAAAGTCAAAGGGGTTGTTGAGGCATGGAAGTAGACTCGTCGAGTAAATATCTTCACCTTTAACCTGAAGCTTTTGCAAGAATACGAGGAATGGAAAAGTAATTGACTTAATGAAAATATCCCAATGGCCAATCCTGAAAACATTCAACCAATGTAAGAAAATCTTAGTGTTGTACCATCACATTTGAAACTAGCCAAGTGTGATTTCAAGTCTAAGAGAAAGCAATGGAATTAAACATTTCAAAATATGGAAGATGAGGTGTACCAAAAAGGAGTGGCAATCGACATCCAAGGGTCGGGCTGACCAAATTGAAAAAGTGGAAAAGCAACTCTAATAGGATTTTGAAGATCTTCAGTTATCATACCAATGAGTGGTAAAAGCTGATAGGGCCACTAGCTCAAGCAAATTACCTATAAAATGGAGGCAAGAAGTGGAAAATGTAAAGAGAGAGGTTGGGGAAAGTTAGGAAGATCTCAAGAAAAGCAAACATTAAAAGAAGATACTTTCAAAAGAAAAGAGTGCATTAGAGTGACAACTACAAGAGAGTAAATCCTAAAACGAGAAACTGAAGGGTAAGATCTTGGGATTAGACGTAGCAATGTGATGATACTGAAGTCGAGAAGGAAGTTCAAGTCGTGGGGAAGTTGAAAGCTTGAAGAAACGTGTCAATGAACTTGAGACTCTTATCCAAGATTTTTAGATAAGGGCAAGTGAACTTACGATAATCCCTTATGAAGGAGTTATACAATGGTGTTACCGTTGGGAATAGACTCAATGGATAATTAAGAAAAAGAATGATTTCCAACTACCTAGATCATGCTCAGGGAGTGGCTCAGTACCTGACCGGCTTGGCACATGAAGTTGCTACTATAAGTGAAGGACTAAAACCCGAGACTGAAGAAACTATGAGGATCCTGGAATTACTAGGGCACATGAAACAATTTGGGGAGATAGTTCGATCTATCTATGATCTGTTAAAGCCTTATAATCGAACTTCGTTTCTAATATAAAATGTTGTTCTAAGGAATCGTTCCAGAATCAACACCTTGCATTATGCATCTGCATTTTACTTATCACATTGTATTTTATCCATTTATAGTCATATTTTTCATATTCATTAATAAAAACATCAAGATTAATAAAAAGACTGTATGACATAATACTGGGAACTTCCAAGCACCCGTATCACACTAGGAAAAAGCAATGGATGAAAAATTTGCCTAGATTGAGAGAACTAAGCAAAAGATACAATAAAACATGAAGAAGATGCGATAGGATATGTTGAAAGCCCAAAAAGAGTTGTTTTATAATTTTGTTGGACTGCTTGAAAGGAGAAATCTCGAGCATGGAAAGGGCCTGATACTTGATATTGTGCCAGAGGGAACACTATATCCAACTGAATTCACATGATTCATTCTTAAACACTCCAGGAAACACCTGTTCACATAGGAAGGGTGCACATTAATCCAGTTGGTGCTTCTATGAACTTATATCCTAGAGCGAGCTCGTATCAGAAAGAATATCAACATAACCAAGTCCCATATTTTGATGACGAAGCCAAGATGGAGAAAAAAACATCTAGAATAGAAATAAAAATAATTGGAAGAATAAATCAGGGTTATGAAGGAAGATACTAGTGTGTATGGGATCGATGCCAATGAGCTAAGTCTGGTTCCTGATTTGGTGTTACCTCCTAAATTCACAGTTCCTAACTTTGAAAAGTTTGATGGCACGAGATGCCCCTATGCTCACAGCACATGTTCTTCAGGAAAATGGTTGCATACATATGGGATGATTAATTATTAATTCATTGTTTCCAATAGAATTTGGTAGGTTCAACCATTCAATGGTATAATTAGCTGAGCATATTTCACATTCGATCATGGATGGACTTCGCGAAAGCCATTCTAGAGCAATGTAAGCATGCGAAGGATGTGAGTCCTAATTGAATCATGATGTAAAGCATAGAGAAAATATCTAATGAGAGCTTCAGGCAGTATGTTTAGAGATTGAGGGATGTGGCTATACAAGTTAATCCACTGATTGAGGAAGAAGGAACAAACTTGCTCTTTGTAAATACTTTAAGAACTCCATTCATTGGGCACCTAAGGAATTCATCCAAGAGTTTTGCTAACTTGATTACAGTAGGTGAGATTATTGAAATGACAATCAAGAATAGGAAACTTGATAGATGAGAGCCTACCAAGAAGCAATGACTCCAATAACATCATTGTGTCTCAACCTTAGGCCATGGGATCATCCATATAGAATTCCACTAGAATTCTACCATGAGATGTCCACGTCTATATAGACATAAGCATTAGAACCAAATTCTTGTCAGTGAGATATTTGTGTGAGGTATGTCATCGCTTACACAAACGGCAGGAAAGTTCAAGGACATCACGTCTATTGGACAACCAGTAAGGTAAACATATATTTTCACAAGGGAATGTTCAAAAGGGATGCCTACCTATCCTATGCAAATATCGAATATATAATCTATCACTATGTTTAGTTAATGTTTGAACCATCAAGTTCATTAATGTGGAGGATTGTTGAAAAAATAATTGAATGAATTGATGCTATTTATAACTAATTAATAATAAATCATGTCACTTGGTGAATGAACTTAATTTTTGGTTTAAAGTTGCATCCATTCAATCATACCTATTATCTTCATGAAAAAATTACATCCTTTCATGAAAGGGTTTATCATTTTCATCAAAAGGATAAGTCCTTTTGTCGAAAGGTTAAGTTCTGTCATCGAAAGGTCTTAACCCTTTAATCCGTTTCCTCTCCTATATACAAGCTAGTTGAGGCACACTTCTTAGACACAAGGTACAAGTTACAACACACAAGTGTAGAACCTTGGAATATGAAAACACTTAGAAAATTCCTTCCAAATTCATTCTTTCCAGTGATAGAAAAAGGCAAGATTGTGTTTGACTAATCACTACGGTTATTTTCCCTGTTGTGATCATTTGTTGTTGTATCCTGGGAGAATGACGTTCAACATTACTCAAAGCACCTAAGCGAGGACAAATTTGTCTTAAGGAAACTGTTCATATAGGCTTCAACAAAAATCCTTTTTCGGTTTATCTTACTCCACTCACCCGATTCAGTGTTGACATATGAGTAACCAATTCCATTCATTTATTTTAATTATTTATTTATTTTACTTCATTTGATTATGTAATAATATTTATTTATTATTATTTTTTATCTAAGATTAACATTTTCTCTAACAGAAAGCTGCCATCTATCGTTCGTGGCAATGTGATCGTATTATTGTTGAAGTTTAAGGAAGTGTGTTCAAGTCATTCAAATATGAGAGTGATGCAAAGGAAGCCTTAAACAAGTATCAATGAAAAGAAGGTGAAGTCAAAATTAATATTGTAAAAGTTTATACAAATATAATATATTCTTTTATTTTAGGTTATATTATTGGTGTTAAGTGATGCAAAAATTATTAGTAAATTTTGTGTATGTGATAAGGAAAACAAGATGGAGTCAAAATTAATATTGAACAAATTTCTATGGATATCATATATGCTTTCATTTTAGGTTTTAATATTGGTGTTATGATATGTGAAAATGATATCTGAATATATTGTTCTAAATTAAATTTTAGAATTCATGCCATCAAGGTGAGCATTAATGATTAAATCATAGGTTTCTTAAAAATAAATTTTGGTTAGTAGATTATTTTTTTAATT
Source organism: Hibiscus syriacus (assembly GCF_006381635.1). Classification (NCBI taxonomy): domain Eukaryota; kingdom Viridiplantae; phylum Streptophyta; class Magnoliopsida; order Malvales; family Malvaceae; genus Hibiscus; species Hibiscus syriacus. Next base: position 945,861 of record NW_024062738.1, on the reverse strand, counting down.
CCAAATAAAAAGAGAACAAAAACAAAGTAACTTTTGGAAGAAATGTTTTAATTGTATAAATAAAATCAAAATGCAAATTAAACAATATTTGGACTTCTTTTTTACTGGGGAGTTAATCGGAATGATACATTAAAGGTATTATCCCCATCTCCAAAATAACATAAAACTATGAAAGAAAAATATGAATTTCCCCATCTCCAAAATATTTGCATTCAAGGTTATATCACATCTCCTTTGTATATGAAAGTTCTGGCTTTACCCTGATGAGAGAAAGAAGTAACGAAGTTATCATAAAACTTGGCAGCAGAGGATTACTTATCCCCATCATAAAACCTTATTTTCAAGTTTTCATCATCAATTGTTGAAAGTTTGGGCTCTAGAGATTGTTATCTTTTTACTTCTTGTAGAAGTTTTTTGCGTTATTTCAACCTTGTTAGCATGAAGTTGTGTTTAAAGATTCTTGAGGGAGAGATGTTTCAAAGATCACATCTTACAATATTATTTCATGTATTAATCTCCTCGATCGAATTCGCATTATCCAACAAAAATACTATTAATAAACCATATTTTATACTATTATTCACTTATTAAAATAATAATTAAATTATTATTTCCTTCTTAATTGCATTCAAAAACCATGATATATCCCAAATTAATTATGTAGAAGGCCACAGGTTAAAGTCCCGATAAGCATATGAACTCTCACTTAACATCTGCAAGAAAGTCTTAAATCTAATTTGTTGCATTGTCTTGGTGGTAAGGAATATTTAAAATTAAATATCTTCAAGATCCGATAACTTAGTCAAGACTTGTAAACCAAATTTTGGGGCGTTACGACAGGGACGGAGCCAGGAATGAATTATGAGGGGGGGAATTGTTTAACTTTAAAATAAATAGGGTCCTAAAACTAAATAAACCATAAAAATTAAGAGATTAAGGGTTTAATTTTATTAATTTTAAAATTCAAATGTCTTAAAATGTAATTAAACCAGACAAATTTGGGATTAGGGTTTAATTCTATTAATTTTAAAAATGAAAGTTTCTTAAAAAACAATAATACTAAAAAAGTTGTGGAGGGGCAAGGACTTAATTGCAATGATTTAAAAACAACAATAATTAGACAATGAAAGTTGGGTGGCATTGCCCCTCCCACCTATAACGTGTGTTTATCCCTAGTTACAGAACCTAATCATAATTGAAATAGGTTTGTATATTTAAAAGAGAGATAATTATTTTAATTATTAAACTTTATTAATATATATATATATATATGTGATAGAACCTAATCTTAGTTGAAATATGTTTATATATTTAGAAGATAGATAAGTATTGTAATTATCAAACTCTATTAAAATATATATTTATCTACTAGAACCTAATGTGAGCTAAAACCATATACAATTGTATATGATTTGTTATCAACGAGACACATTCCTACGTACTTGTTATAGAAAAACTTACATATTCATACATTCAAACATTACATTATTAAAATTATAGGAATGTTAATCATCAATTTAGTTGATAAAAAAATAAAAGAATATTTTAAATGGTAATTAACATTATAGGAATGTTTGTCTATTCTTTTATGTCAAAGCATATACTCTACTCTTCACCATAATCTTTCAATTAATACTTCTTTTATAAGAGAAAAGTTTTTGGTCCTAACAAATTTGTATATAATGCTAACTATTTTACCAATTCAACATTTTAGTTTTGTAGAATTGTTTATAGTTTAAATTTAGAAACAATTTTTCGTCATATAATTTTTCTATTACAAAAAAAATCCCAAAAGCTCAACTTCTCACCCATTGATCAGTGCATAATCTCATTTGTTTTTATACTTAATTTTCTTTGTTAATATATAAACAAAACAGATTTCTATGTATATCCTATGGTTATTTGTTTTGTTTTTGTTTCCATATAAAACTTCAAACTCTTCCTTTTTTTTAAGATCCTTTCATTACCAAGAGATATTGAAGAATGAGTGAGCAAAAGAAGAAGATGGAAAATTATTTTGTTGTTTTTCATGGGAAGAAAGCTGGCATATATCGTTCATGGCAAGAATGTGCTCGTATTATTGTTGAAGTTCAAGGAAGTGTGTTCAAGTCATTTGAATATGAGAGTGATGCAAATGAAACCTTAAACAAGTATCAAGGAAAAGAAGTTGAAGTCGACACTGATATTGAACAAGTTTATACAAATATAATATATGCATTTATTTTAGGTTATATTATTGGTGTTAAGTGTTGGAAAAATTATCAGTAAATTTTGTGTATAGTGATAAGGAAAACAAGATGGAGTCAAAACTAATATTGAACAAGTTTCTATAGATATCATATATGCTTTCATTTCAGGTTTAAATATTGGTGTTAAGATATGCGAAAATGATATCTGAATCTATTGTTTTAAATTAAATTTTAGAAATCATGCAATCAAGGTGAACATTAATGATTAAATTAGAGGCAGTGGCGGATGCATGTATTTTTCGCATGAATTGTTCAGGGTATGCCCACCCTGAAATTTGAATTTCTTTATGTTAGTAGTCAATTTTACTGAAGGTATCTACCCTAGAATTTTATTTGTGCTTACCCAATGCGAATTATTTTTGTTATTAATACATATGTGTCCATCCTGAAAAATATTTCGGATCCGCCACTGATTATAAGGTTCTCAAAAATAAATTTTGTTTAGTATATTACCAAATAAAAAGAGAACAAAACCAAAGTAACTTTTGTAAGCAATCTTTTAATTGTTTAAATAAAATCAAAATGTAAACTAAACAATATTTGGATTTCATTTTTACTAAGGAGATAATCATATTGATATATTAGCAGAAGAAAAAAGCAATATTACTAAAAAAGAACAAAATAACATATGAATTTCGATAGTTGAAAAAATAAAGAAAAATACTTATGTTGAAGGTATTATCTCCATCGCCAAAATATTTGCATTGAAGGTAATATCCACATCTCTTATATATGAAAGTTCTAGCACTACCCTATTGAGAGAAAGAAGTAACGAAGTTATCATAAAACTTGACAGTAGAGGATTACTTATCCCCGTCAAAAAACCTTATAATCAAGTTTTCATCATTAATTGTTGAAAGTTTGGGCTCGAGAGATTGTTATCTTTTAACTTCTTGCAAAAGTTATTTGCGAGCTTTCAACCTTGTTATCATGAAATGAGATGCACGCTTGAAACTCAAGTAGACTCATCAGATAGATGTTAATGTTGTCTTGTAGAGTTATGTTTAAAGATTCTTGAGGGAGAGGTGTTTCAAAGATCATTGGAGATTCTGAATTCAGGATTGAAGGAATGAAAACATTGCTGATAAACTTCTCCATGTGAAGAAATTTAATAGGGGGAAAAATGTTAATTCTTTTGCATAACGCATCCGAAATGCCTCCAAACATGTTTAAATGATATATAAATAAAATTATACTCATAACATGAAATTTTCCTCAATTTAATGATTTGATCCCAATGTACTTTTCATACAACTTAAATAGTTTTAGCCCATTTATCTTTTTATTCTTCTAAGTAACCATTTTTTCACTCAAAAAACAATTCTATTTGAATTTTTGAATCTCAAATAATTTATATGTAACTTTTAAGGGACATTCTTGAGCTAGAAATGCACCATAATTCTATATTCACTAAAACGTCCTTTAATTACATTTATCAGATTTATGATGATCATATTTAAACATTTAACAGCTTGGAGCATTTATGATGATTACATTTAAGTACATATCAAATTAGAGTTTTCATGTAAGAAGATTCAACAAGCTTTTTGCCTATCATATTTCCTATGCAATTTGATCTATTGATTAGTCAAATACTCATATCATTCTTTCATGCCTTTTTTTTAATTACACTAGAATGCATCAAGAACCACATTCACCATAAAATATTCAAACACATATCATTATATCATATTATACTCATCATTTATACAAAAAAGAGGTCTAGTCCGTAATTCTATATACATGCCACTCTAATACGGAAGTTAGCAAAATTATACTTCTAAATTGATGTGTTGTTCCATGTTGGATGACGTGGAGACCATAATATCAACGATTGAAATCATTCTTTCATTCATAAACAATTATATGTACTTTTTTTCCAGGTTGTACCATGTTGGATGACGTGTAGAATTAATGGAGATACTTGTTACGAAATTGTAACCACCTTAGATCGATGCGGGTGGCCCGATTTGATCAGGTTGTCACATTAGGGCCACTGGATCGACCCACCATTGAAAATATCAAAAAAGTTAAAATTTTTATTAAAACATGTAAAATCATAAAATCATTTATAAATACAAAAGTAAAACAAATTTCAAACTCATATGTAAAACAATTTACAACCTACATGCCCCCTAATCACATGCACCGTACTCCGCAAGCAATACCGGTGGAACACCCCTACTGAAGTCGATAGTTGCACCGGTACAATTCTTTTAACCTAAAATGGTGAGTAACAGAGTGAGCTTTGGAAAGCTCAGTAATACAATACTACCAGTTGATGCTATAGGATAAGCAGATAAATGTAGAATAATAAAATTCCTTATTGAATCAGATGTACACAGGATTTTGGAGTAACTGGGGTTTCACTTGTAGCTCATCGAGTAGAAGACAGAAATATCTCAGTTCATAAAGAACATTCATAGTATCAAGTTTTTAGGAGATCGAATAGGATGTCTAGTGTGTTCCAATCAAAACCACTGAAAAGATATAACTGTTTTAAAACCATAGTGGAACCCTCCAACTAAACTCCATTATGCAGTTCCCCAGAATTGAATCCATAAGGGCTTACCCTAAGCACACAGCAAAGGGAGTCAACCTAAGGGTGTGCCTTGGGGCCTATGGGCCTACCCAAGGGTATCCTTAGGTCCGTATGGATTTACCAGCTGGATCAGGGTTGTACCTCCATACTCCATAATCCGACCCATATAAAAATCCAGTAGAATCAATTTTAACCATAAATCGTAATATATGGATCGTGATCCAATCATATGTCATAACCGTGATATTGAAATAAATCAAATAACTTATCTCCACCTGTACACAATAAGTAGTCTCATGATTAACCCAATGGAGTGACTTGGGGCTTGAGAGCCTTCCCAAGGGTAACCTTAGCTCTGTAAGGATTTACCAGCTTGATCAGAGTTGTACCTCCATAATCCAGTCTGCCCAGCTAACATCCCAATAAAACAATTCGAGTATTACTCGTGAAAACATGAAACCATAGGTCATAATCCAATAAATTCCATGGTTCCATAAATCAATAACAGTTCATATTTTCCAGTGAAAATAGGTGACCAGAGAACATATACCATGTAGTCATAGTTCATCAGCCAGTAAATTATTAAATCAGTGATTTTATAAAATAGTGTTTTAAAATAAGTAAAACATTTACATGTCACATAAGGAACACACTAGAGTATCCAAGTATTATTCAAAAGTACTTAACAGGATCAGGAAAACATGAAATTTATTTCATTTGATCAGATTCCAGGAACGAGGCCCTATTGAAAAGAATTTATTACTAATGGAACTAATCAGACATTTAAAGTTGATGTTTTAGAATCCCGCTATAATTTAAGTGCATCAGGAATATGTTCAGGAACCTTTATACAGATTAATTCTAAAATTTAGATTTAGGAAAAGTGATTCCATTACTCAAACAATTAGGGGTATTCAAAATTTTATATTGAATTATCAAGATTTTTAAGTCCAATGAACCAAATGGGGTATTCAGTATCATTGCATCTGAGTTACTTGTGTTTTCAGATATGACCAGAGTGATTTGAGCTCATAAGGAAGAAACAAAGATTCAAGATATTTACAATCTATGTCGATCTATTGGCTTATCAAAATAACTCGAGCTAAATAACTCCCAGACCTAATGCATGTCGATCGATCAATTCATTGCCCTTCCAGGGTATTCAATCTTTAATACAAAAAATTCTCAACCATATATCATATTCATAATAACCAAGGAGTAGATCTTAAGGAGATGAACATATATTCCAATAGTCTTTATTCCATTTCCACATTACAACAATATTAAGAATTTTTGACATACTTTAATTTGTGGTTACTAACCTTTTGGGATGATACAACATATAAAATCGTTAGTGTTTCTATACTTATCAAAGTTATTCACTTAATTCAAGGTCATCGGGGTATTTAATTCAATTAGTATTCAAGTTTATCCTGGTCGTTTAGGAGTTTCCTAAGTAATTAAGTTGTTCTTCAAATTCAAATACATACATTACTTCCATTCCATTTAACTTGGTCAAATAATACAATCTTAATGGTATTCAATGTTGATTTATTCATTTCTTAGTTAAGGGCATTATTCATTCCAAGGTTTGGAAATACTTTATGCCATTTAACATTACTATAAATCCAATATAGATCCAAAATTTTAAATCAATGATTCCAAGGTTCAAGTGAATCAAGATATGAGTTCTCAATTCATCTCCATTATCATTCTAACCCCCTCAGACCGATGCGGGTAACCCGATCCGATCTGGAGTGTCACATTAGGGCCACAGAGTGACCCACTGTAAAAAATAGCAGAAAATTTAAAACTTTTATTAAAACATGTAACTTATATAATGATTTATCAATATGTAGAAATAAAATAGATTTTCAGACTCGTATATAAAACAAAATACAATTACATGCCCTCTAATCACATGTACCATTCTCTGCAAACAGCATTAGAAGAACTCCCTTACTGAAGTCGATAGTTGCACTTATACAATTCTTTTAGCCTAAAAAGATGAGTAACAGAGTGAGCTTTGGAAAGCTCAATAATACAGAACTACCAAATGATGCTGATGAACGTCCAGATACAGATAAATATATATTTCCTTATTGTTTCTGAACATTTACAGATTTTTATGCAGAGCAGAGATCCTACTGATATTTCAGGTGGTACCGGACAATCAGCTTCCAGTTCAGAGAAATATTTCAGCCATATGGTTATTTTGGTAATTTTGGTATTCCATTTTATTCCATTCATTTCAGACCTCGAGGATATCCAATCATTCCTGAGCTTGGTGATATTCTTGGGTCATTTCCATTACAGGGGTATTCTGGTCATTTTACATATCCGATGTATTTCAATCATTTCCTTCCATCCTGCCTTATTATTTAATTTCGATATATCATCTATTTCAGTCCCTTCGAATAATTCTGATAAAATAACACCCCAATAAATTGTTCTTCAGGTATTTACTCATAACTCGGATATTTTCGGGTCAAATGTCTTCTCAGATTTTACAAATGGAATATCAGGAATTTTTCTACACTAAGTCAGGATCTTAACAATCAAATTCGTACTTAATCGAGTTAAGTACGAATCCTCAAAGTACTTTATCATTCAGAGTCAACTCGGACTATTTTACCTCACAATGGCATTTTCCTAATTTCTTAACCAGATAATTTCAGTATTTACTCTTAACAAAAATAAATATAATTTAGAGATCCTATGGTTAATTTCTTTTCGAAACATTCTCAAATCTTGAAATAATTCCTCAACAGACTTTTAGTATCGTGCATAAACCCTCATAGGGTTAAAACCGATTAACTGAATTTTCCAAGCAAAACTAGCATTTCTTATGCACATCTGTAAATTTATCAGATCAATATCCTTTTCAGAGTTATTAACCAACTTCCAAGGACAATTCTTGTCATCCTACAACATAAGGGTATTTTTGTAATTTTATCCTATCAGAATTTTCTCATGATTTCCCATCCAAATACCTTTGATGAAATAAATTATATGATACAGATCTAAACTGATCCTTTATCATTAAACACAGAACTTGTAATTTTAATTCTAACAATTCCCCAGTTTCTTATAAAAGTTATCTAAACCATAATCAGTTACTGAACCTTTTTACCATATTCAGATCGACTGTAGAAATTAATCAACTCCACAAAAGTGACCAACATTATCTTATTCATGCATTTACAAATATAAACATGTTCCATAAAGCATAAGGAGGTAGTAAAGTATTACCTCGATTTTCATGCAATACTGATCGACCATTAAATTCCATTCGAATGCCCTCGAACTTGAAATCATCTTCCAATATTTCCTTGGATCCATATCAATAGAAATTACATAAAAAACGGAGCTTAATTCTTATAAATCAGTGAAAATAGCTTACTAGGTTCGAATTTGGTGAAACGGACTTCGGATTCGGATTCAGGAAGACGAAAGCATAAAATATGACTTTTCTAAAATTTGGAATTTTTGGTCAAAGTCAACGGGTTTGACTGCCAATTTCGATGCCTTCAGGTCTGAATTTCTAAAAATGGACTGTGGAATCGGATTTGGAGTGTCGAAAAATGTCAGGATAGGTATACTCGATTAAAGTCAAAGGTCGTTTAATGCCCGGTCAAAGACAGTCAAAGTTTTGGTCAATAGTAGTCAACGTCGGTCAACGGCTCGGGTCGGGTCAACGGGTTGGGTCAGGTAAATGGGTCGGGTCGGGTTGTAACCGGTCAAATTGGTAAAACAATTGGTCAAATCGGTCATTTGGACCATCCCCAGGCGCGTGGGGGTGCGTGGGACGTATTCCGGCAGCCTATAAATCACGAAAAAATTTCTAAAAATTATTTTAAGCGATTTCGAGGCACTTACAAAGCTCAGTTCACAATTTTGAACGGTGGAGTGCTTGATTTCAAAACGTCGTAAACTTTGACCGCTTCACCTCCATACGCACCGTCACCAACGGAGACAAGAAGAACACCGGCAGACTCAGAACGGCACAAGGAACAAGATAGTGCAGGAGGTGTCGTAAACGGATGATCGGATCGTCGTGAAACGACATAAAACCAACTAAAATCGAGTTATTATCGATGATATTTCCGACTAAAATTAACGATGAACGGCGATGATTCACGATGAAAGGTTTGAGGGGTTTTGTTCTTCGGTCGACAACGAACACGATGGTGGTTTCGGTTGGTCGATCAGAGGTCAGACGGCGAGTAGATCGGAGTTGAAAGGAGGGTTGTTGGAGAGGAAAATGAGAAATATTTCTGGAAACTAAACACGGTAAGGGGGTTTAAAATTCAACTCATAATAAAAATAGGTAAACCATGAATTTAGTCACTGAACTTCATGTACTTCTTAAAACAGTCTACCAACTTTGAAATCTTACAATTTAATCCACTGTTTCTTTCAAAATACCAATTAAATCCAATACTTTATAATTTCTAAAATTTAGCCCCTAAATTGGAGTGTTACAATTCTCCACTCCTCAAAAGAATTTCGTCCTCAAAATTCATTCATGTCACATCATTGCAAAAATGAAACTTCCATCAGTTCTCTTATAGAAATACGGATCCTCCACTAATCCTTAACCAGCTGAGTATATATTCTTATCAGAACTCTCCCTCAGTCCAAGTAAATAATCAAAACAACTTTATCATTGTAAAATCAATTCAGCCTTGGTTACGTGAATAGGCTCATAGAGCAACATCATATCCCAATTTCATTTATGGAGTTAAGTCAGAATTTTTCAGATAAATAACTCTCACATGGCTCATGAGGTACTTAACAACGTTTAGACAGATGTTACTGGTATTCCTTTTTGTACAAGTATAGCGTTAACGGATAGAAACTTCAGTTTACTCGTTATAGAGAGAGACTCGGGCATGGTGTTCCGGCTCAGAGAGGTACGATTGCAGTTTAGGGGCATGTACTGATCAGACAGATTTTGACATTCGACCGGCCTGTCTATCATAAAAGTTTGGACTCAAACCACAGCTCTAATACCACTAAATGTAACCCCCTCAGACCGATGCGGAAATCCCAATCTGATTTAGAGTGTCACATTAGGGCCACCGGAGCGACCCACTGTAAGAAATATCTTAAAATTTAAAAATTTTATTAAAACATGTAACTTATATAATGATTTATCAGTATGTAGAAATAAAACAGATTTTCAGACTCGTATATAAAAAAAATACAATTACATGCCCCCTAATCACATGTACCATTCTCTGCAAACAACACCAAAAGAACTCCCTTACTGAAGTCGATAGCTGCACTTGTACAATTCTTTTATCCTGAAAAGATGAGTAACAGAGTGAGCTTTGGAAAGCTCAATAATACAGAACTACCAGATGATGCTGATGAATGCGCAGATACAGATAAATATTATTTCCTTATTGTTTCCTAACATTTACAGATTTTTATGCTGAGCAGAGATCCTACTGATATTTTAGGTGGAAACAGACAATGAGCTTTCAGTTCAGAGAAATATTTCGGATGAATGAGTTCAGGAGACCAGAATAGATTATCTAGTGTGTTCCCAAAAACCATGTAACTTTTCAAATCTTTTTAAAACATATAGATATATACCCCATCCAAACACAACATAATGTGTAAGTTTCCCAGAACCATACACCCAACCCACACAACTTGTAAGGCCCTGAGCACAAAGCCGAGGAACCTGCATCAATACTTCCTTCAACAATACCTCCAATTAAAACATTTTTTTCGTCAGTAAACGGAGATATCAGAAATCAAAACAGAATTCAGAACAGATATCAGAACAGAATCAGATCAGAAATCATAACAGAATTCAGGTCATGTATCATAACATAATTCAAGTCGGAAATCAGATAAAATATTTATATGATTAGGGAACACACCAGAGTTTACAGATATTATTCTGAGATACTAGATAATCTTATCGGGTAGAGATACACGAATCTTCAGTTTACTGATAGAATGTCGGAAGTTAGAATCACTATTTGAAAAGTTCATTAACTGACAGAATCATCAGTTATTCAGTATATGATTTATCGGGATCATCTTATTCAGACACTTTTCTGAAGCTATACAAAATCTGAAGGTATTCAGAATCTTTACAATCTATGACGATTAATCCGATTATCGAACAACTCCAGATGAATAGCTCCCGGAACCAATACATATCAACTTATCAATTCATTAACCTTCTAGGGTATTTACTCTTTAATACCATATATTCTTATCCACATATCATCTTCTGAGTCATCACTGAATAGATCTTAAAGAGACAAACAAATATTCTATTGGTCTTTATTTCATTTTCATGTTTCAACTATACCAGGAAATGCTGACGTACTTGATTTATGGTTCATAATCCATAGGGATGACACATCATATAAGTTCATCAGAGTTTCCAAACTTATTCCAATCTCTTACTTAATCCTCAGTCTTTGAGGTTACTTAGTTCATTTAGCAATCAAGTCTTTTACAGTTACTTCAGGGTTTTTCATAGTAATTCAAACTTTTAAATTTCATATGCATATTGCACTTCCGTTCAATTCAATTTGGTAGTCGTAGTTGATTTGTCTAATGAATATCCACTTCTTAATATTTAATACGATCTAAAGTTTAGCTGAGTTGACTTCCAAAATTATCATCAAGCCACACTTGAGAAGACGAACACACATTCAAGTAATATCTATGTCGTTCAGGTATTGACGTAGCTTTAGGGTTGATCTACTCACTTAAATTGTGTTCCATTACTTTTAAAGGTAGTCCAATACCTATGCTTATTTGGATTCCTTAATTAATCCAAGACATTTACTTAGTTTAGGCCATAAGGTTATTTTGGTAATTTTGGTGTTCCGTTTTATTCCATTCATTTCAGAGCTCGAGGATATCCAATCATTCCTGAGCTTGGTGATATTCTTGGGTCATTTCCATTACAGGGGTATTCTGGTCATTTTACAGATCCGATGTATTTCAATCATTTCCTTCCATCCTACCTTATTATTTAATTTCGATTTATCATCTATTTCAATCCCTTCGAATAATTCTGATAAAATAGCACCCCAATAAATTATTCTTCAGGTATTTACTCATAACTCGGATATTTTCCGGTCAAATGTCTTCTTAGATTTTACAAACAGAATATCAAGAATTTTTCTACACTAAGTCAGGATCTTAACAATCAAATACGACCTTAATCGAGTTAAGTACGAATCCTCAAAGTACTTTATTATTCAGGGTCAACTCGGACTATTTTACCTCACAATGGCATTTTCATAATTTCTTAACAAGATAATTTCAGTATTTACTCTTAACAAAAATAAATATAATTTAGAGAGCCTATGGTTAATTTCTTTTTGAAACATTCTCAAATCTTGAAATGATTCCTCAACAGACTTTTAGTATCGTGCATAAACCCTCTTAGGGTTATAAACCGATTAACCGAATTTTCCAAGCAAAACTAGCATTTCTTATGCACATCTGTAAATTTATCAGATTAATATGCCTTTTCAGAGTTATTAACCAACTTCCAAGGATAATTCTTGTCATCCTACAACATAAGGGTATTTTTGTAATTTTACCCTATCAGAATATTCTCATGATTTCCCATTCAAATACCTTTGATGAAATAAATTATATGATACAGATCTAAACTGATTCCTTTATCATTAAACACAAAACTTGTAATTTTAATTCTAACAATTCCCTAGTTTCTTATAAAAGTTTTCTAAACCATAATCAGTTACTAAACCTTTTTACCATATTCAGATCGAGTGTAGAAATTAATCAACTCTACAAAAGTGAGCAACATTATCTTATTCATGCATTTACCAATATAAACATGTTCCATAAAGCATAAGGAGGTAGTAAAGTATTACCTCAATTTTCATGCAATACTGATCAACCATTAAATTCCATTCTAACGCCCTCGAACTTCAAATCATATTCCAATATTTCGCCGGATCTATATCAACAGAAATTACATAAAAAAACAGAGCTTAATTCTGAAAAATAGATCGAATCAGATGATAAATCAGTGTAAAATAGCTTAACGAGTTCGAATTTGGCGAAACGGACTTCAGATTCAGGACGTCGAAAGCATAAAATATGACTTTTCAAAAATTTGGAATTTTTGGTCAAAATCAAAGTCAACAGGTTTGACTGCCAATTTCGAGGCCTTCATGTCTGAATTTCAAAAAACGGACTACGGAATCAGAATTGAAACGTCGAAAAAAGTCAAGATAGGTATACTCGGTCAAACTCAAAGGTCGTTTAATGCCCGGTCAAAGCCGGTCAAAGTTTTTGTCAACAACAGTCAATGCCGGTCAACGGGTCAACGGTCAACGGTCAACGGGTCAACGGTCGGGTAAACGGGTCGGGTTGGGTAAACGGGTAGTCGGGTTGTAACCGGTCAAATTGGTAAAAAAACCAGTCAAATCGGTCATTTGGACCATCCCCACGGGTAGCGACGACGCGTGGTGGTGCGTGGGACGTCTTTCGGCAGCCTATAAATCACTAAAATTTTCTAAAAATTATTTTAAGCGATTTTGAGGCACTTACAAAGCTCGGTTCACAATTTTGAACGGCGGAGTGCTCGATTTCAAAACGTCGGAAACTTTGATCACTTCACCTCCGCACGCGCCGTTGCCGACGGACACAAGGAGAACACCAACAGATTCGGAACGGCACAAGGAACATGATGGTGCAGGAGGTGTCATAGACGGATGATCGGATCGTCGTGAATCGACGAAAAACCAACTAAAATTGAGTTATTACCGACGATACTTCCGATTGAAATTAACGACGAATGGTGATGATTCACGACGAAAGGTTTGAGGGGTTTTGTTCTTCGATCGACAATGAACACGATGGTGGTTTCGGTTCGTCGATCGGAGGTCAGACGGCGAGTAGATCGGAGTTGAAAGGAGGGTTGTTGGAGAGAAAAATAAGAAACGTTTTTTGAAACTGAACACGGCAAGGGGGTTTATAATTCAACTCATAATAAAAATGGGTAAACAATGAATTTAGTCACTGAACTTCCTGCACTTCTTAAAACGGTATGCCAACTTTGAAATCATACAATTTAATCCATTGTTTCTTTCAAAATAACAATTAAATCCAATACTTTATAATTTCTAAAATTTAGCCCCTAAATTGGGTTGTTACAATTCTCCACTCCTTAAAAGAATTTCGTCCTCGAAATTTATTCATGTCACATCATTACAGAAATGAAACTTCCATCAGTTCTCTTATATCTTTCATGTAGCTCTTATAGAAATACGAATCCTCCACTAATCCTTGACCAGTTGAGTATATATTCTTATCAGAACTCTCCCTCAATCCAAGTAAATAATCAAAACAACTTTATCATTGTAAAATCAATTCAGCCTTGGTTAAGTGAATATGCTCATAGAGCAACAACATATTCCAATTTCATTTATGGAGTTAATTCATAATTTTTCAGATAAATAACTCTCACATGGCTTATGAGGTAGTTCACAGCGTTTATACAGATATTACTGGTATTTATTTTTGTACAAGTATAGCGTTAACGGATAGAAACTTCGGTTTACTCGTTACAGATAGAGACTCAGGCCTGGAGTTTCGGCTCAGAGATGTACAATTGCAGTCTAGGGGCATGTACTGATCAGACATATTTTGACATTCGACCGACCGATCTATCATAAATATTTTGACTCAAACCGTAAATCTGATACCACTAAATGTAACCCCCTCAGACTGATATGGGTAACCCGATCTGGAGTGTCACATTAGGGCCACCGGAGTGACCCACTGTAAAAAATAGCAGAATATTTAAATCTTTTATTAAAACATGTAACTTATATAATGATTTATCAGTATGTAGAAATAAAACAAATTTTCAAACTCATATATAAAACAAAATAAAATTACATGACCCCTAATCACATGTACCATTTGTAACACCCCAATTTAGGGGCTAAATTTTAAGAAATTATAATGTGGTAAATTTAATTGGTATTTTGGAAGAAAATGAGGATTAAATTGCAAAATTTCATAGTTGGAAGACCGTGTTATAAAGTGCAGAAAATTCACTAGCTAAACTCATGGTTTACCCATTTTTCTTTTTGAGATATTATAAACCCCTATCAGACGCATATTTTTCTGGAAAATTCCAGTTTTCCTCTTCCCCTCAACCCCTTTTTCAACTCCGATCTACTCGTCGTCCGACCTCCGATCGACGAACCGAAACCACCATCGTGTTCGTTGTCAACCGAGGAACAAAACCCCTCAAACCTTTCGTCGTGAATCATTGTCATTCGTCGTTAATTTCAATCGAAAGTATCATCGGTAATAACTCGATTTTAGTTAGTTTTTCATCGATTCACGATGATCGGGTCATCCGTTTACGACACCTCCCACACCATCGCATTCCTTGCATCGTTCCGAGTCTGTCGGTGTCATCCTTGGTCTCCTTCGACGGCGGCGCGTGAGGAGGTGAAGCGGTCAAAGTTTTCGACGTTTCGAAATCGAGCTCTCTGTCGTTCAAAAATGTGAACCGATCTTTGTATCTGCCTCAAAATCGCTTAAAATAATTTTTAGGAATTTTTCCGGGAATTTTCCGACACTGGGTTATTGTTCACGCGCCGCACGCGCCACCACCTGAGAATGGGATTCGTCTGGAAGCCTGAGGAGCCGTTTGAGCCGAGCCGTTTGAACCGAGCCGCTTGAGCTGAGCCGAGCCATTTGAGCTGAGCCGAGACGTTTGAGCTAAGCCGAGCCGTTTGAGCTGAGCAGAGCCGAGCCGCCTAGACCGAGCCATTTACTGTTGACCACCATTGTCTGACGTTGACTACAGTTAACCAAAACTTTGACCAGCTTTGACCGGGAATTAAACGACCTTTGACTTCGACCGAGTATACCTATCTTGATAGTTTTCGATGTTCCAAATCCGATTCCGCAATCCGTTTTCCGAAATTCGAACCCGAAGGCCTCGATATTGCTGGTCAAACCCGTTGACTTTGATTTTGACCAAAAATTCCAAATTTTCGAAAAGTCATACTTTATGCTTTTGACGTCCTGAATCCGAATCCGAAGTCGGTTTCGCCAAATTCGAACCCGGTAAGCTGATTTTGACTGATTTATCACCCTATTCGATCCGTTTATCGCAATTAAGCTCCGTTTCTGATATAATTTATGTTGATATGTATCTGAGGAATTATTGGAAGTTGAATTGAAGATCAAAGGCGTTCGAATGGAATTTTTATGGTCGATCAGTATTGCACGGAAATCGAGGTAATACTTTACTACCTCTTTATGCTTTATGGAACATGTTGATATTGGTAAATGCATGAATAAGATAATGTTGGTCACTTTGGTGGAGTTAAATAATTTATACACTCGATATGAATGTGGTAGAAATTCTGTAACTGATTACGGATCGAATGACTAATATAAGAGATTGAGGAATTGCTAGATTAAATTACAAGTTTGTGATTGGTGATAAAGAAATCAGCCCTGTATCTGCAACTTATAATTTATTTCATCAAAGGTTAAATGTTAACGGTACTTGGATGAGAAATTATGAGAATACTCCGGTAGGGTAAAATTATGAAAATACCCTTATGTTATAAAAAGACAAGATTTGAATATGGAAGTTAGGTAAGAGGATTTTACAGACATATTGATCTGATAAAAATATTGATGTGCATAAGAAATGTTAGTTTTATTTGGAAATTATGGATAACCGATTTTAATCCTAGGAGAGTTTGTGAAGGATATTAGAAGTCTGTTAAGAGAACCGTTTCAAGATCAGAGAGTGTTCAAGAAAGCATTTAATCATAGGATCTCTAAATTATATTATTTTCGTTAAGAGATAATATCGAAATTATCTGGTTAAGAAATTATGAAAATGCCCTTGAGAGGTAAAATAGTCATAGTTGACCCTGAAGGAGAAAGTACTTTGAGAATTTGTACTTAACTCGATTAAGTACAAATTTAATTATTAATATTCTGTCTTTGTAAAGAAAAATTCATAATATTGCGTTTGTAAAATTCGAGAAGGCACTTGACCCGAAAATATCTGAGTTATGAGTAAATACCTGAAGAACAATTTATCGGAGGGTGCTCTTTTATCAGAATTGTTTGAACGGACTGGAATAGATGATAAATTAGAATTAAATAATAAGACCGGATGAAGGAAAAAGATTGAAATACCGTAGATCTGTAAAATGACCAAAATACCCCTGTAATGAAAATGACCCAAGAATATCACCAAGCTTAGGAATGATTGAATATCCTCGAGCTCTGAAATGAATGGAATAAAACTAAACATCAAAATTACCAAAATACCCTTATGGCCTAAATTAAGTTAATGTCTTGGATTAATTAAGGAATCCAAGTAAGCATAGGTATTGGACTACCTTTAAAGGTAATGGAAAATAATTTAAGTGAGTAGATCAACCCTAAAGCTATGTCAATACCTGAATGACATAGATATTACTGGAACATGTGTTCGTCTTCTCAAGTTTTGCTCGATGACAAATTTTGGAAGTATTCAGTTCAGCTTAGATCTAGATCGTATTCAGTACTAGGAATTGGACGTTTGTTCGACAAATCAACCACGAAGACCAAATTGAATGGAATGGAAGTTCAACATGTATCTGAAATTCAAGAACGTTTAAATTATTCTGGAAAATCCCGAAGTAACTGGATTGGACTTGAATGTTAAATGAACTAAGTAACCTCAATGACTGAGGATTAAGTAAGAGATTTGAATAAGTTTGGAAACTCAGATGAGCTTATGTGATGTATCATCCCTATGGATTATAAACCACAAATCAAGTACGTCAGCATTTCATGGTATAGTTGAAACATGGAAATAAAATAAAGACCATTAGAATATTTGCTTGTCTCTTTAAGATCTATTCAGTGATGACTCAGATGATGATTTGTGGATAAGAATATTTGGTATTAAAGAGTAAATACCCTGAAAGGTTAATGAATTGACAAGTTGGTAAGTATTGGTTCTAGAAGCTATTCATCTGGTGTTGTTCGATAATCGGATTAATCGTTATAGATTGTAAAGATTCTGAATACCTTCAAATTTCGTAGAGCTTCAGAAAAGTGTACGAATAAGATGATCCCGATGAATCATATCCTGAATAACCGATGATTTTGTCAGTTAACAAACTCTTCTAATAGTGATTCTAATTTCCGGCATCCTATTGGTAAACTGAAGATTTGCGTTTCTCTGCCCGATAAGATTATCCTGTATCTCTAAATAATATCTGGAAACTCTAGTGTGTTCTCTACTTATATGAATATTTTATCTAATTTCTGATTTGAATTCTGTTTTGACATCTGATCTGAAATCTGTTCTGATTCCTAACTTGGATTCTGTTATGATATCTGATCTGAATTATGTTTTGATTTTTGATATCTCCGTTTACCGACGGAGAAATATTTTAAATGGGGGGTATTGTTGAAGGAAGAAGTTCCGCAGGTTCCTAGGCTTTGTGCTCAGGGCCTTATATGTTGTGTTGGGTTAGGTGTATGGTTCTGGGGAACCTACACATTATGTTGTGTTGGGATGGGGGTATACATATATATATATATATATATATATATATATATATATATATATATATATATATATATGTGTGTGTGTGTTTTAAAAAGATCTGAAAAGTTACATGGTTTTTGGGAATACACTAGAAAACCTATTCTGATCTCCTGAACCTAGATATCTGAAATATTTCCATCTGGAATGAATACTATTTGTTACTACCTGAAATATCCGTAGAATCTCTGCTCAGTATAAAGATCTGTAAATGTCTGAATCGATAAGGAAAAATATGTTTATTTGTATATGTATGTTCTTCAGCATCATCTGGTAGTTCTATATTACTGAGCTTTCCAAAGCTCACTCTATTACTCGCATTTTCAGGTTAAAAGAATTGTACCAGTGCATCTATCAACTTCAGTAAGGGAGTTCTTCCAGCGTTGTTGCAGAGTATGGTACATGTGATTAGGGGGCATGTAATTGTATTTTTATTTATATACGAGTTTGTAAATCTGTTTTATTTTTAAATAGTGGCAAATGATTTTATAATTTACACGTTTCAATAAAAGTTTTAAAATTTCTGCTATTTTTACGGTGGGTCGCTCCGGTGGCCCAAATGTGACACCCCGGATCGGATCGGGCTACCCGCATTGGTCTGGGGGGTTATACCATTCTCTGC
This sequence comes from Hibiscus syriacus, assembly GCF_006381635.1. NCBI lineage: Eukaryota > Viridiplantae > Streptophyta > Magnoliopsida > Malvales > Malvaceae > Hibiscus > Hibiscus syriacus. The sequence continues at coordinate 926,839 of NW_024062738.1, read as the reverse complement.
AAACAACACCAGAAGAACTCCCTTACTGAACTTGATAGCTGCACTTGTACAATTCTTTTAGCCTGGAAAGATGAGTAACAGAGTGAGCTTTGGAAAGCTCAATAATATAGAACTACTAGATGATGCTGATAAATGTGCAGATACAGATAAATATATATTTCCTTATTGTTTCCGAACATTTAGAGATTTTTATGCTGAGTTCAGTGATCTTTCAGTTCAGTGAAATATTTCGGATGAATGAGTTCAGTGAAATATATATACGGACAATGATCTTTCAGTTCAGTGAAATATTTCGGATGAATGAGATCAGGATATCAGAATAGGTTATCTAGTGTGTTCCCGAAAACCATGTAACATTTCAGATCTTTTTAAAACATATATATATATATATATATACCCCCATCCCGACACAACATAATGTGTAGGTTCCCCAGAACCATACACCCAACCCACACAACTTGTAAGGCCCTGAGTACAAAGCCGAGGAACCTACGAAAATACTTCCTTCAACAATACCCCCTAATTAAAACATTTTTTCCGTCAGTAAATGGAGATATCAGAAATCAAAACAGAAATCAAAACAGATATCAGAACAGAATCCAAATCAGAAATCAGAACAGAATTCAGGTCATGTATCATAACAGAATACAAGTCGAAAATTAGATAAAATATTTATATGATTAGGGAACACACCAGAGTTTACAGATATTATTCTGAGATACTGGATAATCTTATCAGGTAGAGATACACGAATCTGCAGTTTACTGATAGAATGTCGGAAGTTAGAATCACTATTTGAAAAGTTCATTAACTGACAGAATCATCAGTTATTCAGTATATGATTTATCAGGATCATCTTATTAAGACACTTTTCTGAAGCTATACGAAATCTGAAGGTATTCGGAATCTTTACAATCTATGACGATTAATCCGATTATCGAACAACTCCAGAGGAATAGCTCCCAGAACCAATACATATCAACTTATCAATTCATTAACCTTCCAGGGTATTTACTCTTTAATACCAAATATTCTTATCCATATATCATCTTCTGAGTCATCACTGAATAGATCTTAAAGAGATAAACAAATATTCTAATGGTCTTTATTTCATTTTCATGTTTCAACAATACCAGGAAATATTGACGTACTTGATTTGTGGTTCATAATCCATAGGGATGATACATCATATAAGTTCATCCGAGTTTCCAAACTTATTCCAATCTCTTACTTAGTCCTCAGTCTTTGAGGTTACTTAGTTCATTTAGCAGTCAAGTCCTTTATAGTTACTTCAGGGTTTTCCATAGTAATTCAAACTTCTGAATTTCATATACATATTGCACTTTCGTTCAATTCAATTTGGTAATCGTAGTTGATTTGTCTAATGAATATCCACTTCTTAATATTGAATGCGATCTAAAGTTTAGCTAAGTTGAATACTTCCAAAATTATCATCAAGCCACACTTGAGAAGACGAACACGCATTCAAGTAATATCTATGTCATTCAGGTATTTACATAGCTTTAGGGTTGATATACTCACTTAAATTGTGTTCCATTACTTTTAAAGGTAGTCCAATACCTATGCTAATTTGGATTCCTTAATTAATCCAAGACATTTACTTAGTTTAGGCCATAAGGTTATTTTTGTAATTTTGGTGTTCCGTTTTATTCCATTCATTTCAGAGCTCGAGGATATCCAATCATTCCTAAGCTGGTGATATTCTTGGGTCATTTCCATTACAGGGGTATTCTGGTCATTTTACAGATCTGATGTATTTCAATCATTTCCTTCCATCCTGCATTATTATTTAATTCTGATTTATCATCTATTTCAGTCCCTTCGAATAATTCTGATAAAATAGCACCCCAATAAATTGTTCTTCAGGTATTTACTCATAACTCGAATATTTTCGGGTCAAATGTCTTCTCAGATTTTACAAACGGAATATCAGGAATTTTTCTGCACTAAATCGGGATTTTAACAATCAAATCCGTACTTAATCGAGTTAAGTATGAATCCTCAAAGTACTTTCTCATTCAGGGTTAACTCGGACTATTTTACCTCACAATGGCATTTTCGTAATTTCTTAACCAGATAATTTCAGTATTTACTCATAACAAAAATAAATATAATTTAGAGATCCTATGGTTAATTTCTTTTCGAAACATTCTCAAATCTTGAAATGATTCCTTAACACACTTCTAGTATCGTGAATAAACCCTCTTGGGGTTATAAACCGATTAACCGAATTTTCCAAGCAAAACTAGCATTTCTTATGCACATCTGTAAATTTATCAGATCAATATGCCTTTTCAGAGTTATTAACCAACTTCCAAGGATAATTCTTGTCATCCTACAATATAAGGGTATTTTCATAATTTTACCCTATCAGAATATTCTCATGATTTCCCATCCAAATACCTTTGATGAAATAAATTATATGATACAGATCTAAACTGATTCCTTTATCATTAAACGCATAACTTGTAATTTTAATTCTAACGATTCCCCAGTTTCTTATAAAAGTTATCTAAACCATAATCAGTAACTGAACATTTTTACCATATTCAGATCGAGTGTAGAAATTAATCAACTCCACAAAAGTGACCAACATTATCTTATTCATTCATTTACCAATATAAACATGTTCCATAAAGCATAAGGAGGTAGTAAAGTATTACCTCGATTTTCATGCAATACTGATCAACCATTAAATTCCATTCGAACGTCCTCGAACTTGAAATCATCTTCCAATATTTCCTCGGATCCATATCAACAGAAATTACATAAAAACGGAGCTTAATTCTGGAAAACATATCGAATCGGATGATAAATCAGTGAAAAATAGCTTACCGGGTTCGAATTTGGCGAAACGGACTTCGGATTCGGATTCAGGACGTCGAAAGCATAAAATATGACTTTTTGAAAATTTAGAATTTTTGGTCAAAACCAAATTCAACGGGTTTGACTACCAATTTCGAGGCCTTCAGGTCCGAATTTCGAAAAACGGACTGCGGAATCTGATTTGGAACGTCGAAAAAAGTCAGGATAGGTATACTCGGTCAAAGTCAAAGGTCATTTAATGCCCGGTCAAAGTCGATCAAAGCTTTGGTCAACTGTAGTCAACGCCGGTCAACGGTCAACGGGTCAGGTCAATGTGTCGGGTCGGGTTGTAACCGGTCAAATTGGTAAAAAAAACCAGTCAAACTGGTCATTTGGACCATCCCCACGAGCAGCGGCGGCGCGTGGGGGCGCATGGGACGTCTTCCGGCATCCTATAAATCACGAAAAAAATTCTAAAAATTATTTTAAGCGATTTTGAGGCATTTAAAAAGCTCAGTTCACAATTTTGAACAGAGGAGTGCTCGATTTCAAAACGTCGAAAACTTTGACCGCTTCACCTCCGCACACGCCAACGGTGATGGAGACAAGGAGAACACCGGCAGACTCGGAACGGCACAAGGAACAAGATGGTGTAGGAGGTGTTGTAAACGGATGATCGGATCGTCGTTTCGGTTGACAACGAACACGATGGTGGTTTCGATTTGTCGATCGGAGGTCGGACGGCGAGTAGATCGGAGTTTAAAGGAGGGTTGTTAGAGAGGAAAATGAGAAACATTTCTGGAAATTGAACACGGCAAGTGGGTTTATAATTCAACTCATAATAAGAATGGGTAAACCATGAATTAGTCACTGAACTTCCTACACTTTTTAAAATGGTCTGCCAACTTTGAAATCTTACAATTTAATCCACAGTTTCTTTCAAAATACCAATTAAATCAAATACTTTATAATTTCTAAAATTTAGCCCCTAAATTGGGGTGTTACAATCATAATCATCAATATCGTATTTTACTCTTTAAGGGTATTACCATAATTTCATTTAATTTCGTCAATGGCATTACTTCTAGTATCTTAGGCTTGAAAGTATTCCAGTTCTATTAAAGTTCAGAGTACATTGCTCATTTGATCACTAGAGGTTAATATCCCCACTAGGGGAAGTCTTGGTCCTTTTTTAGTAGAAGGGCATTTTCAAAATTTTACCCCTTAGTTCTATTTAGGTAATTTCTTATCCAATAAACTCGATATTTAACCTTTAAAGAGATTTACCAAAGTGTACAAATCTTGAAACCGATTTATTTATTATTCGATCATTAAACTTATAATTATTTTCGATTGATCTTCCAATTTCTCTTTATCGAGCCGTCTGAGTCTTATACCGTATTATGTCCTTATTCCAATTTTACGTCTGAGTCTATTGATAATTAAATACATCTATTGTATCGATCCATTTAATTCATGCAATTACCATCCATCAATGAGTCCGAGAAGCATACAAAAGGTAGTAGAGTATTACCTCGATTTTTGTACCATACCAATCGATAATTTAAACTCCATTCGATCGCCCTCAGACTTGAATTCAATGCCCCATAATTCCTCGGATACAAAGCAACCAAATTTACGTAAGAAACTGAACTTAATTTAGAAACCAACTTGAATTCGTAGGTAAATCTACGAAAAAATGACTTATCGGGTGCGAATTTGGCAAAACGAACTTCGAATTCGGACTCAGGACATCAAAAAACATGAAATGGGACTCTTTCAAAAAATTGACTTTTTAGTCAAAGTCAATAAACAAAGTTGGATGAGTTAACTCAGACTGGGTTGACTCGGACCGAGTTGACTCGGTGATTGGACAGGGTAGGTAGGTCGGGTCGGAAAAGCGGGTCGGGCAGGCAGGTATGGCCAAACAAACTCGGTTCTAGAAATTTCTCCAAGCCAAGACAAGCCCACGCGTATCGCCGGTGCATGGCAGGTCGTACGACGACGACATATGTCGTTTTGGATGGTCGATCACTCCCTGTTCACATACACACTTGATTTAATCAATACCAACCCAAAACCATAGCAAAAGACACCAAATCTCATCAGAAATAAATCGGAACTCACCCTAATCGATGATCGGTGAGAACGACGATAACACGATGACCTTCCGGCTGGGTTTTAAGCACACAACTAAGGGGAGGTTAGCTAAGGTGGCGGTGATGCAAGACGACCGCCGTATCGGCTAAACTTTGTAATAACTTGTGGCGTGACCCATTTTTCTCTGGAAATCTTCGACTGGCTCTCCAAGGAAAATGATGGCTCCTCTCAGCGAATTGAAAGAGGGGTTTTGGTCGCACTTAGCCGGTGCTTCGCCTGGTGCTGGCGGTGTAAGCCACCGTCGAGTGGTGACAGTGATCAAAAATGAATTGCACGATAATTCTCCCTCTATTTCTCTCAGTAAATCAATGATTAATTCGATAATTACAGAGTCGGGAATGGGTCGAAATGGCTACTAGTTCGTTTGGTGGTGTCCAAACACCGCAATGATGACCGGAAGCAAGTGTATCGACGGTCGAATACTGGAGGATGACGAGGGGAGAGGTTTGATTAATTTGGGATGGTTGGGGCTGAAACAATACCTGAGGAAAATAAGGGTTAGCTCCTAAACTCCCTAACAATTCAAATCTAGGCCACAAAGTTCAATTTTTTCTCGATTTAGTCCTTAATTTCTTAAATAGGGGTGTTACAATTCTACCATCTGTAAAAGAATTTCATCCTCAAAATTCATTCAAGTCACAGAAATGCAGAAATGAGGCTTCCACCAGTTCTTTCATATCTTCCAATAGCTTTTACAGAAGTACATATCCTCTACTAATCCTTAACCAGCTGAATATAATTTCTCGTCAGAACTCTCCCTTATTCCTAATAAAAGAATCTGAATGAAATTATCCTTGTGAAATCAATTCGAACTTTGTTACAAGATTAGATTCATAGAGCGGTAACATATTCAAATTTTATTTCGGGAGTCGGGTCAGAATTTCTCAAATGAGTAACTTTCTCATTACTCACGAGGCACTTAACAGAAGTTGAACAAACTCTGTTGATAGTTTTTAATCATTGGTCGAGGCGTAACAGATAGAAAAAATAGATTAGTTCATTATAGAGAGGGAATCGACCTTGAAGTTTCGGCTTAGATAAGTACAGTTATAGTCTAAGGCATGTACTTACCAAACATCTTTTGACATTCAATTAGTCGGTATATCAAAAAAAATTGACTCAATTTAGGCGTAATAATTTTTGACGTACTCTAATTCGTGGTTACTAACCTTTGGGGACCGTACAACATATAAAATTGTCAGTGTTTCCATTCCAAGTTATTCACTTAATTCAAGGTCATCGGGGTATTTAATTCAATTAGTATTTAATTTTATCCTGATCGCTTTGAAGTTTCCTAAGTAATTTGCCTGTTCCTCAAATTCAAATACATACTTTACTTCCATTCCGTTTAACTTGGTCAAATAATACAGTCTTAATGGTATTCAATGTTTATTTACTCATTGCAGAGTTAACGGCATTAGTCATTACAAGGCTTGGAAATACTTTAGGCCATTTAACACTTTAGGGGCATTTTGGTCATTTTACACTTTATAGCATTTTTATAAATCCAATATAGATTTGAATTTTTAAATCAATGATTCCAAGGTTTAAGTGAATCAAGATATGAGTTCTTAAGTCGTCTCTATTATCATAATCATCAATATCACTTTTTACTTTTTAAGGGTATTATCGTAACTTTATTCAATTCCGTTAGTGGCATTACTTCGGGTAACTTTGTATTGAAAGTATTCCAGTTCCATTAAAGTTCAGAGTACGTTTCTCATTTCATCACTTGAGGTTAATATCACCACTAGGGGAAGTCTTGGTCCTTTTTTAGTACAAGGGAATTTTCGTAATTTTACCCCTTAGGGCTATTTAGGTAAATTCTTATCCCTTTAAATAGATTTATCAAAATTTACAGATCTTGAAACCAATTCATTTATTTTTGGATCACTAAACTTATAATTATTTTCGATTGATCTTCCAATTTCTCTTTATCGAGCCGTCTGAGTCTTATACCGTGTTTTGTCCTTATTCCAATTTTACGTCCGAGTCCATTGATAATTAAATACATCTATTGTATCAATCCATTCCATTCATGCAATTACCATCCATCAATGAGTCTGAGAAGTATACAAAAGGTAGTAGAGTATTGCCTTGATTTTCATGCCATACCGGTCGATCATTTAAACTCCATTCGATCGACCTCGAACTTGAATTCAATGGCCCATAGTTCCTCGGATACAAAGTAACCAAATTTACGTCAGAAACTGAACTTAATTTAGAAACCAACTTGAATCCGTAGGTAAATCTATGAAAAATGGCTTACCGGATGTGAATTTGGCAAAATGGACTTCGGATTCAAACTTATGACGACGAAAAACATAAAATGAGACCCTTTCTAAAAATTTACTTTTTGGTCAAAGTCAGACGAGTCGACTCAGACTGAGATGACTCAGACTGAGTTGACTCGGTGACTGTATAGGGTAGGTGGGTCAGGAAGGAGGGTTGGGCTGGCGAGTCGAGCCAAACAAACCCGGTTCTAGAAATTTCTCCAGGCCAAGGCAAGCCCACGTACACTGTCAGCGCGTAGCGGCGCGTACGACGGTGACAGAGGTCGTTTTGGACGGTCGATCACTCCCTATTCACATGCACACTTGATTTAATCAATACCAACCCAAAATCACAGGAAAGGTACACCAAATCTCACTGAAAATAAATCAGAACTCACCCTAATCGATGATTGGTGAAAACAACGATAACATGATAACCTTTCAGCGGGGTTTTAGGCGCATAGCTAAGGGGAGGTTGCTAAGGTGGCGGTGATGCAAGATGGCCGTAGTATCGGCCAGAATTTGCAATAACTTGTGGCGTGACCCTTTTTTCTCTAGAGATCTTCAACTGGCTCTCCAATACAAAGGATGGCTCCTTTCGACAAATTGAAAGATGGGTTTTAGTCGTACTTGGTCGGCGTTTTGCCTAGTGTTGGCAGTGTAAGCCACCGTCGACTGGTAATCAGTGATCAGAGATGAATTGCTCGAAAATTATCCCTCTATTCCTCTTGGTAAATAAATGATTGATTCGGTAATTACAGAGTCGGGAATTGGTCAAAATGGTTATTGGTTCATATAGTGGCGTCCGAACACCGCAACGACAGCCAGAGGCAATCGTATCGATGGTCGAATACTGGAGGATGATGAGGGGGAGAGATTTGATTAATTTGGGATGGTTAGGACAGAAACTATACTGGGAAAAAATGGGGGTTAGCTCCTAAGCTCCCTAATAGTTCAAATGTAGGCTACAAAGTTCAATTTTTTCTTGATTTAGTCCTTAATATCTTAAATGGGGATGTTACAGAAATTATATTACCTTTATAATAAGGAAAGAATATATTGTGCTTTCTAAGTAATCTCAAACATAATACAAATGAATATCAAGTGATAAATGCATACCGTATGTAACAACAATTGATATAATCCAAACCTATAGGTGCGTTTACATAGAATTTCACCAAAAAATTGATGGTTAAATTTGATGGTTAAATTTAGGTTTAGGTCCATGAATTATTTGGGATTTTAAAAACTAGTCCAAAATTCTTAAACTCTAACAATTTGGTCCTTGTTAATATCAAATTAAGGGTAAATTACACGAGATACCACCGAACTTTAAGAATTATATCGTTTATACCATTAAACTTTAAATTTTACAAATTATAACATTGAACTTTGATTTTCATTTCAATCATTCCACTAGGCCTATAAATCGTTAACAATCAAATTAAAACAACATCGTTTGGATGAGGTGTCTACATCGATAATCGTTAGCCACATCGATAGCTATTAGTCACATCATCTTGTCGTTAATGATTTAACGATTTAGTGGTATAATTGAAAACAAAACAAAAGTTCATTGCTATAATAGGCAAAATTGAAAGTTTAATGGTATATAAACGATATAATGGATAAAGTTCGGTGGTATCTAATGTAGTTTATCCTCAAATTAAATATTAGTAAGGGTAAACTACACGACCACCAAACTATGGTCAAAAATCATTTTGATCACCAACATTTCAATTTTAGCAATCAGACCACCCAAGTTTTTAAATGGTTCAATCAAGCCACTCTTCGTTTGAAAACTAATGGCGTGTCTAATGTGGCTTTTCCATGACCTTTTTATTTTTATATTGGATATGCATAAGGCCACGTCATAATGCCATATAAGAAAAAAGTGGTCTCTCTTTGTTGTTATTTAAAGTAACCCTAAACCCTCATATTTCAAAATTTCCCCATTCTAAAAACCCTAAAGTGTTTATTAAAATAGAAGAAACCAAGAGTAAATTGAAGGAAGAATAAGAGGAGACTGAAATCAAAACATGGATGTAGAAAACATAAATTGTTTGTGCTTCTGTCGAGTTCGTTCAATGCTAACAATAAGATTAACCCATAAAATCATGGTAAGAGATTTTGATGTTGTGGAAATTATGGAAAGGAAGTTAGGGTTTCCAATTTTTTTGCTAATATGATCCACCAGTAAATTTTTGGTAAAAAGTATTATTGTTGGTCTTCTAAGAAAGATTGGAGCAATAGAGAAGAAACAAAGGAAATGCAAAATTCATTGGGTTTTTACATCTTTTGTTGTCTTCTTTGTGGGAGTGATACTGGGAATTATACTCAGTTAACTATGTTCTTTTCTTTTCATGTTTTCTTTGTGGGAGTGATTTAGGGTTATAAGATGTATTAGAATGTTACTCACTTAACATTGTATTTATTTTGTTGTTTTGTCAATGTTATGCTTTAAGTATTAATGAAATGTTAAAGTTGTAAGTTAAATTTAAATTTTTCTTACGAAAGAAAACATACAGAAATATCATTGTATTAATTTCCAAACCACTATATGATATACATCACATGTTTAACCAATATACATAAACAAAAAAAATTCCAAACCAATTCTTTGAGCATATATAAGCTCTTTTTAGTTGTCAACAAAAAATCCAACAGTATAAACACATGATGATCAAATGTATATCACCTGCACTAATAAAAAAATATCAAACGAAAGGCCTATATTGCCAACAAAATCAAGTATGACTCTTATGCCTCTTTGGAAATGATTAGTTGGCAGAAGAATCTAACTCATGTGAATAGTGGGGGTGGGCATCCATCTAACAATGTAGACTTATGAAGTTCGTTGTGGCCTTGGAGATGATTGGCTGGCAGAAGAATCTTAAATCATGTGGACACTAGGGATAGGCATTCATCTAACAATGTAGCCTTGTGAAGGTGGTTATGGCCTTGGATTGGTTCTTTGATTTTGCATCCCAGTTTGATTTGGTGTTGGAGCTTGTTGATATAGATATGACTGACTGACACAACTATCATGAGTCATGTGCAGAGTGGGGGTGGGCATCCATCTAACTGCATAGCCTTGTGAAGGTGATTGTATCCTTGAACTGGTTGTTTGATTTTGCATCCCAGTTTGATTTGGTATTAGAGCTTGATCTATTCTTTTAAATTGTAAAAAAAAAATCAATTGAAAACAAATTTAGTCCAAAAAAATTCAATTAAAAACAGTTCAACTATAACAAAATTGTCTCAAGTATTACTTATTGGTAGCTTTGATCTTCTTACACTAGATGTCTGTTATAGGGGCCTGATTCCCACCAACCTGACCCTTAAATGTTCTTTGATTATGTGCAGACCTCCCTTGCATGTTCTTGTGTGGTCTTCTGGGGGCCTTCTAAAATAAGGTTGTAGGATAGGTTCTATTGTTTCAATAGGAGTCCACTGATTAGGAACTTTTACTGGGTTAATGAAATGGGAGTATATGTCAATTTTGGTTTTCACCAAGTAGTATTGATCAACAAATTGTTATGGCCTTTCATGATTCATTAATTTGATAGAAATTGCATGAACACAAGGAATGCATGCTTTAAAAAATAATTAGTAATTATAAAAATATTGAAAAATAAAAGAAATTTATATTAATAAAAAAATTAAATTAACATGTTAGTTGCCATTTTCTACAATAATAAGTTATAGTTTCAATGTTAACACAATGTTGATTTTAACGATTAAAGGAAACTTGGAATATTTGTCCACCAGCTGAATGGGCCAACATTTTTATAACACACACAAAAAAAAATTATAATTCTACTAAAACGCATATTACCATAACATTATGCAATAACTAGTTATACATATTTTCTTGTGATATTGTATGCATAGCTTTTTTCTGAATTCTACGGCATAAAGGTCCATAACTTATTAGCTTGATCCCTTCTTTTTGCAAGTCTTTGCATCAACATTGTTCTAATAGACTCCACCAATGTAATAATAGGTTTGTCTCTAGCTGCCAGTATCAACTATTCATAAAATGAAAAAAAAAATATTAGACTACATTAAAAAATATATTTTAAATAAAATTGTTATTTGTTATATTCACCTTATTGAAACACCTGCAAAGATTGTTTAGAAGCATGTATGACTTGGCTCTAAAAGAGAAAAGTGACTCTGACCATTGTTGAGGATCTTCCTCTAACAACCACTTGTGTGATGTCCTTGATAAAAGCTGCATGAAAAATTTTAATTGATTACAATCTTTATGGACATGAACACATGTAAAATAATATACTTATACAATAAAAATATACCTTCATTCCTTCCTTGATAGATTTGAACCTCCTAATATATGTTGCCCTAATAGCCATCCACAGTTGGCCCTTCAAAGCTTTCCCCTTGTGATGATCGTTGGTCTTAAAATTTGAATATAAGTGTCTCACACATGTTCTATGTTCTGCATTGTGGTAAAATTCTGTCACTGCTTCCATCAGCCCCTACACACCAAAACAAAAAATTAGAAAGTAAAATTGAACTGATTTAAAATAAATAAAAATTTAAAAGCATTAAAATAAATACCTTCTTTCTATCAGTCATGAATGTCAATAAGTGAGAATTATTAAACTCCAAATCATTAACCAATAATTCTAAAAAGGAGCACCAAGATGATTGATTCTCACTCTCTACAACTGTAAATGCTAAAGGATAAATAGAGTTATATGATTAACCCCAATAGCAGCTAGCATATGACCCCGTAGTATCCCTTTAAATGACACCCATCTAGACTTATAATGGGCCTACACCTTATTTTGAATTCATCCATCATTGCTTGCATACAAATATAAAGCCTCTTGAGAACTCTCTCATCCAAGTCACTGGCAGTGGTTGTCCCTGGATTTGTGTACCTAAGCTTACTTAGATAATCATACAACTAGGTAAATTGTTCTTCGTGGTTATCATACAACTTTTCAAGAAATACTAACCTAGCTCTATAACAATATGATGTAGATACCATGATGCCATAGTCATGACACACAACTTGATTAGGGGACTTAATTGAGTAATTAGGATCAACATGGAATACTTCTAAATATTGTTTTGCTATCCACTTAGTAGTTACATTAGCATTTTGAAACCCCTTGATACATTTATGTTCATCATTCAGTGACTTAATTTGCCAAGTAACATCATTAGGATCTTTAAGGCTAATTAGAGAGATCCATAAAATCTAAGGACAACTTGCCTTACATCTAACTTGGATTCTTCTATTGTCATTTCTTCTAAACTTAACATTGTATTTGTTTTTAATACCATACATTATAATTTCATTTCTCAATATTATCTTGTCAACAAAGATCAATCCAACCTTTAATTTAGGGTTTGAAATATATATAACACTATTAAATTCAAGTATCTAGTCTTCTTATGTGGAACATAATTTGACTCCTTTTCACTATATAATGAGTTAGAATGTCCATTTTTAGAGTCACTCAGAACCCTTATTTCATCACATCCAACCTAACATTCACATTACAAACTTCATCTTCTGAATTTTCAAAATTACTTTCACTATTAATAAAGTCAATTTCATTAGTGTATGAAAGTGAGGCTTCATACTCAAAATCTTCTTCTGAGTTTGAGTCTGACTCTATCCTAACCTCATATGGGTCAGGATCATTAATTTTATGTTTAACATCATTAACTTTAGGTTCAGCATCATTAATTTCATGTTCAACATATTCATAATAGTGTTTATTATGTTCATTATCTCCTATAATTACTTCAAAATAAATATGAACATAATGGTCACTAGGTAAATCCCTAACCATTTCAAGGATATCATTGTCAGTTAGGAGTGGCTTCACCTTTAGTGGATTATTTGACACTTCCTAATATACCTTAAGAGTATAGCTAATTCCTAATTTGGTTATCATATCAGTAACTGTAAATAAGGGCATTTTATCAGCATCACAATTATCAAAGTAATCCACCAGTATGTCAGTGTATTCCAACCTTGGTCTCCTAACAAAAAAAAACCCATGATGTACTACAATTGTAAATTTTTCAGAATTCAAATCTGTTCAGAACAAAATATCATTATTATTCAAAAAATTAATTAATATGTAACTAAAAATAAATATATTAATAATATGTATCAGAAGAGACAAAAAAGAACTTTTTCATTTTTGTTTAAAACAAACAGAAAGGACAGAACACGTGGAGACCACATTCAAAATACTATACTAATAGCAAATACATAATATTTTGGGACCACTACAATTGTAAAGTTAAATATTTGAACATGTGCAAACATATATGAACACTCAACAAACACTCAACACATATAATAAGTATCTCATTCGTGTAAACACTCAACAAAATTATGAACATGGAATGGTTAAACATTTTATCAAAAACATAGAGGTAGTAAAAATATTACCAACATATATTATTAAGATATAATTAGTAAACATATTATTATGATATAATCATTTAACATAATATGAACAAAATTATCAAAATAATATCAATAAACATATATAATTAGAAACATATATTCACATCACATAATCATAAAAGATATATACTAAACACATATAATAAGTAAACATATAATTAGTAAACACATATATTCACATATATAATCCGAAACATATATTCGTAACTTATAATCAGAAACATATATACATGGCTTATAATCATAACATATATCAACATAATATCAATAAACATATATAATCAGTAAACATGAAATCAATAAACACATATATACAGCATAAAATCAGAAAACAAATATACTAATCATAAACATCTTTATATAAATACTATACACATAACATCTCATTCGTGGAAACAAAGTATCTTTTAACATAATTTACAAAAACAAAATTTAGGGTTTTTAACAGAAGAAATTCATATAATCAATAAAAGAAGAAACCTCTAAACTTTTTTCAAAATATATTCAAACATATAATAAACCTTTTTAACATGAAATATTTTCAAAAATATATTTATAAACATATATATTAAATTCCTAAATTTTTTTAACAGAAGAAATCCCTAAATTATTTTTAATAGAAGAAACCCCTAAACATTTTTAAACAAAAAAAATCCCTAAACATATATCTACAATTTTTAATAGAAGAAAGTCCTATTTTTTTTTAAAAAAAAATAAAATTTGTTTCTAGGGTTTTTAAAGAAGAAACGTCTAAATCCATTTTTAGCACTTACCATATCCCGCATTTGAATCTTCTTAATTGTGATGATATCTACTACCATTTTGATGAAAATTCGATGAAACCAGTGTTTACCCGCAGACCAAAAAATCCATAATCTCTCTAATTTCTCTCGATAAAAAACCCAATGTTTACTCTAAGAATCTTTTTAACCCTCAGAATCATTATCAATAAAAACCTAGTGTTTACCCCTAATTTATTTTAACGTTTAGTAGTAAAAGAGTTGAGAGATTTCAACCTTCTTAGAATAATGAATAATGTTGAGGATGAATGAACCCCGATTAAATGGTTAAGTGTTTCAAAAAAGAAACTAAAAGATTTTTGTCTTTTCCAAATTGGTATTAATCACTCGTGTCTTTTATTATTTCCAATCTGGCATTAATAATATAAATATCATTCGTCTACCTCACCTTTAGTTTATAACAACCACGTCAAACGCACCATTAATTTTTTAACGGAGAGTGGCTTGATTGAACCATTTAAAACTTGGTTGATCTAATTGATAAAATTGAAACATGGGTGGTCAAAATGATTTTTGACCATAGTTTGATTGTTCCCCGTGTAGTTATCCCAATATTAATAAAATCTAAAAATTGGGGTCTGACAAAAGAAGAGATTGTGCTTTCTTCATAATCTCAACATAATACAGATGACCAACAAGTAATAAACGCATACCTCATGTAACATCCAATAAAATAATTTAAAATTGTAGGTGTTTTTTATGTAGAATTTCACTACAATAAACAAGAAAATTATTTAAGTGATTAAAATAACCTTTATAATGCTTGTATTGTATTAGAAGCATACTACTATATCATAAATAAAATATAAGTGTTCAAAGGAGGAATTAGCGGTCTGATTAGGGATGACAGAGGTTAGAAACTAGGAACATTCTCTGAAAAAATTGGAGGCAGTCTTCCTATTCTTGCAGAGTTATTGGTGATCAAAAGAGGTTTAAGTCTCATTGATGAGTTGGGATCTTTTCCAACTCAGAGGATTATCTTGGAATCAGGCTCGAAGTGGATTAAAAATCCAGATTTATGTACCCCGTTGTTTTAGTCCTTGGTAAGAGGCGTAGATACTTATTTGGAAGGAAAGGGCATCATTTCAAGACATATTTTGAGAGATGCTAACTGGGAAGAAGATGAGTTAGAAAAAGCTGGTATAGGATGATCTTGTAGTTATGAGTTATTATTATTAAGTTGTGGTGTTCATTCAGTTTTTAAGGATTATGGTTTTACTGGTGCAGTATGTGTTTAGGTAGTTAAGTCTTATGTTATAAGTAGATTATGGTTATGGATTGGTTGTATGTTATCTTTCAGATTAATATAATTGAGAGGCGCTTTTTCCTCCTTCCTATGTCCTTCATGTTACTTATATAACATGTAGGATAAGAAGGGGGTTTTTAATGAGGCCTATATTCTATCAAAAAAAATTATAGTACATTACGTTTTACATACACAAATGAATATATGCATCATAAATTATATGAAGTACTAAAAATAATTTACATAAATAGAAAATAAAATAAACACAAACATCACATGAATAAAAAGTTCATTAAAATCAATCTTTGACACGAAAAACAATTGAAGAATTTAATTTTAAGCAACTTGAAATCATAATCACTAAACAACTCTCTTCAAATGAAATGTCTTAGAGCAAATAATAAATCTATAACCAAAAAAGTAATTGTAGTTTAGTGGTGAATATTCCTGTGTGTTATGTTGGTGATCCAGGTTTGATCCTCGACAACAGCGTCAATTTTATTTTTCTCACTTCTCATTTCAGTGGAAAGAAAAGTTAGTAAAAACTAAAAATAAAATAAACAATTGCATCATCAACTTAAATCGAAGTCCTTCAAGGAGTTAGACTGGCATAATAACCAACTACGACACAACACCATGTACCAATATAAAACAAAAATACCATTATACTAAATTGTTAAACACCATATGAGAGGGAAGAAAAAGAGTATGAAATTGAGCACCTAAACTTCTAATGATGACATACTAAGGAAAATACCAAAAATTCTATGGATGCACAAAATATATAGAGTTGATGAATTCTTGATATAAAATTTTATTTACCTTTTTAAGAAAAGGAAATAAGAGTTGTGCTTTCTTAGTAATCTCAACATAATACAGATAATTGATAACTCCGTAAAAGATTATGTTCGCATCTTTTTACTTAGGCTATTGTTTTTCTAAAAGCTATTTGTCATAGCATTTTAGTTGCATATAGTTTCATTTAGGACATGTCTGTATGAGTTAGATAAGTTTTACCGAGGAACACTTTATTTGGTTAATTGATACTGCTGAGGAGGAAGATTGTTTGTTAGTTGTGTTGATGCAGGAAATGACTAGGAAATAATCAATTTGCTAAGGCTAACGGAACATAAAAAGACGACAGTGAGGAACATATTTTCTTACCTAAGCGAAATCTGACGCATGTTAACAAAACTGTTGATGTCACTTGACCAGCTTCAACCTCACGTGTAATCATGACCTAATTAAGTTAATTGAGACCACTGCCATCTGCTATATCATTAATAAAATTGGCATGACATCAAGGGTATTTAGGAAATTCCCAAGGGCACTAAACTCTAGAAATTCCCACTATAAAAACCCCATTATAACTTTTCATGAAAGGGATCAGAATCAAAGAATAGAGAGGAAAATATACCTGAGGTTTAAAATATGCGACTGCAACACTTCACTTTTACACCATCCCCCACTCGATCACCCTTGGTGCCCTACACATCCGGACTTCATTGGAGCAACGGCCAGGCCCTCGAGAGTGGTTGATCGCCAGAGCAGTTGTGGTGGTCAAAATGTCATGGCAGAGCTATGATTTTAGGAGTTTTTCTTCTTTTATTTTTCATTTCCATATCATTTAAAGGGTTGTACTTAAATATTTACTTTTGGATGATATTTTCCATACCATAGTTGTTTTATTTGGTGTTCGATGATACTTGAATGATACTTTATTCAATTGTTAATGAATAGTGTGGTTTTTGTTTATGCTAAGTGTTGTTCTTTTAGGACATTGACTGGTGCCACTGAAAAACATTGCTAGTCTTCGCAAGAGCCTTCGAGAGATTGTCATTTTTATAGGAGTAGATGCCTAATATCGAGAGAGTTAGGGTAGATCTACGTGAACAAGGGAACTAATACGGGATGGTGAGGTTATAATTTGCCTTAGAGATAAGGAGAGGGTTTCATTCGACTAAAAGGGGTAAATACTTGAATAAGATAGGCTGAAAGCTATAATTTAGGCTAAGGAGTATTGTTGCAACAACAATTTAACAAACCAAGGGTTGTAGTTCACGCCGAGTAGTATTGCCGTAGAAAAAGACCTAAAACACTCTAGTAAATCCTGTCGGGCAGCATAAGCATATCATTCTGAATTATCATAGACGTAGAATGATTTGTTACCGTAGCAAGTCGAACTCAAGTGCTCTGTTAGAAGTTTTGATTGTGAGAGGTTTTTCTAAATATTTGACACTCGAACAATTTTTATTGCCTTGACAATTTTTATTTGTTTACCTTTGCATACTTTTATTGGCTCGACCAAACTTTTCTGCTCATTGCAGTTTATAATTTTTCTTTCCTTGGCAACACTTTTCCATCTCTTCATATCATTATATACTTCTTATTTTCCCTTGTGAATATCTTTCGACATGAATCGTATGACTAGTTATGGACACCTAGTTCTAGCTGTTGCAAACATAAAAAAATTCCCATCAATCACTATGGAGATGGTAACTCACTTACTACTATATTACTTGCATCAATTGTGTATACTTGAAAATATTTACGTGCCATAAAACACACATTTACACGCGATCAAGTTTTTGGCTCCGTTTTTGGGGATTGGCAACAGGAGGAATTTTGATAATTTTTGCCATAGCAATTTTTATTCTCATGTCACATTTTCTTTATTTATTTTAGTCTTGTTTGTTTTCTTATTTTCTTTTGTAGGTTTTTGTCATTGTATGATCAGGAAATCTGCTGATGAACAATTAATACTATTCGACCATGAGATTGAGTAGTTATTCAGACAAATGTATGTGCTTAGTGTACGAGAGACTATATGAATCGATTGTAATTTCAAGCTGATAACCCTATAGAAGATCAGACATATCCCGATGTCGCTACAAATAATATTCCCAAAAATGCTGTAAGACAACGAGCTATATAAGATCACTTTAATCTTATTCTCGATGATCTCAACCCTAGAATTTATGACATCGGAAATACAGGCTGCACACTTTGAACTCAAATTGGTGATGTTCAACATGTTGAATTCTATCAGTTAGTTTGGTAGGTTGCCTAATGAAAATAATAGACAACATGTGCGTGTTTTCCTTGAAGTGTGTCACTTATTTAGGCAACAAGGAGTGCACGACGACATGCTGAAACTAAAATAATTTCCCTACTCTTTACACGATCGAGAAAGAGCTTGGTTGAGTGGAGTCACATCCGGGTGAATGGAATCTTGGGTTAACTTATGCAAAAAATTTATGCTTCAATAAAACCCGTCCAATATGCACAACCAGCTTCGCAATGACATTGCAAGTTTTCTCCAAGGCGATGACGAATATATGTATGAGTGTTGTGATAGATATAAAAGTTTTCTTTGAAAATGCACCAACCATTAATTGCATGACTGGACTCAAGTCGTCATGTTCTACAATGGTGTCAATGCACCTACTCGCATAATGTTTAATGCTTCGTCGAATGGAATTTTTCTTGACAAATCACCTGAGGAAGCAATTGATATCCTCGATCGGATACCTAACAACGACTATCAATTCTCGTCTGCAAGGCTTCACATATGCAGGAAATTATCAAGGGAATATGAACTTGACGGTAAGGATTTAGTTTTTGCCTAACTTTCTGTCATAACTAACATGCTGAAAAATTTACAGCTTTCCAGTGAGGTGAAAGAAGTCAAGACAACTAACTTAGAATGCATTCTTTGCCGCGACAACCATCATGAGAGTGAATGCCCAGAAAATCTGGAGTCCGTTAATTTCGTGGGCAGTTTTAACATAAGCAACAACAACCCCTACTCAAATCTATACAATCCTGGATGACGAACACATTCAAATTTTTTGTGGGGTAATCAAGGGAACAACAATAACAATTATGTAGACAATTTTAATAGGCCACAACAAAATGTTTCTGAACATTCAAGTGTGCAACATCAACAGATGCCCTAGCAGAATAACAATAAAGATAATACATCTTCGTCAAATTCTAACTCCATTGAAGCTTCACTGTAGAAATTTATGGTCTCGACAAAAGATTTCATGGCTTCAACAAAGACCTTGATACACAACCACTCATCGATAATCAAGAATCAAGGGGTTTTTTATGAATCCAAGCAGCTCTATTACAAAGCCATAGTTCATCCTTGAGAGCATTAAAGAATCAAGTGGGCCAAAATGCCATGGCAATACACTCTCCCCGCAAGGAAGTCTCCCTAATGATACTGAGGTCATTAAGCCTCATGGAAAGGACCAATACAATGCGCTTACACTTAGGAGTGGTGACCAAATTAATCTCGATGATAAGTTTGGGGGAAATAAGTGAGAAATTTCACACCAAGACACTACACAGGAAGAACCAGAAGGTCAAGTTGAAGATGATGATAATGAAAAGGATGAGGGGTCAACAAGTCAACCCAATGATGGCAGAAAATTTATTACCAAGGCAAAAGTTTTATATCCATCTAAAGCAGATGAAATCATATCTCCATTGTATTTTTCATAGTGGTTGAAGAAGCATAATGATGAGATCCAATTCAAAAAGTTTGTTGATTTCCTTGATAAGTTGTACATCAATGTCCCACTGATCGAAGCTATTGATCAGATGCCTTCTCACGCCAAGTTCTTGAAGGATATTGTCACGAAGAACAAAAAGGTGGAAAGAATAGAAAATGATACCACGGCAACAGAATATTGTTCAGCATTGAGTAAACTTCCGACGAAGCAAAAAAATATTGAAGGTTTTGTTATACCATTTTTCATCAATGATAAAGTATGTTTGTAATTTGGGGCTAACCGTAAACCTAGTTCCCAAGTCCATATTTGTGAAACTTGGAATGGGTAGTGGCCGACCAACCACCATGATTTTGTAACTGGCAGACCGATCACATGTTCGTCTCGAGGGAAAATTGAAGATTTGATAGTTAAAGTGGACAAGTTCGCCTTTCCTGTAGATTTCCTTATTTTAGGTTGTGATACCAATGAAAATGCACCTATTATTCTTGGGCATCCTTTCTTAGCCACTGGGCGCATCTTAATAGATTGCAAGAAAGGAGAGCTTACGATGAGGGTGTCTAATCAAAGCATCACTATCAATGTCTTCAACACTCTAAAGAATACTGATGATTCTGAAGAATGCCATTGTATTGGAGACATAGAGCCTCATGAAGAAGACAAGACAGATAATTTTGGTCAAGGCAAAATTTTACATCTAGATGAATATCATACTCTGTGCCAAGATAACATTGGCCAGATTCGAAAGCATAAAATTTTTTGCTCTGACGATATTTTACAACCAGAGAGAAATAATAAGTTTGGCCTAGACGAATTTTTTTAGAACAATGAAGGCCAAACTATTAGCCAAGGAAAAAAATTTCCGACTAAAGTAAATGTAATATTTACTGAAGATAGAACAAATGAAGAGTTTAAGGATTAATCATTGGAGGTGGAACAGTCTAGGTTACTTCAAGCTAGACCAGGTATGAAATTTGAACCCCTTGATTTCAATGAATTTATTCCTCCAAAATCATCATTACAACATGCACCTATCTTAGAACTTAAACCATTTCCATCACATTTGAAATACATTTATCTAGGTATTAATAATACTTTACCAGTTATAATTTCTACTAGTCTAACCCCCGAGTAAGAGGGTAGTTTGTTGAATGTTTTATCACATCACAAAAAAAGCTCTCGAGTTGAATATGGTAGTCTTGAAGGGAATTAACCTTACCATATGTATGCACAAGATCTAGCTATACGAGTGTTATATTAATTATGTGGAACCCCAAAGATGGCTTAATCCTATAATAAAGAAAGTGGTAATTAAGGAAATCATAAAATGACTCGATGTTAGGGTTATCTATCCCATATCTGATAGCTCTTGGGTTAATCTAGTTCAATGCGTGCTGGAGAAAGGTGGAGTGATCGTGGTAAATAATGAAAATGATGAGCTTTTGACTACAAGAACTGTCATAGGCTGGCAGATTTGTATGAATTACATAAAGCTCAACAAGGTGATAAAGAAAGACCACTTCCCCCTTCATTTCATTTGATCATATGCTTCATCGATTAGCAGGCAAGGCATTTTACTGTTTTCTTTATGGATATTCTAGGTATAATCAGATCGCTATAACACCTGAATATCATGAGAACACCACCGTCACCTACCCATATGGCACATATGTCTTTCAAAAAATGTCGTTCAAACTATGTAATGTCCCGGTAACTTTTTGAGATGTATGGTGGCCATTTTCTAAGACATGGTGGAGTACTTCTTGAAAATATTTACGGATAATTTTTCTATCTCATCGATGACTTTGACCAATGCCTCGGTAATCTATCTAAAGTGCTGAAGCAATGTGAAGACTTCAATCTTATGCTAAAATAGGAGAAATGTCACTTTATAGTGACAGAAGGATTGTGTTGGGACACAACTTTACGCCAAGGCATCGAGGTTAACAAAGACAAGGTGGAAGAAATTGAGAATCTGCCCCCACCTACTATTATTAAGGGAATCAGAAGTTTCCTAGGGCATGCAGGGTTCTAAAAATGTTTCATCACGGATTTTTCAAAGATTTCAAAACCTTTATGTCTAATGTTGCAACAAAACCAACTATTTGTGTTCAATGATGAATGCCTCAATGCATTCACTGATATTAAGAAAAACTTGCGTCGACAATTGTTGTTCCACCTTACTGGGACACTCCTTCCGAGTTGATGTGCGACACCAGTGAATACGCATTAAGGTCAGTGCTAGGGCTAAGAAAATGTAAAATCTTCCATGTCATTTATTATACCAGTCGTACCATTAATAATACACAACTTAATTATACCACCACTGAAAAAGAATTACTTGTTGTGGTATTTGCCTTTGATACGTTTAGAGCATACCTTATAGGAACTAAGGTCATTGTACATAAATATCAGTCTGCTATTAAGTACCTAGTCAATAAAAAGGATGCCTAGCCTAGGCTTATTAGATGGATACTCTTTCTTCAAGAATTTTATTTATAGGTGAGAGATAGGAAGGGTGCTAAAAACCAAGTATTAGATCACTTATCTAGGCTAGAGAACAACAACATTTGTCATGAGATGAAATAAAATTAGGAAAATTTCCCTGAAGAGAAAATATTATTTGTCACTGCAATGTCGTGGTATGCTGACATAGTTAACTTTCTTGTTAGTGGTATTATGCCTTCAGATTTGTCTAGCCAGGGCAAGAAAAAGTTTAGACATGACGTGCACCATTATTACTTGGATGAACCATTCCTATTCAAACAATGTGGTGACCAAATAATCTAAAAAAGTGTCCCTAAAGAATAACATAAGGATATTTTATTTCATTTTTATACATCCTCGTGTGGAGGGAATTTTGGTGGGATGTGACAACTGTGAAGGTCCTCCAATCCATATTATACTGGCCCACCTTATTCAAGGATGGCCACAACTTCTATAAGTCATGTGATCATTGCAAACACATTGGGAATATAACGAAGAGAAATGAGATGCCATGGATGTTGGGACCGTCGATGCACCCCACGGCGCAGCGAAAAAAAAACTCGACTGTCTCACCAGTGATCCAAGTACGTAAAACCAAAATTGGGAGGAAGGGAGTTGAATACTTACAGCAGGTTCCTTGAAAAACAGCAAGGACAGCAACGAGAAGTGGTGATCACAAACTGTTCGAATCAAAAGCCTCCAAGAAAACACGTCTCAGCCTCTACTTAGTCCACCCGATTTAGAGCAAAGTTTTCTTTTTCCCCAAATTTTTTTTTGAGAAAATGGCTGAAGTATATGTGTGTGTTAAAAACGGCTGCTAGACCTAACACACCCTTTTATATCCATTACCCTAACATCTTAGGGCTTTTAAAGTTATTTCGAATTAATAAATAAAATATTATTTAATTAATTCAATTAAATATACATTAAATACTTATAATCTGAATTACAATCTTTAATGTTTATTTAAAACTTATTTAATTATTCTGAATTATATATATATACCAAATAAAAGAGTTGTAATCTAAATTGCATTCTTTTAATGCTTACTTACTATATTCGGGATAATTAAAATCATATATATATCAAATATACATATCTTAACTCTAGATATATTTTTTAACATACAATAAATTGTACATTTTTGCTCATTTCAATCCTAGGGTGTGACCTTGTAGGTTCTTGTAACGTTAGTAGTAATTATTAGAACAATTCTAATATTACATACAATGAGTGACATCTAGCAATTTATCATTATCACCTAAGTTACAGGAAATTGTGATTCGACATATCATCTTCGTTATTAACTCTTTTATGTATTACATCCTTTTGTCCATTATATCTAGAATAGGCATAAGTCTTATAATAGTCACACTTGTATAGCCCATCTATTGTTTCTTGATATCTAGAGTAGACTATAATTAACGAATAATTTATGATATCACATATCAACTTATTCGAGCATGGCCATGCATTTCTAGTCTCACTCAATCAAGTGGCCTGTGATATATTTCCTATTATGTATGAAGGACAAATCCTATCTTAACCATATACACCCCACTACATATATAGCTATATATTCAATAATAGTTTTTATAGTGCAACCAGTTACGGAGAAGGTTTAACTGTATCAAAACATACAACAATATATGTTGGGATGACATTGATCTCAAGTCTGAGGATCTTACATATAGTCGTCACCATGAGCAATGTTATGACCATTACATAATAATCCAAGACATATGCTCATGATGGGTCAATCCAATACATTGTTCTCTAACAATATAATCATGTATCAATTCTGAAATCTCTATGTCAATGACAACTCCTTGTCATCAATCAATAACACGTTAGTCTTAAGCGTATTATTATTGTTCATGCCCATAATAATACTTGAATATGAATCTTTTAATAATGTTATTATATTGACTTTATTATCTTTTAGTTTATGTTAACACACAAACGTATAACTGAAAATAATAGTGGCAATGCCTTTATTCAATAAAATCGATAAATAAATGTATTATTACAATCATCATATGTTTGGTCTTTGGACATACTCTAACAATGGAAAAATATTTTGGAGGTCAAACTCTTTGATATATGGGGAATTGATTTATGGGACCCTTCCCAGCATCTTTTGGTGATCTGTACATTCTCTTGGTTGTGGACTACGTGTCCAAATGGGTGAAAGCCATGGAAACACCTTGCAATGACTCCAAGATCGTGCTGAAGTTCTTGCACAAAAATATATTCACATGTTTTAGGGCACCACAAGCAATTATCAGTGATGAAGGCACTCACTTTGACAAAAAATTAATTGCCAAGGTTCTATAAAGATATAGGGTGCGAAATAAAATTGCCATAGCATATCATCCCCAGACCAATGGGCAAGTTGAGGTTTTCAATCACGAGATCAAGCAGATCCTTGAGAATATGATTAACTTGAAATGAAAAGAATGGTCGCCAAATCTCGATGAGGCACTGTGGACGTATCGTACAACATTTAAAATACCACTCAGGATGTCTCCATTCAAGTTAGTCTACGACAAGGCATGTCATTTGCTTGTGGAAGTCGAACACAAGGCGTACTAGGCCATCAAGAAACTTAATATAGATGCACAGTTGCTGGAGAAAGGAGATTGTTGGAATTAAACGAGATGGATGAATTTAGAGCTCAGGCGTATGAAAATGCTCGCCTTTACAAAGAAAATAAAAAAAGATGGCATGAAAGAAAAATTTTTCCAAGGCAATTTTTCCAGGACAACAAGTATTGCTCTATAAATCAAGACTCAAGTTATTTCCATGTAAGCTAAAGTCCAGATGGTCAGGACTCACATCAAGTACATAGCCATGGCGCAATCGAAATCTCAAAATTGGATGATAATACTACTTTTAAGGTGAATGGTTAAAGGCTGAAGGCGTACAACAGAGCAGCATTCATGCAAGAAAAAGCGGTGTCACTACTCCATGAAGCACAAGACTTTGCTCCTATTTCCTGAACAAATTTTATTGTCTATGCAACATAATTTGCACTCTATACATAAATAATTTATCCTTATTTTATTCTGCAAAAGTTGTTTATTTCGATTTAATTCTCTAATTTAGTGATCTTGTGAGTTTTGAGAATTTAGGGTTAAATCTCAAGCATAGAAGGAAGCAAACCCTAATAATTTCTTTAGTTGCATTTTTTAGAGGGAAAGATTTTTCCTTCATTATTTTATTAATTTTTATCCTATAAAACAAATCTTTTGCATTAATAACCATATCTCCTTTTCTTTTTCTTTTTATTTTTACCTATTTACCCCAAGAAACTGCCCACCTTCTCCAAAATCACCTATTTTACTCTCTCTCTCTCACCGTCCTCTTTCACTCACTTTTCATCTTCATCTTTTGTTTTCTCTCCCTTTCTCGAAAACCCTCTATACCTTCCACCTAAAATCATTGCTATCTCGACAAAATATGTTATCACGAAAATGATGGCTCGCTCTAAGTCAAATCCTAGTGCATCCACTTTGTCCACTGCGACTACACATTTCCAGCAATTCCAAAGTGACGAGGATGAGACAAGATTTAAAGCGCTACAAAAATGACAAGTCTACCTAAAGGATGGTTTTATCTTCCCTATAGCTGATGAGGAACCGTTCGGGCCAAAGGTGATGGAAATTGTCCGAAAACACAACTGGGAAAAGTTCACCCAACATCCAATGATGGTATCACCGGCCATAATTCGGGAGTTTTATGCACATCTGGGAGTCCCATCCCATCACTCTATCTAAGAGCAAGGAAAGTTCATTCGTTTCACTCCCTTTTCTATCAACAAATAGTTTAAGCTCGACAAAGTCAAAAATCAACATAATAAATTTCTTCTCGAAGCATACGACGGTGTGGTGGAGGACTTGTGTTTTGGCTGGGCAAAGTTTTAAGGGAATACCCTCAATAGAAAGTGTGTGGATCATCACACTTTTAAACCAATCACAAAACTATGGAACCACTTCTTGAAAGGTAAACTGATACCCACTTGGCATAACACCATAGTGTTGCTACGATGATTGATGTTGATGTATTCCATTATCTACGGATGCTCAATCAATGTGGGCAAAATTATCTTCGAGCATCTCCACTAATGTGCAAAGCATACGAGAGGTAACATAATTTTTCCCAATTTAAAAACAGCTTTATGCATGAATAAAAAGGTTCATGAGAAACCCTTAGAGGATTTTATCAAATTAAATTAGGGCATCACTAGGAAGAAGGTGCCAGCGCTTATGGTTTTGATGATAATACTCTGACTGAAGGATTAGAACGAGGATTTGAATCTGTAGTTACAATGAGAATGTTGTTATAGTCACCAACACTTGGGAGACACATGAGCATCTAGAATACTTGGAGGGTCACTTGAAAACCTTCTTCAATTATGTCAAGGCCAGAAATACACAACTAAACGTGTTCTTCAAGGAACTGCTACCAGTTACCACTGAAGACCTACCATCGTTTCCTAAAGAACTATTACAGAAATCAGCACCCGTAGGTAGCAACACATTTTTTGCCTCGACACCAGACGTTCAGCCTGGTTCCCCAATTGATGTCACACCTCTTTTCATGCACTTATCTTCAATCCATGCGAAAGGCCAGGGCCAGACGGATAAGTACATCAGCTCTTCCTCTTCTGAGCATACTCAGGAAATCTCGTCTGATTTTTTTGAAGTCGAAGATTTTACCCCAGCCACAGATTTTATTATACCAATTATAGAGCAACCCAACCCTGATCTAGCCTCTAAACAGCAAAAGGATCTCAACACTGAATCAGTGATCAATCTTGAACCTAGTCAACCCTTAGACGTACCTGTTGAGACCTCACCAATCGAGGAGATTCCCTGACCATACATTTCTACCAGGACCGAGTGTCCCCTCAAGTGTTTAGGAGGCCATATTATTATTCTATCTCCATCATTGCTTCCATCACAAGACACAGGATCTGCAAGCCCCTCCTCTTAAGCGTCGTAGCACCCGCTCATCCAGCTAAATTTCTCCTCCACAATAAGGTATAATGTTTCACTTACATTTACATCATCATTTTAGAGTAAATCCCCTTGCATTAGATTTCATGCATTGAGGACAATTCATGCCTCAAGTTTAGGGGATGTGTTGTGTCTTAAACTTAGTTAGTTGCATTTGATAATAATTGGTTGAAATAATTTTTTTTCATTGCACGAGTATGTTAGGATAGTTGTTGGAATAAGTTGGGGATGCCCAAAGAAAGCAAATTCTTATTGCCTATGTCAAAACATTTTATGACTGTTGAAGGATAGAGATGACCTAGGACATGATACTTTGTGATTTTGTGAACACGATTGTATGTTTTCTCTACTTAAGGTGCTTAGAAAATTTTTAGGAAAGCACTTTGTATGCGTCGTTGCTTTAAGTGATTGAAAAGATTAAGTTGAACTCCTTAATATTTTGAATTGTGTTAAATTACAAATAAATGCCTCGGCATAATTGTAGAAGGACACTTCTCTATGTGATGGCATGGCCTGGAGAACTCCTTAAATACATAGTTGCCTCAGCATATGAGTGAATGAAATTAGATGACTCTACCTGACTAGATCAGGGGTGGAAGGTATTCTCCCTTACACCTAGAGTGTGGGATGGTAGGTGTGCTGAGCTGACTCCCCTTTAAGCAATTAAAAAAGAGAACAAAACAACACAAAGTTTGAAGTTAAATGTTGAATAAATAGGAGTCAAATTCTTCTTAATGAATAATTTGATGCCTTGGCAATAACAGAAGAACTTACTTAGGAATTTTCTAAATACATTAAAGCATAGAATAGATATAATCACTGCACACACACTGACAAAGAGTCCTGGCCTAGGGAAAGGTACCTAACTTCTCGTACAGTCTTGCATGTTGAGGCCAAAACTTTTGATGAGGGCTGAAATTTTAAACCACATGATTGTCCTAATTTTTACTTTGTCGTGACACTTAATTTTTCTACCGCTTATTATCCATTGCTTGAGGACAAGCAATAGCTTAAGTTTGGGGGTGTGATAACTCCTTAAAAGACTGTGTTATGTGTATTTTTATTTAGGTTATTGCTTGTCTAAAAGCTATTTGTCATTGCATTTTAGTTACATATAGTTGCATTTAGGACATGTATGCATGTGATGGATAAGTTTTGTAGAGGCAAACTTTATCTTAACTAATGCTGCTGAGGAGAAAGGTTGTTTGCTCATTGTGTTGAAGTAAGAAATGACTTAGGAAGAATTCATTTGTAGATACAAATCAATTTGCTAGGCCTAGTGGAACATAAGAATATGTCATTGAGGAACATATTTTATTGCCTAGCTAGAGATATCTTGCAAGTCTGATGCAGCTCAACGAAATTGTTGACAATACTTGCCCCAGCTTCAACCTCACATGAAATCATGACCTTATTAAGTTAATTGAGACAACTGCCAGGTTCTATATCATTCATAAAATGGGTATGACATCAAGAGTATTTAGGGATTTCCAAGGGTACTCAACTCTAGAAATTCCCACAAAAATACCTTATTATAACTCTTCATGAAAGCGATCAAAATCAAATACGATAGATAAGAATATACATGAGCTTTGAGTAGGTGACTGTAGCACTTCACTTTCACACCGTCCCCCACTCGACCGTCCTTGGTTTCCCCCATTGCTAGATTTCATTGGAGTGGTGGCCAAGCCCTCAAGAGAGGCTGGTCGCCGGAGTAGGCGTGGTGATGGACAAAATATCACGGCAGAGCTCTGATTTTGGAATTTTTTCCCTTTGCTTTTCATTTCCATATCGTTTATAGGGATGTACTTAAAGATTTATTTTTGGATGATATTTACCACACCATATAAATTTTATTTGGTGTTGGATGACACTTGAATGATACTTTATTCAATTGTTAATGAATAAGATAGAACAAGGGAACTAATCTGGGATGGTGAGGTTCTAATATGCCTTAGATATAAGGAGAGGGTTTTATTCGACCAAAAGGGGTAAATACTTGAATAAGATAGGTTGAGGGCTACAGCTTACGCTAAGGGGTATTGTCGCAACAACAGTTTGACAAACCCAGGGTTGTAGTTCACACCGAGTAGTATTGCCATAGCAAAAGACCTAAGACACTCTATTAAATCTTGTCGGGCTGCACAAGCATAGCATTCTGAATCATCATAGACGTAGAATAATTTGTCACCGTGGAATGTCCAACTCAAGTGCTCCGTTAGAAGTCTGATTATGTGAGGTTTTTCTAAATATTTGACACTCGAACAATTTTTATTGCCTTGACAATTTTTATTTATTTACCTTTGTATACTTTTATTGCCTCAACCAAACTTTTCTGCTCATTGCACTTTACAATTTTTCTTGCCTCGACAACACTTTTTCATCTGTTCATATCATTAGATACTGCTAATTTTCCCTTTGTGAATATCTTTTGACAAGAATCGTAGGACTAGTTAGTGACACCTAGTTCTAGCTATTGCAAATGTCAAAAAAAATCCATCAATCTCTGTGGAGACAATAACTCACTACTATATCACTTGCATTGATTGTGTATACTTGCATAGATTTACGTGCCATAAAGCATACATTTACACCCGATCAATGACCATCAAGTAAGAAACACATACCTCTTATCACATCCATTAATAGAATGTAAAACTATAGGTTCATTTACGTAGAATTTCACTACAACCAAATAGAAAATTATTTGAATGATTAAAATAAATTTTAAGACTATTGTATTAGAAGCTTACTACTATATCGTAAATAAAATATAAGTGATCGAAATAGAAAAACTATCAATTTTATCATTTTAAATTTATCGTACATTTTTTTACGTACACAAATCAATATATGCATCATAAATTATACGAGGAACAAAAATATATAGATAAATAGAAAATAAAAATCAAGCGCCACATGATTAAAAAGTTTATTAAAACCATTCTTTTACATGAGAAAGAATTGAAGAAATGAATTCTAGATAATAGGCAACTTGAAATCATAATCACTAAACACTACTATGCAAATACTAATATGTCTTAGAGAGAATAATAAATCTATAAACAATAAAGTAGTTGTAGTATAGTGGTGGGTATTCATGTGTGTCACGCAAGTGACCTGAGTTAGATCCTGGCAGCGACGTTAGTTTTAAATTACCCACTTCTCATTTTAGTGCAAAGAAAAGGTAGTAAAATCTACAAATAGAATAACAATGGTGTTACCTGAAATTGAATTGGAGACCATCAGTGTGTTCGATTGACGTTTTAAACATTGTATGAGAAGGAAGATGCAAAGTATGAAATTAAGCACCGCAACTCATGATGATATCCTAATACAAATCATCAAAAATAATATGACTGCAATTTATAAACCAAATATAAGAAATATAGAAGGAAAGAAGAGGTTGAAATAACTAACTTTTTATAAATAAAATATAAGTTATCGAAAGAGAAAAAACCATCAATTTTATCATTTAAAATTTCACTAAAACGAACAAGAAAATTATGTTAAGAGAATTTCAATAAAAATGGTGTCGCACGGGCTTGAAATGGATACCTTCAGTGTATTAGACTGATGTGATAACCAACTACACCACAACACCATATAGTATTATGAAACGATACCATTATATTGAATTGTTAAACATCGTATGCGATGGAAGAAACATAGTATAAAATTGAGCACCTCAGTTTCTGATGATATCCTAATACAAATCACCAAAATCCGATGACTGCAATTTATAAACCAACAATAAGAAATACAGCTGGACTTGCAAAATACATAGAATTGATGGAAATTCTTGTTCTGAAATTATATTACCTTTATAAGCATGAAAGAAGAGATTGTTCTTTCTTAGTAATCTGAACGTAATGCATATGCTTATCAAGTAATAAACAAATACCTCATATCACATCCATTAATATAATCTAAAATTGTAAGTGCCTTTACGAGAATTTCACTATAACGAACGAGAAAATTATTCGAATGATTAAAATAAATTTTAAAGCCTACAACACTATCATAAATAAAATTGTTGACGAAAACGGGTAAAGAAAACGAAAGAACACGAGAATTTTACGAGGTTCGGCAATGTGCTTACGTCCTCGGTGCCTAGGCGGCGCTAGAAGTTTTATTCAATGATATTTTAGGTCTAGGTTACATCTCTATTTATAATAGAAAACCCTGGTACATAATTACAAAATCAACCCTGTACCGTACCGCGGGGGCTGCGCCCCCACACCCCCAACCCACATAATTCGTAACCCCACAACGAGACTTTTTATGAGCCATACATAACAAATCTCCACCTTGGCGAATATCCTGCCCCTTGGAAACTTCAATGTGGGTTGGGTTACCTTGCTTCTTTAACAACTCAAAACATTCAACAAGTCCAAGCAATGCTTGAACTTGTCTGTCGTAACTGGCTTGGTGAACATATCAGCGGCATTCTCATCAGTATGTACCTTCTGAAACAAAACCTCTCCAGATGCAACCAACTCTCTGATCTTGTGGAACCTTACATCAATATGTTTAGTTCTAGCGCGATACACCTGATTCTTAGCCAAGTGAATAGCACTTTGATTATCACAAAGCAACTGAACTCCACCTTGTTGAACACCCAACTCCTTCACTAAACCAGTAAGCCATAAAGCTTCTTTTGCAGCTTCAGCCGCTGCCATGTATTCAGCTTCAGTTGTAGATAGTGCCACGACAGATTGAACAGTAGACTTCCAGCAA
Organism: Hibiscus syriacus; assembly: GCF_006381635.1. Classification (NCBI taxonomy): domain Eukaryota; kingdom Viridiplantae; phylum Streptophyta; class Magnoliopsida; order Malvales; family Malvaceae; genus Hibiscus; species Hibiscus syriacus. The sequence goes on along the minus strand of NW_024062738.1, from coordinate 894,303 downwards.
ATAGGCCCTCCACCAAGAGTAAACACATACCCTGTCGTAGATCTTCTATTATCCAAGTCACCTGCATAATCTGAATCCACATATCCTACAACCAAAGGATTATCCCGCTGACTCCCAAAAACAATTCCATGTCCCACAGTACCCTTTAAGTACCGAAAGATCCACTTGACTGCATCCCAATGTTGCTTACCAGGTTTAGACATGTACTTACAAACTTGACTAACAGCATGAGCTAAATCAGGACGAGTACATACCATCGCATACATCAAGCAGCCAACAGCATTAGAATACGGAACCTTTGCCATATTTTCAGCTTCCTTATCTGTCTTAGGGCACTGTTCTGATGAGAGCTTAAAGTGATTCGCCAATGGAGTGCTAACTGGTTTCGCGCTGCTCATCGCAAACCTTTCTAGCATTTTCTCAACATAACCCCGTTGAGATAGCCGCAGTTTCCTTGAGTCTCTGTCCCTGCAAATTTCCATTCCAAGAATTTTCTTTGCAGCACCTAAATCTTTCATATCAAATTCCTGACTCAATAAAGTTTTCAAACCGATAACATCATCCATGTTCTTCGCAGCAATCAACATATCATCAACATACAGTAATAGAAAAATAAAAGAACCATCATCAAGGCTCTTAACATAGACACAACAATCATACTCACATCAGTTGTAGCCAATCTTGATCATATAGGAGTCAAACCGTTTATACCACTGTCTCGGAGACTGTTTTAACCCGTACAAAGATTTCTTCAATCTGCAAACTAAATGCTCGTTTCCAGGTTGAGTGAAACCTTCAGGTTGCCGCATGTAGATCTGCTCCTCTAAATCACCATGCAAAAAAGCAGTTTTAACATCCATCTGCTCTAAATGCAAATCCCAACTAGCCACCAATGCAAGTACTGCTCGGATTGAAGTGTGCCTGACCACATGAGAAAAGATTTCATCATAATCAACTCCTTTCTGCTGTGAAAAACCCTTCGCTACCAAACGAGCCTTGAACTTCTCCCCCTCTTTTTCTGTTACTGCTGGTTTCTTCTTATACACCCATTTGCAACCAATCGGCTTCTTACCCTCAGGAAGGGGAACTAACTCCCATGTACGATTGTGATTCAAAGACTCCATCTCCTCAACCATGGCTGCCATCCACTTGTCGTTTTCCTGACTAGTAACGGCATCATGAAAAGTAACTGGATCATCACTGCTAACAGTAAGTGCAAAAGATACCAAGTCTTCAAAACCCAATCTGTTCGGAGGCTTTATATTCGTCCGTCTCACCCTGTCTCTGGCGAGACTATAATCCTGCAAATCATCCGTAGTGGAACCACCAGAAGTCGGTTGAGAAGTTTCTGGTTTCTCAACTGGAAACTGCTCGAAATCTACCACTGTCGTGTCTTGCTTCTGCTGCAACATAGATTGTTCATCAAAAACGACATCTCTACTAATCACAACTTTCTTCGCAACTGGATCCCAGAACTTGAATCCTTTGACACCTTTCTTGTAACCCAGAAAAATGCACTCCTTCGATTTTGCATCAAGTTTGGATCTCTCATCAGCAGGTACATGCACATAAGCAGGACAACCAAAAATCCGTAAGTTATCAAAACTAACATCATGACCAGTCCATACCTCTTCTGCAACTTTCCCAGCCAGCGATGCCCTTGGCGATCTGTTGATAAGGTAACACGCCATGTTAACAGCCTCAGCCCAGAAGTGTTTGGGAAGCCCCGCATTCAACCGCAAACATCTGGCTCTTTCATTCAACGACCTGTTCATTCGTTCCGCAACACCATTCTGTTGTGGTGTCTTGCGCACTGTAAAATGCCTCTGAATCCCATGCTCCTTACAGAATTGTAGGAACCGTGAATCTGTGTACTTCGTACCATTATCAGACCGCAAACACTTGATTTTTCGTCCTGTTTGGTTTTCTACCTCAGTTTTCCACAGCTTGAACTTCTCAAAAACTTCAGATTTCTGTTTCAAAAAATACACCCAAACTTTCCGTGAAAAATCATCAATAAAAGTAACATAGTACCTAGATCCACCCAAAGACGATGTCGTGGAAGGCCCCCATACATCAGAATGCACATAATCAAGAATCCCTTGAGTTGTGTGCTTCGCAGTCTTGAAACGGACTTTAGTCTGTTTACCAAGAACACAATACTTGCAAAAATCGAGCTTACAGCTTTTGACACCATGCAACAAGTTTCTCTTGTGTAATTCTGCCATACCACGTTCACTAAGATGAGCAAGGCGCATATGCCACAATTTTGTCGTATCATCACAGGACTCAACAGAGTGAACTCCACCTGCAACGGTACTCCCTAACAATCTGTAGATATTCCCTGCAGTCATCTTGCCTTTCATCACAGTCAATGCTCCTTTAACAATCCGAATGGTTTCCTTATCCTCGTCAGCCTTAGGGATAAAACCATTTTTGTGCAAAGTGCCCAAGGAAATCAAATTCTTCTTCAAGTCTGGGATATGTCGAACACCACTCAACGTCCGAACGGAGCCATCGTGCATCTTAATTCTGACATCACCAATACCAACAATATTGCAACATCGATCATCACCCAAATAAACCGAACCAGAATTAACCGGCCTGTATGTCGAAAACCATTCCCTATTTGGCGTGATGTGATAAGAACATCCAGAATCAAGAATCCAAGCATCCGTCAATTGTGTCGTTGAAATAGAAAGCATATCACCCTCACTGTAATCAGAAGTATCATCCTCGACCACGTTCACAGACTTGGATGAGCCATCACGTTTCTCATCGGTCTGCTTTTTCAACTTCGGACAGTCTCGCTTCATATGTCCCGCCTCCTTGCACTTGTAACAGTGAATCGTCTTCTTATCCCTGGATTTGGATCTGGAATTCCGCTTCCCGGACCCTGCCTTCTCTGGCTTCCATCCACGATCTCGATTACCCTTGACATATAAGCTATCGGCTTGAGAGCTTTCCCCTGCATTCTGCTTCCGCTGGTTGTGAGCCAACAAGGCTGCAGTAATCTCCTCAACGTTGATAGTCTCTTTCCCATATGTAAGAGTAGTCACCATGTGTTCGTAAGAGGAAGGCAACGAACACAACAGAATCATCGCTCTGTCTTCATCCTCAATTTTCACATCAAGCCGAGCCAGATCAGAAACGATTTGATTGAAGACATTCACGTGTTGCGCCAAATCGTGATCGTCCTGCATCTTCAGCCCATACAGCCGCTGCTTCAGATACAGTTTTGTCGTTAAGGATTTGGACATAAACTGACTTTCCAACTTCCTCCAAATTTCGTCTGGAGACGATAGATGCATGACGTGATACATGACCTCGTCCGCCAAGCATAATCGTATGGTTCCTGCCGCTCGCTGCTGCAATTCTTCCCAATCTTCCTCATCCATCGACGCCGGCTTTGTAGGTCGCAAAGCCTTCAAGATCCCTTGCTGCGCCAATAGATCCTTCACCCTCGTTTGCCATAATCCGAAGTTACCCTGACCATCGAATTTCGCGACTTCGAATTTTGCTCCTGACATCTGATACCAATTGTTGACGAAAACGGGTAAAGAAAACGAAAGAACACGAGAATTTTACGAGGTTCGGCAATGTGCTTACGTCCTCGGTGCCTAGGCGGCGCTAGAAGTTTTATTCAATGATATTTTAGGTCTAGGTTACATCTCTATTTATAATAGAAAACCCTGGTACATAATTACAAAATCAACCCTGTACCGTACCGCGGGGGCTGCGCCCCCACACCCCCAACCCACATAATTCGTAACCCCACAACGAGACTTTTTATGAGCCATACATAACAAAAATATAAGTGATTGAAAGAGAATATCTATCAATTTTATAATTTAAAATTTATCGTACATTATTCTTTACATACACAAATCAATATATGCATCATATAGTATATGAAGTGCAAAAATAATATACATAAATAGAAAATAAAACAAATACAAGCATCACATGAATAAAACATAACCCCTAGACACGACCTATGCATTACAACTAGATCTAGTGAATTACATTAAAATTTTCCAAAACATTTTTCAATAATTTAAAATCATATTACAAATAAACATCTTTAAAAATCTAGTTGATAACATTAAAGTTCAATTCCAATAAATTAAAGTCGTAAGGATTAAGTAAAATAAAATATTCTATAATTGAAGCAAGTCTAACATCAGTAACAAAAGCAAAATATGTCGTAAAACAAGTATTTTTAAAATATAGGTACATGCCACCCAAAATAAATGCAACTCGGAAGATAAAAATATTACAACAAAATAATATTTTACGATTGTGTTGACCTCCATGTACCACGACCGGGTCGCCTATCAAAAATTATCTGAAAGAGAAAAGTTTGGGGGAGTGCGCTAAGGAGATCAGGGTGTTCCAACAGTGCAAAATAAAAACATACAGTTAAGTTTCAAAATTGGCTCATTATTAAAGTTATGAAAATGATAGTAGAGTTGTAGTTTATAATATAGAACAACTTTGTAATCGTACATCATATATTGTTCCCCAGAACTACATCCATAAGGACTTACTTAAGGCTCAAATGTCGTAGGTGCCAACCTAAGGGAGCCCAAGGGTCCAGAAGATCTTACCCTAACCGAAATGTAATGCCCACCTGAGGGGTGTGCCATCATGTGATACATGCATCACAAGGTTCACATCAAAGGAAGAAGTAATAATTCTTCCAAATGATCCACTCGTCCAAGCTTTGGAAAAGAAGATCAGAACAGCAGCGCACTTGAGACGACTTTTTGAATGGGATCCTGATATTATTTGGTCGTCATGTCTTCTGGAGATACAACCGTCTGTCTCTTATCTTTCTAACAGTTCTTGAATCGCATCAATCCGATATCGGGAACTCATGATATGGTCATTTTACTGAAGACGGTGCATGCAGGAAATCCTATACGGGATTAATACGTTATTTTGTAAATATTACGAATTTTCAATATTTATATTGATTATTTGTAATATAATTTAATATAGGATGATTAATTATCTTTTAGGATCAGATTTATTATTTTATTAGGAATTAAGGTTGGGTTAAAACAATATTTTTAGTTATTATTATTTTATTAGGAATTAGGGTTAAAACATGTTTAGTTTATTAATATTTTATTCTTTAGTTATTTAGGACCTTTAGAATTCAGCCCCTATATAAAGGAGGCTTCATTCAACTTTGTAAAGCAGATTTCTTTGATTAATAATACAACGAGAGTTCGTTTTTGCAAGTGATGATTGCCTTGTGCCTTCGAAGCTTCTTCTCCTTGAGTTCTTTCAAGTTCTTGTGAGGGAGATTAATCTTCACACTCCAATTTGCCTTTTCATCACGACTAGGAGGGTTGGTTAGAGCCATTTATCGTGTTTGCCTTTTCATTGCGACTAGGAGGGCTCGATAGGACACTTATCCATCTATTATCCACAAATCCATTCGCACCATCAATCGTCTTTACCGTTCACCTTCATAAGGGAGATATTTTGATTTCTTTATTATCTTATTTCATCTTCCGTTTATTTATCTTTTGTTTATTTTATTCTAATCTTATTGCCTTGATTCCAGCACATAAAAGAAACTCTAAGAACCCTACTTGCTACCGCCACCTTCCCCTATTCGTTCCCTTTGTTCTTAATCGAGTCTAGAGCTTTCTAGGTTTGATTCTTCAACAAGAGCAACGTTCATCAATCTGCCACCGCTTCCCTATCAATTGGTATCAGATTTGGGCCGATTCTTGGAAAGAAGCAAGCAATTTTGCTTGTTCTTGCACACAAAATCGTCAAGGTACCCCAACGGAGCTAGTTCACAAAAGATTCAGCGTTTCAGGTTCTTTTTATTTAATTTTAATTTAGATTTAAATCCTTCTTGTTAGTTTGCTATTTTTTTTTTCAAAAAAACAAAAAAACAAAAAGCAAAAAAAGGCAAAAAAAAAAAAGGCAAAAAAACAAAAAAAGAGCCAAAAAAGCCAAAATTTCAAAAAAATTGCAAACGAAGGTATTTAGGGCTGATTTTATCCATATATCATATTCATTCTAAGATTAAACCCAAGTCCAAATTTCACCCCAATTGGAGTTCATTGGAGCCTTCAAATACATCATTCAAGTTTCATCGGCAGATTCGGTTTAGAATCTTGTCGAATTTCTTGAAAATTTTACAGGAGGAATTTTGTGGTGAAAATTTCCAGATTGAAAATTCATATATTGAAGATCAACAACACCTTCGAACAAAGCGATCAAGAAAAAACAGATTGTTTGAGGACTCACCGTTCAACAGAGTCTACTGGATACTACTGAAGGTATTTGGTTCTGAAATTTTACAGGTGGTTTCTTGACGCATCAAAAGACATTCAAGAATTTTTCCAGAATTTTTTGACACCGGTAAACCCCTCAAAAACGTTGCTCAAATTGATCCAGCGTTTTCCAGGTTTCTGGGTTGGTTCTTTTTTTTCTTTGACTCTTAGTGCTTTAAGTTCTTTTGTTTTTCCTTGTTATTGTTCTTTTACATTATCTAACACATTATCTTCATTGTGTTAGTAGGACTAAAGAGTTTGCATACTTCTTCCTTCTTTGCATTCTCGTTCGCTTGGAGTCTAACCTTTGTTTGGCCTCTTAGAGCTTTTAGGTTTTTCTTATCGCCTTTGCTAGTAATCAAACTCCGATACGAACTGTGAAAGACTACTTGGTAAAGTGAGTTTTAAAGAGTACAAGATCGGCTTACTTGCCTCTCGTTGTGTTACTTTCTTGGAGTGACTTGTGAGGTTTCTTGCTTTGTTGAATTTTCTTTCTTTTATTTTATTTTACTTTAAAATTTCTTTCGAGTGTTATGATTTCAGGATGTGTGACAATAACAACAAGACACTTACGGCTATTTTAGCCGCACTTGCATGACTCACGACTCAAGTTGAAAGATTTGATGAACTTACCAATACCGTGAGAGAACGACAAGAACCACAACTGGATCTACCAAACCAGAATCCAAGACTAAACAATGCTGAACTTTTGGTACCCAGACAAGAACAACCACATTTCCAAGCACCCGAACTCTTTGCAAAACCAAAGTTCATGATCCCGTCTTTCAAAGGAGACAACGATCCGGACAGGTACATCGATTGGGAAGGAAAATTTGATCTCATATTTGCATACCATGACTACCCCCAATCTAAACAAGTTCCCCTCATCACCATGCAATTCGAAGGATATGCTCGAACTTGGTGGATGCAAACAAGGAAAAAGATCCAGAATTTCCAAATTCCAACAATCACTTCTTGGACCGACCTCAAACAAACCATGAGGAAGCGATTCCTACCGACACATTATACACGAGAAGTTAAACTACGACTACACCGACTTCGACAAGGTAGAAGTTCAGTTGAAGACTACTACAAGGAGATGCAGTCCTTACTCAATAGGGCTAACATAACCGAAAAAGAAGAGGTCACCGTGTCAAGATTTTTCATCGGCTTGAACTCAAACATCACTGATCTTCTTGACCTCCATGGGTACGAAAACCTTGAAGATACACTAAAGAAAGCAATGACAATCGAAGTACAAATCAAAAGGAGATTTCGAGAACATTACCAAGGTACTTCATCCTCTTACCAAGGTAATCATTCAAATCCTTCCTCATCTTCTGCTCCATCTTCTCTGAAAAAGCCAAGAGGTGACAAACCTGACAATGAGAAAGAACGACCAGCAAAGAATGACACACTTCCAGCCCCTAAAGATCAAATTTGTGAGGAGTTAGGGAAATCAAAAAAAGAAAAAGTTGAGAAAGAGGCAAAAGAAAAAGAGGTCACTAGTTACAAAAGCCAAAAGAATAATGACCCATGGGAGGTGAGTGAACCTAATTGTGAGAAGAAAAGAGTGACTCAAAATCTATGTGTGAGCACAAAAGAATTGAGAGAGAACCTTATTTACAAACAACCTTCCATCCTTGTTCTCTTTAGAGAATCAATTGTTTCGATTTCTAACATTAACAAGGATTTGCCTAGTGTGTTTTCATCTTTGTTACAGGATTTTCGAGAAGAATTAGGTGATCCACCTAAAGGATTACCACTGGAAAAAGGAAAACAACACCAAACCAATCTAATTCAAGGTTCCATCATACCTCGTCAAACATACAATCTCGAAGAAACCAAAGAGTTAGATTTGTTACAAAAAGTTCGTGCACAGGGAATCCATGTAAATGATGAGAAAGTAAAAGCAACACGAGACTGGCCCACACCATCTTCCATCGCCAAGACTTGTCGAATAGTGCTAGGTGACCCTCCTGACGGGTTACCACCTGATAGCCCTAATCACTATGCCATACCAATGAAGAGTCATGATTTACGAGAGTCCAAAGGTAAGGCTCGTGAAGTTGTCATCCATACTAAACACAACTCCTTTAAGTGCGTAACATACCGAGGTAAGCAAAACACAGTAGATGATACACTACCACGAAGGTATACTCTTACCTATCAAACTCATACTACTATTCCGAGAATTGAACATATCAAAGATGTATATCACGATAACTCAGATATTTCTGATATTTCTACCCATACATTTAAAAGTGCTTTTAATGAGCTTTATCTTGTATATGAGTTTCCTTGCCAACTAAACAGGTTATACAGTCCACAAATCTCCTCTTGGGAATCATTAATTCATGAACCACACTTAGGAGACTTAAGGGATTACGTTAACAAACCAGTTGACATGGTTTTTAAACACTCATTCTCGCCACACACGAATAAAACCATGGAGAAATTATCTGAAATAATCATACAGAAAGCCAACAGTGACCGGCGCCATGTTGAAATTCAACCAAAACATCAGATTACAAGACTTGTATGCAAAAGAGGATTTCAAGACTACAAGAAATCAGTTCCTACAAAGAATAAACCTCGACTAAAATGCATAAAGACACATCACATTGATCCTGGTAAATGTTTCACAAGTTTTTATTTCAACACATCTAATTCTCTTTCTTTTGGATTTTCAGATTCGAGGACGAATCCTTTTGAGGAGTGGGGGAATGATACATGCACCAGAGTCCATAATACATGCTTCTTTGGACTAATGTTTCTACTCGAACCTATTAGAAGAACAAAGTCTCGAAGATTCAAAGCATATCTATTCGGTAAGCATAATGTGAATGAATTATTAAACTATTCTAATGTTGCTCCCTTTAATGTTTCAGATTCGAGGTCGAATCTTTTTGAAGAAAGGGAGGATGATACATGCATCACAAGGTTCACATCAAAGGAAGAAGTAATAACTCTTCCAAATGATCCACTCGTCCAAGCTTTGGAAAAGAAGATCAGAACAGCAGCGCACTTGAGACGACTTTTTGAATGGGATCCTGATATTATTTGGTCGGCATGTCTTCTGGAGATACAACCGTCTGTCTCTTATCTTTCTAACGGTTCTTGAATCGCATCAATCCGATATCGGGAACTCAAGATATGGTCATTTTACTGAAGACGGTGCATGCAGGAAATCCTATACGGGATTAATACGTTATTTTGTAAATATTACGAATTTTCAATATTTATATTGATTATTTGTAATATAATTTAATATAGGATGATTAATTATCTTTTAGGATCAGATTTATTATTTTATTAGGAATTAAGGTTGGGTTAAAACAATATTTTAGTTATTATTATTTTATTAGGAATTAGGGTTAAAACATGTTTAGTTTATTAATATTTTATTCTTTAGTTATTTAGGACCTTTAGAATTCAGCCCCTATATAAAGGAGGCTTCATTCAACTTTGTAAAGCAGATTTCTTTGATTAATAATACAACGAGAGTTCGTTTTTGCAAGTGCTGATTGCCTTGTGCCTTCGAAGCTTCTTCTCCTTGAGTTCTTTCAAGTTCTTGTGAGGGAGATTAATCTTCACACTCCAATTTGCCTTTTCATCATGACTAGGAGGGTTGGTTAGAGCCATTTATCGTGTTTGCCTTTTCATTGCGACTAGGAGGGCTCGATAGGACACTTATCCATCTATTATCCACAAATCCATTCGCACCATCAATCGTCTTTACCGTTCACCTTCATAAGGGAGATATTTTGATTTCTTTATTATCTTATTTCATCTTCCGTTTATTTATCTTTTGTTTATTTTATTCTAATCTTATTGCCTTGATTCCAGCACATAAAAGAAACTCTAAGAACCCTACTTGCTACCGCCACCTTCCCCTATTGGTTCCCTTTGTTCTTAATCGAGTCTAGAGCTTTCTAGGTTTGATTCTTCAACAAGAGCAACGTTCATCAATCCGCCACCGCTTCCCTATCATCGTGCCCATAAGAACTTACCCAATGTACATAGCAGATGAGCTACCCTAAAGGAGTACTTTAGGGTCTATAAGGTCTTACTACAAGGCCTATTTGGCCAAAGAGCTCACGCAAGGATTACCTTAGATCCATAAGGAATTACCAACTTGATCGAGGCTAAACCCATATAAGGAATTACAAGCTTGATTGAAGTTGAACCTGCAGAGATTTCATACCATATCTAGAGTACCTGAAGAAAAACATTTTTCAGACAGTAACCAGTGGTAGCAAGAAATCAGAGTTCAAATATATATTTATTTATCACTAAAAACAGTAATCAAATAACATGTATCAAGCAAGCATGATTTATAATACAGTAAATCATGAATCATACTTAAATCAGATAAATCATACGGTACTCAAATAAGAGCAAACAATTCATTTCAAATCAAAGAAAATAATCATGTGCACATGGTATTTCAAACAAATATTTAAAATAGATATATGGCACACAAAGAACACGCCTTGCAAAAGGAATCATTCCGAGAGATCTATCGAGCACCAACTTCAGTAAGCTCTTTGATTGTACGAGAATGAGTAATCACAGGCTATCACGATCAAACAAATCGGGAGAAATTGGGTCCTGCAGACTAATGATCAGGAGAATCGCGGTTACCTTAAATATAAGATAACATAAATTAGTCCATGACCCTCGAATTAAATTAGATGCACTTAATTAAATCACTTAAATAAATACTTAAATTGTATATGCATAATTGAGTTTAATTGGTCAATTTGGAGGCCTTCGGGTTTAAAATTTGAAAAACAGAATTTGGATTTGGACTCGAGACGTCGAAAAACATAAAATATGACTTTTCAAAAAAAATAACTTTTTAGTCAAAGTCAAAGTCAACTAGTATTGTCAATGGTCAATGAGTCAGACCAGTTCAAGTTGACTCAGGTCAATTCAGGTTGACTCAGTTCTATTCGAGTTGAATCAGGTCGGTTCAAACTAGTTTGGGTTGATTCAGACCAATCGGACCATTCTAGAAGATTTTCTGGAGCGAGGAAAAGCACCACACACACGTGGAGGCACGTAACAGAGTGTGGCAGTGATAACAGGGTCAAGAGATGGTGATTAGTTACTCCAAAATTATCTATTCATTATCTATAACACCAATCTATTTGGGAATTAGCCAAAAACCACAATATATAATCGAATATAAAATATTGGGACTCTCCCACACTGGATGAATAGAGGAGCATTAAAGGACGACAACCCTGGTTGGATTTGGGTCGGATGATAATGAGGAGTCCAACAGGGGCGGTGATGATGGAGCCAATAATCGAGGTGACCAAAATCGAGGAAAAATCGAAACGATAGGGGTTTTCATCTGAACTTCAACGGCCCTTCAACGACGACGGATAGTAGGGGTTTGCTCGCAACGGTCTGACACTTTGATTGGTTGAGGCGGTGACAACCCCCAATTGATGGGGATAGAGATTCAACGATGGAAATACAAACGGTCTTCATGCCTTTTATGATGAATGGCAATCGCTTTCTAAGGTTTGATGGTTGGGGACATGTCACAGGAGGATGTAGGTTTAACTGGTGAAGACAGGACACATCAATAGCGTTCAGAGCATGGAGGATCGAAAGGTAAGGTAACACCCCAAATTTAATGAAATTAGTGATAAAATTCAAGGTTTTAGAATCTTGCAAACTAGATTTGAACTTTTAGGGAGTTTAGGGACTAAACATAGAATTATTCTATTTTTTTGGTTGGTGAAACATAAACCCCCCCCCCGTGTTCGTGATTCAAACCCAAAACTATATCCCTCTAACCCGATACCACTGCCATTCACCCATCTCTGACCAGTAATTATCTACTTCGTCATAACCATCATCGCCGGCGATCCCTAATGTCCCTAACTCCAACCACCATTCTCCCAAATAACAGCTAAAATTGAAAATAAAATAGAAAGTTGTTTGAGTTAATCATCTCCGGTCACCAGTCACCGGCTAACGATGGCTTACACTGCCAGAACCAAGCGAAGCGCCAGCCACGTGCAAACAAAACCTCTCTTTTAATTCGTCAAAAGGAGCCACCATCTTACATCACCACCTCCAGCGTTGAGTTCCAGTGTCCTTCCGACTAAAACCCAGTCATACCCGTCGCTCACCAACGATTTCATTATCGTTCGCCGTTGAAGGTAGATCGATTCATCGTTTAAAATTATTTTACATCCTTTTGTCTGAATATTGATATTTTTTATTATGGTGAATGCTTGAATAGGGAGTAATTATTCGATCGAAACAGCCTCTGTCATCGTCATGCGTCGGCGGTGCCTGTGGGGCTCTCCAGCCTATCCAAGAAGCTTCTGGAACAGGTCCACCCAGACCAAACCGATCCAGTCAAATCGGGTTTGGTTGACCCGACTGAGTCAACCCAGACTGAGTTAACTCATCCGAGTCAACCCTTTGACTTTGACCGTTGACATTGACCCAAAAAGTCAACTTTTTTTAAAACGTCCTATTTTATGTTTTCAACGTCCTGAGTCCAAATCCGAAGCTCGTTTTGCCAAATTCGCACCTGGTAAGTTGTTTTTCGGTATTTTATCTTTGAATTCAAGTTTTGTTTTCAATTAAGTTCAGTTTCTAATGTAAATTCAGTTGTTTTGTATCCGAGGAATTTTTGACGTTAAATTAAAGTTAGAAGGTGATCGAATAGAGTTTTAATGGTCGATCGATATGGCACAATACTCTACTACCTTTTGTATGCTTTTCGGAACTCATGGATAGATGGTAAATGCATGAATAGAAATGATTGGTCCATTAGATGTATTTAACTATCATTGGACTCATACGGAAATTGGAATAAAGACTGAACAATGTATAAGATTTAGACGGCTCGAAAAAGAGAAATTTGTAGACCGATCAAAAATAAATCTAAGTTCAGTGATTTAATTAGTAAATCAATCAAATTAGGACTCATAAATTATGATTAATCTAGTTAAAGGTTAAATCTTGGGAATACTTGGAAAAGAAATTACCAAAAAAAGCCTTATGGGGTAAAATTATGAAAATATCCTTGTAATGTAAAAGACCAAGACTTCCCTGGATGGTGAAAAGTAACCCATAAATGACATACTTGATCAATTATCATAAAAAGTACATATTGTTTGGATTGAAAGAGAAATACCAAAATTTCCTTGAGCTATGGAAATAACTAAAATAACCTCCAATTATCAAAGGAATAAAATACCCTGAACACTAAAGGAAATAGAATACTTTCAAGCCTAATTTATCGAAAATAATGCCACTGATAGAATTGAGGGGAATCATCAATTTAAATTCCGAATCTATATTGGAATTCCTATAAAGTGTAAAATGACCCAAAGAACGTCTAAGCACTAGAATAACTAAATACCCTCTAGCTCTGAAATGAATAAATCAATCTCTAATACCAAATTACATAGAATTTCTATTTTCTGAAATAACAATCGGAGACTGAATTATCGAAGGTACTTTACACTTCTGAATTTCTTGAAATGACTAAATTATATGACCAAGTTAAACTGAATGGAAGAATTGTATATCCAAATTTCAGAAATGATTACTATGGAAACTCTGAAGTGATCGGGTTAGACTTAACTATTAAATGACCTAAGTACCTTCAAAGACCTAGAATTAAGTGAATGACTCAGACAAGTCAGGAAACGCATATGAACTTATATGTTGTACCGCCCTTAAGGGTTTTAAACCCCGGATCAAGCACGTCGACATTTACTAATATTGTTACAATACAGAAAAGAAATAAATACCAATGGAATACCTATTTGTCTCCTCAAGAACTGATCAAGGATGATTCTGATATTGATCAAATCAACTGGTGCAATCAGTAATAAGAAGTGAATAATAATGAAGTATCACAATCCGAAAGTATTGCATTGTTGGGATCGTTGTTTCAATAGGAATTAAAATCTTGATAATTCAATACATAATCTTGAATACCCCTGATTGTTGAGTAATGGAATCACTCTCAGTAAATTTGAATCTAGAATTATTCTGATGTAAAGGTTCCTGAACATCTTCCTGATGCACCTGAATCATAAAGGGGTTCTAAAGTAGCAACTTTAAATGTGTAATTAGATCCATTAGTAATCGATCCCTTTTAATAGAACCTCAATCCTGGAACCCTGTCATATTACATAGGTTTCATATTTTCCATTCCTGACAACTACCAAGTTCCTCTGAATAACACTTGGATCCTCTGGTGTGTGTTCCCCATGTACTACGTGATTGTCTTAAATGTTTTGAAATACGTTTCTCCAAAATTATTGATTTATTGGCTTATTAACCATTACTACATTGTACGTGTTCTCTGATTACAGTTTTCACTAAAAAAATATGATTTGTTCCTGATTTATGGAATAATGTAATTTACTAATTTATGAACTATGGTTTACTGTTTTCACTAGTTACTACCTGAACTATTTTATTGAAACATTTTTTCGGGTAGGCTGGAGAATGGAGGTTCAGCTCTGATCCAGCTGGTAAATCCTTACGGACCTAAGCTAACCCTTGGGTAGGCTCCGATACACCGAGAAACTTTATTAGGAAGGCTCTCGGACTGTAACCCCCTAGACCCGGCCTATGCGTTTCGACTAAGTCTAGTGGATCACAAAGACATTTTCCAAAATCGTTATCCAATCAATGTAAAATCGCATTATTCATGACATGAAATTATAATAAATTATACTATTAAAACTCAACTCTTAAATATAAAACCAATCAGTAATAAATTAATTTAAAACATATCTTAAAAATCGAAACCATGATAAACTAAATAGTAATAGCAAAAGAATCATCATTATAAAATCCAATACTTTAAAATAGGTCCATGTCACCAGAATAAAGTCAACTTGAAAATAAAAACATTACAATTTGATTTACTTCAAGAGATATGTTGATCCTCCAAGTGCTCGAACCGAGGTATCTAACCAACAGTATCTGAAAGGTGGAAAACATTTTCAAAAGGTGAGCTAGGCTCAGTGTGTCCCAACATTTCCATAAAATCACAATAGGTACAAATCATAGTCCAGTAAATCTCACAAATTCGTAAAAGAGTTTAACTTTTGAAAATCATAGTTTAAACCCTTTTTCCGGTACACCATCAGTAGTTCCCAAAATTATTTTACATATAGCTTACTTTATGCACATAGCAAAAAGAAAGCCGACTTAAGGATAGGCTATGAAGCTTGTATCCTTAAGCCCAAGTCAATAAGTCCATATAGCTTACCCTAAGCACACAGCAAAGGAAAGCCGACCTAATGAAACATCTTGGGGCCCTCAAGAGTCACATTAATCCCATTTAGCTTGATCAGAGCTATTCCATCGTAATTCAATTCCAAAATTCAATTGCACCGTGACATAAATTCCATAAATCCAAAAAACATGGTAATCATATACCATTTCAAAACAAAAATTAGATAGCAGCCATATTCCATAAATTGTCACATTAAATTGGTGCATCCATAAAACAATAACCAATGAATTCGGTGTACCACATATTAAAACCAATAAAACAGTTCAGTAATAAGTAGGGAACACACCTCGATAATAGGTTCAAATAGCAAATCTACTGATTGCTGGTTTCACCATGCTCTGCTACAGTTTTCGAACCTATTTTACAATAACACTATATTACTTATGAGTAATATAAATAGATCTCTAAAATCATAAAATTTACGGGTCTTACGGGTGAATACTGGCACACGTGGTTTAACTAGTCTAGAAGAGCTGGGTCGAGCTGTCGAACGATTCGGAGAGTCTCTTGTACCTTCAAACAATAATAATTAATCATCCCCAAATCTTATTTAATTGTTCAAAGCTAGAATTCTTAAGTATATAAGCATTTTTTGGGTTTGACTATCAATTTGGGGTATTTCGAGTCTGAATTTGGCCAAACGGATTGCGGAATCGGAATCAGGACATCGAAAAACATAAGGTATGACTTTCCGAAAATTCAGATTCTTGGTCAAAGTCAAAGTCAACCACTTTGATTGTCGATTTGGAGGCCTTCAGGTTCGAATTTGACGAAACAGACAGTGGAAACGGATTCGGCACGTCGAAAACTATCAGAATAGGTATACTCGGAAAAGATTAATGGTCGTTTAATGCTCGGTCAAAGCCATTTTAAGTTTTGGTCAAAGGAAGTCAACGGTCAACGGTCAACGGTCGGGTCGGGTCGGGTCAACAGTCTGGTCAGTAGGGTCGGGTCGGTTCAGACTGGTCAAACCGGTCGGAACCGGTTGAAAACCGGTCAAACCAGTTTTACAGCAGCTCACTCTCCTTGCGGCGGCGCGTGTGGCGCGTGAGGACTCCTCCGGTGGCCTAAAAATTCTGGAAAAATTTCTAAAAATTATTTTGAGCTATTTCGAGATACTTACAACTATCGGTTCAAATTTTTGAACGGCAGAGAGCTCGAATTTCAACTCGGCCGATTCTTTGACTGTTCCACCTCCTCACGCGCCGCCGTCGAAGGCGAACAAAGTTGACACCGACGGACTCGAAACGGCACAAGGAACACGATGGTGCAGGAGGTGTCAAAAACCGATCAAAGATCGGAGATGAATTTAAGATTTTCTCGGCGGTAGTGCTAAACAAACGTCGAGACTTTGACTCGAAATTCACGTCGTTTGGTAGCGTTTCGCTATAATTGATTTATTGGGTTTTGTTCACGGGTCGAAGATGAACACGACGGTGGTATCAATTTTACGATTGGAGGTCGAACGACTTCAGAATCGGACTTGGAAGTAAGGGTATGGGAGGAGAAAAACTTAAGCAATTTAACATTTGTGGTTTCTGATTTGAAACCAGAAACACGCTTAAATCACCAAAGCTACCGACACTTTTAGGATAAATTTAGGGCTTGGTCCCTGAATTTCCTTTAACTCTAAATCAAGCTCCAAGTTTTAAAATCTTTCAATTTAGTCCCCAAAATTTACCAATTTTCACAATTAACCTCCAATTTCAATTTAATATTATTCTAAATTTTTCCGGGTTGTTACACGGACCCCAAGGCATTCCCTTAGAGTGGCTTCCTTTGTTGTGTGCTTAGGGTAAGCCCTTATGGATGTAGTTCTGGGGAACTGCATAATGGTGTTTGGTTGGAGGGTTCTACTATGGTTTTGAAAATATGTTTTAAGCGGTTATTGTTTTAAAAAGATCTATATATTTTCATTAGTTTTTGTTGGAACACACTAGACACCCTATTCTAATCTCCTGAAAACATAGTACTCTGAATGTTTCCTATGAACTGAGATCTTCATGACTATTACTCGATAAGCTACCAGTGAACCCAAGCTCATTCTAAAAACATGTAGACGTCTGGATTAGTAAGGAAATTTTATTGCTTTCCATTTATCTGCATGTCTTGTAGCATCAAGTGGTAGTTTTGTTCTACTGAGCTTCCCAAAGCTCACTATTTGACTCACTATTTCAACTTAAAAGAATCAAACCAGTGCAGCTATCGACATCAGTAAAAGAGTTCAACCGGCGTTGCTTGCGGAGTACGGTGGATGTGATTAGGGGGCATGTAGTTTGTATTTTGTTAAATTTTATCTTTTGTATTTATAATTTTTTATGATTTTAAGTGTTTTAACAAAAAATTAAATTTTCTGGGATTTTTATGGTGGGTTGCTTCGGTGGCCCTAATGTGACACCCCGAATTGGATCAGGTCACCAATATTGATCTGTGGGTGTTACAAGTAAAACTTGAAGACGAAGGGGGATTGTTTTGGGTTTCACGAATAGGGGTATCTATTTTGGTTTTTGGGTATTTTAACCTGAGCCTAAACCATAAAACATATTTTTATTAAAATTAACATCAACAGTGACCTAGGCTAGATGGCTAAGGCATGAATGACAATCCCTTAGGTCACGAGTGCAAACCAGCTCAACACCATTTTCCCATATTTTTATTTATTATTTTTTCTCTACTGATCAATAAAGGGTAAATTCAAGGTTAAGTCCCTAAACTTCATATATATTCAAAATTAACCCAGAAATTTTTAAAATTATTCCTTTTGATCCCTTAACTAAATTAAATAAATTAAATATATTTTAAATTAAAATTTGGGGTGTGACATAAAAAGATCATTAAAATCAATCTTTGACACGAAAAAGAATTGATGAATATAATTTCAGATAATAGGTAACGTGAAATCATAATCACTAAACAATTCTCTTCAAATACTAATATGTCTTAAAGTGAATAATAAATCTATTACCAACAAAGTTGTTGTAGTGTAGTGGTGAGTATTCTAGGGTGACCCTGGTTCGATCCCCAGCAACAGTGATAGTTTTAGTTTTCGTACTTCTAATTTCAGTGGAAAGAAAAGGCAGTAAAAATTGAAAAATAACAATGGTATGACTAGGACTTGGACTGAAGACCTTCAGTGTGTTAGACTGACATGATAACTAACTACACGACGATATAATGTAGCATGAAAGTTAGCGTGCCAGCTTCTGATGATGATATACTAATGCAAAACACCAAAAATCCTTGGACTTTCAAAATAAAAATAATTGTTTGATACTTGTTCTAAAACTATATTATCTTTGTAAGCACAAAAGAAGATATTTTGCTTTCTTAGTAATCTCAACATAATACATATGAAAATAAAGTAAGAAACACATACCTCCTATCACATCCATTAATATAATCTAAAACTTTACGTGCCTTTACGTGGAATTTCACTTCAACGAATAAGAAAATTATTTGAATGATTAAAATAACTTTTAATACACTTATATTGTAGTAGAATCCTACTACTATGTCATAAATAAAATATAAGTGATCGAAAGAGAAGAACTATCAATTTTATCATTTATAATTTATCGTACATTATTTTTACATACACAAACCAATATATGCATCATAAATGATATGAAGTACAAAAAAAATATACATAAATAGAAAATAAAACAAACACAAGCATCACATGAATAAAAGGTTCATTAAATTAAATCTTTGACACGAGAAAGAAATGAAGAATTGCATTCCAGATAATAGTCAACTTGAAATCATAATCTCTAAAAAACTCTCTTCAATTACTAATATTTCTTAGAGCAAATAATAAATTTATTAACAAAAAATTTGTTGTAGTATAGTGGTGATTATTCTTACCTATCATGCAGGTGACTTAAGTTTGATCTACGGCAACGACATCAATTTTAGTTTTCCTACTTCTCATTTAAGTGGAAAGAAAATGCAGTAAAAACTAAAAATGAAATAACAATGGCATCGCCCAAACTTGAACTAGACGACGACACCATTATCTCGGATTATTAAACATTGTATGACAGGGAAGAAACAAAGTATGAAATTGAGCACCTCAGCTTCTGATGATGATATATTAATACAAATCACCAAAAATCCTATGACTGTAATTTATAAACCAACATTAAGAAATACAGTTGAATTTGCAAAATATATAGAATTTATGAATTCTTGTTTTGACATTATATTACCTTTATAAGCAGAAAGTAGAGATTGTGCTTTCTTAGTAATCTCAACGTAACACAAATGACCATCAAGTAAGAAACACATACCTCTATCACATCCATTAATATATTCTAAGACTCTATGTGCCTTTACGTAGAATTTCCCTTCAACGAATAACAAAATTATTTGAATAATTGACAATAACTTTCACGACAGTTGTATTGTATTAAAAGCCTACTACTTTATCATTAATAAAATATAAGTGATCGAAAGAGAAAAATTATCTATTTTATCATTCAAAATTTATCGTACATTATTTTTTACATACACAAATCAATATATACATCATAAAATATATAAAGTAGAAAAATAATATAAAATATATAAAGTAGAAAAATAATATACATAAATAGAAAATAAAACAAATACAAGCATCACATGAATAAAAAGTTAATTGAAATCAATCTTTCACTCGATAAAGAATTGAAGAATTTAGTTCCACATAATACGCAATTTGAAATCATAATCATAAAACAACTCTTTGTAATTATTAATATATCTTAGAGAAAACAATAAATCTATTAAAAACAAATTTGTTGTAGTATAATGGTGAATATTCATGCCTGTAACGTGAGTGACCCGGGTTTGATCCCGGGCAACAGCTTCAGTTTTAGTCACCATGTAGCAATATAAAATGCTAATACAAATCACAAAAATCCTATGCAATTTATAAATTAACAATATGAAATACAGTTGCACTTGCAAAATACATAAAATTAATGCATTCTTGTTCTAAAATTATATTTTACCTTTATAAGGAGGAAAGAAGAGATTGTGTTGTCTCAGTAATCTCAACGTAACACAGATGACCAATAAGTAAGAAACATATACCTCCTATCACATCTAATAATATAATCTAAAACTATAGGGTGAGCGGAAGGCCCAATGTGAATCAAAATGTTGGAATAGTGATAATATCAATTATGATGTCATACCTTAAACTAGGGCCTAAACTTTTTTTTAAATTAATTTTGGTGACTAAATTAAATTTTTAATTAAATTCATGGACCAAATTGAATTTTTAAATTTGGATCCAAATTCAAAAAGTATCAAAAAACTGAAGGACCTATGGTGTAATTATGCCATTTTCAAAAGTGTTGGGTTTAAAAACCCCAAAATACTAAAACTTTCCATTTCTAGAAAGTTTAAACCTCATTTTCTCTCTTCAAACTTTTCTTATTTTTAAAAAAAAAACTTCAATCGACGTTTTGTCACCGAAAATTACTCCGTTTTCGACACCACCCGTACCATTGTGTTCTTTGTGTCGTCTCGAGTCCATCAGTATCCACTTTGTCTCCGTTGTCACCGGTGTGTGAATGGGGTGAAGAGAAACAATTTTTTGACGTTGCAAAATCGCTCTCTTCACCGTTTACCGTTGTGAACCAAGCTTGGTAACTGACTCAAAACATCTTTTTAAGTTTATAGCAATTTTTTTGCAATTTTTTCGACCCCCTAGAGCCCGCACGTACCTCCACGTGCCACCGCTGCGCATATGGAATATCCACTGCCTGGTGGACTTCTAGAGATGTGTTGACCCGACCCATCTGCCGACCCGCCTGCCCGTCCAACCCAAACCCAAATCGACCCAATCGAACCGAATCGGTCCAATCCCAATCGAAATGGGTTAACATTGACCGACTATTGACCGTTGATAACTGTTGACTTTTTTTTGAAAACCTCCATCTTGACAATTTTCGACGTCCTGAGTCCGAGTTTGCGGTTCATTTTACCAAATTTTGACCCGATAGTCCTTAATCAAGCCCATTAACATGAAAATGCTTAGTATTTTTAGCATTTTTTTTAGATTTGATAATGCAATTGAGTCGGGAATACAATTTTATGAAGGTACTCAAGTTTTTCTCGATCGAGAGTCAATTAGATTCAGTGTTTTCGGTCCGTCAGATCCGCACGATCTGTGTTCTTTGAGAGTTACTCATAGGTTTTCGTTTATTGTTTAAATAGATGTTATTTTTATTCATATTAGGATTCTTATATAGATTTCTCGATTTGTAGGATTTATCGTTGTCGCTAATCGTGATCGACAGACCTGATAGTAGGGTTCCTTATCAGACTACTCAGACCGGTACATGTGTGTTTCTTGATGGTGTTACATTACTGTTTTAAACTACCTATCTGAACTATTTTAGATTTCTGATGACTATTTTTACGACATGATACCTGATTTTCGGAATATTATTTATCTGATATCTGATTTACCATATATTTTATATGATCTCTGGTTACTTTAATTTTCTATATGATTTCTGAATATGAAATATTTTCAAGTTTTAATGAATTAAACTACCATTTTCACTCAGCCACATACATGTTTATTACTATCATGGGGGTATTGTTGGAGGAAGTATCTCAGGTCTATTCTATGACTTGTAAGACCTTACCGCAAGCTCCTCTGCTTTGTGCATAGGGTACGTGTTACTACAGGTCCTTATGCTATACGTATAAGGCCCTTACCGGGTGTACGGATAGGTGTATGGTTTTAAAGAACCTACTCATTCTAGTGATAGAATGGGGGTGGTGTTCATATTTTTAAAACATGTTTGATGAACTGATTTTTACTAAAGTATTTTATATGTATGTTTTTATACAACGCAAGGAGCGCACTGGGCTTTTTAGCTCACTCTGTAAATTTTTAACCTTTTCGGATAGTAAAAAACAGTAGACTAGTAGATTTGGCATCAAGAGGACTAACCACTCCTTATTTTTGTACCACTATATATTTCTATATGCCCTTTTTGTTATCTTTTAGTGACACGTGTTTTTGCTACTGTGTTGATATATCTGTATTATCGGTATTTTATCATGTATATATTTTATAGGTTTTTCCTATATACGTATGTATATATATGTTTACCGCATGAACCTTATCAATGGTTAGTTTCATTTCAACATTGTTTTAAATATGAAAAGAACTTCTTAATACAATATATGATCGTCTAGATTTAGTTGTAACGTCTAGGCCACGTTTAAGAGGTTACATATGAGGTCCGAGGACTACAAATATACATTGTAAGACATCATCTGATAATAGAAAAATAGTGTGGTCATTGACATAGGAGGTATGCGGAAGGCCCAATGCGACTCACAATGTTGGAATAATAATAATCTTTATTATGAGGATCATACATGTAGTTGTCACTATGAGTAATGTTGTGAATATTATATAATCATTTATGAAACATACTCAAAGCGGGTCAGTCTGATATATTGTTCTTTAACGTATACATATCCATGTATTGATTTTCACATCTCAATGTCAATGCCAACACATTGTCATCAATCAACTACAAATTAGTTTTAGGTCAAATATCTACCAATGTGGTCGAAGGACTACAAATGTACATTGTAAGACATAATCTTATAATATACATATACAACATAAATACTAGATCTAAGAAGTAAAGTTTTATGATGATAGAACTGACATAAGAAGTGCACCAGAGTTCGACCAGTTTTACCATATACAAGGGTCAACCCTAAAGATGCAGAGCGACCTGAAACCTAAAAATATGAAATGACACAGTGATGAAGAATGAGCGAACAAACAAATGTATGGACAATAGAATGGATGGGCCCAAAAGATATTGAGCGAGTTACAACCCAGAATATCCACGAGTCAGCCCAAAAGATATAGAGTGAGGTGTAATTCGGGACGACGAAACAGACATGGGTCAACCCAAAAGATACAGAGCTAGCTACAGCCCGAAATAAGCACGAGTCAGTCCAAAAGATATAGAGCGGGCCACAACTCGGGACGACATATTATTCATGAGTTAACTCAAAAGATACAAAGCGAGGTAGAACTAGGGATGGGCATGGGTCGGGTTTTTGGTCCACCCGACCCGACTCGAGAACAAGAGAGCCTTCACCGCGACCCGACCCAACCCGACTAAATAAATGTTTTACCCGACCCGACCCGACCCGAATATATGACATAGAAACTCGACCCGACACGAAATAATAAAAAAATTATTTTTATTCAATAAAAATAGTGACTTAATTGAAAAAAATTATATAAAGAGAGGTATTATTGTAATTATCCCTAAATATATAGGGTAAAATTATATATTTTTTTTCGGGTCGGGACGGGTCGGATTTTTTTCACCCTAAACCCGAACCCGACCCTACCCGACCCGAACCCGATTTTTTTTTAGAAAAATCCGACCCGATCGGGTCGGGTCGGAACCTGACGGGTCGGGTTTTAATGGCCATCCCTAGGTAGAACTCGGAATGTAAAAACAATAGAGTGAACCAATCCAAAAGGATATTGAGCAAGCCACAGTTCAACATGACAATTTAACATATATTATTCGATACATGTATTTTGTGAAGTTCAATCGAAACAGAAAGTGAACCATATGAATGACACATGAAAAAGATACTCAGAATAGTAGTTAAACTCCTAACGGTATTTCTCAGAATATTGAGCTAACTATCAAGTAGACCTATTTCTATGTACTGTAAAGGAAAAATCCCACATATCAAATTTACTATTAAACGAACATGCTTAATTAAAGAACAATTATTATGAATGCCTTTCAAGTAACATTATCGAACCCTAATAATCTACCTAGTAGACACTTACAAAGGAAAATCCTATAATACAATGTTGAAATAATTAACTAAAATACTTGATAGAGACAAAGAATACACACCTATTTAATACTAAAAAAAATTAGCGACAAATAACTTAAAAGAGATGAGAGGTAAGACACCTTTATTCAGTTCCAAAATTTATTGAACTTCCATACGATGTTTTACTCGTGGTTTGGTGTTATATTCGATTCATTGCGATCACATCTTACAATATTATTTCCTGTATTAATCTCCTCGAACGAATTCACATTTCCCAATAAAAATACTATTAATAGACCATATTGTATATTATTATTCACTTATTAAAATAAAAATTAAACTATTATTTCTCTCTCAATTGCATTCGAAAACTATGATATATCCCAAATTAATTCACTGCCTCGTATTTCATGGCCATTTTATTATATATAGTTTAAATATTTACTATTTCCCCTTTCAAAAGAAATACCCCAAATAGTTGGGCACTGAATGTTGAATGGAAATAGAGTAAAAACTCTAATTGATCGAGAATAAGTAAAAACTCTCTTTAGAATAATCTCACAAAATTGCAAAAATGAAGAACTCTTAATAAAGCTTTCAAATGTTTATAATTAAGCTTTGATTGTTGGATGATAAAACTCACATACAAGTAGGGTATTTATAGGTTACAAGAAACAATCTAAACCACTCATTAAAATAATCACTAAATAATATAAACCATTGAAATTAAAACATGAGAAAAATACTTAATTTTCACCTAACTAAATTGATGTAAGTAATGACATCAAATTAATTTAGGTGTGAACTTATTTAGGCTAATATTGAATTTTCAGCACTCCCCCTCAATGTTAGCCTCCATTCTTTGAATCACGTCATGCTGACGACAGAATGTTCAAACTTTTTAACACTCATGCTTTTTGTAAACAAGTCAGCAATTTGCTCATCTATCTTGATTTGCCTCATCTCAATCTATTCTTGCAAAACTTTTTCCCTAACAAAGTGGTAATGTACTTCCACATGTTTAGTTCTTGCATGAAAAACATAATTCTCCGCCAGCCGAATTGTCGATTGGTTGTCACAGTACAACGGAATTGCATAATCTACTAGTTGATGTAGATTATTCATCAACTGTATCAACCATGTACTCTCTTGAGCTGCCATTGCTGCTGCTCGATACTCAGCTTCAGTGGTTAACAATGATATCGTTGGTTGTCTCTTGCTACACCAAGAAATTGTTTCGGAGCCAAGCTTAAACACATACCCAGTTGTTGATCTCCTAGTGTCATGATCTCCTGTATAATCAACATCACAATAACCAACTAACTTGCAGTCTTCACCTTTCTTGTACAAAAGACCAAAATCAATTGTACTCTTCACATATCTCAGTATTCATCGAACTGCTTCCAAATGAGGCTTATTTGGATTTTGCATATATCGACTCATCACACCAACTGCATAAGAAATGTCACTTTGGGTCAAGGTTAAGTAGATCAGACTACCTACCAATTGTCGATACATTGTTGCATCTTCCAAATCTTTTCCTTCATGTGCACACATTTTGACATTTGGTTCCATTGGCGTTTAAGTGGACTTGCATTCGAGCATTCCAACCTCTTCAACAAATCTTTATCATATTTCTATTGACACAGAAATATTCCTTCGTGTATATGATCAACCTCTAGACCAAGGAAGTGCTTAAGTTGTCTAAGTTCCTTCATCTGGAAACAAACTGATAAATTCTCCTTCGTCTGAAGAATTGCTACCTCATCGTCACCGGTTATGATTAAGTCATCCACGTATACTAGAACGATAGCTAGCTTACCTTCATTGACTTTGACAAACAAGCTAAAATCTATAGGTGTTACTGAATAGCCACTTTTCGTTAGAAATTCAGCAATCTTACCATACCATGCTCTAGGTGCTTGTTTCAATCCGTATAGTGCTTTTCGCAGCTTACACACATATTCAGGATGGTTTTGACTCTGAAAACCCATTAGTTGGGTCATATAGATCCTCGATCTAGCTCTTCATGAAGGAAAACATTCTTCACATCCATCTGCCACAAATTTCAGTCTTTGTTGGCTGCAAATGCAATTAGGACTCGTACGGTTGTAAGTTTCGTCACTGGACAAAATGTTTCATCATAGTTTACTCCATACTGTTGAGAGAAACCACGAGAAACCAATTGTGCCTTGTACCTCTCGATAGACCCATCTAGACGGTGCTTTATCTTGTAAACCCATTTGCAAGATATGGGTTTCACATCTTTTATCTCTGGCACAAGATCCCCAGTTTGATTTTGCTGAAGTGCATCAATCTCTTTTTTCATAGATGTCATCTACTCAGAACTCTGTGATGCTTCTTCAAAACGTCTCAGGCTCTGTTACTTCTTCAATTATGGTTGCATTGGCATATTTGGGATTTGGTCTTCGAATTCTTGTTGACCTTCGGAGTTGAGATTGTGGAATTGATTCTTCTGTTTCATTAGGCCCACCTTCTTTGTTTGGTTGTTGATACACACCAGTTTGCCAAGGATTATGAGTCACTCTTTGTTCGACGTCATCTCCATTTGGATCTCCTGATTCATCTGAACTTGTTTGGAGTTGAACAACATGTTATCCCATATTTTGTTGCAACTTGTCTCCAAATTCTCTTGAATCTAGCAACACCTTCTTCTCTGAGGACCACCAAGAAGATGCTTCATCAAATACCACATTTCGTGACGTGTAGCATCTTCCACTCATTAGATCACAACATTTCCACCCCTTTCTCTAGCTGTCATATCCCACAAAGATACATCTAACAGCTCTCTTATCAAACTTGCTCCATAAATGATCAGGAACAAACACATAACATACACAACCAAATACTTGAAAGTAGCTAACTGTAGGTTTTATGTTCCATATTTTCTCAAAGGGTGAAACAGATCCTAACCTGGGCTGAGGAAGTCTGTTGATCGCAAAGGTTGCAGTCCTCATTAATTTAGCCCAAAACCTTCTAGGTATGTTCTTTGCATGTAGCATACTTCGATAAATTTCTGCAAGATGGCAGTTTTTTCTTTCCGCTACACCATTCTATTGTGGCATGTTAGCACAAATGTACTGATGACGTATTCGACATTCCCTTAGGTATTGAGAGAACTCGTTTGATCTATATTCTCCTCCATTGTCTGTGCACAAGCAACATATCTTCTTTCACACTTCTCCTTCAGCTGATTCTCTGACTCTTTAAACTTTGAGAATGTGTCAGATTTTTCTTTCATAAAGAAAACCCACACATACCTGGAGAAGTCATCAATGAATGTTACCATGTATCACATACCGCTAATTGATTGTTTCTTAACCAGTCCGAACACATCGGAGTGAACAAACTCTAACGGTTCTTTTGCTTTAAACTTCGACTCGTTATATGGTAATTGGTGTGCTTTACCATACTGCATCTCGCACAGACTGTATATGTTCTCACGTCTAGTTGAGGAAGCCCCTTAAGCATCGACTTCTTCACCATCACACTTAGCTTGGAATAGCTAACGTGACCTAACCGCATGTGACATAGATCTGATGTCTAATTTGTTTTGTCATGTCTACATATGCAAACTTTGTTGACATCACGTAGATTGACTCCAAATGTCGTCCCTCTATTGTTGGTGTTTCTGAGATTTTTACGTCAAGATAAACTTTCACGTCTTGGGGACCAAATAAGACATAATGGCCTGATAATGTTAATTGAGCCACAGATAGCAATTTTTTCTTCATTCCTGGGACATAATAAACATCTTGAAGTTGCACCTGGTTAGAATTATATCGAGGCGTAACTATCGTCTTATCGATGTGAGTTATCAGTAACCTTGAATTGTCAGCTGTCACCACCGCACGACCTCTATTGTACTCAGACATGTTTTGCAACTTCTGTTTGTCACCCGTCATATGATTTGAGCAGCCAGAATCTACGATCCAATCATTCTTGTAGTCAATCCGTTCTGGTGTTATTACCGTGAGAGCTAATTCTTCTTCCTCCATAGCAAATAACACTTTAGCATCCCAACCATCTTCACTATTCTCCTTTGAACTGGAAGTAGCAGAATTACTTTCAACAGATTTTTTTTGAGTCCAACAGTCT
Source organism: Hibiscus syriacus (assembly GCF_006381635.1). Lineage (NCBI taxonomy): Eukaryota > Viridiplantae > Streptophyta > Magnoliopsida > Malvales > Malvaceae > Hibiscus > Hibiscus syriacus. Next base: position 865,746 of record NW_024062738.1, on the reverse strand, counting down.
TTTGACATGTGGCCCATCTTCCCATAATTGTAACGCTTACCATCGAACTTTCTACTATTACTGTGATTCTTAGAAGCTCCCCCTAAATGAGGACCTCCCTTTCCTTGGTAATTTTTCACCTTATCACCATCCTTTTTAGATCCACTGCCAGTATACCGCTGAAAAGTACCTCTACTTTTGCTGGTGTAGAGTGCTTTCTCTTCACCCTTCAGCGAGACTTCTCCCATTTGCTTGGCCATGGCTTCTTGACCTGCAAGCAAATTTTCAAACTCAACAAGCGATGGTTGTGTTGGCCATCCCTGTACAACGACAACAAACCCTCTATATTCGGGTCTCAAACCATGGATAATTATTCTTTTTATCCTGGCTTCCCCAATAGCAGGTGTCGGATCTAATTCTGAAATTTCGTGGCATATCGACTTCACCTTGTGAAAGTATTGCATCTTTGGTGTATTCGCTCCATTGATAGAAGTTTATTCTCGAGAAGTTGCAATTCTGTATCGTTCCTCTTCGAAAAGAGTGTAACAAAAGTGTTACATGCTTCTTTTGGTGTTTTAGCATCCCGGATGTGCTCCAATATTTCTTCTTCAATTGTGGTCTTTAAAGCAAACATTGCTTTGCCTGCTTTACTTTTCTACTTTTGCAAGATGTCATTGGCATCTTCTGGCATCAGTTGTGTAACTTCACAACCACCGACAACCTCCCAAAGGTCTTGAACTTGTAGGTATGACTCCATACATGTTGCCCATGTGTAGTAGCTTTTGTTGTTGAGCTTCTTGATTCCTCCAACTACTTGAAGATCACCCATCTTAATGGCAAGGCTTTGACTACACCAAACAAGCTTGAGTAACAAACGTGCAGAGTACTAAATTACTCTAAACACAAAGAGCTCCACAAGGTTTGTAATAACCCCGACAATAATTTGAAGAAATCTTTTTTGATGTGGAAGATCAGTTAAAAACTACAGCCACATAACATACTTAGAATTTCAAGACCTTAAAAATGTGGCTCTAATAGAAGAAAAAACTCTCTTTATAATAATCTCACAAAAATGCAAAAGGGAAGAACTCTTAAGAAAGCTTTCAAATGCTTATAGTTAAGCTTTGATTGTTGGGTGATAAAACTCAAATAAAAGTAGGGTATTTATAGGCTACAAGAAACAATCTAAACCACTCATTAAAATAATCACTAAATAATCTAAACCATTGAAATTAAAACATGAGAACAATACTTAATTTTCACCTAACTAAATTGATGTAAGAAATGACATCAAAACTAAATTGATGTAAGCAATGACATCAAATTAATTTACATCAAATTAATTTAGGTGTGAACTTATTTAGGCTAATATTGAATTTTCAACACTGAACAGACGGTTACCAGGGATGCGGAAGACCACCGAGCAACCATTCATTGGAGAGCTATCTCTAGAGACGACCAACCACTATGATGACTGACGCGCCAATCAAAAACCATCATATACGAAGATCGAAAATAAAAAACACTGAAATCATCTCAAATAATTGAAAAGAAAATAAAAGAATTAGATCTTACCCCACCATTAATATTTTTCGACGGTAGCGTGTGATTCTAACAATGATAACAAAGGGGGCGATAGGTAATGACGCATGATCCCATAATAATAACAATTACTGTCGATGACAGTAAGCGAGACTCAAACACGATGAATGAGCAACGAAAATGGAATTAGGGTGAAGACAGACGAACATGCAAACTATTAGGTGATGAAGGCAACAATGAAACCCAATCAAGATGGTTGAGCGGTGGCAACACTAAGATTATTCACTCTTTTTTTTGGGTTTCCCTCCCGATTTTCCAGGGTTCTGCTATGATTAATCCGGACTAACCCATGTTGTACACCTGATTTTGATAGGTGAGTCTTCCAACGAGAATTTTCTGCATACACAATAACTCGAACTCGATGATAGCAGTTGAACCCTTCTTTTCTTCTTTGATTTTTATTTGTTTCTTTCACTAATAATATTAAATCCCTTAATGAATGTTTCCCTTCTTCAATTCACAATTAACAGCTAATAAAACAATTTTCCCTCATTAAAACGCAGAAAATGGGAAGGTTTTATTTTATATTTTTTTAATCCTTTCAACTTCAAGAATTGCTTATAATAAATTCATGGTTCTCTCCATCACAACGGATATGATGTATGGTTGCACGTGCATCAATTATGTAGAAGGCCACATGTTAAAGTCCCGATTAGCATATGTACTCTTGTTTTATATCTACTCCAATAGTTACACTTAACATCTATTAAGAAAGTCTTAAATCTAATTTGTTGCATTTTCTTGATGGTAAGGAAAGTTTAAAATTAAGTACCTTCAAGATCCGATAACTTAGTCAAGACTTCTAGACTAAATTTTGGGGCGTTACAGACAGGGACGAAATCAGGATTGAACTACGAAGGGGCAAGTTGTATAACTTAAAATAAATAGGGTCCTAAAATTAAATAAGCCATAAAAATTAAGAGATTAAAGGTTTAATTTCATTAATTTTAAAATTCAAAGGTATTAAAATGTAATTAAACCAAACAAATTTGGGATTAAGGCTTAATTCTATTAAATTTAAAAATGAAAGTTTCCTAAAAATAATAATATCAAAAAATTTAGGGACGGGCAAGGACTTAATTGAAATGATTTCAAAACACCAATAATTAGACCATGAAAATTGGGTGGTATTGCCCCTCCCACCTATAAAGTGGTTCGTCCTTGGTTACAGATCCTAATCGTAATTGAAATAGGTTTGTATATTTAAAAGAGAGATAATTATTGTAATTATCAAACTTTATTAAATTATATATATTTATCTAATAGAACCTAATCTGAGTTAAAACAATATACAATTGTATATGATTTATTATCAACGAGACACATTCCTAGGTACTTTTGTTATAGAAAAAATTACATACTCATACATTCAAACATTACATTATTAAAATTATAGGAATGTTAATCATTAATTTAGTTGATTAAAAAATAAAAGAATATTTTAAATGGTAATTAACATTATAGGAATGTTTGTTTATTCTTTTATGTCAAAACATATACTTTACTCTTCAACTATAATCGTTCAAAACATATACTCTATTCTCAATTCAAATTTGTGTATAATGCTAACCATTTTACCAATTCACCATTTTAGTTTTTTAGAGTTGTTTACAAATTGAATTTAAAAACAAATTGCCGTCATATAATTTTTCTATCATATAAAAGATCCCAAAAACTCAACTTCTCACCCATTGATCGGTGCATATTCTCATTTGTTTTTATACTCAATTTTCTTTGTTAATATATAAACAAAAGAGGTTTCTATGTATAACATATGGTTATTTGTTTTGCTTTTGTTTCCATATAAACCTTCAAACTCTTCCTTTTTTCCTATATTTTTTAAGATCCTTTCATTACCAAGAGATATTGAAGAATGAGTGAGCAAAAGAAGATGGAAAATTATTTTGCTGTTTTTCATGGAAAGAAAGCTGGCATCTATCATTCATGGCAAGAATGTGCTCGTACTATTGTTGAAATTCAAGGAATTGTGTTCAAGTCATTCGAATCAGAGAGTGATGCAAAGGAAGCCTTCAACAAGTATCAAGGAAAAGAAGTTGAAGTCGAAACCGATATTGAACAAGTTTATACAAATATAATATATGCTTTTATTTTAGGTTATATTATTGGTGTTAAGTGTTGTGAAAATTATCAGTAAATTAACTTTTGTAAGCAATGTTTTGATTGTTTAAATAAAATCAAAATGAAAATTAAACAATATTTGGACTTCATTTTTACCGAGGAGATAATTAGAATGATACATTAGCAGAAGAAACAAGCAATATTACTAAAAAACGACAAAATAACATATGAATTTCGATAGTTCAATAAAGAAAGAAAATTACTTATGTTGAATGTATTATCCCTATCTCCAAAATATTTGCATTGAAGGTAATATCCACATCTCTTGTATATATTTCTGGCATTACCCTATAGAGAGAAAGAAGTAACGAGGTTATCATAAAACTTGGCAACAGAGGATTATTTATCGCCATCATAAAACCTTATAGTCAAGTTTTCATCATTAACTATTGAAAGTATGGGCTCGAGAGATTGTTATCTTTTAACTTCTACCAGAGGTTCTTTGTGTGCTTTCAACCTTGTTATCATGAAGTGAGATGCACGCTTGAAACTCAAGTAGACTCATTAGATAGATGTTAATGTTGTCTTGTAGAGTTGTGTATTGTGTATTGTGGAGCTGCTGTGGCTTGATGCTGTGGAAGCTACTGTGCTGGAGCTGTTGTGTAATGTGGAGCGGACTGCTGAGTACGGGTGTTCCTTGTGTTGACATGGGGCTTTTGTTTCCTTAACATTTGTTTGGGATTGGTGTAATGGGCTTGGATTTATGGACTTTAATATATGTATATATTTTGAAATAATGTTATATAGTTATAATAACAATAATAATAATAAAATAATAAGATAACATAAAATAATAATTATAAAAGTAATATGTATTTTTTTAAATATTAGTAATATATATATATATATATAAACTAATAGTATATATATCTATATTAAAATAATAATAATATATATAGCAAAAATGGTGATTACAAGGTGTTTCAAAGATCATTGGAGATTCTGAATTAAGGATTAAAGGAATGAATAAATTGCTGATAAACTTCTCCGTGTCAACAAATTCAATAGGTTAAAAGCTAACAAGGGACTCATGTGAAGAACAAAAATGTTAATTCTTTTGCATAACCCATCTGAAATGCCTCCAAACATGTTTAAATGATATGTAAATAAAAATATACTCATAGCATCAAATTTTTATCAATTTAACGATTCTATGTACTTTTCATACAATTTCTTAAATAGTTTTATCCTATTTACCTTTTTATGCTTCTAAAACTTACCAAACCTTCTCAAAAGTTTTTCTCTTGAACAAGTTTTTCGACTTAAAAGTTCTAAGTAACCATTTTTTTTCACTCATATACAATTCTAAGTGAATTTTGGAATCTGAGATAATTTATATGTAACTATTAAAGTAGCAATATGACATACTTGAGCTAGAAATGCACCATAATTCTATATTCACAAAAACGTCCTTTAATTACATTTATCATTTTATGATGATCATGTTTAAGCGTTTATCAGCTTAGAGTATTTATGATGATTGTATTTAAATATATATCAAATTAGAGTTTTCATATAAATCACTACAGCAAAACAAAGATTTAGCGGCGTTTTTTTAGTTCTATAGCGGCATTTTTAAGCGCCGCTAAAAGCAATTGCGGCGATAGGAAAAACGCCGCAAGAAGCGTTGGCAATACCAGCGTCGCTAAAGTTCGCGGCGTTTGAGAACAAAAAACGCCGCAATAGGTCAAGATCTATAGCGGCGTTTTTCGCAAAAGGTCTATATCTATAGCGGCGTTTTTGGAACAAACGCCGCAAAAGGTTGATATCTATAACGGCGTTTTTTTGGAACAAACGCCGCAAAATGTCGAGATCTATAGCGGTGTTTGTGGAATAAACGCCGCAAAATGTCAGACCTATAGAGGCATTTTTTGAACAAACGCCGCAAAATGTGAGATCTATAGTGGCATTTTTTGGAGCAAACGCCGTAAAAGGTCAGATTTATAGCGGCGTTTTTGGAACAAACGCCGCTAATTACCTTTATTTAGCTAAGATTATTTGATTTTGCATATTTCATTTCTGCTCTACATCACCTAAATTTAATAGCATGTAGCTTTATTTAATTAACAACACAAGTTATGCAGAAAAATACTTAACAACAAAATAGATTAAAATTTATAAACATTAAAATTAAATGTAATGTAATTTGACATTGTTCTCTATAATTTAGTTTAGGTGATACATACATCAAAAATTAATCCCCGAAAATTCCATCCACCACAAAATCTTGAAAACAAAAGTAGGAATGTAAAAATGAGTTCCATATCGTCTGGATTCATACTTGTGGCACTTCAGTCTTGGATCTCCTCATTTTACTATCTTCTCTACCGAACCTAATTGATGGACCAGAATTCAACTGAAGTAGAGTTAATTATCCAGTCTATTCAATCTTCACTCACTTGAGGAGCATTTTGCACAGGCTGCAAAGTGAAATAAAGGACCAACAAAGAAAAATAAGCAGTGAAAAATAATCACAATCAACAAACCAACTCAAGAAAGATATGATCATCGAGTTTAAACATAGCTTACTGCAAGTGTTGTAAATGACAATTGAGATGACATTTTTCTACTAGGTGCACTCAGCAAAACTTGCTGTCTCAAAACCTTATCCTCAGTTTCCATGTCTGAAATCTTGTCTTCTAACCAGTTAAAAGATATAGACGATTATTTGCATGGAAGATAAGCAGTTCAAGTTGAAGAATGAACAATCCAGTTGACTTAACATTCTTACTAACTTAAACATCAAACATCTATTAGTACAAAGCAAAATCATGATAAAACCTTTGCGTCGCAGTTTTTAAGTCAATTATCCTCATCTCAGCCTCTGTAGCCTACTTTAGCCGCACTTTGCAAATCTGTTCTAGTGTAGCTACCTGAGCCTGAAATGGAAGTTTGGTAAAAAAAATATTTCAAGACATAAATGAAAAATCACTAACTTTAAATGACATTTAACAAGCCTTTAGTCCAAGTAAGGTCCTTTATTCGGAAGTAACAAATATCTAACAATACCTTAAGCTGTTCATTTTCAGCAGTGAGTTTATTCATCGTTTCGTTGTCAACTACCGTGACCCCTTGAGTGACAGTAACTTGTCCAAAAGTTTTGTATGTGCCCCAATTTTCCTTCTCACGTTGCAACTTCTGCAACTGCCATGTAAGTTCTTCAACTTGCTTTTCCAGCTGACAGTTGGCCTCTAGTAGGGATTCGATTTTTGGGCAGCCTGCCGACAATCATGGATAATCAATTGTAACAATTATGCACATACTTTCACCTCATGGATAAGCCTATGAGATCATCACATCAAACAGGTGAATACACTGGAAAACTGTACTGGAATCTCTTGATCATCCAGAATGGAATTTAGCAGTTTTAGAGAAGAAAAAAGTTAACTAAACCAACAAATAAGAAGAGAGAACATTTTTTTGGAATCAAAAGGTGGATTAACTAACTAATTAACTAACTAACTAATTATTTAGGGATCTAAATCTACATCCTATTCCTGCTACTATGGTGATTGAACCATCAGTTATTGAAATTTTCCTATTGATTGGACGTGGAGAATTAGGATTAAACTTTGAATGGTTATTTTCCTATCGATTACCAATTCAATTGACTGAATAAGGACTAAACCATGGATTCAATATCACATGGCAGTAGAGTACATTAGTCAAAACCACCATCTATTAAGAACTTGTTGAAGGAAATTGAGAACATGCGCATGCAAGACATCATGAGCTTAAACTAATTTAATAAAATGAAAACAAAATAAATGAGAAATCACCATTTTTAGTTTGCGTAATTCTCTATGCGTAAGTTTTGCTCTCCAAGCACATTGTGCGACGAGTGCAGCTCTCTTTAACCTTTTGTAATAACGGCTCACCAAGAATCGACGACCTTGACTTTGTCACAGACATGAAATCACATGGTATCAATATGTTGATATAGCAAAAATAGCAACCAGACATCGCAAAAACACTTGTCATCAACATTATTTCTTTTGCTAAACCAACAAGCATCCACGTTTAATGCAAAACAACTCAGATAAAACTTCATCAAAGAGATGAAAATTCTTAAAAAGGAGTAAAATCATAAATAAAAGGAAAACAACTAACTCTATTAATATTCATTAATTGAAAGAAATACATATACCATCATATAATCCCTTTAGTCCTTGCTCTTTCCATATTGAACATCCAACTTGGAACATTCCAGCGTAATAACCATACATTTGTTCACTAGATTTCATTCGCAATTGGTCATTCATGATAGCCGAATTCCAAGAGTTTCCTGAGCCTTGAACCTGCATGCGTTGCTTAATCACTTCACATGGAACATATACAAAAGAACCAAGTGTATCACCTGAAAATCAGAGAAAGATAGAAATCAGATATCATTTGTGCATTTCAAGCAATATCATATAATATAGAGAAGATGAAAAGTGGGGATAACAAAGTAAATTTTTGCAAAGGTGAAGCTACTAATATTGATAATGTGAATCAAAGTTTTCAGCAGGATGCTCCACTAGGGTTCTCCTTTCCTCTAAATATATCTTTGGTTTCACCTGCTGCTCCAACTGCTACAGGTTTCCTCAACCAAAAGTTTGTCCATCGAAGTTTCCCGATGTGGTTGTTGTTCATCAGCAGAAGAGATTCATTTCCCGTTTGCCGGTTTCATATGGAATACCACTCCCCTTTCTGTAGCAGTTTGGATCACCATAAAATGAAAGTTTAGAAACTTGGAGGTTAGCCCCTATCATGCCTTTCCACCCATTTCTGCCTTTGCCTCCATGTCCCCCTGATAATAAAAACATTCAACCCACTTCTACTAATTCTATCGGCACGAGTGCCGAAGTAAAAGAAGGACAACAGGACAGTCGTCGACCAGTCACCAGTTATCCCGTTGAAAGCATTCCAAGCACAGCTGGTGGAAACCAGCCAGAGTCTGATATTTCAAGTACTAACATCCAACAGACATTCAAAAGAACAAGAGAATCCTCGTATGATTTGGGTAAGATGTACTTCAGAAAATAGAAAAGAAAAGGATTACCGTGGGATAAATCGGAAATCAACTGTTGCATAAATGTAGGACATGTAAACAATGAGCCCATAAATTCATGTTATTTAGATTATATAAACCAATAGAGTTGGAGTGAAGGTCGCAATGATATTTGTCTTTAATCATTGCCGACCTAATTCAACATTGCTTTATAGAAACAAAATTCTAAATTCTGTTAACTTAAATTTTCTTTCATTTTAATTCTTTCATACATTTGATGTATTTCCCTCAATTCTTTGTTTCATGTGTCTAAGTTCCAGTGGAAATGTGTAACCCTATTCGATTACCAACTTGTGAAGGTAATTAATTGTTGGGTCTAAGTTTCGAGCACCAGTCTCAAACCTCCTATGTTCTCACCAAACGTTGGTTCAAACCACAAATCACCTTCAGCGAAGAGTACTTCTCTATACTATATTACTGAATTCCAACCCAAAACCAATACGACTATGCATACAAAATTTACAATAGTTCGACAGCTTTTCCATTTTAAATGACAAATAAAACTTAAAATATATTAAAAAACAACTAAACAACAACTAGAACAAAATTCACAAATAAACCCTAAAAGTTATAATAAAGCATATGAGGAAAGTGAAATTCAAATTTGAAAACCCTAAAGTGTACGAGAGAGTGAGAAAAATGAAAACTTTAGGGAAAAAATAAAAAACTAGGAGGAGAAGCCTGACCTGTAATAAAAAAGAAAGAGAATAGCAGACATTGAAATGACGGAGCTTGGAATTGCTGAAGAATTCATTGATTGTTTCTTCGATTGACTTTTTCTCAGATGGCGATTTCAACAAGTTCAATATGTTACACCGTTCTTCGAAATTCAGCATCTTATTCCCCAATCTTTTTTTTGCCTGAAATGTTCTAGCGATATTTAGGGTTTAGAGTAAAGAATCCTTTCCTGAGTGAGTTCCTATGGATGATAATCCAATGAATTCAGATATGTTACTATTTATAATTTTTATATTTAATTAGCTATGAATAAGAACCCTTCAAATAAGAATCGAAGACTAATAAGACTCTATTGGCTTTATTTATTTAGTGGCGTTTATATAAATACGCCACTAAAGTACAAGTATTTAGCAGCGTTTGTGGTTAAAACGCCACTAAAGTATCAGTATTTGGTGGCGTTTTAAGCAAAAACGCCACTAAAGTACAATATTTAGTGGTGTTTATATAAAAACGCCATTAAAGTAACAGTTTTTAGGGCGTTTGTGCTTAAAACGCCACTAAAGTACAAGTCTTTGGCGGCATTTTTATACTAATGCCACTACAATACATTATTTAGCGGCGTTTATATAGAAACGCCACTAAAGTACCAGTATTTAGCGGCGTTTGTGATTAAAACGCCACTAAAATATAATATTTAGCAGCATTTATATAAAAAATGCCACTAACGTACGAGTTTTAGCGGCGTTTGTACAAAAACGCCACTAAAGTTTAGTATTTAGCAGCGTTTATATAAAAATGCCACTAAAGTATGAGTATTTACGGCATTTGTTCAAAAAACGCCACTAAAAATGCCGCTAAAAACCCATTTTGCTGTAGTGAATAAATCCAACAAGCTTTCGGCCTATCATATTTCCTATGCAATTTGATCTATTGGTTAGTCAATTACCCATATCATTCTTTCATGCCTTTTATAATTACACTAGAATGCATCAAGAACCACATTCACCCTAAAATATTCAAACATATATCATTATATCATATCATACTCATCAGTTATACAAAAATGAGCTCTACTCCGTAACTCTATATACATGCCACTCCAATATGGAAGTTAGCAAAATTATTCTTCTAAATTGATGTGTTGTGCCTTATTGATTGACGTGGATTCCATAATATCAATGCTTGAAAAAGGAACAAGTTTTTTGTACCTTAAAATGTACAACTGATCATTCTTTCATTCATAAACAACTCTATGTATTTTTTGTCATATCAAGTAATTTATGTATTGTATTAGAATCCTACTACCATATCATAAATAAAATATAATTGATCGAAAGAGAAAAAAAATCAATTTTATCATTTAAAATTTATCGTGCATTATGTTTTACACACACAAATGAATATATTCATCATAAATTATATGAAGTACAAAAATAATATACATACATAGGAAATAAAACAAACACAAACATCACATGAATAAAAAGTTCATTAAAACCAATCTTTGAAACTAGGAAGAATTGAATTCTAGATAATTTGTTACTTGAAATCATAATCTATGAACATATCCCTTCAAATACTAATATGTCTTACAGTTAAAAATAAATCTATTAACAACAAAGTTGTTGTAGTATAGTGGTGAGTATTCCTACCTATCACGTTGGTGACCTATGGCGTCACTCATACTTGAACTGAAGACCTTCAGTGTGTTAAACTGACGTGATAACCAACTACACCACGACACCATGTAAAAATACAAAACGATACCATTATATTGAATTGTTAAACATCGTATGAGAGGGAAGAAGTGGAGTATGAAATTGAGCACCTCAACTTCTAACGTTATCCTAATACAAATCACCAAAAATCCTATGACAGCAATTTACAACAATAAGAAATACAGTTGGACTTGCAAATTACATAGAACTGATGGAGATTCTTGTTCTTGAATTATATTACCTTTATAAGAAGGAAAGAAGAGATTGTGATTTCTTAGTAATCTCAACGTAATACATATGACTATCAAATAATAAACGCATACTTCATATCACATCCATTAATATAATCTAAAAATGTAGGTGCATTTATGTAGAATTTGACTACAACAAACAAGAAAATTATTTGGATGATTAAAATAACTTTTAAGACACTTGTATTGTATTAGAAGCCTACTACTATATCATTAATAAAATATAAGTGGTCGAAAGAGAAAAACTATCAATTTTATCATTTAAAATTTACCGTACAACATTGTTTACATACACAAATGAATATATGTATCATAAATTATATAAAGTACAACAATAATATAGATAAATAAAAAAATAAAACAAATACAAGCATCATATGAATAAATAGTTCATTAAAATCAATCTTTGATAAGAGAAAAAAATTGAAGAATTGAATTTCAGATAATAGGCAACTTGAAATCATAACCACTGAACAACTCTCTTCAAATACTAATATGTCTTAGTGTGAATATGATACGATCCAGACTAGCTCCAACTTTTACCATGCCTTGATCACACCATGGATGTTCTTCAAGGCTGATTCTAAGGGAGTTCTTCCTTACTTTATCTTTTACTATCTTCTGTATGCATCATATAATGTTATAAGCATTCTTTTGTACCTTATATCATGGTTGAATAATCATATGTTATCATTCACTTGCATATTATATGATTTTTATGCATATTATATGAATATACATCTTTACTTATTATATTTTATGTTTATGTATTTACATCAAGCTCAAGTTAAGTTTATGTTAGCTCATTGCATCATTTCCTAGCTCATTTGCATGTATGCCTCTCTTTTCTAGCTCATGTATGTTTTTTTAAAGCTCATAAATGTGTTATGCCTTCTATCTAGCTCAAATACATGTTATCTTAGCTTCTAGACAATCATTCATAGCTCATATCACTCAAACACCTCACGGCAACATGCATTTTACCTTAATTGAGCTCACACATTGCTTACTTGATTTGTTTGTTGATTCCTATAGGTGAAGCACAAAGCAAGGCACATTATGGAAGTTTGGTTAGCTAAAAGGACAAGCATAACACATCACACTAGCTCATGAACGTTATGGTAGCTCATTTCATCACTTAAGGAACTTCAACTTAGCTTGAGAAGCTAGCATGTAACTAGACCTAGTTAGAGAGGATATTTAAACCAAGTTGCTGAAAAGTGGACTAAAGGTAGATGGGAGAGTAGTTGAGGAGCTGAGAAGACCATAGCTAACTAGCTTGTGTTCATCAAGCTATAGCTCACCTAGTTAGCTACCAAGACACTCACCTAGCTTACCTTGAAGCTAGCTCATCTCTAGGCTGCCCATGGACTTCAATACATCATCCTATGGATGCATACTCAACAAATAATTTCATAAAGACCCATGTAAATTCAAGAATACTGCCATATGCATCATTCAAGCATGTGCACATCATGTGAAAGCAACATAGGCGCCAAACACCACGGGATACTTCCTATTCGGCCAAAGAATCTTTCCTTTTCAATTTTGGTACCAAGTAACATCTAAATGCATCCAAAACACTCCCATTGCCAAATCAACACATAACCTTTTGGCCTAAGGAATAAATATTCATTAAAAGGCATGAATCTTCATTAAAAATATGTCTTTTTAAGGGATTGTCAGATTCATCCGAGTTGATACATTATTTTAGGCTTAAAGACGTCATTATTCATTAAATCATCATGTATTTACCAAGGGCTTCATCTTAGTTGAATCACTTTGCAACCATTCAGCCCTTCCCTTTGGTTTTCTATAAATTACCAATATCTTTGCATTTGTAAGGCATTCAATCCAACCCTTTGCTAAATTAATACATTGTGAGGTTTTTCTCTTCATTAGTTCATTCAAGAACTTTATCGATTTATCAAGGACTTGTGCTTGTGGCATCAAACCCATTCATTCCATAGATACTTGTGTTTTCTAGTTGTTATATAACTAGATGGGCCAAGTCCTTGTTTACCCCCTTGTTCAAACTTATAAGGAAAGGTGTTAGGATCTTTATATCTAGTTACTTCCTTGTTTGTTCAAGATACAATTCACAATCCATTTCTTTTTTTTTTTTTCATAGTTATCACCATGCCTAAACCATTTAACCAAGTCTTCCACTTCCAAACTTTAAAATACTACACCCTTATCACCAACATCAACCTACCCTTAACCATTCTTCTTTGGAAAGCCTATTTTATTGTAGGTTTTTACTCATTCAGTAGATCGACAATCATAAGGTAGAAATACCTTACATCAAGTGGTATTCAGAGCTTTGGGTGAAGAGCAACGATGAATAAATAAGCCATCCAACAACAATAAGAAAAAAAGTCAAAGACAAGATGCATTTCGGTCAAAGAAAAGTGAAGGCTCCATACATCAAAATGAGTTCAAAATTATACAAAAAGAAGGCCAATTAAGTAAAGCACAATTCAATTCTGAATGGAAAGCACTTCAACAAGTAAGTTCATCTCCATATATCAAGACATTCAAGGCCTTTTGATTGAGGTCAAGTAGGATTACAAAAACTTGTTGTAAGTACCCTTTTTTTTCTCTTCTCTCTATTTCTAAGCCACTTTTTACATTATATTTTGTTTTTCCTACCTAACCAATTTGTAGCGATGCCATAAAAGTACCAAGACTTGAAAGGTATTGAGTAAGTTCTCATAGGACTTTGTCAAGAGGAAAGGAGTGGTAAAAGGCATGTAAGCGTGTGAGACCAGCAGAGGACAAAGTAAAGCCAAATTGTGTCTTGAGAGTTAAACATGAGAGAATAGTTCCATTATTCTTTTTTTTGGAGTGAAAATGAAGGTTTTGTGAGAGTTTCTTTGGTAAGGTCCTTTTTCACATTTCAATTTATTTTATTTCACTAACATCTTCTATGTTTCTAAAGGAGTACGAATAGTGTAACCCCCTCAGACCGATGCAGGTAACCTGATCCGATCTGGAGTGTCACATTAGGGCCACCGAAACAACCTAATGTAAGGCACTTGTACTTTAACAATTGATTATGGATCTAGGAAGGAAGCAAAACAACCTGCACAAGTGAATGGCTCAAAAAGAGATGGTTAAGGGTGGTAAACATATGGAGAATAGGTGGGCTGTTTGAAATAAGAGATGGAAGCAGAAGATGGTTGATATGGCTATGGTTATGGTTTATGAAACAAAGGGATGGTTGTGAGGATAATATCTTAAAGAAGACTCAAAGAAGAACCAATGCTATAGAGAGAAAAGACCCATACTTTATATTGCTTCTTCAAGGGGTGGTATTAAGTACTTTGACCCACTAGTTATATGAACTAGGAACCAAAAGTATCAAGGTGAAAAGAAAGGGGTTGACGCCACAAGTATTAAAAATACTTGATAAGTCGATAAAAGTCACCAAGACTTAAGGAAGAGAATAATCTCATTTATATTAATCAAAATGGTCTGAGTACAATTGAGATATGCTTTCCTATTTATAGTAAATGGAGGGGCATAGCCGAATAGAGACATAATGGTTCGGCCAGCCCATGTATCTCCCTATAAAGACATAATTTAAATGCTAAAAGAGATGATGGTTCAGCCCTTGATGGAGGGAAATGATCCTTGGCCGAATAACACTTGTATCCCTTAAAATTGGCGCCAAATGGGAGAGGAGATGATGCTTGGCTGAATGGTTAAATGGCTCTTCATCTTGACGTCTAAATGAGATCATATGCACGACACATGGGGCTGGTCATATGGAACGCACATGGGTGTTCTAGGGAGCCTTTGATACATGCACCACATGCCCTAAAGCTAAGGATGATGAATTTACTATACCACTTGGCCCTATCACACGAGGTCGGACCAAACTTCTTAAAGACAAGCTTCAAATCACAGTTCAAGCATTCATCCGGAAGGGTCTAATAGCAGCAGATTTGAAACAACCTTTTGAAGGGGATCCAGTTGTTATCCGGTCGACATGTCTTCTGGAGATACAACCTTATGTCTCTTATCTTTCCAACGGTTCTTGAATTGCATCAATCCGATATCGGGAACTCAAGATATGGTCATTTTACTGAAGACGGTGCATGGAGGAAATCCTATACGGGATTAATACGTTATTTTGTAAATATTACGAATTTTCAATATTTATATTGATTATTTGTAATATAATTTAATATAGGATGATTAATTATCTTTTAGGATCAGATTTATTATTTTATTAGGAATTAATGTTGGGTTAAAACAATATTTTTAGTTATTATTATTTTATTAGGAATTAGAGTTAAAACATGTTTAGTTTATTAATATTTTATTCTTTAGTTATTTAGGACCTTTAGAATTCAGCCCCTATATAAAGGAGGCTTCATTCAACTTTGTAAATCATATTTCTTTGATCAATAATACAACGAGAGTTTGTTTTTGTAAGTGCTGATTGCCTTGTGCCTTCGAAGCTTCTTCTCCTGGAGTTCTTTCAAGTTCTTGTGAGGGAGATTAATCTTCACACTCCAATTTGTCTTTTCATCGCGACTAGGAGGGTTGGTTAGAGCCATATTATCATGTTTGCCTTTTCATTGTGACTAGGAGGGCTCGATAGGACATTATCCATCGATTTTCCACATCCATCCACGCCATCAATCATCTTTACCGTTCACTTTCATAAGGGAGATCTTTGATTTCTTGGTTATTTTTCTCTATTTTTAATTCCTTTATCTTTTGTTTATCTTATTTTAATCTTGTTTCTTTTCTTGTTTCCAGTACCAAAAGAAACCCTAAAGAACCCTAGCTATTTCCGCCACCTTCCTCATTCATTCCTTATTGTTCTTCATCGAGTCTAGAGCTTTTCTAGGTTTGATTCTTCAACAAGAGCAACGTTCATCAATCCGCCACCACTTCCCTATCAATTGGTATAAGAGTTGGGTCGATTCTTGGAAAGAAGCAAGCAATTTTGCTTGTTCTTGCACACAAAACCGTCAAGGTACCCCAACGGAGCTAGTTCAGAGAAGATTCATCGTTTCAGGTTCTTTTTATTTAATTTTAATCTAGATTCAAATCCTTCTTGTTAGTTTGCTATTTTTTTCAAAAAAAAAACAAAAAAAAATTCAAAAAAAGAAGAAGCAAAAAAGCCAAAATTTCAAAAAATTGCAAACGAAGGTATTTAGGGCTAATTTTCTGCAGATATTATATCCATCTAAATTTTAATTTCCAGTTCAAAATTCACTTCAATCAGAGTTCATTAGAGCCTTCAAATACATCATTCAGGTTTTATCAGCAGATTCGGTCTAGAATATTGTCGAATTTCTTGAAAATTATACAGAAGGAATTTTGTGGTGAAATTTTCCATATTGAAACTTCATATATTGGAGATCATTCACAAAAAATATCAGAAGTTTTGGAGATCAAGAACAACTTCGAAAAAAGTGATCAAGAAAAACAGATTGTTTGAGGACTCACCGCTCAACAGAGTCTACTGGATACTACTGAATGTATTTGGTTCTGAAATTTTACAGGTGGTTTCTTGACGCATCGAAAGACATGCAAGAAATTTTTCAGTAGTTTTGGACACCAGTAACCCCCTCAAAAACATTTCCCAAGTTGATCCAGCGTTTTATAGGTTTTCTGGTTTTGTCCCTTTTTCTTTGACTCTTAGTGCTTTAGGTTCTTTTGTTTTTCCTTGTTATTGTTCTTTTTCATTATCTAACACATTATCTTCTTTGTGTTAGTAGGACTAAAGAGTTTGCATACTTCTTCCTTCTTTGCATTCTCGTTCTCTTGGAGTCTAACCTTTGTTTGGCCTCTTAGAGCTTTTAGGTTTTTCTTATCGCCTTTGCTAGTAATCAAACTCCGATACGAACTGTGAAAGACTACTTGGTAAAGTGAGTTTTAAAGAGTACAAGATCGGCTTACTTGCCTCTCGTTGTGTTACTTTCTTGGAGTGACTTGTGAGGTTTCTTGCTTTGTTGAATTTATTTTATTTTATTTTTATTCTACTTTAAAATCTTCTTTTGAGTGTTATAATTACAGGATGGGCGACAATAACAATGAGACACTTACGGCTATCTTAGCCGCACTTGAACGACTCACAACTCAATTTGATCAACTTAAAAATGCCTTGAGAGAATGGCAAGAACTACAACTGGATCTACCAAACTAGAATCCAAGGCTAAACAATGCTGAACTTTTGGCCCCCAGGCGAGCACAACCACGTTTTCAAACACCCGAACTCTTTGCAAAACCAAAGTTCACGATCTCGTCTTTTAAAGGAGACTACAACCCAGACAAGTACATCAATTGGGAAGGAAAAGTTGATCTCTTGTTCGCATACCATGACTGCACCCAAGCTGAACAAGTTTCCCTCATCACCTTGGAATTCGAAGGATATGCTCACACTTGGTGGATGCAAACAAGGAAAAAGATCGACAACTACCAAATTCAACCAATCACTTCTTGGACCGAACTCAAACATGCCATGAGGAACTGATTCCTACCGACACATTATACACGAGAAGTTAAACAATGACTACACCGACTTCGACAAGGTAGAAGTTCAGTTGAAGATTACTACAAGGAGATGCAGTCCTTACTCAAAAGGGCTAACGTAACTGAAGAAGAAATGGACACCATGTCAAGATTCGTCGTTGGCTTAAACTCAAACATCACTGATCTTCTTGATCTCCATGGGTATGAAAACCTCGAAGATACACTAAAGAAAGCAATGACAATCAAAGCACAAATACAAAGGAGATTCCGATTCAGAGAACATTACCAAGGTACTTCATTCTCTTACCAAGGTAATCCTTCAAATCCTTCCTCATCTTCTACTCCATCTTCTCAAAAAAAGTCGAGAGATGACAAACTCGACAAAGAAAAACAACGACCAACGAAGAATGAGACACTTCCAGCCCCTAAAGACGACACATGAGCAAGAGACATCAAGTGTTTTAAATGCTTAGGAAGAGGCCATATCAGCCGCAATTGTCCAAATACGAGGACCTTAACCATACTAGGTGATGGATCTTACAATTCTGACTCCGATGATGACAGTGCCGACATTCCAGCACATGCCGAAGCCAAAGAAGACAGTGATGACTATAGAAACGATGAATACAATGGCACAATCTTGGTGATCCATCATACATTGAACATCCAAGCATCCGACGAGTCTGACATACAACGTTCCAACATCTTCCACACACGCTACCTAATCAAGGAACAACCATTCTCCATCATCATTGATAATGGTAGTTGTGTCAACGTCATTAGCTCCAACGTTGTTGAATCTCTCAAACTTCCTTGCCAACGACATTCGAAACCTTATTGCTTACAATGGCTTAATGAGAGTGCTGAGATGATGGTGGTTAAACAATGCCTCGTTAATATCAAGATGGGAAAATATTGTGACGACGTATGGTGTGATGTAATTCCGATGCAAGCATCCCACATTCTCTTAGGACGACCTTGGCAATACGACAACGATGTCACATATTATGGTCGAAAAAACATTTACACAATTCCAATAAAAGGTAAACCGTTCCGACTTAACCCCCTACCCCCCAAAGAGATTCTCATAGATCAACAACGAATTCTCAAGGAAATAGGGAATTTGAAACAAAAGGAAAAAGAGGTCACAACCGATAAAAGCCAAACAAATGACCCACGGGTGGTGAGTGAACCTCAATGTGAAAATAAAAGAGTGTCTTAAAACATTTATGCGAGTGAAAAAGACATGAGAGATACCCTTTTTCAAATTAGGCCGTGCATTCTAGTCCGTTTCAAGGACTCCATTTTATCAACTATCACTAACATCACAGATTTGCCTAGTGTGTTTTGTTCTCTATTACATGAGTTTCAAGATGTCTTAAGCAACCCACCGGATGGTTTACCACCTACAAGAGGAATCAAACATCAAATCGACTTCATCCCTGGATCAACCATACCAAACTGCCCCGCTTACCGATGCAATCCTGAGGAAACGAAGGAATTGGAATGACAAATAGATTCATTATTACAAAAAGGACACATCCGTGAGAGTCTTAGTCCTTGTGCAGTTCCCGTCATTCTAGTTCCAAAGAAAGATGGCACATTCCGAATGTGTGTAGATTGTCGACCTATCAATCGGATAACAATCAAGTATAGGCATCCTATTCCACGCCTAGATGATATGTTGGATGAACTACATGGTGCAAGTATCTTCACCAAAATTGACTTGAAGAGTGGTTACCATCAAATTCGAATGAAAGAAGGTGATGAATGGAAAACATCATTCAAGACAAAGTTCGGCTTGTATGAATGGCTTGTTATGCCCTTTGGACTCACAAACGCTCCAAGCACCTTCATGAGATTAATGAATCACGTTCTTAAGGAGTTTATAGGTAAATTTGTTGTCGTTTACTTTGATGACATTATTATATACTCATCTTCTTTTGATTCTCATGTCATTCACGTTCGAATGGTTCTCGAAGTTCTTCGACGAGAACATTTATATGCTAACATGGATAAGTGTGTGTTTTGCAGTGATAAGCTTATGTTTTTAGGCTTTATAGTTAGTGTACAGGGTATTCATGTAGATAAAGAGAAGGTCAAGGCAATTCAAGAATGGCCCACGCCTACTTCCATCACCGAGGTAAGATCTTTTCATGGTTTGGCAAGTTTCTACCGTCGCTTTGTCAAAGATTTCTCAACCATTGCTGCACCATTAACCGAGATCATCAAAAAGTCAGTTGAATTCAAATGGGGACCACTACAACAAAAAGCTTTTGAACTTCTTAAAGATAAGTTATGTTCTGCCCCTATTCTTCGTCTTCCCAATTTTTCTAACACCTTTGAGCTAGAATGTGATGCTTCAGGCATAGGCATTGGTGCCGTCCTCATGCAAGAAAGACAACCTATCACTTAATTTAGTGAAAAGTTAAATGGTGCACAATTGAACTACTCTACCTACGACAAGGAACTTCTTGCACTCGTCTGAGCACTCGAAGTGTGGCAACACTATCTTCTCCCTAAAGAGTTTGTCATTCACACGGACCATGAATCACTCAAATGGTTAAATGGACAAGGTAAGTTAAACAAAGGACATGCTCGATGGGTTGAGTTCATTGAATCTTTTCCTTACATCATCAAATACAAACAAGGGAAAGATAATATCGTAGCTGATGCATTATCCCGACGATACACACTTATCACTCGAATACATGCTATTGTTCTGGGTTTTGCACATATCAAAGAACTTTATCCTAACGATCCAGATTTTTTTGAGATTTATAAACAATGTGTAAAAGGTGCTTTTAACAAGTTTTATCTTGTAGATGGCTTTCTTTTTTGCATGAACAGGTTGTGTATACCACAAGGCTCTTTGCGAGAGTTCTTGGTTCACGAGTCACATGCCGAAGGACTTATGAGACACTTCGGTATTCACAAAACACTTGATATGGTCATGGAACACTTCTTTTGGCCGTACATGCGTAAAACTGTGGAAAAGATTTGTGCATCATGCATCACGTGCAAACAAGCAAAGTCAAAGGTAAATCCTAATGGTTTGTATACGCCTTTACCAATTTCTTCTTCTCCTTGGATCGATTTATCGATGGATTTTATACTTGGCTTACCCCGCACTAAAAAAGGACGAGATAATATTTTTGTGGTTGTGGACAGATTATCAAAGATGGCACACTTCATTCCTTGCCATAAAACGGACGATGCCACACATATTGCTAATTTATTCTTTCGAGAAATAGTCCGCTTTCATGGCATTCCTCGCACCATTGTGTCCGATCGTGACACTAAGTTCATAAGCCACTTTTGGAAGGTATTATGGGGTAAGATTGGCACAAAACTTCTCTATTCCACTTCTTGTCATCCTCAAACCGATGGACAAATCGAAGTAATAAATCGGATTCTAGGATCTTTGCTAAGAACTGTGGTAGGTAAGAATGCCCGTAATTGGGAAGAATGTTTACCTTTTGTTGAGTTTGCTTATAATCGATCCATTCACTCCACAACAAGTTATTCTCCATTCGAAATAGTTTATGGTTTTAACCCACTAACTACTTTGGATCTTATTCCCTTACCTTTAGATCAGGTTGCCAGTTTAGATGGTGAAAAGAAGGCTGTCCTTGTCAAAGACATTCACGCCAAAGCCAAACTCAAGATGGAGAAAACCTACGAGGCAATCGTAAACCGAGTTAACAAGGGCCGACGACATGTCACCTTTGAACCAGGAGATTGGGTATGGGTTCACATGAGAAAAGAAAGGTTCCCGACACAAAGGAAATCCAAGCTAGACCCACGAGGCGATGGCCCATTCCAAGTTCTTGAACGAATCAATGACAATGCCTACCGCATTGATCTTCTCGGTGAGTATAACGTGAGTGCATCCTTTAATGTTTCTGACTTATCTCCTTTTGATATTTTAGATTCGAGGATGAATCCTTTTAAGGAAGGGGGAGATGATACATGCACCACATGCCCTAAAGCTAAGGATGATGAATTTACTATACCACTTGGCCCTATCACACTAGGTCGGACCAAACTTCTTAAAGACAAGCTTCAAATCGCAGTTCAAGCATTCATCCGGAAGGGTCTAATAGCAGCAGATTTGCAACAACTTTTTTAATAAGATCTAGTTGTTATCCGGTCGACATGTCTTCTGTAGATACAACCTTCTATCTCTTATCTTTCCAACGGTTCTTGAATCGCATCAATCCGATATCGGGAACTCAAGATATGGTCATTTTACTGAAGATGGTGCATGGAGGAAATCCTATACGGGATTAATACGTTATTTTGTAAATATTACGAATTTTCAATATTTATATTGATTATTTGTAATATAATTTAATATAGGATGATTAATTATCTTTTAGGATCATATTTATTATTTTATTAGTAATTAAGGTTGGGTTAAAACAATATTTTTAGTTATTATTATTTTATTAGGAATTAGAGTTAAAACATGTTTAGTTTATTAATATTTTATTCTTTAGTTATTTAGGACCTTTAGAATTCAGCCCCTATATAAAGGAGGCTTCATTCAACTTTGTAAATCAGATTTCTTTGATCAATAATACAACGAGAGTTTGTTTTTGCAAGTGCTGATTGCCTTGTGCCTTCGAAGCTTCTTCTCCTGGAGTTCTTTCAAGTTCTTGTGAGGGAGATTAATCTTCACACTCCAATTTGCCTTTTCATCGCGACTAGGAGGGTTGGTTAGAGCCATATTATCGTGTTTTCCTTTTCATTGCGACTAGGAGGGCTCGATATGACATTATCCATCGATTTTCCACATCCATCCACGCCATCAATCATCTTTACCGTTTACTTTCATAAGGGAGATCTTTGATTTCTTGGTTATTTTTCTCTATTTTTAATTCCTTTATCTTTTGTTTATCTTATTTTAATCTTGTTTCTTTTCTTGTTTCCAGCACCAAAAGAAACCCTAAAGAACCCTAGCTATTGCCGCCACCTTCCTCATTCATTCCTTATTGTTCTTCATCGAGTCTAGAGCTTTTCTAGGTTTGATTCTTCAACAAGAGCAACGTTCATCAATCCGCCACCGCTTCCCTATCAGCCTTGTGGTGCAGCCTTGTGCATGGGATAATGGCTAGTCATATGTTCCCTATTGGGCATGCACAGGTCTCCTCCAAGATAGCTTGAGTTGTAGAGCTAGCTAACAAGTATGGGTTGTTTTGTGAATAATCTTCTTAGCCGAGTCTTTGTGAGCTCTATAACAATATGTTCAGCTACATTTAGCTACCATTGATATCACTTTTGGCAACTCAGCTACAAATAGTCCAACTAGTTGAGTTTAGCTAGCCTTGAGCTCCTCCAGCTGAATTGAGCTTTCCTTAGTGTTCCATGAGCTGCCATGTACTTTGTGAGCTGTTTGTGAGTTGCATATGATGTCCAAATCATCCACCAAGCTACCTCAACGTTCCTCACACTCCATTGTACCTATATGTGCAAGAAAATAAGGTAAGTCCATGATATTGAGCTAAGACGAGCTAAATACCTTTCTGCCATATAAGAATATGGTAATGTGAGCTATGATTGAAGGTCATGAGCTAAATATATCATCTCATAACATGTGTAAGATAATGCATGAAGCTTAAGAGCTAATATGAATGCATATGATCTAATAAAATGAATTATAATGATGCTTTCTTGATGTATATAAGGTAATCATGTTTAATATGATTATAAAACTATCCTAATATGCTTAAATATCAATGTGCATGTTGTGTTCATACTAAGTTATTCTTTAACTATTAAAACATTATATAATATAACAAGAATTATTATCATGAATTGTATTATAAGAGCATGTAGTATATAACATATATATATATAGTAATTTCATTATAAAGGTATTAAAGAGTACTCCCTTTATTGATGAAAATGTGCTTGTATCATCCCCCCTTCTTTAGGGTGATTTGTCCTCAAATCGAGTTCATTATGTCCTTATATAACGCCACGTCTCCTTGCTAAAAGAAAGCATCCTTTGAATGGTTGTGTTCTTCCATTAAGTATCATTTCATAAGATTTCCTTTTAGGCCTTTCTTTGGAATTTGATTTACCAACAGGTACCTTTTGAGAGTGATCTTCCTTTAAGGATAACCCTTTTGGAGGTGACCTTTCACGTGATTGGTCCTGAAAAGTGAGGAGAGAAGAGGTTTCAAATGAAGGTTTACTTACCTTTTGGCGATTGAAACCCTTAGTGAAAAGTTGTGTCTTTAAATTCCAATCATCACCAATTTTCGTAGGAACCTCTTCATTTTCCAGCCTTGAACCATTGTGTTTCTCTATGAAGAAGTTTGGTGCATGTTTTGTTCCTCTTTATTCTTATTTGGGGTTTTATCTTTGCGTCATGTTTGTACACTCTTTCACATATACAACTGATCTTGTTGCACCTCTTTTGGCGTCAAAGGCATCAAGGTTACCTTGCGTCCATCATGCTTAAAAATGTATTGATTGTGATAACAACCATGAATGGCCCTTTTGTCGTACTGCCATGGTCTTCCAAGTAAGATGTGACTAGCATACATTGGACAATGTCACAAAGCACCTCGTCCTTGTACCTACCAACTGAAAAAGGAATTAGAACTTGTTAGGTAACGTTTAACTCACCTCCTTCATTGAGTCATTGGAGTTTATATGGAGTGGGATGCTTTGATGTTTCCAATCCAAGTTTTTCAACCATAAGAGTACTGGCTACGTTTTTGCAACTTCCTCTATCGATGATCATTGTGCAAACCTTATCCTTGACATGGCATCTTGTATGGAAAATATTGTTTCTTTGAATATCCTCTTAGGATGTTTATGATTGTAGGCACCTTTTCAAAACAAGCATCTCACCATGATCTGCATTTTATTTAGTTTCTTCGTCTTGCATTGTTTCAGGTTCCTCATCAAAAATAGGCTCGTCAGAATCCGATACAATATCTCCATTGTCAAGTACCATCATGGCATTTTGGTTGGGACATTGACTAGCAACATGTCCTTTCCCAAAACATTTGAAACATTTAATGTCTATGGATCTCTCAAAAGTACCGGTTTGCTTTTCTTTACCCCTACTAGATTCACCCACTTGTTTAGTCTTGGTAACTTCTATATGATCCTTGGCTTGTGTCGGAATTGGTTTCCTGAAGGTAATAGGTTCTTGCTTCAATTTGGTGGCCAAAATTGGACTGCTCCTAGTGTACGATTTTCTTTTGAGTTATCTTTTAATTTTCATGGCCACATGTACCATCTCTTCAATCTCTACATAATGCTGAAGTTCAAAAAGGTTAGCAATATCAGGATTTAGGCCAGATAAAAACCTTACCATGGTTGCTTCTTTGTCTTCATCAACATTGCCTCGGATCATGGCTATTTCCATTTCTTTGAAATAATCTTCAACGCTCTTGCTTCCTTGTTTCATATTTTGTAATTTATGGTAAAGATCTAGGTGACAATGAGTAGGCACGAACCTTTTCCTCATAATAGCCTTCATTTCTTCCCATGTATTAATGGGGCGTTAACCATTTCGCTTCTGGAACTCACCAATTGGTCCCACCAAACTAAGGCATAATCCACGAATTCCATAGCAGCAAGCCTGACCTTCTTTTGCTCCGTATAATTTTGGAATTCAAAAATGTGTTCAATCTTGATTACCCAATCAAGATAGGCTTCAGGATCAGTTCGTCCTTGAAATAGAGGAATGGTCACTTTGATGTTGTTGAAGTTGTCATTCTGATTTCGATGAGCATCTCTTTGTGCTACTGATGTTACTTCAGCCTCCTCTTCTTCGAATTCTTCTTCTATTCTAGGGCGATTTACTCTTTGATTACCTAAAGATGCTTCAAATTGGTCCATATGACCATGCAAAGGCTCCAATTCTAATTTCAGTAATTTGGCCATTTCATGCATGATTGCTTGAGTTTGTAAATTAGGGGCATCTCTTTCAGGGGTTCATCCTGGACTTTGAGACATGGTTAGTGAAATAAGAAAAGAGTAAGATGTGTAAAAGACCTTACCAGAATGTACTCTCTCAAAGCCTCACGAGTCACTCCAAGGAAACTTGAATGTCACTCAATCTGCTCGTGTTTGCAACTCTAGGACTTAATGGCTTTTACTTGTCCTCTTCTGATCTCACACACTCTCCAGCCTTTTTCCTCTCGATTCTCTTGTCTCAAGTTCTAGAGAACTTTACTCAAGTTCTAGAGCACTTTACTCAAGACTATATCAAGTAAATTTTACTTGTTTGGCGTCGGCTGCAAAAGGGTTAGTAGGAATGGAAAACAAAATATAATGAAAGGGTAGCTTAGAAATAGAAAGAAGAGAACATAAAGGGTTACTTACACAAGTCACTTTACAACCTTCTATCACCACAATCAATTTAAACGGCTTACTTGACTTGCTTGGTGATGAGAATTGTTGATGAGTGCTTCAACTTCTTTCTTTTCTTTTCTTTGCTTTTCTTCTTTTTAAGTGTTGATTTTTCTTTCTTTTGAGTACTTCACTTTGTTTTCTGATTTTTCTTGATTTCTTTGACTTTGCACTTCTTTTTGTATTTTTCTTTTTGTTGTTGTTGCACGTTGCTTTCTTCCACCAAGGCTCTGATTACTGCTTGACGTAAGGCACTTGTACCTTAACAATTGATTGTGGATCTAGGAATGAAGTAAAACAACCTGCACAAGTGAATGGCTCAAAAAGAGATGGTTAAGGGTGGTAAACGTATGGAGAATAGGTGGGCTGTTTGAAATAAGAGATGGAAGCGAAAGATGGTTGATATGGCTATGGTTATGGTTATGGCTTATGAAACAAAGGGATGGTTGTGAGGATAGTATCTTAAAGAATACTCAAAGAAGAACCAATGCTATAGAGAGCCAAGACCCAGACTTTATATTGCTTCTTTAAGGGGTGGTATTAAGTACTTTGACCCACTAGTTATATGAACTAGGAACCAGAAGTATCAAGGTGAAAAAAAGGGGTTGACGCCACAAGTATTAAAAATACTTGATAAGTCGATAAAAGTCACCAAGACTTAAGGAAGAGAATAATCTCACTTATATTAATCAAAATGGTCTGAGTTCAATTGAGATATGCTTTCCTCTTTATAGTAAATCGAGGGGTATAGCCGAATTGAGACATAATGGTTCGGCCAACCCATGTATCTCCCTATAAAGACATAATTTAAATGCTAAAAGAGATGATGGTTTGACCCTTGATGGAGGGAAATGATCCTTGGCCGAATAACACTTGTATCCCTTCAAATTGGTGCCAAATGGAAGAGGAGATGATGCTTGGCTGAATGGTTAAATGGCTCTTCATCTTGGCGCCTAAATGAGATCATATGCACGGCACATGCGAGCTGGTCATATGGCACGCACATGGGTGTTCTAGGGAGCCTTGTGGTGCAGCCTTGTGCATGGGATGATGGCTGGTCATATGTTTCCTATTGGGCGTGCACATGTCTCCTCCAAGATAGCTTGAGTTGTGGAGCTAGCTAACAAGTATGGGATGTTTTGTGAATAATCTTCTTAGCCAAGTCTTTGTGAGCTCCATAACAATATGTTCAGCTACATTCAGCTACCATTGATATCACTTTTGGAAACTCGGCTCCAAATAGTCCAACTAGCTGAGTTTAGCTAGCCTTGAGCTCCTCCAGCTGAATTGAGCTTTCCTTAGTGTTCCATTAGCTGCCATATACTTTGTGAGCTATTTGTGAGCTGCATATGATATCCAAATCATCCACCAAGCTACCTCAATGTTCATCACACTCCATTTTACCTATATGTGCAAGGAAATAAGGTAAGTCCATGATATTGAGCTAAGAAGAGCTAAGTACCTTGTTGCCATGTAAGAATATGGTAATGTGAGCTATGATTGAAGGTCATGAGCTAAATATATCATCTCATAATATGTGTAAGATAATGCATGAAGCTTAAGAGCTAATATTAATGCATATGATCTAATAAAACGAATTATAATGATGTTGCCTTGATGTATATAAGGTAATCATTTTTAATATGATTATAAAACTATCCTAATATGCTTAAATATCAATGTGCATGTTGTGTTCATACTAAGTTATTCTTTAACTATTAAAACATTATATAACATAACAAAAATTCTTATCATGAATTGTATTATAAGAGCATGTAGTGTATAACATATATATATAGTAATTTCAATATAAAGGTGTTAAAGAGTACTCCCTTTATTGATTAAAACATGTTTGCATCACGACCCATTGTAAAAATAACAGAAAATTTAAAACTTTTATTAAAACACGTAACTTATAAAATGATTTATCATTATGCAGAAATAAAACATATTTTCAGACTCAGATATAAAACAAAATACAATTACATGCCCCCTAATCACATGTATCATACTCTGATAACAACACCGGAAGAGCTCCCTTACTGAAGTCGATAGATGCACTTATATAATTCTTTTAATCTACAATGCTGAGTAATAGAGTGAGCTTCGGAAAGCTCAGTAATACAGAACTACTAGATGATGCTGAAGAATGTACAGATACAGATAAACATATATTTCCTTATTGGTCCAGATAATTACAGATTTTTAGGCTGAGCTGAGGTCCCATTGATATCGTAGGTAGTAACAGATAATATTCAGTTAGAAATATTTCGAATGTTTAGGTTCAGGAGATCAAAATAGGTTATCTAGTGTGTTCCAGCAAAACTAGTAAAACAATATAGATCTTTAAAA
This sequence comes from Hibiscus syriacus, assembly GCF_006381635.1. NCBI lineage: Eukaryota > Viridiplantae > Streptophyta > Magnoliopsida > Malvales > Malvaceae > Hibiscus > Hibiscus syriacus. The sequence goes on along the minus strand of NW_024062738.1, from coordinate 837,100 downwards.
ATATATTTTTAAAAACATAACACTACCCCCATCCCTTCACAATATGTTTGTGTAGGTTCCCCAGAACCATACACCCAACCCACACAACTTGTAAGGCTCTGAGCATAAAGCTGAGGAACCTGCAGAAATACTTCCTTCAATAATACCTCCCAATTAAAATATTTTTCCGTCACTAAACGGAGATATCAGAAATCAAAACAGAATTCAGAACATATATCAGAACAAAATCTAGATCAAAAATCAGAACAGAATTAAGATCAGAAATCATAACAGAATTTAAATCGGAAATCAGATAAAACATTAATGTAATTAGGGAACACACTAGTGTTTACAAATATTATTCAGAGGTATTGGATAATCTTATCAGGCAGAGAAACACGGATCTTCAGTTTACCGATAGAATGTCAGAATTTAGATCACTATTGGAAAAGTTTATTAGCTGACAAAATCATCCGTTATTCAGAATATGATATATCAGGATCATATCTTATTCGGACATTTTTTTGAAACTTAAGATAATCATAAGGGTATTCAGGATCCTTTACAATCTTTGTAGATTAATTGGATTATCGAACAACTCCAGATGAATAACTCCCAGAACTAATTCTTGTTGACTGGTCAATTCGTTATACTTCCAGAGTATTTACTTTTTAATACCAAAAATTCGTATCCATAGATCATATTCGGAATCATCGCTGAATAGATCTTAAGGAAAATAACAGATATTCCAATGATCTTTATTTCATTTACACGCTTCCATGATATCATGAAATGTTGACGTGCTTGATTTGTAGTTCATTACCCATATACATCATGTATGTTCATTAACATTTCCAGAATCATCCAAATAACTTATTTAATCCTCAGCCATTGAGGTCACTTATTTCATTTAACAGTCAAGTCTATTCAGGTTCCTTCAGAATTTTCCAGAGTAATTCAGACGTTTTCTGAATTTGGGATACATATTGTACTTTTGTTCACCTCAATTCGGTCTTCGTGGTTGATTTGTCGAACAAATATCCAATTCTTAATACTGAATATGATATAGAGTTAAGATGAGATGAATACTTCCAAAATTATTATCGAGCCACACTTGAGAAGACGAACACGCATTCAAGTAATATATATGTCGTTCAGGTACTGAGATATCATTAAAATTGATCAACTCACTTAAGTTGTGTTCCATAACTTTTAAAGGTAGCCCAACACCTATGCTTATTTGGATTCCTTAATTAATCCAAGATATTTACTTAGGATAGGCCATAAGGTTATTTTGGTCATTTTGGTGTTCAATTTTATTCTATTCATTACAGAGCTTGAGGATATCCAATCATTTGGGTCATTTCCATTACAGGGATAATTTGGTCATTTTACAGATCTGGTGTGTTTCAATTATTTCCTTCCATATGAACTTATTATTTAATTCAAACGTATCATCTTTTCCAGACCTTTCGAACAATTTTGACAAAAGAGCACCCTCGATAATTTATTCTTTACTTAGAGATTTTCAAGTCAATTATCTTATCCAAAGTTACTAACAGGTTATCAGGAATTTTCTGTACAAAGATAGGATCTTAACAATTAAATATAAAATTTATCAAGTTAAATATGAATCCTAAAAGTACTTACTCAATCAGGGTCAACTTGTACTATTTTTACCTCTCAAGGGCATTTTCGTAATTTCTTAACCAGATACTTCGATATTAAATCTTAACAAAAATAATATAATTAAGAGATCCTATGGTTAATTGCTTTCCCGATCATTCTCTGATCTTGAAATGATTTCCTTAACAAACTTCTAGCATCTTGCACAAACCCTCTTGGGGTTAAAAACCAGTTATCCAAATTTTCTAAGCAAAACTAGCATTTCTTATGTACATCTGTAATTTTATCAGATCAATATGTCTTTTCAGAGTTATTAACCAACTTCTAGGGATAATTCTTTTCATCTTACAACATAAGAGTATTTTCATAATTTTACCCTACCGAAGTATTCTCATAATTTCTCATCCAAGTATCTTTAACATTTAACATTTGATGAAATAAATTATATATTACAAATTCATGCTATTTCATTTATCACTAATCACATAACTCATAATTTAATTCTAACAATCCCTCAATTTCTTATATTAGTCATCCGAACTGTATTTATTTACCGAATTTTTACCGCATCCATATCGAGTGTATGAATTAATTAAATAGCCAAACGAGGCCAAACATATTCATTCATGCATTTATCAATACCAACATATTCCATAAAGCATAAAAAGGTAGTAATGTATTACCTCGATTTCCGTGCCATACTAATCGACCATAAAAATTCCATTCGAATGCCCTCGATCTTTACTTCAACTTCCAATAATTCTTCGAATACATAACAATAGATATTTCATAAAAAAACAGGGATTAATTTTGAAAAACTGATCAAATCAGATGATAAATCAGTGAAAAACAGCTTACATAATTCGAATTTGGTGAAACAGACCTGGAAAAAGTCAACGACCGTTCAATGGTCGATCAACGCCTATCAAAGTTCTGGTCAACGGTGGTCAACGCCGGTCAACGCAGTCAACAATCAACGCTGGTCAACGGGTCAGGTCGGTCAGTCGGGTCGAGTCAGGTCGGGTCAAACTGATTTTTTTCTTTTTTTTTTCTACTGCCAGACAAAGCCCACTCTCGGGGGCTAGCTTGTGGGGCACGTGAACAGTGTTACGGTGTCCAAAAAATTCCCAAATTTTTTTTAAAATTTATTTTAAGGCATTTTGAGACACTTACCAAGCTCGGTTCAAAATTTTGAACATCGGAGAGCTCGATTCAGAAACATCGAAAACTTTGACTTTCTTACCCATCCATGCGCTGGTGACGACAGAGAAACAGAGAACACTGGTGGACTCAGAACAATGAAAGGAATACGATGGTGCGGGAGGTGTCAAAAATGGATGGTCATATTAACGTGAATCGACGAAAAACCAATGGAAATTGAGTTAGAACTGATGATACTTCTGATTGAAATTAATGACGAACGACACTGATTCATGACGAGAGGCTTGAGGGGTTTTGTTCATCAATCGATAATGAACATGATGGTGGTTTCGATTCGTCAAACGGTGGTCGGACTGTGAGTAGATTGGAGTGGAAAGGAGGGTCAGGGGAAACTGGAAAAATGCTCTGAAAACTAATGGGGAGAGAGTTTATAATTCTATCCTAAAGAAAATTGGCTAAATTAATAGTTTAACCACTGAATTTCCTACACTTTATAAAATGGTAATCAAATTTTACGATTTTACAATTTAATCCTCAATTTCTTCCAAAATACCAATTAAATTCACCGCTTTATAATTTCTAAAATTTTAGCCCCTAAATTTGGGTGTTACAATTCTCCCCTCCTTAAAAGAATTTCGTCCTCGAAATTCATTCATGTCGCACAATTGCATAAATGAAATTTCCATCAATTCTTTCATATCTTCAAATAACTTTTACAGAAGTACGAGTTCTCTAATCCTTAACCAGCTGAGTATACATTTTCTTCATAACTCTCCCTTATTCCAATAAAATAATCATAATATATTTATCATTGTAGAATCAATTCAGCATTGGTTACGAGAATAGGCTCATAGAGCGATAACATATTCAAATTTCATTTCTGGAGTCAGATCAGAATTTCTCCATTGAGTGACTCACATTACTCGTGAGGTACTTACAGAATTCAGATAGACGTTATTGATATTCCTTTTTGCAAAGGTAGAGCCTTAACAGACAGAAACTACGGTTTGCTCGTTACAGATAAGAACTCAATTTTGGAGTTCCGGCTCAGAGAAGTACGATTGTAGTCTAGGGGCATGTACTGATCAGACATCTTTTTAAAATTCGATCGATCGGTCTATCTTAAAATTTTTGACTCAAACTTAAGCTCTGATACCACTAAATGTAACCCCCTCAGACCGATACGGGTAACCCGATCCAATCTGTAGTGTCACATTAAGGCCACCAGAGCAACCCACTGTAAAAATAACAGAAAATTTAAAACTTTTATTAAAACACATAACTTATAAAATAATTTATCATTATGAAGAAATAAAACAGATTTTCAGACTCAGATATAAAATAAAATACAATTACATGCCCCCTAATCACATGTACCATACTTTGATAACAACGCCTGAAGAACTCCCTTACTGAAGTTGATAGTTGCACTTTTACAATTCTTTTAACATGTAATGGTGAGTTATAGAGTGAGCTTCGGAAAGCTCAGTAATACAGAACTACCAAATGATGCTGAAGAACGTGCAGATATAGATAAACATATATTTCCTTATTGGTTCAGATAATTACATATTTTTAGGTTGAGCTGAGGTCCCATTGATATCTCATGTAGTAACATATAGTATTCAGTTCAAATGGAAATATTTCAAATGTCTAGGTTCTGGAGATCAGAATAGGTTATCTAGTGTGTTCCAGTAAAACCAGTAAAAAGATACAGACCTTTAAAAATATATTTTTAAAAACATAACATTACCCTCATCCTTTCACAATTTGTTTGTGTAGGTTCCCCATAACCATACACCCAACCCACATAACCTGTAAGGCCCTAAGCACAAAGCTGAGGAACCTGCAGAAATACTTCCTTTAACAATACCCCCCAATTAAAACATTTTTCCGTCAGTAAACAGAGATATCAGAAATCAAAATAAAATTCAGAACATATATCATAACACAATCCATATAAGAATTCAGATCAGAAATCAGAACAGAATCCAAATCAGAAATCAGATAAAACATTAATGTAATTAGGGAAAACACTAGTGTTTACAAATATTATTCACAGGTATTGGATAATCTTATCGGGCAGATAAACACGAATCTTCAGTTTACCGATAGAATGTCAGAAGTTAATTCACTATTGGAAAAGTTTATTAGCTGACAGAATCATCCGTTATTCAGATTATGAATTATCAGGATCATATCTTATTCGGACATTTTTTTTAAACTTAACGTAATCATAAGGGTATTCAGGATCCTTTACAATCTTTGTCGATTAATTGGATTATCGAACAACTCCAGATGAATAACTCCCATAACTAATGCTTGTTCACTGGTCAATTCATTATCCTTCCAGAGTATTTACTTTTTAATACCAAAAATTCTTATCCATAGATCATCTTCGGAATCATCGCTGAATAGATCTTAAGGAAACTAACAGATATTCCAATGCTCTTTATTTCATTTACACGCTTCCACGATATCATGAAATGCTGACGTGCTTGATTTGTAGTTCATGACCCATATACATCATGTATGTTCATTAACGTTTCCAGAATCATCCAAATAACTTATTTAATCCTCAGCCAATGAGGTCACTTATTTCATTTAACAGTCAAGTTTATTCCGTTTCCTTCAGAATTTCCAGAGTAATTCAGACGTTTTCTGAATTTTGGATACATATTGTACTTTTGTTCAGCTCAATTCGATCTTCGTGGTTGATTTGTCGAACAAATATCCATATCTTAATATTGAATATGATAAAGAGTTTAGCTGAGCTGAATACTTCCAAAATTATCATCGAGCCACACTTGAGAAGACGAAAACGCGTTCAAGTAATATCTATGTCGTTCAGGTACTTACATATCATTAAGGTTGATCAACTCACTTAATATGTGTTCCATAACTTTTAAAGGTAGTCCAACACCTATGCTTATTTGGATTCCTTAATTAATCCAATACATTTACTTAGTATAGGCCATAAGGTTATTTTGGTCATTTTGGTGTTTAGTTTTATTCCATTCATTACAGAGCTCGAGGATATCCTATCATTCCTGAGCTTGGTGATATTCTTGGGTCATTTCCATTACAGAGATATTTTGGTCATTTTACAGATCTGGTGTATTTCAATCATTTCACTCCATACGATCTTATTATTTAGTTCAAACGTATCATCTTTTCCAGACCTTTCCAACAATTCTGACAATAGAGCACCCTCGATAATTCATTCTTAACTAGAATATTTTCAGGTCAATTGTCTTCTCCAAAGTTACCAATAGGTTATCAGGAATTTTATGTACAAAGACAGTATATTAACAATTAAATCTATAATTTATCGAGTTAAGTATGAATCCTAAAAGTACTTTCTCAATCAGGAACTATTTTTACCTCTCAATGGCATTTTCGTAATTTATTAACCAGATTCTTCAATATTAACTCTTAACGAAAATAATATAATTAAGAGATTATATGGTTAATTGTTTTTCCGAACATTCTCTGATCTTGAAATGATTTCCTTAACAAACTTCTAGCATCTTGCACAAACCCTCTTGGGTTTAAAAACCAGTTATCCAAATTTTCTAAGCAAAACTAGCATTTCTTATGCACATCTATAATTTTATCGGATCAATATGTCTTTTCAGAGTTATTAACCAACTTCCAGGGACAATTCTTGTTATCTTACAACATAAGGGTATTTTCATAATTTTACCCTACCAGAGTATTCTCATAATTTCCCATCCAAGTATCTTTAACATTTAACCTTTGATGAAATAAATTATATATTACAAATCCATGCTAATTCCTTTATCACTAATCACAGAACTCATAATTTAATTATAACAATCCCTCAATTTCTTATATTAGTCATCCGAGCCGTATTCATTTACCGAATTTTTACCGCATCCATATCGAGTGTATGAATTAATTAAATATCCAAATGAGACCAAACATATTCATTCATTCATTTATCAATACCAACATGTTCCATAAAGCATAAAAAAGTAGTAATGTATTACCTCAATTTCCATGATATACTGATCGACCATAAAAATTTCATTCGAACGCCCTCGATCTTTAATTCAACTTCCAATAATTCCTCAAATACATAACAATAGAAATTTCATAAAAAACGGGGCTTAATTCTGAAAAACGGATCGACTAAGATGATAAATCAGTGAAAAATAGCTTACCGGGTTCGAATTTGGCAAAACGGACCCCAAAAACAGACTCAAGACGTCGGAAATGTTAGAATAGGTATACCCAAAAAAAGTCAACGGTCAGTCAACGCCGGTTAAAGTTCTGGTCAACGGTGGTCAAAGTTCTGGTCAACGCCGGTCAACGGTCAATGCAATCAACGATCAATGCTGGTCAACAGGTCGGGTCGGGTTGGTCAGTCGGGTCGGGTCAGACCCGTCAAACTGGTTCAAACCAGTCAAACTGATTTTTTTTTGCTGCCAGATAAAGCCCACTCTCAGGGTGACGCGTGGCGCGCGTGAACAGTGTTACAGTTCAAAATTTTGAACGGCGAAGAGCTCTATTCTGAAACATCAAAAACTTTGACTTTCTCACCCCACCATGCACTGACGATGACAGAGAAACGGAGAACACCGATGGACTCAGAATAATATAAAGAACACGAGGGTGCGGAAGGTGTCAAAAACGGATGGTCGGATTGACATGAATCGACGGAAAACCAACGAAAATTGAGTCAGAACCGATGATACTTTCTATTAAAATTAACGACGAACGACACCGATTCACGACGAGAGGCTTGAGATTTCTGTTCATCGGTCAACAAAAAACACGATGGTGGTTTCGGTTCGTTGATAGATCTTGATAGGGGTCTCCATGTTAAACAATGTGATTTGTTGAAGAAATATAAAGAGAAAGTCGATCTCGAGCTGGTTGATTTAAAAAGGGAATACCGTAATCTACAAAATGCAAAAAAAATATGGGTCTAGCAAGACATCACAACAATGCAATTGAGAGGCAACGAGTTCAAAGTCTGGAGGCTAAAAACAAACACCAACTTAGGAGAATTGAAGCCGAGAAGAAATTACGGGACAAATATAAAGCTGAGATAATAAAAGTGACTAAGCAGCTTAAGATTGAAAGCCGTAGAGTCGAGAAATTGAAGACTGAGAAGGAAGCGGTATTGAAGGAGTGGGAAGAAGAAAAACATCGAGTCAGTGGTTTGGAAGATGAGATGAATAATATACTCGAGGAACTCGAGGCCAGAGATCAGAAGATTCAGGAATTAGAGAAAGAAAAAGGAAATGTGGACTGTGAGACAGGGATGGAACCGAATTCTCGAAAGAAAACATGCTGAAATTGGGTCTTGGATACAAAGATTCCAGACAAAGAGTAAAGTAAAGTAATCAATTGCCACAAATATGAAACGATGTCCATTTGAAGCCTTTGGTGTAATTACCCCAATGACATCCATGCCCCACATAGAAAACGACCATGGTGCAGTCATCACGTGCAAAGGTGACGGAGATGTATGGATCTTATCTCCATAGATTTGACATTTGTGATATTTTCTTGTATAATTAACACAGTCTGAATACATAGTTGTCCAATAGTATCCATATCTCATGATCTTCCTGGCCATAGAAAGCCCATTCGCATGTGTTCCACATATCCCTTCATACACCTCTTAAAGTATACTTCTTGCTTCTCGGGCATCCACACATCTCATCAAAACTTGATCACTACCCTTTCTGTACAGAACTTCCCCATCTAATACATATCTGAAAGCCATTCTCCTTATTATCTTTTTATCGATCTCAGACGTATCTTATGGGTAAGTTTAATGCTTGTTGTATTGTAAAATGTCATAATACCATTGACGACCATCTACCTCTTCTTCGATATCATAACAGTGTGCCAGGGTGTTATACATTTGCATTTTAATTGGCATCATGTTAGCTCTTCTATTTGCTTGGAACATTGCAGCAAGCATGGCCAAAGCATCTTCCATTTGATTATCTTCTCGAGGGAGACAATTAAAAGTGACATCTTCAAATTCTTTTACCAATTCAAGGATCAATCTTCGGTATTCCACTAGCTTTGGATCCTTTGTCTCCTATTCTCCTCGCAATTGATACACCACTAGTGAGGAGTCTCCATATACTTGGAACACTTTGATTTTTCTTTCTATAGCTTCTCTTAACCCCATGACACAAGCCTCATACTCTGCCATATTATTGGTGCAAAAGAACTCCAATCTGCTTGTAAAAGGATAATAGACATTTTTTGGGGAAATCAGTACTGCTCCAATTCCCTGTCCTAAAGCATTAGATGCCCCATCAAAATACAACCTCCAGGATTTATCATCTGAAATTGTTTCCTCCTTGGCTGTGATGCATATTAGATCCTCGTCTAGAAAATTAAAGATTAAGGACTCATAGTCATCTGAGGCACGAATTTCAAGGAAATCTGCTACGGCACTTCCTTTGATTACTTTTGGTTCACATATACAATGTTAAATTCTGATAACAACATCTGCCATCTAGCCAATCTACCAGTTAAAGCTGGTGATTCCATTAAATATTTCAAAGGGTCAAGCTTAAATATCAACCAAGTAGTATGGTATAACATGAATTGCCTGAGCCCTCGAGTAGCCCATACCAAAGCACAACATAGCTTTTGAATTGGCGGGTATCGAATCTCACAATCAGTGAACTTTTTGCTTAGATAATAGATGGTTCTCTCTTTCTTTCCAGATTCATCATGCTGCCTTAATACACATCCCATCGAATTCTCAAAGACCGTTAGATAAAGGATCAATGGTCTACTAGGGACTGGTGACACTAGAATTGGAGTATTAGACAAGTATCCCTTGATTATCTCCAAAGCCTTTTGGCACTCGTTGTTCCAAACTTCAAGGTTATTCTTTCGAAGCAATTTGAAAACTGGGTCACATTTTTCAGTTAATTGTGAAATGAATCGAGATATATAATTTAACCTTCCTAAAAAACCTCGAACTTCTTTCTATGTACGAGGAAGTAGAAGATCTTGAATGGCCTTTACTTTATCTGGATCGATCTCAATTCCTCTTTGACTAACCATGAAACCCAAGAGTTTTCCTGACTTTACCCCGAAAGTGGATTGCTAGAAAGAATTATCACAGATAATGCCACTAATTTGAATAACAAGATGATGGTAGAACTTTGTACTCAGTTCAAGATAAAACATTCTAATTCAGTGACCTACCGTCCAATGATGAATGGAGTAATGGAAGAAGAAAATAAAAATATTAAAAGGATCATCACAAAGACCACTGATACTTACAGAGATTGGCATGATAAATTACCTTTTTCCTTGTATGCATATCGAACTATAGTGCGAACTTCAACAGGGGCAACGCCTTTCTCTTTAGTATATGGGATGGAGGCAGTCTTACCATTGGAAGTAGAAATCCCATCACTTCGAATTTTGAAAGAGGTGAATTTGGATGAAACTGAATGGGTTCAGGCTCGGTTTGACCAGTTGAATCTCATTGAAGAAAAGAGATTAAAAGCTATTTGTCACGGTCAGATGTATCAGAAACGGATGATGAGAGCTCATGATAAGAAAGTTCATCCAATAGAATTTCAAGAGGATGATCTAGTGCTAAAAAATATCCTGCTAATTCATAAAGATTTTCGAGGGAAATGGATGCCTAATTGGGAAGGTCCATATGTTGTCAATAAGGCCTTCTCTGGGGGAGCGTTGATCTTGGCAAAGATGGATAGGGGAAAACTGAGAAATCTGGTAAACTCAGACTCTGTCAAAATGTACTATGCTTGAAGGAAAAAGGGACAAATAAAAAGATAAAAAAAAAGGAAAATGAAAAAAATGAAAAAATGAAAAAAGAAATGAAAAAATGAAGAGAGAAATATGAGGGTTTGAGATGAAAATCCGCAAAGGACATCTTGAAACCAAAGGAAGACTTTGAGTTGAAAACTTGAAAAGATGGCTCAAAGGCATTTTGAGATTAGGCATCAGATAACTAAATCTTCTTGAGGGTCTGATATTTTGAGAGAAGCTTCACATCTATAGAAATTTTGGTAATTCTCGAAGTCCTCCAGACAGAAGCTCAACTCAATAGTTATATCAAGTGGATTGATTCAGGAAAATTCGTGCTAATGATCTATAAGGACATTTGACTTATGGTGATTGCCATAATTTTGTAAATTCAATTTCTTGTCAGTAAATTTGAAGTTTGTTATTTCAAGTCCCAATTTTATTCATTCTTATTATAAGTATAATTACATAGCATTAAAAAATAAAAGATTTTTAGTATTACTCTGAATTAATACTTCCATATGAGAGATTCTAACCCTAATGTTCGAAGAGATTAGGGTAAGACATGGCCAAAGAAAATGCATATGAGCTGAGAAAAAACACACGAAAAATACTGATATTTTGATACGCTGACAAAGATGAACAGTTCAAAGGGAAGCAGAAAAAGATTTGTATGAGAACAAGAGAAATGAGAATTTGCAAAAAAAAAATAGCCCAAGCAAAGTGTGGAGTGCAAATGAAAGGACAAATGACGCATTCAAAATTAAGATTTGCAGGACCACAGAGCTCATAATATTTAAATGACATCATGCATACATCAGTAGGCATCTATAAATAGGAGCATGCTCATTCATTCATATTCATTGAAATGCTTTGAATGTTTTGATAGAAATTCAGAGAGAGCCAATAAAAATTAAGATTCACCGCAGAAGAAGGTGAACCAACATTTCTATAAGAGTTCATAATGAGAAGAACTCATCCGACAGAGGGAGAAGAAGTTCATAATGAGAAGAGCTTGTTTGACCTATCACTCGATTCACGGTATTTCGAATCAGTGACACCTCGCTTGAGGGATTGACATTTCCAGAAGAGTTCATAATGAGAAGAACTCGTCATAAAGGAGAAAGTTCATAATGAGAAGAACTTGTTCTTTTCAAATTCACCACATAATGAGGTGAACCAACATTTCCAAAAGAGTTCATAATAAGAAGAACTCGTCTTAAAGGAGAAAGTTCATAATGAGGAGAACTTGCTCCTTTCAAATTCACCATAGAATGAGGTGAACCAACATTTCCAAAAGAGTTCATAATAAGAAGAACTCGTCTTAAAGGAGAAAGTTCATAATGAGAAAAACTTATTCTTTTCAAGTCCACCGCAAAAGGAGGTGACTTAACATTTTCAGTGGAGAGTTCAAAATGAGAAGAACTCATCCAATGAGGAAGAAGAAGTTCATAATGAGAAGAACTTTTTCAACCTTGGTTCGATTCCATCACAGAAAGAGGTGGATCAACATTTTCAGTGAAGAGTTCATAATGAGAATAACTCATCCAACAAGAGAGAAGAAGTTCATAATGAGAAGAACTCATCCAACAAGAGAGAAGAAGTTCATAATGAGAAGAACTTGTTGTCTTTTTTCATCTTTGCCCTATTAATGTTAACACAAGAATGTGTAAAGAGGGGCAGCTATAGACACTCGTTTTTGACCTGGCTTAAAAATATTATAAATATTATTATTATTTATTATTATTATTAATTAACTAATTTATATTTTGATGCAGGCCACATACAGACCCGAGACATCTCCCCAGCAGTTTCACGACATCTTCACCAACAGACCGCATCACGTACACCATACTAGCAGTGACAAGATTCAAGGATGTGGGCACCTTAATTGGATTTGTGTGCAGGATGGAAGACTAAAGAGAAAAAAATTGTTAGTGGAAGTTATAGACCCACGCAACTACATTCTACCTAAACATCACCAAAGTCAACAAATTCAACAAATCTCACCTAACCCATCAACATCTGACCAAAACGTAAGAAAAAAAAGAAAGGGACAAGGGGATTCGGTGAGGATGGCAACCATAAAAAAGGGGGGATTTTCAGCAAAGAAAAAAAGAAAACGAAAAAAAAAGAAGTTTACCTTATTTCTGGAAGCTCTTGTCGGAGAAGAAGAATCTCATCACGAAGGTAAAAAGTTTTAGTTTTTAAAGTTGTAGTTTCGAGTTTCAAAGGAAATGGTCAGTTTTGGAATTTTTGAAGGTTTGGAAAGTTAAAAAATAGAGAACATGGAGATAAAATGAGAGGCGGTAGAGAGAAGACAAACAGGGTTTGGAAAAGGGTTCCAACGTGTCTTGTGTTTGAGATTGGAAAATTGCATTTTTAGTAAACTTGTAATATTTTATTAAAAAAAGGAGTCCATTTGTATTGTCTTTTACATAGGCCCAGTGTAGTAGCTCACATGTTACAATATATATACATTATATAATAAAAAATGAAAAGAAAACAAAAGCCTTATCCTATACCATGCTTCAGCAGCCGGTTTTGCTTCAAAAACAAGGGGGAAAAGTAGTTTTGAAAAGCCAAATATGTGATGGGGTCCAACTTTTTAGGTGAAATTTGTTTTATTATCATTGGATTAATTTTGTGTGAATACATTTCTTCCTTACTCATGTTTTTTATAATATTAATGTGAATCATTTAATTTAAATTGGAATTTTAATTTTACTTATGTGTATGTCAATTTTCAAATTTTGTTAATAAATTAATATTAGATTTATAGATTTTAATTGTAACAGGCTTTATTTTTTGTCACTATATAAACATAGATAAATAAGCTTAGGGTTAAATTACTTAATAGATTATGGCTATTTTGATCTTTGTTCATTTTGATCATTGTTTGAGTATCATATATATTATTTTGTGGATTTTAGATTTTAATTAGTTTTGACGTCCTTGTTAACATTAAATATTAAATATATAATGGAACACGTGTGTTTTATTATTATTAAACATATTAAATACCCTTATATTTGATATTATTATTTGCTAAGATTTTTGTCGAATATTCCATTAATTGACGGTGATATTTTTATTTTATTCTATTTAAATTTAAGTATTGACAATTTAAGTTTCTAGATAATTCCTGTAAAATTCAGATATTGAGTTCTTACTCAATTTTAATATTTTCGAATAACTAGATGAGAGAATATTCTTTTACATATAATAAATATCTGAAATAGTTTTCTCGACAGAGGATTACTAATATTGAGATTTCTTTTCAAATTAAAGAATTTTCTCTAATTAATTAATTAATTTGAAGCCAATTAATATTCAATAAATGGATCATATTTTAACTTGATATTCGATTTGTGATTTCCATATTTACTACAACGTGTAAGCGACACAGTACCAATTTTGGGCGTTGTGGAAGCCTTCCCCACGCATAACCGACTCCCGAACTCGTTTTAATCGAATCTTTGGTAAACGCTAACCAGCTTTTGTCTAGAAAATGATTTTTCTTAAAATTGTTTTTAAAAAACGTTTTTAGGTATTTGACCTACCTAACCGAATGGTTGATGGAGACTCTATCCAAATTTATTCCAAATCAATTCCAATCACTTCATTTTTCAAAATTAAAAGTCGTAACTGTTTTTAAAACAATTAAGCGATTGTGCCGCCGAAAAACGGTTACGACACATATTTATTTATTTTCATGTATTTACATGTTATTTTTGTTTTACTGCATTTAGTTTAATTTTTGGTGGAAAGTGCGCTGCTTGGTGTGTTTTTAGTGTGCAGGTGGAAGATGTAACGAAGGACGAAAATCGAAGGAGAAGAAAGTTGCTATGGCAAATGAGGAGAAGACAATTTGCCAGCTAAGTGGGTTTAACCCAGTTCAGTCGCATACTCGTTGACCTAGAAACCCTTGGGATTTAAAACAAGGAACGATGGACAAGATAAGAAGATAAGGAAGTAATTTAAGTTTGGAAAGCATATTTTCCCTGAAGAGAAGCGTGCATAGATTATAAAAGGCAAAGAGTACTTCATTAAACCCTAAGCACCCCAAAGCCCTAAAAAAGTCTTCATCTTTCCCTCACAAACAACCACCGTTAGGAGGAGTTGAAGGCACTATAAAAACCTGACTCAAGAGCTTTGGAGATGACTATTGATTGTTCCTTAGTTCTTTTATTTTTATCTTAAATTATTTTGGATGATTTGGAATACTTTTGCGAACAGTTTTAATCCATCCATGAACTAATTTAATTGAGTAGAGTTTTGGGAATTTTTATGATATTTTGAATTGTTGTTATTTTCATGGCTGTTATTTAATCTTAATGTTTACTCGGTAATTACGCTTGATTTTGGGTTAAGTAGTTTAGGCATAAATACCAGACTTCTATGTATTTACTTAAGTTCATGAAACAAATTAATTGAAAACAAGTGTTCATTATAATAAATTTAATGAAGAGTAATATACCTTAGACATGAGGAGGTTTCATGCGACTAAAAGGATTGAATGTTAAATATTCTAGTTGTTCCTAGGCTCACATAGACATGTATTGCCAAGGCATAACTGATATTAGTTTTTCCATTAGACATAGCGAGAAGACACAAAAGATAACTCTATCGAGCATTCAGTTAATAAACTTCTCGTGGCAATCAACTGAGCAACAACATCATAAAACTTCATTGCCCTACCTCCTCATCTTTTGGTTATCTCTTTCTTCTTCTACATACTTGTTGTGACTATTCACTTTCTATGGAAATCATATGTTTCCTTTATATTTTACATGTCAATACTTTTGTTAAATTATTCTCATCCAATTTTGTTTCTCTTTTATGCTGCAAAGACACAAAAATACAATTACACCAATTCTTGTGGAGACGATCTTAGAACTATACTACTACTTGTGACGTGTATACTTGCATCATTTATGTAGCACTTAAAACAAGCAACAAGATCCTATACCATGTCTGATCATGGGTACTCATGTAAACTTCTTCTTTACAACATCAAACTTTACTTAGATTGGCACCACATTAGGAGATTCAAAAGTTTTCCCATTTCTTCGTTTCAGGATATTGAGTTGGAATGAACTTCAAAGACATCTTTACACCTCCAAGAGAGTCCACCTTATTAGAAAATGACTTTTCTTTCCTTTTTCAAAATATGAAAAATTTGATTTGGAGATTTTATAAAATATAAATGGCGATTCCTACTTTAGACTCACAAATAAGCAAATCATAAATTCATTAAATATAAAACAAATCAATCGCTCAATTTAATTTTTCAAAAATTGTAACCTTTTGAAAAGTGTCAAGACCAATGGATTAATCTAAGAAGGAAATATGTTTCAGGTTGACTTTGCTTGGATTTTATAGACATCAAGATGTCCATTAATTTCTTGTCCATGTGAACATTTTTGAAATGCTCACTATTTCAGCCTAGCCTTAAAATAGGACACTAACAAAACAACACAAATAGTTCATTCAATTGCTAGATCTTTTAGAGAGCATTTATGCTTCAATTCTTAGAAATATTATGTTTGTTCAAGTTTTCATAGACTCCTTTAGTAAAGGCAATGCAAGAAATATTGCCCATAAAACAAAATTCCTAAATGTTCATGTGTACGGTTGACTATAACAAGTATTTCTTAACTCGCTTACCATCTTCCATTGAAACTCATTCTTGGTTCAAACTTTTTGCTTGACCATTTTTCTGTTTTTTTTTTCATTGGGGGTTCTTCTTGTCACAAGGTCTTCAATTAAACAACCACAATGGAGCAAACACTAAATTATCAGGTAACTCGATTAATGTCACGATCTAAATGTAAATATTCATAAATATAGGGCTCTCAACTTACCTCTTTAGCCAATTATTTTAGAAAAAATACTGTAATGCACCAAATTTTGGTTAGTTGCCAGAATGTAAGTTTTGAAAGTTTAGTGGCCAGAGTATAAATTGGGAAAAGTTTAGGGACCTAAGTGGTAGTTTTCCAAAAATAATTTTTATTCCATAAATAGATAGTTTACTTTTAAGAGTGGGGTTTTATTGAAATCATATTCTTGATCCGGAATTTTTGTTGAAAACTAGAAAGGGTTAAAGTCTAGTAAGAAATTAGTAAACCAGATCGAATAGAAATTTAGGGAAAATTGAAGAATGAAAAATTAGGCTTAAAAAATATTATTTCCACATGTTAAAATGATGGAAAATAATATGGATCATTGGATTTAAAGATTTATTTCCATGTTTAATTTGGATCGTTGGATCAAAGTGGCAAGATTGCAATTTTTGGAAAGTTACTAGGTAAAATTGGAAAAGAGTGAAATAATTTGTTCATCTTTGATTTTGGAAAATGATAAGGTTATATGGCTTGGTATTATTGTAAATATCAAGTTTCATTAATGGCAAAATGGATATTTCTCATTAAATGAATATTTTATTCATTTAAGCTTAAATAAAGGTTAAATTAACATGAAAAATTCATGAAACTTAGGTCATTTTCAGCATCATTTCAAGCTCACCATGATCTAGGTAAGAGCAATTTTATTTTTCATTTTTGAGTTTCCTTTGGATTTTGGATCATGTTGTGAAATAGAAATTTGTTATATTCGAAAAAAGTTATCATTTGGTACCATTATTGCTTGCTAATTTGGTTTGTGTTCAAAGATCCCAAATTCTAGGGTCTATGGAATTGATGAAGGATTTTGATGTTTTTAAGGTTGTAGAATCAATTCCAAGCATGATTTATGATTAAAATCAACTATACATGCCTATATAAGGTATGGATAATTTTGGCCTAACCCTAATCTTGGAGGAAGTTTATGTTATGAAAATTTT
The DNA here is from genome assembly GCF_006381635.1 of Hibiscus syriacus. Classification (NCBI taxonomy): domain Eukaryota; kingdom Viridiplantae; phylum Streptophyta; class Magnoliopsida; order Malvales; family Malvaceae; genus Hibiscus; species Hibiscus syriacus. Next base: position 819,702 of record NW_024062738.1, on the reverse strand, counting down.
ATTACGGATTTAATTAAAGAGATTGTATCAAGTTAAATCGAGGTTGATTTCATGCTTGAATCGAATCAAAATTGAGTAAAATCATGAAAATTCTAGTCTTGGATACATAAACCATTCGACCTTGAGGAAGATGATGGGGAAATATTTTGAAAAATTTCACGTGCCTTAGAAATTTTTTTGGGCCAATATATAATTTTGTGAAAATTAGGAAAAAAGTTGTGGGTTATTGTATAATTTTTAATTATTGTAATATGTTGGAAATTTCTATTTGGGGACTGAAATTGAAGTTAGAATGTAAAATTTAGCTATTTTGAAAAGTTGGAAAAGTTTAAGTACAAAATGGAAAATATTGGAAAAGTTAGTGACTTATGTAGTAAATATGGCATTGTTGAGGTATTGGGTTGAAAATTAAATGTTGGAAATTTATTGAGCTTATTTGGGTTGAATTGAAGAATTTATGACCATGGCCTATTATGAATAAAAAGGAAAAGTTAAGATGAATTTTAAAAGAATTAAAAATTAATAGTACTTTTGGAGTATTATTATTAAGTATGAAATGTTAGTAATAATACTAACATGTACTCTATATTTGTATGTGTGATTATGGATGCTTGTGTAAATCATGATTAAATTTGTGATACAAGCAAACCAAAAGGCAAGAAAAAAGTTCAGGAATAGTCGGACTTTGTCAGTAAGGCATAATAGTGAGGCATGCCAGGTGAGTGCATTTATTATGTACTTATATGATATGAGGATGACTTGCGATGAGTCAACCTTGAATTTTTTTATAAAAGCATGTTTTATTGTATTTTGTAATATTTTCATAAAGTTTATTAAAATGATTTTTACGATAATTTTAGGGTATGAACTACCCTAAAATAGATGCATGAACTTTTATATTATTTTAACAGTTATCGATGTTTCAAAATAAATGTTTAATATGCAAATTTGATTTAAAGGCCTACTGTATGTGCATTGAGAGTCATATGTGCATTTCAACATATGTGGAGTATGATGGTTATCGGTCGATTTTGTTTAATGCATATGTTGCATTTTCGTATCAGTACCTTTGTGTACTTTAGACACTATGTGTGCATGCATGGTATTCATAATGAGTTTGTGAATTACCATTTCTATATATTAGCATAGTGTCGGTGTTACTACAATACCTATACTTTCATTTAACATTGATGTGCAACTCATGTACCTTGCATTCTCATTTGACATACATTGGGCTATGAATGAATACTTTTGAATGTATTGGTTGATAGGTATGTTGGGCATACTAAATATTGTTTCGTAGGTTATTTAAGGAAACTTGAATTATCAAGTCAGTTTTATGAGTTTATGTATTTTATACGATAAATTGTATTTTGATCTTATAATGGTTTACTCATGTTTTTAAAATGCTAAGTTTGTTTTATTATACCTCACTTAGTGAATACTTTGCGTGTGATGATTTTCACGCATAGGTTTAGCATACGAATCGGAGTGAGGAGTGCAATTGATATCATATGTCAAGGATTGCCTAATTAGTAATAGTATGACATCTCTAGATGTTTATTTTGATATTACTAGTTGGCATGTACTTAGATATGTTGTGATGCTCTTATAAGATACTTGGTATTTGGTTGTAGTATTATATTATATTCAAACTTAAACTATTGTTCGAAGGATTTTAAACATTATATATATATATATATATATATTTGAAGAATATTTGAAGAATGTTTTATAAACTATATTATAAAAATGTTTATTTAAAGAAATAAACTTTTACTGGTTTTCAAGTACGAAAATGTTTTAAAAGTCATGTGACTCGTGTACAGGGACACATAAGGGAGATGGGTGTTACATTTATTGGTGTCATAGCTACAAGTTTAGTCGATTCTCAGTCGAAAATGAGTGTATTTTATGTAAAAAGTGTGTACATGCCACTAGGTTGTCAAAGTTACTGATATGGTGTCAATATGATATGATTAATGTCACTCCTTACTAACTTAAGTTGGTATTATGTGTGTTGTGTTAAATGTCAAGAACTAAGGAAAAAGGTAAGAAATTTGGTAATATTGAAGGGAAGGTTGAGATTGAAATTGACCCAAAAAGATCTGACATGACTTCAGTATCACGCCTTAGAAGAGTTTGATTTGTAAGGGATTTTCCTCCATGTTTGGAAGAAATGCCCCAGTATTTAATGAAGTTACTGCATTATAGGAATCCATTAAAAAGTTTAAATATATTACAAGATAAGTTGAATAGAATGGGGATATAGAGGAGATTATTGAATCTAATGATGACTCTGAGGTTTCTCCAGGTAAGATTAAATATTTGAGGAATATTTAAGTTAAGCATTAAGTTGCTTAAAGAAAAGTTTATTTGAGTTAGAGGAAATAAGTAAGCAATAAGTAAGTTGTCCGCTAAAAGTTTAAAGAAAGTTAAGTTATTAGTAAATCGGATGATAATTATGTTATCATTCTAAAGGTTTTAAAATGAGTTTGAATGAGAGTAGATATTAAGTTTTATGGACTTGATAAAGTTACCTTGCGAAAGTAAATTTATGGAATGGATTGTCTATCCCCTTCCATCTGACAATGAATTATCGCTTAGATTGTGGTTGATATTCAAGAACTTGAAAAGTTTCAAGTTCGTAGTGGTAGGAAAAAGAGTAAATTTGTCACTAGTGTGATTTTAGCATTAACTGCTATGAAGTTATTGCTACGAAGTTGCCAAGACTTCTTATTAAATGATGTGGACATTTAGACTTTCATAGTTGAGATGGAAAATGTTTCAAATGCTTGAGAATATTTTCAATGGATCAGGAAAAGTTATATGAATTATCTCGAGAATTAAATAAGGAATTTTAAAATAGAGGTATTATAATCTACTTGATATCAAGTGATATGATAGAGGTAAACCCTATGGGTCATGGTGCAAGTGTAAGTCGGACATGTAGTAAATGTTCGATATAGATTCAAAGGGCTATGTTCCCAATGAATATGATAGAATTGTCATTTGATAAGTTTAAGATAATATTGGACATAGGTTGGTTGTCTCCGCATTATGGTTAGTTTGATTGTCACAAGAAGCGATTATTTCATAAAGATACAGAGGATTTGGAAATTATTGTGATTGGTGTAAAAGCAAAATCAACACCCAATGTGATATCAACAATGATTGTGAAGAAAAATGATGCTAGAATGATGTATAGTTTTTCTAGCTAATGTGATAGATATTCAAGTATCTGAAGTAAGATTGTATGATATTCCCATAGTTCGAGAATTTCCAGATGTCTTTTCAGATAAATTACCTGGGTTACCTCCGGATTGAGAGGTGAAATTCAAGATTGATGGTTATCAGAGTATTGAGCCTATTTCTATGGTTTCGTATCGAATGGCTCTGATCGAGTTAAGAGAACTAAAGGCTCAGTTACAAGAGTTACTTGATCAAGGTTTCATCAAATCGTGTTTTTCACCTTGGGAAGTACTTGTGTTGTTGGCAAAAAGAAAGATGAATATATGCGGTTATTTATATATTATCAATAGTTGAATAAAGTAAAAATAAGAATAAGTATCCTCTTCTGAGGATTGATGATTTGTATGATCAATTGGATGGTGCAGTAGTGTTTTCTAAGATTGATCTTCGGTCTGGATACCATCAATTGAAGATTAAAGAGGAGGATATTCCTCAGACAGATTTTCGGATGCGGTATGGACACTACGAGTTGGGGTGATGCCATTCGGATTGAGTAATGCTCTTGCAACATTTATGGATTTGATTACTGGAGTATTCCAGCCTTATTTTAATCAAATTCTGGTGACTCATTGAGAGAAAATGTTGTATGCCAAGCTGTAGAAATGTGAATTTTGGAAGTTGATTTTCATGGCCATGTTGTTTCAGTAGATGGAATAAGGGTAGACCCAAGAAAATTCATGCTATAGTGGACAGAAAACCCCTAAAGAATGTCTCAGAAGTTTAGAGTTTTTTGGGACTTGTTGGTTACTATCGAAGGGTCATGAAGAACTTTTCGATTATAGAGTTACCATTAACTAAGCTTTCAAGGAAAGATGTTCCTTTTGTTTGGACGAAGAAGTGCAATGAGAGTTTTGAAACACCAATTTTTTTTAACAGAGGCACTAGTGCTTGTACAACCTAAGTCGAGTAATGATTATGTGGCTTTTAGTGATGCATCTTATAATGACTTGAGATGTGTGCTTATGCAAGAATGTAAAGTTTTGGCATATATCTTGAGGCAATTAAAGACTCACGAGAGGAATTACCTGATGCATGATTTAGAGTTGGCAGCGGTCGTGTTTGCTTTAAAGATTCGACACCATTATTTGTATGGTGAGAGGTCTTATATTTATACGGATCACAAAAGCCTAAAGTACTTGTTGACTCAAAAAGAGTTGAATCTGAGACAAAGAATATTATCCATGAAAGGCTAATATGGTGGTTGATGCACTTAGCCAAAAAAACTTTTATAGCTTTGTGAGATTTGGATGCACGTTTATCTTTAAAGGAAGAGGGTGCCTTTATTGCTGAGTTAAATTTAAAGACGATGCTTTTAGACCAGATAAAATATATGCAAGGAAAAGATGAAAAATGATTGGTAAGAATTGCGCAAGTAGAAAATGGCGAGATTAAGGACTTGAGTTCATGTCCGACAGATGTTTGTACTATTGTGGGAGACTTTGTATTCCCGAAGATGAAGAACTAAAGAAATATATTCTTTTTGAGGCATTATAGTCCGTTGACTATGCATCCAGGTGGAAAGAGGATGTACCAAGGTTTAAAGAGTCGGTTTGGTGTCATTGTATGAAAAGAGCCATCACGGAATTTATGGCAAAGTGTCTGACATGCCAATAGGTGAAAGTTGAACGAGTCGCTATGAACTTTGTTACAAGGTTACTTTTGACAACCATCAAGAAAGACTCAATATGGGTGATTGTTGATAGATTTACCAAGACAACTCACTTGATTCCAGTTCAAACAGATTACTCGATGGATAAATATGTTGAGTTGTACGTAAAAGAGATAATTCGGCCGCATGGAGTACCTGTATCAATAGTATCTGACAGAGATCCAAGGTTTACTTCGAGATTCTGGAATTCTTTGCACAAGGCTTTAGGTACTCAATTGAATTTCAGCATGACTTTTCATCCATAGAAAAATGGTCAGTTAGAGTGGACTATTCAGATATTGGAGGATATGCTAAGGGCATGTGTGATTGAGTTCAAGTGATCATAGGAAAAATATTTTCCTTTAGCGGTTTTTTTTACAATAATAGCTATTAATCGAGTATCAAGATGGCTTCGTATAAAGCCCTTTATGGGAGAAAGTGTCGAACACCATTTAATTGGTTTGAGCTAAAAGATTGAGATCTAGTGGGCCCTGATTTGATGAAAGAAATGGAAGATAAAACGAAAGTTATCAAAGATAATCTTAAGATAGCTTCTGTTCGACAGAAGTCTTATGCAGACCTAAAGAGAAAAGAGATTGAATGTCAAGTGGATGATAATGTATTTCTTAAGGTATCAACGAGGAAGAAAGTATTACGGTTTGGATGCAAAGGAAAGCTGAGTTCAAGATTTATTGGATCTTATGAGATTTGAAAAGATTTAGACCAGCGGCTTATCAGTTAGCATTGCCTCCCTAAATGGACAAGATCCATAATGTTTTCACATGTCGATGCTCAGGAAGTATAGACCATATCCTTCATATGTTATCATTCGAAGGAAATATAAATTCGATCATATTTGACCTGTGACGTGGAACTGAGTGAGATTTTGGCTTGGGAAGTCAAAGAACTGCAGAATAAGATGATTCCTTTAGTCAAAGTTATTTGGCTCAATTATAAATTCAAACAAGCGACCGGGGAAAAAGAATATGACATGAAAAGACAGTATCCACACCTATTCACATTAGATACGTACTAAAATTCGAGGACGAATTTTTCTTAAGGGGAAGAGTTGTATACCCCAAATTTTAATTAGCTACCAAAATGTAAGTTTTAAAAGTTTAGTTGCTAAAATATAAATTTGGGAAACGTTTAGGGACCTAAGTGGTAATTTTTGCAAAAATAAATTTATTCCTTGAATAGATAGTTTACATTTGAGAGTGGGATTTTATTGAAATCAGATTCTTGATCCAAAATTTATGTTGAAAACTAGAAATTGTTAAAGTTCAGTAAGAAATCAGTAAACCAGATAAAATAGAATTTTCAGAAAAAATTGGAGGATGATAAATTTGGCTTAAAAATATTATTTGCATATGTTAAAATATGGAAAATAATATGGATCATTGGATTTGAAGATTTATTTCCATGTTTAATTTGGTTAGTACATTTATTATGTACTTATATGGTATGAGGACGACTTGCGATGAGTTAACCTCGAATGTTTTTATAAAAGCATGTTTTATCATATTTTGAAATATTTTCATAAAGTTTATGAAAATGATTTTTACGAATAATATTAGGGTATGAACTGCTCTAAAATAAATGGATGAACTTTATATTGTTTCAACAGTTATCAATGTTTTAGAATAAATTTTTAATCTGTGAATTTGATTTAAAGGCCTATTGTATGTGCATTGAGAGTCATAGGTGTATTTCGGCATACTTGGAGTATGATGGTTATCGATCGATTTTGTTTAATGCATATGTTGCATTTTCGTATCAGTATCTTTGTGTACTTTTGGCGCTATGTGTGCATGCATGGTATTCATAAAATGTTTGTGAATTACCATTTCGATATATTAGTATAATGTCGATGTTACTACAATATCTATACTTTAATTTAGCACTAATGTGCACCTTATGTACCTTGTATTCTCATTTGACATACATTGGGCTATGAATGAATACTTTTGAATATATCGATTGATAGGTTTGCTGAGCATACTAAATATTGTTTCGCTGGTTATTTGACAGAAACTTGGCTTATCAAGTCAGTTTTATACGTTTATGTATTTTATACGATAAATCGTATTTTGATCTTATAATGGTATACTTATGTTTAAAATGCTAAATTTGTTTTATTATGCCTTACTAAGTGAATAATTAGCATTTGATGATTTTCACGCATAGGTTTGGTGTACGAATCGGAGCGAGGAGTGTGGCTGATATCATCTGTCAATGATTGGCTAATTAGTAATAGTATGACATCTATAGATGTTTATTTTGATATTTCTAGTTGGCATGTACATAGATATGTTGTGATGCTTTGATAAGATACTTGGTACTTGGTTGTAGTATTATATTATATTCGAACTTAAACTATTGTTTGATGGATTTTAAATGTTATTACATATATATATATATATGTATTTTAAGAACGTTTTATAAACCATTTATTTAAAGAAACAAAATTTTACTAGTTTTCAAGTACGAAAATGTTTTAAAAGTCATGTGACATATGTGACTCGTGTACGGGGACATTTACGGGAGATGGGTGTTACAAATACCCTTAATTTATTATGCTTTACTCGTATACAGGTTCACAAATCTGAACAACATGAATTGAGAATTCAACTTGTCTTTGACTCAATAACCGTAGTGGAGCAAACACTAAATTTTTGGGTGACTCAATCATTTGCAATATTTTTGCATGGAACTAACTTCATGAAGCTTTAACTTTACCTCCATGGATGCTTGGACTTATCTCCATAGATAATAAGCTCACAACTTTCAGTGGATTACCCCCATTTTTATTATTATCATTCTTTAGTGAAGCCTTACCAAGACTTCTTAAGCTTATCAAGAAAAACTTGTTATAGTCTAAGTGTTATTGAAGATAAAAAGTTTCATCCTTAAACGTTAATTTCACAAGCAAATGACCTAAGCTCAATTTGTCTAATTTACTATTCCATTTGTGTTGATTATAGATCATCATCATCGAACATCCCAAATAGAAATGGAAATTAATCGATATTACAATGTCACGTAAAACAATTTCCACATCTTATTTGCTTCCATAGATACATACACATCTTGCATTCGTCGACTTTGATATAAGAGAAGAAGGTTATCTTCGTACCCTAGGAGAAAAGGGTAAGATATTTGGTATAGCCTCTTGATCAAGGTCAAGGGCTCTGGTTTTTTAGGAGGTTCAATCTTGTCATATGTCAAAATTCTATAATCTCAATTCTATAAAAAAAAATTCATTATATTTGATATTCATTAAATTTCAACAATAATAAAAACATTGCTTCATTGCTCATAATTTAATAGATAAATTTTTTTCAATGATTGCAAACATTAAAAAACTTAAAAATGTTTAAGGAAATAAAGAAGGAACAAAAAAAGTTAAAATAGGACATGATTTTCTTCATGGAGTGAAATAAAGTTTCGTGGTGAGTGAATGCAGATCTCTTATTGCTTCATCCCAGAATGTCTTATTTTATTTTCTTTCCACAGATAATCCTCCTTTGATTTGATTATGGTGTTAATTCCCACATTTCCAACATCGAGTTGTTCAGGATCATTAAAGTGTATAAAATTCATATTCTATAGCCTTGGAACAACTTTCTTGAATGTAGTATTTTCTCGATTGGATGTCCCACAATACTAGTGTTTTACTCAAATTTGACATTTCCATCATACCATTTGGGGTATGGTGGTTGTAGAGGCACTACATGAAATGGAAGTACAACATGCGTCTCAAAGAGTTGTTGATATAATTTTTTGTACGTCTTAGGAATCAGATCAAAATGAAAGTTCTCCTTTTCTGCTATTCGTAAAGAAATAGCAGCATCTTTGGAAGTCATTGAACTGTAGATGCGCACATGATTAACCTCATTGGCTCTTCTCTTCATAAATGGCCTTTTGGCAGACTCAGTTTCCTCAATTTTCCCACGTTTGATGGCTATTTCTAGTAAATGCTTTCACCACTGCAATATCCATTAGTGTAATGACATGGAAAACTTCAATCTCATCGACTCATTTGAGAGCATTGAAAATGTTGAACGTGATCTGTTTCTCAGTCTCCCTTATTGTTAATTCACCTTTTTGGACATCAATTATTATCCTACCTATAGAAAGAAATGGTTTACCAAGTATAATTTCCACATTATTGCAAGCTTTTTATTCTATGATAATAAAGTTGGCTAGAAAGATGAACCTCACCACTCTCACCAACACATCTTTGATTTCACCTTCATATGAGCATAAGAACGGTCAACTACTACAATGTTACCTCCAATGCCTAATTTCTTGAACAATATATGGATATTATATTGATGTTGATTTCTAATGTTACAACCCTAAATAAATAGAATAATAAATTAAAAAAATAAAAGAATTAATTTGGTTAAAATTTGGGGACTAAATTGTAAAATCTCAAAACTGGCAAGCCATTTTAGAAAGTTGTAAAAAATTCAACGACTGAACCCAAATTTTACTATTTTTATTACTCAGTGAAAAATGAACCCCCCGATCGAGCAACCTCAATTTTTCCCCCAAATTATCAACCCAAACCCTTAACCCCCACCATCAACTTTATCACCCGATTTCCCCGCTGTCTGACCACCCCAGCCTGTGCCGCTACCCTCAAAACAACCGTTGCCTTGGTCTGTTCAAAACCTGACCCCTATCCCATCGTGAATCGACGACGTTCACTGTAAAACTCGCCGTGAAGTTTGACATTTTCAACCTCCAATCGCCGCACATTTTCCTTGATTCCGACCAAACCTTTGACCATCGTATCTCACCGCCTTCACCATTGTATACAGCGGTGACGTGCGACTGAACTCAATAGGGTTGGTTCCTTATCACCGTGCCATTGTCAACCATAGTTGGGTAAGTTACCGATCGATTGTTGGTTATTTTTGGTATGGTTTATTGGTGATATTAGATTGATTTTGGATGTAATTGAGGCCATGGTTGAATTGGGAGTAATCATCCAGTGAAAATTACCCATGTAGCCACCGCACGCGCGGTCATGCGCCTGCAGTGCGCTTGGTGGTCTCCAGCTGATCCAGGAAATTTCTGGAACTGGTCCAGGTAGAATCGAACTGAGTTGACCTGAACCAAACCGAGTTGACCTGACCCAAACCGAGTTGACCTGACCCAAACCATTGATCGGTCAGACCGTTGACTTTAATCGATCTGACTGTTCACTTTGATCGAAAAAGTCAATTTTTGAAAAGTTAAAATTTTTGAAAAGTCATATATTTTATGTTTTTCGATGTCATGAGTCCGCTTTTGAAGTTAGTTTCACCAAATTCAAACCCGAAAGCCTCCAAATTGATCATCAAACCCAAACATGCTTATGTAATTAAGTGTTTTAATATTGAATAATTAAAGTAAGACTTGAGATTGATTAATTGTTGTTATTTGAAGGTACTCGAGACTTATCTGATTACTAGACCCAGCTTTTCTCGATCTGCTAGACCTTGTAAGCTGAAAGTCACTCGTATGGTATGTGAACCTTATGAATTCCCAGAGTAGAATATTACTTTGATATTAACTCAGTTTGCTATGAATTAGGTTCGAGCACTGTAGCAGAGCGTGAAGAGGCCGGTGCTCAGCAGATTTGATGTTTGAGCCTATTTTACGAGGTGTGTTCCCTATGTGCTACCCGACTATTTTATCTGCTTTGAAATATGTTTCACTGAAACTTTTTAATTTACTGGTTAATGATTTATGGACCATGATTGAATGATACATGATATTTGATTTTTTTTCACTAGAAAATATGATTTTTCTCGAATATAGATCATGGAAATTAATGTTTATATTGTGAACTGTTTTATTGAAACATTTCTTTGGGTAGGATAGAGAATGGAGGTTCAACTATGATCAAGCTGGTAAAACCTTACGGACCTAAGGTAACCCTTGGGTAGGCTCTAAGACCCCGAGATCTTTCTTGGGTAGGCCCTGTGGCCCCAAGAACTTTCTTGGGTAGGCCCCAAGAACTTTCTTAGGTAGGCTCTCAGGCCCCAAGATGCTACCTTAGGATGGCTCTTTAAATCCAATGGGTATAAGGTAAGTCATATGGATGCAATTCTGGGGAACTGTATATAGTGTACGGGAAGAGGGTAAACTATGAGTTTTAAAAACTTAAGCTTTATCAAGATTTCCATGATATTTTACTGAATTATTACTTAATTACGGTGACATGTGCCTTTTATTTTAAAGTACTTATTTTTATGATGATGTTTACTACTTTTGGCTACTGATACTCAATTTACAGTGATTTAGATTTATGATATGTTTTGTTTTAATTAGTCACTTTTAGTTTTAAATTTACGACTTGGGTTTTTATCTTTAAATATTATACTTTTATAAATATTATTTGTAATATGATTTTAAATTATCGAATAACATTTTTGGAAAATGTTTTAAGAATTTTTTTAAATGTAATATATTAGACATAGTCAAAACACATAGGCTGGGTCTAGGGAGTTACATTTTATTGGTATCAGAGCTTTTGGTTTTTAAACCTCAGACTTAAAATGGGTCCCATATAAAAATTGTAAACTATTTTGAAAATGGTTTACAAAATTTAAATAAGGTCATGTCACTCGTTTTTACAAGTTAAATGTGTAGAGTAATCAAGTGACAATCTAACCATAAGTTTTCCTCTTGTAGTGAATTTGAGATCCCTATCGATGAGTGCTAGAGGAGGTCGTCGACCTAGCCGCGGGTGAGGTCGAGCTGCTAGATTTACAGATCATGTAGATGACTCTACTATAGACCTGCCACTTTCTCCTGAGATAAATATGATGACCCCTTTAGAGGATCTCCATACTCTAGTTCTGAGCCTACGAGAGTGATGCTAGATGATACTTTCGGTAGGCAGTTTCTACAGCTGATTCATGGAACGATTAGAGTTGTTGGTGTTGTCCCTGAGGTTCTGCTTACTCATACCCTAATTGCTAATGGGGTCAGGAAATTCAGAGGTCCGACTGGAGGAGCTCCTACTAAAGCTGAAGATTGGTTCCATGATACAAAAAGGCGTATGGATCAGTTGGGTTTGGACCCAATGAAGAGATATCTAGGAGCTTTTGTGATGCTAGATGGGAATACCCTAGGAAGTCTTGCGGCCTAGGAAGAGTTTCGACCCTACTAAGTCTTCTGCACGTCCTGTAAAGAGGACTTGTACTTCGGTCCCCCAAAAGAGCAATACCAGTTCTAGGCCTGCAGCATCTCTATAACCCCTCAAACCGATACGGGTAACCCGATCTGATCTGGAGTGTCACATTAGGGCCACCGGAGCGACCCACTATAAAAATAGTGGAAAATTTAAAACTTTTATTCAAACATGTAACTTATAAAATGATTTATTAGTATGTATAAATAAAACAGATTTTCAGACTCATATATAAAACAAAATACAATTACATGCCCCCTAATCACATGTACCGTACTCTGCAAACAACGCCGGAAGAACTTCCTTACTGAAGTCGATAGCTGCACTGGTACAATTCTTTTAACCCGTAATTTTGAGTAATAGAGTGAGCTTCGGAAAGCTCAGTAATACAGAACTACCATATGATGCTGATGAACGTGCAGATACAGATAAATATATATTTCCTTATTTTTCTAAATATTTACATATTTTTATGTTGAACAGAGATCCTACTGATATTTCAGATGGTAACGGACAATGAGCTTTCAGTTCAGAGAAATATTTCGAATGACTGAGTTCAAGAGATCATAATAGGTTTCCTAGTGTGTTCCCATAAAACCAGTAAAAAGATACAGATCTTTTAAAACATATATATATATATATATACCCCCATCCTTTCACAATCTGTTTGTGTAGGTTCCCCAGAACTATACACTCAACCCACACAACTTGTAAGGCCCTGAGCACAAAGTCGAGGAACCTGCAGAAATACTTCCTTCAACAATACCCTCCAATTAAAACATTTTTCGTCCATAAACGGAGATATCATAAATCAAAACAGAATTCAGAACATATATCAGAACATAATCCAGATCAGAAATCATAACAGAATTCAGGTCATGTATCAGAACAGAATTCAAGTCAGAAATCAGATAAAATATTTATATGATTAGGGAACACACCAGAGTTTACAGATATTATTCAGAGGTACTGGATAATCATAGCAGGGAGAGAAACACAGATCTTCAGTATACCGATAAAATGTCAGAATTTAGAATCACTATTGGAAAAGTTCATTAACTGACGAAATCATCAGTTATTCAGAATGTGAATTATCAGGATCATATCTTATTCGGACATTTTTCAGAAGTTGTACATAATCAAAAGGGTATTCAAAATCATTTACATCCATGTCAATTGATCGGATAATCATACAACTTGAGAACGAAGATTCAGAATCTTAATAATCTATGTCGACTGGTCAATTCATTTTCCTTCCAGGGTATTTACTCTTTAATACCACAAATTCTTGTCCATAGATCATCTTCAGAATCATCACTGAATAGATCTTCCAATGGTCTTTATTTCATTTCCAAGCTTTCACGATATCATGAAATACTGACATGCTTGATTTGTAGTTCATGTTCCATAAGGACAGTACATCTTATAAACTCATAAGAATTTCCAGACTTATCCAATTTACTTACTTAATCCTCGGTCATTGAGGTTTTCTAGTTCATTTAACAGTCATGTCCACTCCAGTTACTTCGGGATTTTCCAGAGTAATTCAAACGTTCCTGAATTTCAGACACATGTTGTACTTCCGTTCCATTCAATTTGGTCTTCGTGGATTATTTGTCGAATAAACGTCCAATTCTTAGTACTGAATGCGATCCAGAGTTGAGCTAAGCTGAATACTTCCAAAATTTATCATCGAGTCACACTTGAGAAGACTAACACGCATTCCAAAAATATCAATGCCATTCAGGTATTGACATAGCTTTAGGGTTGATCTACTAACTTAAATTATGTTCTATTACTTTTAAAGGTAATCCAACACCCATGTTTATTTGGATTCCTTAATTAATCCAAGAACTTTACTTGGTATAGGACATAAGGGTATTTTGGTAATTTTGGTGTTCAGTTTTATTCCATTCATATCAGAGCTCGAAGATATCCATTCATTCTTGAGTTTGGTGATATTCTTGGTTTATTTCAATTACAGGGGTATTTTGGTCATTTTACAGATTCAGTGTATTTTAATCCTTTTCTTTCGTCTGATCTTACTATTAAATTCAATCTTATCATTTATTTCATTCCTTTCGAACAATTCTGTCAGCAGAATACCCCGATAAATTATTCTTCAGGTATTTACTCATTACTCGGATATTTTCGGGTCAAGTGCCTTCTCAGATTTTACAAACGAAATATCATGAATTTTTTCTTTACAAATACATGATCTTAATAATTAAATTCGTACTTAATCGAGTTAAGTACAAATCCTCAAAGTACTTTTTCATTCAGGGTCAACTCGGACTATTTTACCTCTCAAGGGCATTTTCATAATTTTTTTACCAGATAATTTCGATATTAGCTCTTAACGAAATTAATATAATATAGAGATCATATGTATAATTGTTTCCTCGAACATTCTTTGATCTTGAAATGATTCCTTAAAAGACTTCTAGTATCTAGCATAAACCCTCTTAGGGTTAAAAACCGGTTATCCATAATTTCCAGGTAAAACTAACATTTCTTATGCACATCAATAGTTTTATCAGATCAATAATTCTTTTCAGATTTATTAATCCACTTCCAGGGACAATTTTTTTCATTTTCCAACATAAGGGTAATTTTATAATTTTACCTAATCGAAATATTTTCATAATTTATCATCTAAGTAACTTTAATGAGATAAATTATAATTTACATATCCATGGCTGATTCTTTTATCACTTAAATCTACATATCCATGGCTGATTCTTTTATCACTTAATTCCAGAACTTGTAATTTAATTCCAACTGTCCTCCAATTTCTTATAATAGTCATCTGAGCCATATTCAGTTACCTACTTTCTACCGTATTCGTATCGAGTGATCTTCATTAATTACACATATGAGACCAAACATTTCCATTCATGCATTTACCAATACCAACATGTTCTATAAAGCATAAAGAGATAGTAAAATATTTCCTCGATTTTCGTGCAATATTGATCGACCATAAAATTCCATACGAACGCCCTCGGTGTTGAAATTATCTTTCAATATTTCCTCGAATTCATACCAACAGAAATGACATAAAAACGGAGCTTAATTCTAAAAAATGGATCAAATCGGATGATAAATCAGTGAAAAATAGCTTACCGTGTTCGAATTTGGCGAAACGGACTTCGGATTCGGATTCAGGACGTCGAAAGCATAAAATATGACTTTTCGAAAATTTGGAATTTTTGGTTAAAATCAAAGTCAACGGGTTTGACTGTTAATTTCGAGGCCTTTGGGCCTGAATTTCGAAAAACGGACTGCAGAATCGGATTTGGAACGTCGAAAAATGTCAGGATAGGTATACTCGATCAAAGTCAAAGGTCGTTTAATGCCCGGTCAAAGCCCGTCAAAGTTTTGGTCAACATCGGTCAACGGGTCGGGTCGGGTAAACGGGTCAGGTCGGGTTGGAACCGATCAAACCGGTCAAAACAGCTCCAAAACCGATCAAACCGGTCATTTTTCCCTTCCCCACGAGAAGTGGCGGCGTGTGGGGGCACGTGGGACATCTTCCGGCAGCCTATAAATCACGGAAAAATTTCAAAAATTGTTTTGATTGATTTCGAGGTACTTACAAAGCTCGATTCAAATTTTTGAACGGCTTAGAGCTCGATTTCAACAAATCTGAAACTTTGACCGCTTCACCTCCTCACGCGCCGCCGTCGACAGAGACCAAGAATGACATCGGTGAACTTAGAACGGCACAAGGAAGACGATGGTGCGGGAGGTGTCGTAAACGGATGACCGGATCATCGTGAATCGATGAAAAACTAAGTGAAATCGAGTTATTACCGACGATACTTTCGACTGAAATTAACGACGAATGGTGATGATTCGTGAGGAAAGGTTTGAGGGGTTTTGTTTCTCGGTTGGCAATGAACACGATAGTGGTTTTGGTTCATCGATCGGAGGTCGGACGGCGAGTAGATTGGAGTTGAAAGGAGGGTTGAGGGGAAGGGAAAAATGATGAAAACCATCTGCAGAAACATACAGGGAGAAGATGTTATAATTCTCTCCAAAAGAAAAAATGGGCAAACCATGGGTTTAGTCACTGAATTTCTTGCACTTTATAAAATGGTCTGCCAACTTTGAAATTTTTTAATTTAATCCTCAATTTTCCTCCCAAAATACCAATTAAATCCACCACTTTATAATTCTTAAAATTTAGCCCCTAAATTAGGGTGTTACAATCTCTACCCCAGCTGCTAGTCGAGGTGATTCTTTGGGTCTGGCTCAAGTATTTCCTTGTGACTATTATGGTAACATACACAGAGGAGAGTGTCATAAGAAGACATGCATTTACTTTCATTCTGGATCTAGTGGTCATTTTCATATGGACTACCCACAACTAGCTTTGCCTGAACGGACAGCTACCCAAACTCTTGCACGTTCTTAGGCATTAGTTTAGACCCCAACTAGAGGGCATAGTCAGGGAAAGACTTCTGGATTAGCATCCAGGGTAGACAGTAGAGCCTGACCCCAGTAGAGACGAGGGAAAGCAGTTTCAGAGTCCAGATAGCCAGCTCTTGTGTATGCTACCAGATGACGGGATGATAGAGATAACCCAGAGGTTATTGCAAGTATATTTAGCATTTATTCTCTGCCATATTTTGTATTATTAGAAAATGAATCCACCCACTCCTATTTATCGAGTTTAGTATCCCGAGACCTTCCGATTCTGATTGAGGACACCAAGAGTGCTATTACGGTTATGACTCCAGTAAGATAGTCAGTGGTTGTGAATAAGGTATTCCGGCGTTGTTCTCTATTGGTTCAAGATGAAAACTTTCTCACCGACCTTATGGAGCTTCCTTTAGAGGAATTTGATTTAATTCTAGGGATGAATTGGTTGAATGAACACAAGGTCAATTTGGATTGCGAGTACAAGAGAACTACTCTGAAGACTTCTGATGGTCGGACTGTTGTGTTAGTTGGTGAACGTTGTGGCTATCTCTACAATATAGTATCGACTTTGGTTGTTGATCAAATGATTCGGAAGGGATATGACATTTTTATTGCCTTTATTTTGAACACGAAAGGCTACTTGTCCAAGATTGAGGAGATTCGTATAGATAGCGAGTTTCTCAATGTCATTCCGGAGGAGTTGCCAGGATTATCTTCTAATAGAGAGGTAGATTTCGAGATTGAGACTTATCCCAGATCTACTCTTGTTTCCTTGGCACCCTATTGTATGACCCCGAAGGAACTTAAGGAGTTAAAGGTTCAGTTACAACAATTACTTGATCGAGGTTTTATCAGACATAGTACCTCACCCTAGGGAGCTCCAGTCATGTTTGTGAAAAAAAAAAGGATGGATCGTTGAGGCTATGTATTGATTACCGGAAGTTTAATAAGTTGACGGTTAAGAATAAGTACCCACTACCCAAGATTGATGACTTATTCGATCAATTGCGAGGATCTACTGTATTTTCTAAGATAGATCTTTGCTTGGGGTACTATCAATTAAAAGTTAAGGGTTTATATGTTACGAAGATTTCTATACGCACTAGATATGAGTATTATGTGTTCTTGGTGATGCCTTTTGGTCTGACGAATGCTCCCGCAACTTTTATGGGCCTGATGAATATTGTGTTTCGGTCATATTTAGATTAGTTTGTAGTAGTTTTCATTGATGATATTCTAGTCTATTCCCGGACTGAGGCAGAGCATGACGAGCACTTGAAGATTGTTCTACAGACCCTAAGAGAGCATCGTTTGTATGCTAAGTTGAACAAGTGTGAATTTTTACTTCAGAAGGTGTCATTTCTTGGGCATATTGTTTCTAAGAAAGGTATCCAGGTTGATCTGAGCAAGATTGAGGGTATTGTGAGTTGGAAGCGACCCAAGAATGTCTTTGAGATTCGTAGTTTCTTGGGCTTAGCTGGATATTATTGACGTTTATCAAGGGCTTCTAGATCATTGCTGCTCCGTTGACAAAGTTGTTGAGGAAAAATATTTCGTTCGACTAGGGCGATGCACAATAGGAGAGCTTTGAGAAATTAAAGGTGACTTTGACTCAAGCTCCAGTTTTGACTCAGCCTAAGCCTGGGAAAGATTTTACAGTTACAATGACGCTTCAAACTCAAAACTTGGATGTGTTCTGATGCAGGAGGGTAAGGTAGTAGCTTATGAGTCCCGTCAGCTGCACCCGTATGAGTGTAATTACCCTACCCATGATTTGGAATTGGCAGTAGTTATCTTTACTTTAAAGATCTGGAGACACTTCTTTATAGAGAAAAGTGTTACATTTTTATGGATCATAAGAATTTGAAGTATTTTTTGACCTAGAAGGAACTTAATCTAAGGTAGAGTCATTGGCTTGAGCTTCTAAATGACTATGATTGCCTGATTGATTATCACCCGAGTAAAGCTAACGTCATTGCGGATGCTTTGAGTCGGAAGGAGATAGTTGATTTAAGGTCTTTAATGGCCAGGATGAAGTTATATGATGATGCCACTCTGTTAGCATAATCTCAGGTTAAGCCAACCTTGGTTGAGCATATCAAGGCCAAGTAATCTCTTAATAGCTCTTTGCTCCCCATCTTTGAGCAAGTGGAGCAGCGGACAACCTCAGAGTATACTTTTGACCAGGATGAAGTTTTATGTTTCAAAGGTCGATTTTGTGTACCTGATAACGCAGAATTGAGACAGGCTATACTTAGTGAGGCTCACAGCAGTCCATATGCTATGCACCCCGATGGAGATAAGATGTATCAGAATTTGAGAGAGAGGTACCATTGGATCAGCATGAAGAAGGTTATCTCTGATTTTATGGCTAAATGTTTGACCTATCAATAAGTTAAGGTAGAGCACCAGCATCCGTCGAGTTTGTTATATCCTATCATGATTCCAGAATGAAAATGGGAGTGTATTACTCTGGATTTTGTTATTGGGTTGCCTTTGACTCCTTCGAAAAAGGATTTGGTCTGGGTGTTTGTTGATAGACTTACAAAGTCAGCTCACTTCATTCCTGTGCAGGTAAATTATTCGTTGGACAAGCTGGCTAGATTGTATATATTAGAGATCGTCAGATTGCATGGTGTACTATTATCTATCATTTCTGATCGAGATTTGAGATTTACTTCGATATTCTGGAAGGCACTACATGAGGCTCTGGGTACGAGATTGAATTTCATTACAAATTTCCACCTGTAGACTGATGGTCAATCTAGGTGAGTGATTCAGGTTCTGAAGGATATGTTGCGGGGCTACGTGATTGATTTTCGTGGTAGTTGGGAGAACTTTTTGCCTTTGGCTGAGTTTTCTTACAATAACAGCTACCAAGCGAGCATTCATATGACATTGTACGAAGCAATTTATGGGCGTAGATGTCGTACCCCATTTGTTAGACTGATTGTATGATAGAAAAACTTTGGGACCTGAGTTAGTGCGTGAGACGGAGGACACATTCAGATTGATCCATGACCGCCTGAAAGAGGAATTTGACAAGAAGAAGTCTTATGCTGACCAGAGGAGGAAAGATATTGAGTTTGAGGTTAGAGATCATGTCTTTTTAAAAGTGTACCCATTTAAGAAAGTACTGAGATTTGGGCATAAAGGTAAATTGAGTCCAAGATTTATTGGACCATATCGTATCTTGAAGAGAGTAGGACCTGTTGCATACCAGCTCGAGTTACTTCCCCAGCTCAGTCGTATTCATGATGTCTTTTATGTTTTTATGTTGAGGCTCTATCGTCCAGACGCAAGCCACATCATTCAGTTCGAGGATGTTGAGTTGAGGCCAGATCTATCATATGATGAGGAACCTGTCCAAATTTTGGATCGAGATGAGAGAGTGCTGAGGAACAAGCATATTCCAATGGTAAAGGTTCAGTGGAGTAACCATGGTCTTGCATAAGCCACCTGGGAGATAGAGGAATCCATAAAGACTCATTTCTCGCATCTGTTTACTCCAGGTATGTAACACCCATAACCCGTATACGGAAACCAATACGAATTATAGATGTCACATTAGAGATTCAAAATATTTCTTTAATT
This sequence comes from Hibiscus syriacus, assembly GCF_006381635.1. Classification (NCBI taxonomy): domain Eukaryota; kingdom Viridiplantae; phylum Streptophyta; class Magnoliopsida; order Malvales; family Malvaceae; genus Hibiscus; species Hibiscus syriacus. Next base: position 799,588 of record NW_024062738.1, on the reverse strand, counting down.
AAACTAAGTAATATTTTGTTTCATTCAAACAATCACCAGTTTCAAGCAATAATAGACAGTTCTAATCGGTTTTATAAAATAAATAAGATTGTCTAGCACGTTTGTTTTAAAACCCAAATTAATTTTATTTAATCATAGTTTAATATCACAATATTATTTCATACTATTAATTATATTTAATACCAACTATATTAAGAAATTGCAGATATTTCATTCTTGTATACATGCTAGCTAATACTTTTATAACACTGTAGGATGTCATCATTGTTACTTGTAAACATTTCCTTGGTGATTGATGCCAAGCTCAGCTCCTTACTCCTTTTTCTCCTTTTTCCTATGCGTGAAAATCATCACACGCTAATTATACACTTAGTGAGGTAAACATATAAATATTCAAAGTAATGCAACACAGAATTTGAAGGAATATCAATATTCATTTCAATATGATCACTTTACTTGTATACCATCCATGTTACCATAAAATAACATGATATAACCGGATATAAAATTTCTTATCAATATACTTGTTATACATCCCATAAGCTCGTAAGCTTATTCACCTATTTATCATTTATTAACCAATAAACCATAGCCCAATTTAAACCCTGAGGACCCTGGGTACACGAGTCAAATATATGCACCGTATGACACATAAGGTCGGGCCCACCATCTGCACTAGTTATACTTTAGTGTAGTCCCAAATATGACACATAAGGTTGTGCCCACCATATGCACTAATACTTTAGTGCAATCCCGAATATGTAGCCTGTTGCTGGACTCTATGGCATGCCAACTATACCATGTCCCTCAATGACTTACGTGGGCATATAGTCTATTTTTATTTTATTCATCCATAACAAAGTATATAAATACTATTTAACCTTTGGGCAGTTCATACCCGAAATAACATTTGCAATACACAGTATATATATTCATGATAAACGCCATGTATAATAAAAAAAATGATCAATGCATTGTATATTCAACCCTTGACATATTTAGAATATGTCAAATATATGATATATGACTTAAATATCATGTCGATGTCAACAAGGTAGACTTATTACAAATCTTACCCAGTGATGTATAAAACATCCATGTATAATGTTATGCATGCACTGCACTCCTTTTTGACATTATATACAAGTCAAAATATAAGCCTCACTAAGCTTTAATTTGATTCTTTGCTTCTAATTTGGTTAAAACCCAAAATTTATTATAATTTCATATCCTGGCAGTTTGCACTACATTTAAAGAAATATTATTTTGTATTAATATACACCTTTAAAATTATTCTGTTTATACCAATGGAAACTATACTCAAATATGAATCTATCCATATAAGGAACTCCTTCTAGTTCAATTTTTACAATTTATGGTTAATTTTCAAAGTTGACCGGCAGAATCTATTTTGAGTAGAATCTGCTGTCCCATTTTCTGACCTATTTTCAGTTAAAGATTCATATTTTTTTGTATACAAATCGAAATCAGTTTCCGTTTGTTCTAAAAAAATCTAGACTGGCATATTAATTCAAAGGTATAAAAATCATCATCTAATCATTTTTTTAAAAGTTACGGAAATTTTCTAAACATACCGTTCAGAACACCAAATATGGGCATATTTCACCAATTGAATTTTCAACTTGTTCACTAATTCTATTAGCTCACCAAATACACATGTAACCAGGCATCACAAATCACATAAAATTTTAGGAGTCACTTTTTACCATAATAACTGTGTCATTGGCTCGTCACAAGCCAATGTTGTTCGATAACATAAATACAAATTAAATTTGCACTCATCTGGTGTCCTTAGCTTGCAAATTTCCCTTTGGATTTCACATTCCATCCTTAAGCTTTTCCTTAGCTTTAATATTGGTTGATCTTGATTTTAGGCACACAATCTAAATAAGCATCATTACCAAAGATATACAAATTCAAACCAAATGTTAGAATCTTCTAACATAGGCATACTTCAGAAAATAAATTCCTAACAGATTTTTCGATGCTTATTCGATACAATTTTCATGTCACAACATAAATGTTGACCTTAACACTTCCAATTGATCATTCAAATTCCATTTAATCCATATTGACATAACATTTTCACTTTAGCTCCCAAACTTTCCATATTTGTTTTAACTTTTATAAGCTTTCCAAAATAACCCAATTTCATATCCTAACTTCAATTTTAACACTCAAACATTAATTTCCAGCATATTATATCAAATATTGAACAATTACACAACAATCCAAAATTTTTCCAAAAATTGTTGATTGGGTCCCCCAACTTTTCAAAATTTATAGAATGGTCGCGTTAAACCCTAGTCAAGAGGCTTCGACGTTATCACACTACTGATTTCTATGGATTAGGTGAGGATGATATGGTTGTTGTGGATCAATGTCTTTGAGATACATAAGGGATATTGAGGTAGATGAGGGGATTCTCAAGGATAGCTTGGAGTGCATTGTATCTCATTTTAGGGATAAAGCATATGATTGATGGGAGACTATTAAGATAGGGTTATAGCTAAGTTGTTGACCTGAGAGTACTTCTAGGCCGAGTTATGAAAAAAGTAAATATGTTAAGCTCATGTGGTCGAGTTGGTCGATCAGTTCATGCACGTGATTTAAAAGGACTAATATGTATTGAAGTATAAACATAAGTTTTTGAGCTTGAGTAAGTATGCTCCAAAGTTTGTTACAATAGAGGAGGCACAACATAGGAGATTCTTGTATACACTGCAGTATGACATCAGATGTATTTGATGACAGAACTAGCCAAACTGTTCTTTGAGTTTGCCACCAGGCTAAGGCTCCTACGAGAGTTAGGAATACGGCTCATAAGAAAACTAAGGGATTCAAGGGTCAATCTGGGAGGACTCAGGATGCCACAAGTCTTTCTTAGATTTCAACCAAAAGGGTTTGGGATTATGGAAGTGCAGAGAGAGATGAACTTATACAATCAAAAAGGTATGGATGTCTATCACATAAATCAAGTTATGGTGCCTGTAAGAGGCATTTATCCTCTACTTCTATGATGAGCACTAGGGGTTCAACTAGAGCTTCAATAGTGTCATTCTATGAGCAGTGTAGCCAAAGAAACTAGGGAATGTACTTTAAGATGTACAAGGCTTACTATAGACATGATTTGTTAGACCACTCTTTGAGAGATTTCCCTAAGCCTAATAGTACCGCTCTGCATATACTTAAAAATTGAATCTTTTAGCTCAATGAGGTCTAGGGTTTGCTAAATGTGGAGCAAGTTCCACATCAAGACAGTAGAGCAGAGGCACTACTAAATCCTCTGCCAAACTAGATATTCATGTTTCAACAAGTATATTTTGAGAGCCAGTGAGGATTATGATGCGACTAATATGATTGCATGTATCTTCATGTTATTTTTAGTTTCTATTATTACATTATTGGGTTTCAGATCCACACATTAATACAATCATTTTGTTCTTATGACTAAATTGTTACAAATGGGAGTTCCGATAAAAAGTGACAACATAGCTTCAAATAGCTTAAGGTGATTCGAACTGAGGCATTAGTTTTGACTCGGTCGAAGTTGGGTAAAGATGATGTGGTGTTCAGTGATGCGTCATTGAATGAACTTGGTTGTGTGCTCATGCAAAAGGGTAAGGTAGTCGCTTATGCATCTAGGCAACTAAAGCCTTTTGAGCTCAACTACCCTGCTCATGATTTGGAGTTAGCAGCAATATTCTTCGCATTAAAGATTTTAAGGTACTATCTCTTTAGGGAGAAATGTTATATCTATAACAATTAAATAAGGGTCTCAAGAATTTTGTCACCTAGAATGAGCTGAATTTGAGGCAACACAAATGAATTGAATTCCTTAAGGATTATGATTGTCTCGTTGATTATCATCCGGGTAAAGATAATATGGTAGTTGATGTATTAAGTCGTAAATTGATGTTCGATTTACTAATAATGTTTACGAGTCTGAGGATGACAGAGGATGTTGGATTGTCTATGTTGGTGTGGGAGGTAAAAGATGCTCATTTATTATATGATAGTTTGATGGCCAGAGCAGATATGGTAAGGCAATGATAAGCATCAAGATTCAGATTGCAAGACGATGATGTATTGTACTTCACGGGAAGACTTTGTGTTCCTATTGGAGAGTTTAGAGATATAATTCTTTGTAAAGACCATATTAGCCTATTTACTATACACCCAAGTATCCATAAGATGAATCAAAATCTTCGTTCAACTTATTGGTGGCCAAGGATAAATAGACATGTATCAAAGTTTGTATCTCGATGCTTCGCCTTTCACTAGGTCAAGATAGAGTTTCAGGTTCCTTAGTCTTCTTCAGTATAGCTAGATATCAAATTAGAAATGGGATAAGATCACTATTGATTTTTTATGGGGTCATAGATGACTCAATGTAGACACGATATGATTTGGGTGGTTATTGATCGCTTGATGAAACCACACATTTTCTGCCAATGCATATTGGCTTCACCCCTGAAGGGTTGGCCAGATTGTATACTGGTGAGATAGTGTGGCTTCGTGGTGGTCAACCTCGATCATTTGAGATATATATGCACGATTTATCTCAAGATTCTGAAGAGCCTTAGATGATGCATTAGATATTCGACTACATTTCAATACAACTTTTTATCCTCAAATCGATTGTAGTTTAAGAGAGTAATTCAGATTTAAAAGGACAGTGTGTGATTTTATATAATCGATTTTGAGGTTAGTTAGAGAAGCATTTATATTCGGTCAAATTTTCTTACAATAACAATTTTACCTCGAGCATTTAGATGACCCCTATATATAGCATGAATAAATTAAAAACAAATGTAGATAAACACATACTTATCCGATGTAAGTATGTACATTTTAGAATGTCTTTATGTATTTTCAAAGAATAAAAAATAAAAATAATAGAAAAATAAATATTAAGTTTTTTGTATAAAAAAATTTATAAATTAGAAACAAAGAATAATATTTAATATGAACTTCCATGTAAATATTTTCACTTTAATATTAAGAATTCAATTTGCTAAAAAAATTCTCAAGAATAATTTGATAAAATATGCATTCTTAACCTTAAACAATCGTGTCCGCTTCCCGTACACATCTAGGCTTTCTGAATGAAGAAGACTCACTTGAACCATCCATCAAGAAATCACCCCAAGCCAAAGTACACTATTGCAAAGCAATGAAGTAACAACAGACTTCTTTGGTGGTGATGATGATCATAATAATAATAACCTTTGTTTCTACTTCTGAATCATTTAGTAGAGCTACATGTATCAGTTGCTACATATTCAAACAAGCGTCTGCAACCGAGTTATTTCTACTATCTTCAGTCCATAAACAATAAACAAAAAAAAAATGGATCTCAATTTTGTAGGTTAGTGTCACACGATAGAATCACATGTTAAAAAAGCAAACCATAAATGAATACCAAAGCTAAAAAGATTATGTTGTCAAAATGAATTCAGCCAAAAAAAAAATCTAGCACCAAGGAAAATATCATTTCATAATGCAAGGATACACAAGTTACATGCAACAGGGAAAGTCCAGATCAAGGGATAATAGATGATCAAACAAACGATTAGTGGTAGAATACGTGGTTTGAGATTTTTCCAAGAAATACGGAAACCCCACAATGAATTTAATGAGTTTATATCATTTGCCTATCTAAGTAAATCTTACATCGTGCCTAGGGAAACAACAACAGTGGCTTTCTCTGCCATAGAAAACAAATAGCTGATAGTACATGGAAACTGATAACATTGATCAGGTTAATCAATCAATCTCACCAATCTTTTCTAATGTGTTGCTGTTCACCTAATTACCCGCCTATAAAATGAATCAGCTTAAACCACCCAGTGATATATATCCCATAGCACTGCTCACCTTGAGTGAAAGAAATAACATATAGAGCATTATAAGACCCAGTCCTAATCTCTTGCTAGGCTGCATGTCATTCCGAGGCAAAACTATAAGTGCCCAGATTAATCCTGACATGAGAAAGCCCACGGTACAAAACAAGCTGCTATCTTGAGGAACCAAGTACAAGTAAGGACTCTTTGACCAAGCTCCAAGCAGCAATGAGATGCCCAACCCAACAAGTGTGTTGAACATGGGACCTGCATAGCAGCCAGACAATGCAATTTGCACACTATCACCGCCATTCATTGCCAGTGCAACATTTGACACCAAATCACCCATTGAATTGCCCCACGCCAGGATAGTTACTCCAAGAATGGATGGATTAATTCCAAAAATCACACCAAATGCTACCAACAGAGCAACAAGCTCATTAGCAATAATATAAAACCAGACAATGCTCATAAAAAATCCCCCTAATACCCATGGAATTAAAAACCTCTGAGGTGGATGATCAGATACAGTATTCTGATATGCAAGAACACCAAGAGTGCAACCAGCTGCAACACTGATACACCATGTTATCACTCGAATCTGGGAGCCCACATCACCTTGGCTATTCCACAGAAATGCTAACAGAACAGGAGCCAATGAAACACTAGCTACAGCATATGGTTTTGACCATGATTCTTGATTGACTAGAGGAATTGTTAGTCGCCTTGGAACCGTCAGTGGCAACTCCAGGAGCAATAACAATTTAGAGCATGAGAATGGTGTGTCATTAGTTTCCATGCCCTCTTCAGTCCAACCCCATGGAGGCCTCTCATCAGCTAATGAACTAGCCTTATTTAAGTGATTTGAATAAATAGCAACATTTGTAGCCCACATCCATTGTGGCAGGGAACTAGGGAGTTGGGGTGGATCGTTTTCGGAGTCCACATCAAGCAAAGAACTATATAGGAAAGTATCCTCCTCGTTTCCTTGTGAAAACAGACTTCCTCGAACAGGAAGCAATTGTGTAACAACATCCAATTTCAACCTCCTGGGATGTTTCCACAGAATCTCATTTGCAACCACGGAAAATGCATAAATCACATAGATCATGACAAATGCAATGGCACCCAAAATACTCACCTTACCAATTAGTAATATGATTGTAAGTGACATGAGTGTAAAAAGGAAGAAACATATATCCCTAATGAAGCATCTTTTATCAATCTGGACCCCCTTCTCTGCTACACAAAGGGAGACAGCCCCTACAACAACACAAGTAACAAAAACTCCACCACCCAATACACTATTAAGACCCACTCCCCCTGTATCTGTCCCCAAAAATGCAGCTATACTCGCAAACACATCCGGTGCCCCATTTCCTAATGGAAGGAGTGCAACCCCAGCAACAGTTGGAGGCAACATAAGCAGAAGCGAAAGCTTCTCCAATGAACAGCAAAAGTAGTCGGCTGCAGTGTTTCCCAATAGGTAAAACAAAGAAGCAAGCCAAAAACCCAATATCAAATGGCCCACTATACTAAATTCACCACAACCACAATAGAAGAACCTAATGTAATCAAAGAAACCTTCCGAAGAACATTGTGGATTGGCTTTCAAGAACTCACATTGATTAGCAAAACCCTTATAATCCATTAATCCAGCACAGAAAGCATGGTTGCTCGAGCTTACATTCAACTCATTCAGTTGATCATTCCAGGGAGCTAAATGCGATGAATTGGAATAAAGTTCACTAATTCTTCGACGAAGTATAACATGACCAAACACATAAGGGAATCCAGTCCTTTTAGTCAAATTATGATTAAGAAACCCAGACGATTGGCTAATATGAGGGTTTCTTAAGAAATCTACCCGGGTGTAGAAAAAGAGAAATAGAACCAAGGAAGATAACCCACTGAAAATCCCATGAATTTTGGGATTTCTTTTAGTATAAATACAATTATCCCTCATAAATAATCTCGTTATATAGACCAAAACATTAAGGTTTTCAAAAATTTAATACAAAGTGAATTAGGCTAGGGTTTTCAGCTAAGTAGGAAACCCCAACCTTTGAATTCAGGAGAGAAAATGACTACGAAATTTAGAATACGTACCGATGATCGAAGTAGACAGATTTTTAGATGCAAAAACGAAGATTAAAGAGAGAAGGAAATTTTATGGCTTTCTTGGGGCGGTTTTTCGAACGAAGTTCGTTGATAACAATAAGGAAGTTTTTTTTTTTAAATAAAAAATAGGAAGTTAGTTCGAAATTTCTCATGAAATTATTAAACTTATTTGTTAGGGTAAACAACAAGTTTAGTACCTAAATTATTTTTTAATCCTATTTGAGTATTTAAACTTTCATTCATTTTAAAATCATTCCTAATTTTTAGTTTATTTTGGTAAATTGCCGTTAAAAACTTAGCGAAACTGTTACAACATGATATTTTTATTGGTAAATTACATCATTAATCACTCAATTATCTTCTCACTCCTATTTTGGTCACTGAAGTTTATTTTTTTAATTCAATTACTTAAATTTCAAATTACTCTTAATTTAATTTCTTTAACTTTAAAATTTAATTTTTTTTATTTTAATTATATATTGATAAAAAAATAAAAAAATCATGTCACAAAAATTATTAATAAAATAAATTAGAGTGATCAAAATATGAACAATTTGAAAGTTGAGTAGTTAAATTTTGAAAATTTTTAAACTTTAATTACCAAAATAGGAGTGAGAAGATAGATAAGTGATAAATGATGTAATTTACACATGACTTTGAAATAAAGGTTATCCTATTTTTAACTGTGGGTACCAAAACGAAATATAAAATAAAGGTTAAGTATGACTTTGAAATAAATGAAAATTTATATTCCAAAACAAAACAAATGTAATAGTTCAAATACTAAACAGGTAGCTTATCCTATTTATATCACCCCTTTATTTTTTATTTATGAGTAAATTACAAATATAACAACTGAACTTTCTTATCACTACTATTTTAGTTGTTATATTTTAAAAGATTTCAATTTAGTTTTTTTGCCAGTCGATCGTTTTCTCCATTACAGCTTGCTTGATTACCTGGCTTATTTTAATATTAAAATCTGCCACTTTTAAGACCTATATATTTGGGTTGAAAAGTCATCTCTCTCTCTCTCTCTCTCTCTCTCTCTCTCTTCTCATGTTTATACATCAGTTTTTTTTTTTTTTTGCAAGTGATTACCTCGCTCTCAATCTTAGTTACTTCTTGTTCTTATTTCTCGACACTCAACCAAAGCAACTTTATATCAGATGATTCTTCAATTGTTTTGATTCTCTACAAGGCATTCCCAATGTTAATGGAAAAAATGATCAAAACGATCAAATGTGGATTTTCTAATAATTTGGGCAGCATATTTATTACCAACCATTATAAACGTAATTCAAAGATATAAACAAAAGTTATTCAAACTTTGTTGCGAAGGAGAAAAATGTATTGTGTTTATGTTATATATTGGCCCCAAAACATTTTGTATATTTGTTATATAGTCTCATTGGATATTATTTACATGAAAATAAATGAAAAGTTCAAGTCTTTTTCACACATTATATATATATATATGATGTGAAAGTGAATGGAACAACGTATGTGGGAGATGCGAAATCTAGTTTAGGTGGTGCTGCAACATTATATAAGAATGGAGACAATTGGGATTTTAGTAGCATTGGAGGCTTTAGGGACGATAATGATGAACGAATGTTGCGTCGCGTTATGTGAAGCAGACAACGAACATGCCTAACCAGTTGTATTCTACAACGCATCTATCTCCACTTTCAATTACTTATTATCGTTATTGTTTAGAGAATGGGAGTTATTCAATGAGATTACACTTTGCGGATATTGAAATCACCAATAGCACGAGATCTGGAAAACTTGGGAGGCGGATTTTCGACATTTATATTAAGGTAATTGATGATGATTGTGAAACTAATTCCTTCTGCAATGGTGTTTGTCCAATTGATTTCTTGGTTGGCATATTAGTTAAGTTACTGAGACACCATTCTGTCTCCATTGGTTGTCAGACAAATAAGTGTCACTGAATTTTCATGTTGCGGGATCTGCTGGTGGAAAAAGACTTCAATGTAGAAGCTGAAGCTGGTGGGATTCTTACTCCGCTAACGAAACACTATAATGACAATGTAACAAACGGTGAACAAGAAATTCGTTTTTACTGGGATGGAAAAGGCACTCAAGCAATTCTTGTTCGAGGAGTCCAGGCACGTTTATGAGATTTTGCTGGTCCTCGAAATGAACTAAAAATTTAGGCTCCCTAATCATATAGATTTAAATTACAATTTGCATTTTTGTTTTTAGTCGCGTTGTGTTTATCACTATTGCGGACATAATTGATGATATTGTGGTCACCACAAGTATCGTGATTGTGAATTTTAATAACATATGTTATTGTGGATATCACGGTTTTGGACAATGTCGTTACAACTATATAACGGTCATTGTTTTGGTTACATACCGTTATGTAAGTAATTGTTCCTACTAACAAGTATTAAAAAATAAACTTTAAGGGGGTGTTTGGTTAAATGATTGTGGGATTCCCATGGGATGGGAATCCCACATTCCCATGTTTAGTTGGCCGGGAATCTCATTCCCGGTAATGTTTTATTACCAATAGTAGATTTTTTTGGATATATTACCGGGAATGTCATTACCTCCCTTCCCTTAGGTATTGTAACATTACCGAAGTTTTGGACTAAAATACCCTTAAATTTTTATTTTTTTCCAAAAATATCATTCTTCTGTCATTTAATAATAAAAATTCTACGAAGGTTAAATTATAAAATTATTCTTAAATTATTTTAGATTTACAAAAAAAAGTCTATAATTAAAATTTTATATGAAGTTTAGGGGTTAAATTTTTTTTTTACCCTTTCATTAAACCTTTTTTATATTTTTAATTTTGTAAAAAAATTATATAAATATTATGAATTTAATTTTTTAAAAGAAAATATATAAATATTTTACAATTTGTAATATTATACAAATATATAATAAGGAAAATTTGGCCAAATATACATTTCAATAATCTTTTATTCCTTTAACCAAACACAGTAATCTTACATTCCTGCTAAACCAACCAAACATTAAATACAACATTCCCAGTAATCCTATTCTCTGGTAATCTTATATTCCCACTGGTAATCTTACATTCTGTGAACCAAACGCACCCTAAGGGTTGCTCCATAATAACAAGTATTAGAAAAATGAGACCCTGATAACAAATATTAAAGAAAAAGTAAATTTTAAGTATACTCATAATAACATACTACAGCAAAACAGAGTTTTAGCGGCGTTTTTTTAGTTCTATAGTACTTGCGACGATAGGAAAAACGCTGCAAGAAGCGACGGCCATACCAGCGCCGCTAAAGTTAGCGGCTTTTGAGAGAAAGAAAAATGCCGCAATAGGCCAAGATATATAGCGGTGTTTTTGGAACAAACTTCGCAAAAAGTCGATATCTATAGCGGCATTTTTGGAACAAAGGTCGTAAAAGGTCGTGCTCTATAGCGACATTTTGGAACAAACGCCGCAAAAGGTCAAGATCTATAGCGGAGTTTTTGAAACAACCGCCACAAAAGATCGTATCTATAGCGGCGTTTTTGAAACAAACGCCGCAAAAGGTCATATCTATAGTGGCGTTTTTGGATACAAACGCCACTAATTACCTTTCTTTGGCTAAGAATAATTGATTTTGCATATTTCATTTATGCTTTACTAAATTTAATATCATGTAGCTTTATCTAATTTACGACAACCATACATTTTAATTAAGACACAAGTTATGTAGAAAAATACTTAACAAAATAACTTAAAATTTATAAACATTAAAATTAAATGTAATGTAGTTTGACATTGTTTTCTAGAATTTAGTCTAGGTTCTTTCACTTTCAATTAAAAAAATATTTCACTACAATTTAGTCTTCATTGCTCCTTCGTGGGGAAAGGAAGTAAAAAACAGTTTTCCTTTTTTGATGAAGCTCAACTAACTCACGAGTCAACTCTAAATACTGCTTCTGATCTTCACCAACCGGAACTGAATCAGACTGCAGAAACATGCAGCAATTGCGTAAATATATAAGACATTTTCATTTATCTCAATGTAAATGGACATTACTTCACCTTCCAGATCAATAGGTAAGTCCCCTATTGGTGTTTTGTACACCGTAGCAGTTGACAGAGCACATTTTGGAGACTCGAATCTGCAACATGATATTATTGAGAAACAAGAAGGAATATAAAAAAGTGAAGAGAAAATAAAAATGGATAGCAAACCTCAAATAGCGGTAAAGTCCATTTTTCTTTACAATAAGCTTTTAAAGGGCGAACAATATCATCAGAGGTAGCAGAGCATGAGAAATATGGTGGATCCTTTCCACGAGATATTTTAAAGAACCTTTGATTAAGAGCCTGTAGAAACATGGACTCTACAAGCATGTCCCTATAGTCTTTTACTGTCTTCAGCTCATCCGCTGGCATCTTATAGATAATCATCACCGCAGACTTTTACAAGCAATGACAAAAATGCGGAATTATAATTTTTCGATTTCCTACAAATAAATATGCTAAAATAAGTTCAAGACTTGAAGTGTACTTACCCCAGCAGCTTCAGACTCCACAAAACACGGAAAATATGGCTCCTCATGAGAAGGAACCAAAAATAATGGTATTATTGGAGGGTCAAATGCAGAGGTTTTCTCCTCAAAATGGGTCCTTATAAACTCAACAACACTCTAGAAGAGAGAGAACATAGAGAAATTGTTGAGCAATCTTGACTGATAAACAAACTTATGTTGCAACTCATAATAGAGCTGTCATGCTAACAAATAAATACTAACCCGTGTATCAGGAAAATCTCCAACAACTATCACTGCCATATTGTGTAGATGGTACCATTTGTTATAAAGGTGCTTCACTGTTTCAGAAGACATTGTTCGAATTACGTTTTCCAAACCAATTGGTAGGCGCTCAACATACTGCAATCAACTCGGGTTTAGTTGTAAAATACTCCAACATAAAGTTAGAATCCACAAGTTATAATTCCAACCAAAATATATTGATGATATTAATCTTAAATCTTTAAACTCCAGCAAAATCTCAAGTCTGAACAATAAGCGAAATGAAAGGACGTCACTGCAGACAATGAATGGAACAATATACCTATCCCCATCAATTGTTGATACAAAATTTACTGAGCTCCATTATAAAAAATAATACAGAAGTAGTGCTAAAGATTGAATAAACAAATAGATCAGATCATAGCTATAAGTAGGGTAAGGATCTCCACTCTAAAGACCTTACACATCAATTAATGCAACAACTGATGTGTACAAAGTACATGAGTGAACATTAATACCTTGGAACCTTCCTACACCAGAGCCCAGTGAGCGACTTGCATCCTTCCACTAGCATTTCTATTTCCTCTATATTCCTCCATAATTGCCCCCTCTTTCTTTGTCCATATCATCTTTGGAGACTCGAATCCGCACAAGAAGTCGAAAGTGAAACAAATAACCAAAAATGAAAAAGAAAAAACAAGAAAACAATGAAAGGAAGTATCCGAATGAAAAAACATGAGATAGTTGTATACCTGTGAACTGAATTCTGCCTGAGACAAACAAACTCAGTAGCAGCATAAACCAGAAAGAAATGTCAAACAAACAGATGACAAACTATGGATGATACAGATTTCGAAATCAACGTAGAAAAATTAATTCCAGCAAGTATCCCTACAGCTTCAATCCACCACTTGTTTGATAAGGACTCTGTAAGAAGAATTTAGATCTTGAGTTTCTTCCATTTTTATACGTTACCCAGTTCATCCAGTAGCCAAACAAACTACTATTATTTTATTTAAACATCATATCACACCAGCTACCAAAATATTTACCCTAATTCCCATCAACCAAACATACTCTTAGCAGGTCTTAACATTCAAATTTAATCTCCAACTCTCAAAAACACAATTCAAAACCCAAAAGAAGAAAAAATATCAAAAACCCGTAATTGAATAATACATAACAACAAAACCCATGATCTATTCCTATCGGCCTCTAGTTTCTCAATACTAAAATATTGAATTAAACGAAATATTAAAGTAAGAGGAAACTTAGGTTTCTAGTATTTTTACCAGTTTCTTGTCCTGGAGAGTAGCGGAAAGAATAAGCTTATGGAAAGAAGAGCGTGGCATTTGGTGGAAAATTGTCAGATCACATAATGATTTGGTGGAAAATTGTTTTTGAATTGTTAGAACGGTTACCGATTTGGCGTCGCTGGCTCCATGACTGTCAGATGAAGATGAAAGCAATGCTCCAACACTAACAATTGGGGAAATTTCTTGTTATTAATATCTGAAACAAAGAGAAAGTGATTGAAAATTGAAAATACCTTTCTAGATAGTCGCGGAAGAAGGAGAGGGAAGGATTAGATCTGCAGAGCTGGATGAACTTCTTGAGCTCACTCAATTTCGCCGTATCCATTGGGTTTCAATTTTTAGAGAAAGATGTTTCGTTTAGGGTTTATGTTTAACTTCCGGTAGGAATAAAAAAACATGTGAAAGTGGGAAAAATGAAAAAGGGTTTAAGGGTGGTGGGTTTTAAAAATTGTAAACTTACGGTGTTTGTAAAAACAGAAGAAAGTAAAGTATGATTCTTTAGCGGCGTTTGTATAAAAACGTCACTAAAACACGTGTCTTTAGCGGCGTTTTTATAGAAAACGCCACTAAAACAAGAGTCTATAGCAGCGTTTATAAAAAATGCCACTAAAGTACAAGTCTTTAGCAGCTTTTATATAAAAATGCCACTAAAATAAGAGTCTTAGCGATGTTTGTATAAACACACCACTAAAGTACAAACCTTTAACGGCGTTTGTATAAAAATGCCACTAACGTACGAGTCTATAACGACGTTTGTAAACACAAACGCCACTAAAGTACGAGTCTATAGCGATATTTGTATAAAAATGCCACTAAGTACAAGTCTATAGCGGCGTTTGTATAAAAACGCCACTAAAATAAGCATCTTTAGCGGCGATTTTATAAAAACGCTGCTAAAGTACTACTCTATCGCGACGTTTGTTGAAAAAATGCCACTATGTGTGAACTTATTGCGGCATTTGTATAAAAACACCGCTAAAGTACTATTCTATCGCGAGGTTTTTGTATAAAAACGCCGCTAAAGTTACCATTTTGTGGCGTTTGAATGTAAACGCCGCTATATGTTTATAGTTAGTGGCGTTTACTCTAAAAATGTCGTTGTAGGACAGTTTTGTTGTAGTGACAATTATTAAAAAAATAGACCTCTACTAAAAAAATTGAAAAAATGGACTTATAGTAACAAATAAATATTAGAAAAGAAATTGAATTTTAAATGGACATCCCTAATAGCAAATATTAAAAAAATTAGGCCATTAATAATAAGTATTGAGACAATTGGACCCTCGATAACAAATGTTAGAAAAAATATTGACAAACAAATAGACATTTATACAAATATTAGAAAAAAATTAGGCCCCTGATAATAAATATTGAGACAATTGAACCCTTAATAACAAATGTTAGAAAAAATATTAACAAACAATTGGACATTTATACAAGTATTAGAAGAAAAATAAATTATAAGAGTAGACCCCTAATAATAAATATTAGAGAAAAATTACCCTTAATAAATGTATTAAAAATAATAAGACATATGATTTAGATAAAACCATTTTTTACAAATATAATAATTATAAAAATTATGAACCTTGGGTAAGTGTCTCTCCTACCCAAGTTAGATATGGCTATGGAGGAGTCCATGGCTCATTTATATTAGCCATCTCAGTAGAACCCAATATGCAGTCTTCACTTATTTTTTTCATCTTCATCTATATCTTCCTTTACAATTTCAGACCCATTCATGAGAAAAAGAAAACAAAGACTTTATCAATTGTCATTGATGTTTCATAATAATTTCTCGTAATCTTGGCATATGGGATTGTTTTTTGGAGATATTATTTTAAAGCCATGCACTAGAAAAAACAAGGTTTGGGCTATTTCATAAGTCAATGCTTTGAAAAAAATTCATGCCAAAAACTTTTCCATTATATTATCTCATATATGAAAAAATCTCTTACTATGGGGGACAAGGCCCAGGTGTCCGCATTTTGTGAGTACTAAATATGGACGCGAAGTATGTGCAAGTATACACAATCGAACAAGTAATACAGTGATGAGTGACTATCGTCTCCACATGGATTGGAGGAAATTTATAAGTTCAATCAAAGCAAAGAACCACTTTATCTAAGTATAGTTAGTGTGATGGTATGTACTAATGAGAATGTTGAGGCAATGTGAAATGTATGCTGGTGGGGATGGAATGATAGTGTGATGTGGCAGCAAATGGAGATTTCGTGGCAAAATAAATTGTGTGCAGTGAAATCAAATTAAAATGTGAAGACAAAACAAAATGTAAACACTAGATTTGAATAAATAACTTGATAATCCTCACACAACAAGATACTATGGGAATGAATGATATGAGTCACTTAGGAAACTTAAGTTTATCTTCTCATGATGGTCTTACTTCTATGTCTTACTTTCCCGACAGAGTTTACTAAAGGTACCCTGTGCTATCTCTAGCCAAGGGACTCGATAGGTTAAAAATGCCATGGCAATACCTCTCAGCGTTAGTAGGTGCAGGGATCCCATCAATTCAACAGAATAAGTCATGGCAATACCACTCGACATTAGCACTAGCATCTAACCTCTCGATCGAACACTACTCCTTTTATTCGAATAAAATCCTAACCTTATGTCTAAGAGGGATTAGGTCTAGTTACTATCTAAAACTCATTCCTTATATTGATCCTCCTTAGTTTCTTTCGAACACTAAAGATGAGTTACTTAGCTTCTCTCGAACACTAAGTATTTTCCTAAGGAATGACTACTCTCATACCTCCTACAACCTTAAGTCATTAAGCACCATAAGAAAGAAAATAAAATCATAAAGAAAAACAACCATCCATTAAAGACAAACTTAATCATCCATAGTGAACTCCCACCGAATAGAGGTAGTTCATGGTGGGGTTCGAATAATCCATGAAACAAATCATAAAGTTCATTCGTTCCTTACAACCCAAATATGATAAGTGAGAAAGAACAATAAAAGGATGGAGGGAAAACCTTCGACATGCATTATCGAAGCTCCTCTAGGCCACCATGAACCGCCCTAGCTTGCTAGCTCTTTTGGCCGTCTAGCTCGTCATTCCCTCTAACTTGCTAATGGAGGAATGTCACAGAAAAGATGAATGGAAAGAAAAAGGTGGAAACTTTTTTTCAACCACCTGTCCTCTCAAGAATTTAAGCTCAAATGTCTAAAAATCAAATCTCCAATCCCTCTAGAAATTTGGTGGCCTCATTTCCTATTTATAGTGGTGAATAAACCTAGGGATTTGTGTCAAAATTCCCATGATACCCCAAGGTTCATTCCCTTCACGTGAGGGGTGGTACAAAGTTGGCAGTGGTCCCCTCCTAGGTGGCTGGCAGTTGAGAGTATGTGAAGACAAGGACAACTGGCTTTTTGGTCCCTCCTAGGTGGTTGGCAGCTGAGAGTATGTGAAGACAATGACAACTAGCTTTTTGTTCCCTCCTAGGTGTCGTCTGAGTTGTCGTGACATTCACATTCTGCTTAGCATTCCCAATTTTTCACGGTAATTCTCCTTGCATCCTTGCTCTCAAATCCTACACATCATCAAACAAAGCACCTTCCCCATAACACATCACCATTTTCAAAATAAAATGGCACAACAAAATATATATCCACCACATGCAACTATATGTTCCTAAATACATCTATATGATCCTATGTGAGCTTTTAGACAGTAATAACTTAAGTGAAAATGCCCTAAATATAGCATTTTTATAAAGTTATCACACCCCCAAACTTAAGCTATTGCTTGTCCTCAAGCAGTGGATAATAGTAAGCAAAACAAAAATACCATGGCAAGTTCAGGTCCAAGATAGTCTTATGAGATAAAATCTCAACCCTCATAATAGTTGTCTTCAACACGCTAGACTAGTTTAAGAAATCAATTATTGTTCCCTAGGGCAAGATCCTTTGTGTGTATGTGCGTGATTGTATCTAGTCCACGCTTAACAAATCTAGAAAATTTCTAGGCAAGCTCTGTTGTTTTGCTACGATATTTATTAGTCACTTAAATACAAGTTTACTCCCATAATGTTTTCTTTTTATTTTTTCTTTTTTTTAACTCCTACGAGGGGTGTCAACTCATCACACCTACCGTTCTAGACTTGACAATGAGGTGGAGTAAACACTCCATTCCCTAGCCTATTGGCAGAGTCATCCCATGACCACTTTCATTCACTCATATGTTGTGTCTGCCATTTATTTAAATGCAATATCCAGGAAATGCCATTGCATAGTGGAGTATACCTCTACAGTTATATCGAAGCATTTATTCACAATTTCATTTCATTTTTAGAAACATTTGGGTTTTTTCATCATTCAAGGTCATTATTAAAGTTTTATGCCAAGACATGCAAGAGTTCTCTTATAAAAAAATTTCTAAGTTCCTTAAGCATAGGAAACATACAATCGTGTATCAAAAAGTTACAAAGAAGCAAGTTCTAGAGTTAGTTCTATCATTCTCAATAGTCATGTACATTCAATTCTAGCCATAAAGAGTTTTTCATCATCGAGAATCATTAATTTATTCCAAAAAACTAACTTGAACACTTACTAATGTCATGGCATATTCATTCTACTAATATTGTCATGCAATGACCTATTAAGAGCCCTACCTCCCACAAACTTGGGAGAAGTATTGTCCTCAATGCTAAATAAAATCTAAGTTAAACTAGACTACATGTTATGCAATACATGCAATGCAATGCAAGATACCTTCACTTTCTATGGTGGTCGTGTTGTGGCGGCTGTGCGACGCGGGTGCTTACGTAATGGTGTGGGGATGGAGTGTTTAGATTCCTTAGGTTGAGAAGTCCAAATGTGATTGGTTGTCCTCTTCAGACAATGCTTGGCCAAAAGTGTTGCAATTTGCCATGGTGTTTATGCAGATGGGTGGATATCATCAGCAATGTCATCATTTGTGCCAATACCAATTAAGTCTTCTTTTTAAGTGGGTGCAGCTACTATAGGGCTTTACCCTTGTCCATATGTTTGGGAGTCTGTTCTTTCCAAAACATCTTGAATTGTTATGGTAGTTTTTTCGCGTTCGATCGGAGCACCATTATAGACCAAAATGCCCTACACATATAACAGTTCCACCTTCAAAATATTTTGCCCTGTCATTTCATGTCTTTCACATCTGAATTATAGGACCTTTACAGTATTCCTCTCTTTTTCAAAATGCTCTCTGTATGAAGCTTAATGGTAGTGGAATGAGATATCTTTTCGCTCTCTTTATTATGGCAACTTTTAATCATTTGGTTAAAAAATTCTTTGAAGAGGTAGGGGTCATCCCAATAACATTAGCCACCATCGTGTATAACCTTGTTCTTTCCCTGGCTATTCAAGTAAGGAATCAAAACACCTCTAATGAGAAAATTGACAAATTCAACATACCAAAAAAGTGCTGCTGAAATAATAATTTCTTATTAGGGAATTTTTCCTTAATCTCCATTTCATTCCTTAATTCTTTCAGAATTTCTAGCCTAGACAGATGGGCAATTACTTTGGGTTTAGGATAAGTAAATTCAATGAAATTCAAAGGTTCAAATTTCGTACCTGGTCTATCTATGAGTAAGCTAAACTTACTCATATCCTTTGAAATATCCTCGAGCTCCTCTTCGTCTTCCTCATCAAGCTTCAAGTGATTATCAGTGCATAAAATTTGATGCGACAAAATTCTGCAACTTTGGTCATCAACTCCTGCTGATGGAGGCTTTTCCTTTATCGTGATAAAATATTTCTTATTTTCATTGGTTGCACTCTTTGAACCCTCTTTCTTATTTTTCTTTTTTCCATCGAATGGGAATCTTCTTACATCTCTGGATCTTCATGTACAATCTCATGAATGGGCTCTTTGAGTGTCTCCCCCTAAACTTAACATCTTTATAGATTTTAGTGCCACTCATTAAGGTGAATGTACCATAATGCTCTCTGTCTTTAGCCTTAGTGACTTCAGTATCACTAGGTAGACTGCCCTGTGGGCGAGAATGTAATGCCTTAGCATTTTGGCCAACCTAACCCTCCAAGGCCCTCAAAGATGAGTTGTGGCTTTAAAGAAAAGCTCTTTGACTATGTAATAAGGCTCCTTGGTTTTTTATGGATGTAGTATGATCTTCGTGGTTGCTATAAAATCTTGAATCATGGCCTCCAAAGAGCTTGTGTTGGATGAAGATGGTACTCCCTTGTTAGAATTATGCCATGGCATATTCGTTTGAAAAACTTGGGAGTCGCTAAAATTTTGTTGTCTAGTGGGTTGACTAGAATTATTGGTTCCTTGATTTCCCCAAGAGAAATTTGTATACTGACATCATCCAGGATTGTAGGTTTTATAATAGGGGTTGTTATTACCTCGATTATAGTTCCCTATATAGTTAATTGACTCATGATTGGTCGGACACTCAGTCTCATGGTGATTACCATAGCAAAATAGACATGTTGTGTTTGATGCCTTCACTTCTTTCACCTCACTTGATCGTTGCAAATTCTTCAACATATTAGTGATGATAGAAAGTTGGGCGGACACAGAATTCGTAGCATCCAACTCGAATGTCCCAGGTGTTTTTCACCTGACTCTAAGCCTTGAAGATGAAAACTGATAATCATTATTGGCAATCCTATCCAGGATGTCAAATGCCTCTACATTTGATTTATCGATCAATGTCCCATTTGCCAAGGCATCTAGCATTATCCTCGTGGGTGCATTGACTCCATTATAGAACATTACTACTTAATTCCTATCTTGAAAACCATGATTAGAAGATTTGTGAAGCAATCCTTTATACCGATCTCAGAATTCATACATTGATTCATCATCATCTTGAAGAAAAAAGCAATATGGTTCCTAAGTTTGATGTTCATGTTTGGCAGATTATACCACATCAAAAAACTTTTGCATAGATCAGTCTAAGACTCCATCAAGCCATTTGGAACATGACTTAACCAAGCCCTTATTAGGTCACGCATAGAATATGGAACTAGCTTTAATTTTAATGCATTCTTTTACACTCCTTGTTGTTGGAAAAAATCACACACCTCCATGCAGTTACGAATATGATGCCTGGCATCTTCATGAGGCATGCCCCCAGACAACCCTATAGAATTCAACATATTAAACATGACTGGTTTGAGCTCAAATTGGACTGACTGAATCTCGGGTGCCATAATTTCATGATTTAGATCGTCCAAGATAGGTTAAGTGATCTGGAATACCACAAGGCCAAGCTGCATTTCCAACATTCGGAATTACCTCGGTATTTTGATCTTCCTCTTGATTAATACCTTGATTTCTAATTTGATACATGTTTGCTTGAGCACTTTGAGCACATCTCCTTTTCCTAAAAAGCCTCTCAATCTCAGGTTCAATTGGTTCTAATGGCTCATCAGAGTGTCTTCTAGTCATACACCAAGAAAAAACATGAAAAAGGCAGAAAATAACAAGTAAAACTATACAAAAACTGAAGAAGTAAAATAAAAATGTTATGACAAAACTAATTAACTTCTAGTTGCCAATCCCCATCAACGATGCCAAAAACTTGTCCGCGTTTTGTGAGTACTAAATATGGACACGAAGTATGTACAAGTATACACAATCGAACAAATAATACAGTGATAAGTTAGTATTGTCTCCATAGGGATTGGAGGAAATCTATAAGTTCAATCAAAGCAAAGAACCACTTTATCTAAGTATAGTTAGTGTAATGGTAAGTACTAATGAGAATACTGAGACAATGTGAAGTGCATGTTGGTGGGGATGGAATGATAGTGTGATGTGGCAGCAAATGGAGATATCGTGGAAAAACAAATTGTGTGTAGTGAAATCAAATGAAAATGTAAAGGCAAAACAAAATGTAAACACTGGATTTGAATAAAATAACATGACAATCCTCACACAATAAGCTACTATGGGAATGAATAATATGAGTCATTTAGGAAACTTAAGTTTATCTTCTCATGATGGTCTTACTTCTATGTCGTACTTGCCTGATAGAGTTTACTGAAGGTGCCCTATGTTATCTCTAGTCAAGGGACTCGACAGGTTGAAAATGACATGACAATACCTCTTGGCATTAATAGGTGCAGGGATCCCATCAGTTCAACAAAATATGTCACGACAATACCACTCGACATTAGCACTAGCATCTACCTCTCGACCGAGCACTACTCCTTTTAGTCGAATGAAATCCTAGCCTTATGTCTAAGGGGGATTAGGTCTAGTTACTATCTAAAACTCATTGCTTATGTTGATCCTCCTTAGTTTCTCTCGAACACTAAAAATGAGTTACTTAGTTTCTCTTGAACATTGAAGATATGCTACCTAATTTCTCTCGAACACTAAGTATTTTCCTAAGAAATGGATACTCTCATATCTCCCACAACCTTAAGTGATTAAGCACCATAAGAAAAACAAATAAAATCATAAAGAAAAAAACATCCATTAAAGAAAAACTTAATCATCCTTAGTGAACTCCCACCAAATAAAGCTAGTTCATGGTGGGGTTTGAATAATCCATGAAACAAATTGTAAAGTTTATCCGTTCCTTACAATCCAAATATGATAAGTAAGAAAGAACTGCAAAGGGATGAGGAAAAGCCTTCGATGTGCACTGTCAGAGCTCCCCTCGACCACCGTGAACCGTCCTAGCTTGCTAGCTCCTCTCGAACGCTTAGCTCGTCACTCCTTCTAGCTTTCTAATGGAGGAATGCCACGGAAAAAATAAAGGGAAAGAAAAGGGTGGAAACTTTTTCTTCCAGCCGTCTCTCATCTCAAGAATTTATGCTCAAATATCTAAAAATCAAGTCTCTAATCCCCCTAGGAATTTGGTGTGCCTCATTTCCTATTTATAATGGGGAATAAACCTAGGTATTTGTGTCAAAATTCCCATGATACCCTAAGGTTCATTCCCTTCATGTGAGGGGTGGTACAAAGGTGGCAATGGTCCCTCTTAGGTTGTTGGCAGATCAAAGCACGTGAAGACAAGGACAGTTGGCTTTTTGATCCCCTCCTAGGTGGCTGGCAGCTGAGAGTACGTGAAGACAAGAATATCTACTGGCAACTGAAAGCACGTTCAGACAAGGACAACTACTGGTAGCTGAGAGTACGTGTAGACAAGGACAACTAGCTTTTTATAAAAATATATTATTTTTGTCTTTTTCTGCTCAAGAAATGTCGTCTTATTTTTTGCGACATTCACATTCTATTCAGCATTCGCAATTTGTCATGACAATTCTCCTCGCGCATCCTTGCACTCAAATCCTGCATATCATCAAACAAAGCAACTTCCCCAAAACGCAACACTGTTTTCAAAATAAAATGTCACAACAAAATATATATCCACCACATGCAACTATGTGCTCCTAAATGCATTTACATGATCCTATATGAGCTTTTAGACCCTAAATATAGCCTTTTTATGAAGTTATCATCAGGCCTACCTCCGCCCTATTAACGGCGGAGTGATAAAAAACAATGTATAAAGTTTATTGAAAACTTTTAAAGTACAATGACTACAATAGGAATGATTAGAAAGTTTAGTTATTAAATTTATAATTTACTCACTCTTTATTATAATATAAATTATTTTTAGTGGGTGTAAATTTTTGACATTTTTATCGAAATATCACTTAAAAGAGTTATTTTATGAATTAACACCCACTTTGAATTAATTTCTGGTTTTTTTTTTGTGTTATATAAGGTAAAAACATAACACATCAGTCGTACCTTTAAAAGCATGTCATGCAAGCCATTTCTTTACCTACGTGGCAGTATGATTGAAAGATCTTAACATAGATCGACCACGAGTGAAAGAAAGGAAAAAAGGAAAAATGTAAAAAATTATACGAGTTTAGTCCAAAAGAAGGAATATATGTTGTACGTATCAAAGACATGTATTTATGTAACTATAGACACTTAATTTCGTTCGTCATTATTATATTATATAATATTACAAATTATATTATATAATTCTACATTTATATATTTATATTTATTTACATTCTATTTTTTAGGCCCAATGGTAAACACGCCCAACAATCACCAGGGGCTCGAATCAATAGAAACCCACACGCAACCCAGCAGAACACCCAAACTAGATCCCATGGGGGACCCGAACCCGAACCGGTCCAGCTAAGGTTTGAAACCCTAGCTTTCTTTTCTTGTCCAACACCGCAAGTGAGATCCCCATCCGCTCGGTCGTCGTTTTTCACGTTTCACGTAGCCGATTATCTCGGTTCTACAAATGAACCATGCGTCAATAGGACTCCAAAGCCATGAAAACACCACAAAATCAGGAGTTTCAGTTCAAATGGGACTCAAGAATTCAAACTAAGAATAGTAAACTAATAGGGTATAAATACATATAAACTCAACACTACTCAGACACACAATACACAAGGCAAATACGCAAGAAATCATACGAAAAATCAGAGTAAGCATACTCAAAGAGCACTTGTACTCTTCGAAATAAGAAATAAAGAAGAAAGGTAATTTTTTTACCTTCGATTTATTTGTGTGGCTTGCATGATGTCCTTGTTCGATTTAAAATCGTTTTAAAAAACTATTTTGATTTGCGAAATAAGGGTAAAAAGGTTTTCGAATCTTTAAAAAAGAAAAAGGGAAATTTTCACCGCCGATGACGGTGGCCCACCGAAAACTGGGTTTCACGGTGGCTATTCTTCATCCATGAAGAACATGGATGAAAACGTGAGAGAATTTGTTTGGTTTGTGTTTTGATTTGTTTTGGGGGTAAGTGAAAATGTTTGTGTTTGTGTAGGTTGGGCTTTATACCCAACCCATGGAGCAATTGCCAACCCGACCCATTAGCCTCTGACCGCGTGTTTTTAAATAAAAGGGGAGAATTACAATTTAGATCCCCCATTTTTAAAGCCTTCATTTTACCCCTTAAATCGAATTTGCACATCGAATTTCCTTTTAAATTTACCCCCCAATTTTGTTTTCCTTTTAATTTAGTCCTTTTATTATTCTTTTTCTTATTTTTATTTGTTCATTTTATTTTTATTTTATTTCCTATTATTTTTTTATTTTTATACGTTGTTATATATATTTTTTATTTTTATTTTATTTTAATCCTTTTATTATTTTATTATTTTTGGCTTATTTTATTTATTTTTTGCTTATTTTATTTTTATTTTACATCTTATTATATATATTTCTTTTAATTTTGTTTTCCTAATGTTTATATATATATATATATATATATATATATGTGTATATTTTTAATTATTTTATTAATTATTATATTATATATATATTACTAACCTAACATTTGAATTATCATCTCCTAGGGGCTCCCCTTTTGTCTCTAACCAAAATTTTCCCCACTTTCAGTGAAGTGATGGGGGTAATTTTTTTTTAAATATTTATATTGTACATATATTTTATTTGTTTTATTAATATTTTGATGTATATATATATATATATTTTTCTTTTTTCAAATATTACTATAAATATATTATTTCTTTACTATTATTTTTTCCTTATCTTATTTATTTTTCTTCTATTTTTTTTTATTTTCTTTATCTTCGATTTATTTACTCATATTTATTTATTTATTGTATTTATCTTTATTCTTTTTTTTCTTTATATTTATTTTTTACTTTTTACTTTTCAACTTTACTATATATTTTTTTATTTTCTTTATCTCATTTTATTTATTTCATTTTTCTTTATTTTATTCTCTTTATTTTATTTGTTTTCTTTACCTTTTTTCTCTAACACATTCTTGACTTTTAAAAGGTACACTTATCAAATCAATAAGAGGTAAGTTTTGGATCGTTATTTTACCTTTTTACTTAAAATTGAAATTTTCTTAATTAAAGACAACTGGAAATTACGTACTACCGAAAGGGCAGTTCAAGGGTGCTAACCCTTCCTTGACTGTAACCGACTCCCGAATCCGACACATCTTTGGTAAGACGCAGAACAGGTAAGAAATAAGGTATTCGATCTACCTATTTGTTTTAAAATAAAAGATCGGTGGCGACTCTAATCCATTTCCTACGTCGAAGCCCAATTCCGGGCCCAACCGAAAGACGGCCGCGATAGCTTGGCGACTCTACTGGGGACAGGTAAGTGAGTCAGGTTAAGGTAATTTCCAGTTGTCCTTTTAATGAAAATGGTAAGTTTAAATTTCAAGGTAATTTTTCGATCCTTATTACTTACTTCTGACTATGTATTTTTCAAATAAATAGTTACACTGACGGTTTTTTTTCATCTAAGGCTCTATACCCGAGCTCTAAACCCTATTTTTAAGTGGGGTAAAAGTTTCATGAGAATTTATTCTCCGCACAGGCCTAACAAGTAGCCTTCAGGATTCATATACCTTATTTCTTCGTGTGAATTTATTCACCGCACAAATATAAGGGAATGTTTCATCTTGAGTTTAACTTAGTCAACTCAAGCTACCCATTCGCTCACATTACCATGTTCTTCTTCCGAAATTTATGTCTCCAGAATTCAAGAAGTTCGATAGAAACAGCTACCCATCCGCTCACATTACCATGTTCTACCGAAAGATGACATGATATGGAGGAAACGACCAACTTCTGATCCACTGCTTCCAAGAGAGTCTGTCAGTCTTAGCCATCTGGTGGTACAACTAGCTAAGCTGATCACATATCAAGACTTGGAAGGATTTAGCCAAGTCATTTCTGGAACAATACAAGCATGTCAATGACATGAGACCAGATCGAGTTATGCTACAAAGCATGGAAAATAAGTATAACGAGAGTTTCAGGCAATACGCACAAAAATGGAGGGATTTAACTGTACAATTTCATCCGCCCTTGGATGAGAAAGAAACCCATAAGCTTTTTGTACAGACCCTGAAGGCTCCATACTTCGGACACCTGGTTTCCATCACATCAGGAAGCTTTTCAGATTTAGTTATGGCCGGAGAAATGATCAAGTCGGCCATAAAGCAAGGAAAGATTAAGGATAGAGAGACCATTAAAAAACCTCCTATGAGGGAGAGAGATGGAGAGATTAACAACATCAACCACGTCAGTAAAGGTGTTACAATCTCCAGCCCAAAATCAACTGCAGTTGTACCGTTAGGTACTTCTAAACAATATTCCAGAGAACCCAAGAAGGAAAGGAAACATTTTGACCCTATTCCCATGACCTACAAAGAGCTTTTTGAGTAACTTCTTGACATCCACGTAGTCTCACCATAACCGATGAAACCCATGAAGCCCCCATACCCCAAGTGGTATGATGAGAATGCTCGTTGTGAATATCACGGTGGTGTCCCAGGGCACACTATTGAGAACTGTTACGCATTCAAGAGAACCATGCAGAAGATGCGTAACCAGAACTGGATCGACTTCAACAACTTAGGGCATCCAAGTGAAGAAGATCATTCCATCATTTGAGGCATTTTGTTTGAATCTGTTTTTTTTTATTTTTCTCAAGTTTTTGTAAGGACATTTGAATGAATTTATGTTACTTTAAATATGACGAGCAACGAATCAAATTTGAAAACTTGCAATTCTTTGAATATCAACTGAATTAAAAACTCTATAAATGATTCTGAGTTACAAATCTTTGACAAAGTGACACGATTAAAAAGTGGTAAAACAAAGGACTTTGACCTTACCCAGAAGATACGCTCGAAAACCTTACCATTCTCTTGCAAATAACCAATATAGCCTTCTCCCTTCATAAGGCTTGGTATTTAGATATGCATAGGTGTGAACAATATGAGGAATCTTTTACATATGACAATTACTATACATTTTGTTTAAGATGTTCAGTGATAATAATGATTTTCACAGATAGAATAGTCAAGTAGGTGAATCTAATTTAGATCAGTTGCTTGGAAATTGAACTCTAAAGATGAGATTCCTTGAATTTAAAAAACACCTAGACTATAACAGGTTTTTCTTGACAAACTTAAGAAATTAGATCCGTATACCCAGATTATAATATTTTATGTATACAATAAAGCTTGAGCTATCCTTCTAAAGAAATTGGTTAAACACTCCAGCTTTATGAATAAGATTCATCTAGCCTAATAAAGGTGATTATAATATACAATAAAGCTTGAGTTGTCCCTCTAGAGCAATTGGTTAAATGCCCCGGCTTTATGGATAATATTCAACTAGCCTGATAAAGGTGATTATAATATCTACAACGATATTGAGTTGTCCCTCTAGAGCAATTGGTTAAACACACCGGCTTTATGGATCCAGCTAGACAGACAATGGTAAATTAAATAAGGAGTTTCTGTAAAGATGGACTAAGGGAGTTAAGGAACACCTTTTATAGTCAATTTCACATGAGCACTCAAGAATTTCATTTTTAGACCGATATTTCTGCACTACCTTTGTTAGAGGAGCCTATGAAGCTTGAACTAAGGTTTCAGAGAATCGAAATATAAGGTCTAGTAATTGATCATACTAGTTGCATCATTTTGTCCGCATCCGATTAAAATACCAAGCCAAGAAAAAGGGCATGTTCAATGACCAAGAAAAAATGACATTCTTTATGGCTAAAACCTTAGAAAATAAGAAGCCAACCTAATACCAACTCATCCATTTGAACATTTGTCAAAGAGCTATAACTCTAAAAGCATGAAAAAACTATTGATTTTTTTATATTCTTTGAACTCATGTTTATGATTTTATTCGATTGCGAGCCTGAATTAAAAACAATGTTTTCTTATATTTTCTTTTTCCCCTCCTAAAATAAGAGAAAGAGAAAACATTTTCAAACAGGATAGTCTCAAAGGTGAACGACTCAATCTGAGAAGAAAATGGGGCATGGTCGATTCTGAGTATAAGATCGACATACAAAATGAGGCTCCACCCAGAAGATAAAACAGAGTCAATTCATGTTGCATGCATCTTAGGCATACTTAAGAGAATCACATTTATTTTTTGTCACATACATAATGTTTTGTAGCTTTTAGAGTCAAGTTTCGACTCCAAAATGGAAGATACTCGATTCAAAATCACCTTCAACAAAATACCTTCGAGTTCGATTACACTCAGCTCAAAGGTGCATCATTTGCAACATAGCTCAAGGCAGGAAGGACTATCTTCCAACAAAAGACCTTCGAGTTCGATTACACTCAGCTCAAAGGAACATCATTTGCAGCATAGCTCAAGGCAAGAAGGGTTATCTACTAATAAAAGACCATCGAGTTCGATTACACTCAGCTCAAAGACACATCATTTACAGCAGAACTCAAGGCTAGAAGGGTTATCTATAAAAAAAGACCTTCGAGTTCGATTGCACTCAGCTCAGAGGCACATAATTTGAAGCATAACTCAAGACAAGAAGGGCTATCTGCCAACAAAAGACCTTCGAATACTCATCTCAAAGGCACATCATTTACAACATAACTCAAGGCTAGAAGGGTTATCTGTCAACAAAGACCTTCGAGTTCGATTACACTCAGCTCAAAGGCACATCATTTGCAGCATAGCTCAAGATAAGAAGGGTTATCTGCCAAAGACCTTTGAGTTTAATTACACTCAGCTCAAAGGCACATCATTTGCAACATAACTCAAGGCAAGAAGGGCTATTTGCCAATAAAAGACCTTCGAGTTCGATTACACTCAGCTCAAAGGCACATCATTTGTAGCATAGCTAAAGGCAAGAAATGCTATATGCCAAAGACCTCCGAGTTTGATTACACTCAGCTCAAAGGTACATCATTTGCAGCATAGCTCAAGGCAAGAAGGGCTATATGCCAAAGACCTTCGAGTTCGATTACACTCAGCTCAAATGCGTATCATTTGCAGCTTAGCTCAAGGCAAGAATGGCTATCTGCCAAAGACCTTCGAGTTTGA
Organism: Hibiscus syriacus; assembly: GCF_006381635.1. Lineage (NCBI taxonomy): Eukaryota > Viridiplantae > Streptophyta > Magnoliopsida > Malvales > Malvaceae > Hibiscus > Hibiscus syriacus. The sequence goes on along the minus strand of NW_024062738.1, from coordinate 769,673 downwards.
TTACACTCAGCTCAAAGGCATATCATTTACAACATAGCTCAAGGCAAGAAGGGCTATCTGCCAAAGACCTTCGAGTTCGATTACACTCAGCTCAAAGACACATCATTTGCAACATAGCTCAAGGCAAGAAGGGATATCTGCCAAAGACATTCGAGTTCAATTACACTCAGCTCAAAGGCGCATCATATGCAGTATTGCTCAAGGCAAGAAGGGCTATCTTCCAAAGACCTTCGAGTTCGATTACACTTAGCTCAAAGGCACATCATTTGTAGCATAGCTCAAGGCAAGAAGAGCTATCTTCCATAGACCTTCGAGTTCAATTACACTCAGCTCAAAGGCGCATCATATGCAGCATAGCTCAAGGCAAGAAGGGCTATCTGCCAAAGACCTTCGAGTTCGATTACACTTAGCTGAAAGGCATATTATTTGTAGCATAGCTCAAGGCGAGAAGGGCTATCTGCCAACAAAAGACCTTTAAGTTCGATTACGCTCAGCTCAAAGGCACATCATTTACAGCATAACTCAAGGCGACAAGGGTTATCTGTCGTCAAAGACCTTCGAGTTCGATTCCATTCAGCTCGATGACACATCAATTACACTACTGTCCGGTTATAGTCGAGGTTTTCAAGTCAAGAAGAAAACATGGTTAGTTGTGCCTTAATGACAATAAACTATTTTTCTGTATCATAACTTAAGTCGAGAAAAGCTATCTGTCAATGAATACCTTTCGAGTTCGATTCCATTCAGCTCGAGGGCCTATCAACCACATATTGGAGTCAAAAAATTATTTCCAGTCAAATTTTTAAACCAAGGTCTTTAAACCAAGAAGAAGACCGAAGCGAACTACAACGAGAAGCCATATTCTGATTCAAATTCTGAACTACGGCTTCAATTCCATATCATTTCAAGTTGGGCTCGACTTCGCAACGGAGGAGTCATCCGTAACCCAATTCGACAGGGAGTTATTCTTAATTGAAATATCAGAATCAATTTTCAACTCCACCGAACGAAATTTGTGTCCTTTTTTCTTTGTCCTATTTTTTGTTCCACAAAAAAGGACAAAGAGGGGCAATAACACTCTACACCGGTGAGCAACCTTCAGTGAATTTACGAGTGTTATATTTGACAATCGGAGGGTCAATTTTTTTAAAACAATATAAAACAAAATCATGTATTAAAATAATTATATAAAATCTAAAGCTCCTTGAACTTACAAAAACAATATTGAAAAAAATTACAAGTTTTAAATTAATTTTAATTATCACAAATTTTATTAAATTAATTATAATCATTAAATTAATTTTATTATATAATTTAGTCATTGAACATGATTTTATTAGATTATATAAAATTAATTCAAACATTTATAAGTCTGTTTTATTTTTATGTAAAAGTTGATTAATAATATAAATATAATTTAACTTAAAATTTTAATATATAGAAGATGAATTTGAGATTGAAAATTTGAATAACATAACAAATATTAAAACTAATAATATTTAAACGAATAAATAAATTTATTACACTTTAATACACTAAATTACAATAAAACTAACTAAACAAATTTATGTTAAAATTTATGCTTTTGTCATCACTCATTTTATTCAGGTGATGACATCAATATAAACTATATATTAGTATATATTATATACCATCTTAATATTTTCTATCCATATACATATATTACCCATGTTATAAATAAATATAACCTATTTTTATTCAAATTTAAAAATAATAAAAACTCATTTATATTACATATAAGTCCATTTATATATATTAGGACTCAATAAATAAAACCCATTATAAAAAAATCTTTAGCCCAAATTACAAGTCCAATATTATACAAAAGTCAAAAACTTAAATCCTATAATTTTTCCATGCTTTGCCGCCACTATCTTGGTCATTGGGAGGAAAGTTTTTTTACTTTTGACTCGGAAAATATGAGCATTTAATAACTCATCTGTTTAGGTGTCATGTCATCAATCCTGGTGAACGAAACCAAATCAATTTAGACATGATCCAATGGCCATTATTCCTTACTAATTATATATATATATATATATATATATTAAAGAGCGATGGTGATTTATATGCTTAGATTTGTATTCGAATCTAGTTTCAAACGGAACAAACAAAATTAAATTCCAGTGTGTAAATTAATACAGAATAATGATTCATTAAAGGTAGTGCAAGTTGTCAATATATGAAAATTATAGAAATGAAGTAGAAATTGATGTACTATGCCTGAATAAAATGTCAGATGGCTTGACCATGTTATTAGATGTTTGAATTTGAAGTTAAATGGTGAGGGACCATTTTAAATAAATTGGAAAGGTTGAAATGAATTCTAAAAGAATTCATAAGTAGTTGTTGGAATGCAAGTTTATGAAGTTAATTGGATTGTTGATGAAAATGAATATATATGGAATTGGAGAGTTATTTTGGAAATGTTAAGGTTGTTATTGTATGGTGAAGTGATTCTAATGTCAAACCTGTATCGAATATATCTTATGGATTATTATCATTAGATTTTACTTATGTTAGTACAATACTAACATATGCTTTGAATACATGTTGTGTATATGATTTTGTATAGATTGCAATAAATCTTACGATCAAAGTGAATCTAATGAAGAATCAAGTACGAAAGTAAATGAATATTTATGTGAAAGGTTTGAGAGTGAGGCATATAAGGTGAGTGCATTTCTACCTTATTTATATATGATATGAGGGAGACCTGCGACGAGTCAACCTCGAATGTTTTAAAAGAAAAAGGTTTTTAGTCGTATTTTGATATATTATCATAATTCTTTGTTAAATGATTTTTGAATGATTTGGATTGTAATGAGCCAACCTTGAAAGTTTTACAATGAAAAATGATTTGATTTATATTATGATATTTTCTTCATATTTTATTGAAATATTTGAACGATTTCGGGTATTAACTACTTAATGCACTGCTTTATGCAAATTTGATATATGAGTACATTGGAATACTTTTGATGAATGAATGATATGAGTTTTAAATAAGCCCACTGTACGTGTATTGAGAGTTAGTGGTACAATTGACATGTCAAGAGGTAGAGTGATTATTGATCAATCTTATATGGTACGTTTGTGTACATTCTATGTGGCACTTTGTGTGCAATTCTACGTGGCACTATATGTGCAATTCTATGCAACACTATTTCTACATTAAGGAAATTCATGATGTTGGACATTATGATATTCTTGATTTATACAGTGATGTTGTGTTCTACAGTACCTGTATATTCTATGTGGCACTTTAAGTGCATATTATCTATGCGGCAGTTTCGACTGCATACTTGCGCACACTCATATGTGACTTGCGTAACTTGTATTCTCATCTAATGTAAAATGGGTTATGTTTATATGACCTATTCAATGCAGGTTGAATGTTTAAAAGAAATGACTTTATTAAGTCTAATATTATGTCTATATACTACTATGCTATATATACTCAGTATCTTAGTTTTTATGATAATTTTTGTATATAATTATAGTTACTTATTATTGATAATGCCTAACTAAATAAACACTTAGCGTGTAACTGTTTCAAACGTAGGTAAAGATTAGTGGTTTAGACTAAATTGTAATAAGGGATGATTAAAGGGGCATTTTGGTCATTTGGATTAAAATAAATTTAAAATTCATTCTTTATAGTGTATTAAAGTAAAGAAATAAGGGGAAAAGGGATTTAGCTAGGTCAACTCTTTTCTTCTTCTTCTTCTTTCACGTGGGAAGCTCTTCTCCATAGCTAAAGGTGAGATTTCAATTTGATGGTTTATTCTTTTGTATTTTGTTGGTTTTTGAAGCATTAAGTATGATAGAAACTTAAGGAAGGATTAAATGGAATCAAAACTAATAGATGGATGAAATATTGAAGATCTAAGGAAATGGGTTTTTGAATGATATGCTAGAATATGAGTTTTTACTGATGTTTATTAGTATATTTAACTTGTCAAAGATGTAAATAAGAGATTAGAAGCATTGGATGGGATTAAGAACATGTTAGAAAAAGTGGTGCGATTCTTAGATTTACATGTTCTTGGAAGAGTTTAGATGTTTTAAGAAGCTAAACAAAGGGAAGTCGGCATGGATAAGTAAAGAAGAGTTTAATAGTATTGTTGGGTGTAAATATAAGGAAATTTGACCCAATTTGGATAATAATCGGGTTGAAAACTAGAAAAATTGTGTACAGGTATCGGTACCTATAGAACAATAACAATACTATAGGCTTAAAATGGGAAAAACAACTGAGTAGTATCAATACTGATGCAAGCATTATCGTTACCGAAAGTGGGTATCGATACTGTGAAGAAGGTATCAATACCATTGATTACAGAATACAAAAATGGTATCGATACTGTAATAGAGAATTGGTACCATAGTATAGTAGTATCGATACCATGGTAGGAGTATCGGTACTAATGAGCTAGAAACGTGAAGATAGGTTGAGATTGTTATAGAAAATATAATAATAATACTCTTGAGTATTGTTTAAGTATAATTGTTAGGAAATATACTAACAATTGATATTGTACGTGCCTTTAATGGGTGATTGAGAAGATCAAAATCAAGTTCCCGAGTCAAGCAAAATGAAGGGTAAGAGCAAAGTACCTGAGTGATCAGCTTTGCATTTTGTATACGATAGCGAGGAAAGCCAGGTGAGAGCATTTAATTATGTACGTATATGTTACGGTATTCATATATATATGATTGATTGATATATGTCTGATGATTACCAAATGGCACTGAGTGTACAAAAAGTTAAGAAATTCATAAGTTGTTTATGAATTTCCGTATGGGCACTTTTTTGTGTAAACTTAAGAAATTCATACTAAGTGGATGAATTTCCGTATGTGCACTTTATCTGTAAACTTAAGAAATTCATACTAAGTGGATAAATTTTCGTATGGGCACTTTATGTGTAAACTTAAGAAATTCATACTAAATGGATGAATTTCCGTATGGGCACTTTATGTGTAAACTTAAGTAGTTCATACTAAGTTGACAAATTTATGTATGGGCACTTTATGTGCAAAACTAGGAAATTCATACTAAGTGTATAAATTTTCGTATTGGTAGTGGGTGTACAACCCACGTACACAAGAGTAATGGTCGAGAAATGAATGTATTAGTATTACAAAAGTAAACTATTGAATGTATAATGAATTGAAAGAAGTAACGGATATTAGAATTGTCATAGTATACTACTATGTAGAATTTTGATTATTTACGTCTCACTAAGAATTTTCTTAGCATGTGTTAATTTCACACGTAGGTTTTAACATAAGCGAAGAAAGGAGATTAGCGAACATCAAAGCAAGGGTCGCCACGTCAGTAACAGTATGACATCCATGTCTATTTTGATGTAATTAGTAGACATGTAATAGACATAGTCAAAACACTCTGAAAAGTATTTGACCCTGATGTAAAATGATGAAATGTTTGAACATTACTTTTTGTTTGTTTATGTAAGTTTATTGATTGTTTTATTATTACTAAATTTAAAATGTTTTTATAAAAATAAACAAAATTTTATGTGTTTTCAAATGTGAAAATGTTTTAAAAGTGATATAACATTTGTATCTTGTGTACGATAAGGTATACGGGAGATGGGTGTTACAGTTAGGAGTAAGGAGACAAGCCGGCATCAACTTCTGTGGATCGGATAAGTTTACCAGTATTAGTATGGCATCTTTTTGATGTTTTGAGTTTCTAATTGATCTATAGCCAATACTACGAAAATACGATACCAAGCACATGCTGACAACAACGAAAGCAATCATAATTACCTAGCATACCATAGATATAAGTACTCAACAAATCATAAATCTCTAACATCCAAAACACCTACAAACGAAATTGAAATTTATGTTGAATACCACCAAGGTAAAAGAGTTTTTGTCTCGACGTCCCATGTTTTGCCAACCAAACAGTCATTGCATTGCAGAACCTTGAAACATGAATAAGTTTAACCTTTTCAATCTTGACCATGACCCTCAATTGTACAAGAGAAAAAAAAATGATGCACGAACATTCGTCACACTCAAGGTCGTCAAAGGCCTCTACAAAACACGAGAGACAACATTATAACATCCCAACCCTTCTATTCTTTCACACTTGAACTCATATCTTGAACAATGATGAAACCCTTTAATGACATGTAAAGCTTATGCATTACCAATAACCCAATGCAATTATAATGAAATATCATACCACTAGCTTACTCTAAACCTTCAAACAAATATCAGGACAACCCGAGCGTAGACAACAAAGAACATTAAGAAAGCTTATCCAACCCTTAGACTCATCATGAATAAGCAAACAACCAATAAAATCTCCAAGGCAAAATATGTAAACAAAAGAAATACCAACTTGAATCAGCTCATTAAAATTTAGCACAACCACGACTTACTCACCTCTCCAAATATCAGTGAAAAAAATCTTAGAGAAAAGCCACAATGCATAAATTGAAAACTGATCTCATTATCAAGAACCTAATATAAATGAAACACTCATAAGATAGATGAAAAACATCACCGCCCATGAATCTAGTGAACCACGCAAACAAACTTACATTTTCATCACTGATATGTCCTTTGAGGAACCCACATTATACAACCAAACCTTAAAACACCCCAAACTTTTTCATCAAACTAAAATTTATAACTCTATAGGTAAATTTACCTTATAGCATTTGGGTTCTTCTCGTAATAGTTCTTCCAGACTACACCAACCATCAGTCACATCGAAAATGTCAGGAGAAAACATTTTGAGTCTGAGAGTAGCTATGTCCCAAAAAGATAAGATCAAACTAAACGACCCTCAACCATGAAGAAGAAAGAGAAAAAACTGAACTCAAGTACAAACGTCCCACCCGTAATATCTAATTTATTATTTCCTAAACCAAACATAATCTCTTGAAATAAACATAAATCAATCATTCACAACCTAAGCATATCTCTCACCAATGATCCTTCAAAATCTTACATTCCAAATTCCCAAAAACAATTTGAAAAGCAACTATCAAGCACAAATTAACCCCAGCCAACGTACACACTGAAAAGTCATGACTTACACAAATGAGTAAACCTTCAACCTGTAACCTTCTGCTTCAACAACAGTTTTCTTCTAATCTTACTAATTCATCAAGAAATTCATTTCAATCTGTAACCCCCTCAGACCGATGCGAGTAATGGGGTAATCTGATCCGATCTGGAGTGTCACATTAGGGCCACCGGAGCGACCCACTGTAAAAATAGCGGAAAATTTAAAACTTTTCTTAAAACTTGTAAACTCATAAATTCATTTGTCACTATTAAAAAATAAAACAGATTTTTAGACTTGTATATAAAACAAAATACAATTACATGCCCCCTAATCACATGTACCGTAGTCTGCAAATAGCATCAGAAGAACTCCCTTACTGAAGTCGATAGGTGCACTGATACAATTCTTTTAGCCTGAAAAGATGAGTAACAGAGTGAGCTTTGGAAAGCTCACTAATATAGAACTACCAGATGATGCTAATGAACGTGTAGATACAGATAAACATATATTTCCTTATTGTTTCTGAACATTTACAGATTTTTATGGTGAGCAGAGATTCTACTAATATTTCAGGTGGTAACGGACAATGAGCTTTCAGTTCAGAGAAATATTTTAGATGACTGAGTTCAGAAGATCAGAATAGGTTATCTAGTGTGTCCCCAAAAACCATGTAATTTTTTAGATCTTTTTAAAACATATATATATATATATATACCCCCATCCCAACACAACATAATGTGTAGGTTCCCCAGAACCATACACCCAACCCACACAGCTTGTAAGGCCCTAAGCACAAAGCCGAGGAACCTATGGAAATACTTCATTCAACAATACCCCCCAATTAAAACATTTTTCCGTCAGTAAACGGAGATATCAGAAATCAAAATAGAATTCAGAACAGATATCAGAACAGAATCCAAATCAGAAATCAGAAAGAATTCAGGTCATGTATCAGAACAAAATTCAAGTCGGAAATCAGATAAAATATTTATATGTTTAGGGAACACACTAGAGTTTACATATATTATTCATAGGTACTGGATAATCTTATCAGACAGAAGAAACAAGGATCTTTCATATACCGATAGAATGTCAGAATTTAGAATCACTATTGGAAGAGTTTAATAACTGACAGAATCATCAGTTATTCAGAATATAATTTATTAGGATCATCTTATTCGAATAATTTTTGGAAGCTCTACGAAATCTGAAGGGTATTCAGAATCTTTACCATCTATGACGATTAATCCGATTATCGAACAACTCCAGATGAATAGATTCCATAACCAATACTTATCAATTTGTCAATTCATTAACCTTCCAGGTTATTCACTCTTTAATACTAAATATTCTTATCCATGGATCATCTTCTGAGTCATCACTGAACAGATCTTAAGGAGACTAACAAATATTCTAATGGTCTTTATTTTATTTCCATGTTTCAACTATACCAGGAAATGCTGACGTACTTGATTTGTGATTCATAATCCATAGGGATGATACATCACATAAGTTCATCCGAGTTTCCAAACTTATTTCAATCTCTTACTTAATCCTCAGTCCTTGAGGTTACTTAGTTCATTTAGCATTCAAGTGAATTCCAGTTACTTCGGGATTTTCTAGAGTAATTCAAACGTTACTGAATTTCATATACATGTTGTACTCCCGTTCCATTCAATTTGGTCTTCGTGGTTGATTTGTTGAACAAACGTCCAATTCTTAATACTGAATGCGATCTAGAGTTGAGCTGAGCTGAATACTTCCAAAATTTATCATTGAGCCAAACTTGAGAAGACGAACACGTATTCTAGTAATATCTATGTCGTTCAGGTATTGACCTACTCATTTAAATTATGCTCCATTACTTTTAAAGGTAGTCCAACACTTATGCTTACTTGGATTCCTTAATTAATCCAAGACATTTACTTGGTATAGGCCATAAGGGTATTTTGGTCATTTTGGTGTTCAGTTTTATTCCAATCATTACAGAGCTCGAGGATATCCAATCATTCCTGAGCTTGATGATATTCTTGGGTCATTTCTATTATAGGGGTATTTTGGTCATTTTATAGATTCAGTGTATTTTAATCCTTTTCTTCTGTCTAATCTTACTATTAAATTAAATCTTATCCTTTATTTCAGTTATTTCGAACAATTCTGACAACAGAATACCCCCGATAAACTATTCTTCAGGTATTTACTCATTACTCGGATATTTTCGGGTCAAGTGCCTTATCAGATTTTACAAACTGAATATCATGAATTTTTCTATACAAAGACAGGATCTTAACAATTAATTCCATAATTTATCGAGTTTAGTACAAATCCTCAAAGTACTTTCTCATTCCGAGTCAACTCGAACTATTTTAACCTCTAAAGGGCATTTTTGTAATTTCTTAACTAGATAATCTCGATATTAGCTCTTAATGAAAATAATTATAATTTAAAGATCCTATGGTCAATTGCTTTCTCGAACATTCTCTGAACTTGAAATTATTCCTTAACAAACTTCTAGTATCTTGCGCAAACCCTTGTTGGCGTTAAAAACCAGTTATCCAAATTTTCTAAACAAAATTATAATTTCTTATGCACATCTGTAATTATATCGGATCAATGTCTTCTTAGAGTTATTAACTAACTTCTAGGGACAATTCTTGTCATCCTACAACATAAGGATATTTTCGTAATTTTACCCTACCGGGGTATTCTCATAATTTCCCATCTAAGTACCTTTAGCATTTAACCTTTGATGATATAAAATATAAGTTACAAATCCAGGGTTGATTTCTTTATCACTAACCACAAACTTGTAATTTAATTCTAACAATTCCTCAATCTCTTATATTAGTTATTCGATCCGTATTCAATTACAGAATTACTACCACATTCATATCGAGTGTATAAATTATTCCACTCCACAAAAGTGACCAACATTATCTTATTCATGCATTTACCAATATCAACATATTCTATAAAGCATAAAGCACAAAGCATAAAGAGGTAGTAAAGTATTACTTCGATTTCTGTGCAATACTAATCGACCATAAAAATTCCATTCGAACGCCTTTGATCTTTAATTCAACTTCCAATAATTTCTCAGATACATATCAACATAAATCATATAAAAAACGGAGCTTAATTGCGTTAAACGGATCGAATCGGGTGATAAATCAGTGAAAAACAGCTTATCAAGTTTGAATTTGGTGAAACAGACTTTGGATTCGGATTCAGGACGACGAAAACATAAAATATGACTTTTCAAAAATTTGGAATTTTCGGTCAAAATCAAAGTCAACGGGTCTGACTGGCAATTTCGAGGCCTTCGGGTCCAAATTTTGAAAAACGGACTGCAGAATCGGATTTGGAATTTCGAAAAATATCAGGATAGGTATACTCAGTCAAAGTCAAAGGTCGTTTAATGCCCGGTCAAAGCCAGTCAAAGTTCTGGTTAACTGTGGTCAATGGTCAACAATCAACCATTTTACACAAATATCATCATAACAAAAATTAATTACCAAATTAGCCACATTCTACAAATATTTACCAATCTAACACCCGAATTTTACACAAATAGCACCCAAACATAAATTAATTTATAAATTATCACCCAAACGATGCCCACTCTCAGGGGGTGGCGCGTGCGGCGTGTGAACAGTGCTACGGTGTCAGAAAATTCCTTAAAAAATTCCTAAAAAATATTTTAAGCGATTTTGAGGCACTTACAAAGCTCGGTTCACAAATTTGAACGACGGAGAGCTCGATTTCGAAACGTCGGAAACTTTGACGGTCTTACCCCTTCACGCCTTGGTGACGACGGAGAAGCGGATAACACCGTGGACTCGGAATGATGCAAGGAACACGATGGTGCGAGAGGTGTCGTAAACGGATGACCGGATCATCGTGAATCGACGAAAAATCATCTGAAACTGAGTTATTACCGACAATACTTTCGACTGAAATTAACAACGAACGGTGATGATTCACGGTGAAAGGTTTGAGGGGTTTTGTTCCTCGATCGACAACGAACACGATGGTGGTTTCGGTTCGCCGATCGGAGGTCGGATGGCGAGTAGATCGAAGTTCAAAAGAGGGTTGAAGGGGGAGGGAAACTGGGAAATAATCTGCAGAACACACGGGGAAATATGTTTATAATATCTCCAAAAGAAAAATTGTTAAACTATGAGTTTAGCCACTGAATTTCCTGTATTTCTTAAAATGGTCTGCCAACTTTGAAATCTTACAATTTAATACTCAATTTTCTTCCAAATTACCAATTAAATCCACCACTTTATAATTTCTTAAATTTAGCCCCTAAATTGGGGTGTTACAATTCTCCCATCCTTAAAAGAATTTCGTCCTTGAAATTCATTCATGTCACATTATTGCAGAAATGAAACTTCCATCAGTTTTTTTCCATATCTTTCATGTAGCTCTTATAGAAATATGAATACTCCACTAATCTTTAACCAGTTGAGTATACATTCTTATCAGAACTCTCTCTCATTCCAAGTAAATAATCGAAACAACTTTATCATTGTGAAATCAATTCAGCCTTGGTTACGAGAATAGACTCATAGAGCAGTAGCATATCCCAATTTCATTTCTGGAGTCGGGTCAGCATTTCTCGGATAATTAACTCTCACATGGCTCGGGGGTACTTTACAACGTTTAGACAGATGTTACTGATATTCCTTTTTGTACAAGTATAGCCTTAACGGATAGAAACTTTGATTTACTCGTTACATATAGGGACTCAACCATAGAGTTCCAGCTCAGAGAGGTACGATTGTAGTCTAGGGGCATGTACTGATCAGACATATTTTGACATTCGACCGGCCAGTCTATCTTGAAAATTTTTGACTCAAACCATGGCTCTGATACCACTAAATGTAACCCCCTCAGACCGAGACGGGTAATCTGATCCAATCTGGAGTGTTACATTAGGGCCACCGGAGCGACCCATTGTAAAAATAGCGGAAAATTTAAAACTTTTCTTAAAACTTGTAAACTCATAAATTCATTTGTCACTATTAAAAAATAAAACAGATTTTCAGACTTGTATATGAAACAAAATATAATTACATGCCCCCTAATCACATGTACCGTACTCTGCAAATAGCATCGGAAGAACTCCCTTACTGAAGTTGATAGGTGCACTGGTACAATTCTTTTAGCCTGAAAAAATGAGTAACAGAGTGAGCTTTGGAAAGCTCAGTAATACAGAACTAACAGATGATGCTGATGAACGTGCAGATACAGATAAACATATATTTCCTTATTTTTTCCGAACATTTACATATTTTTATGCTGAGCAGAGATCCTACTGATATTTCAGGTGGTAACAGACAATGAGCTTTCAGTTCAGAGAAATATTTCAGATGACTAAGTTCAGGAGATCAGAATAGGTTATCTAGTGTGTTCCCAAAAACCATGTAATTTTTTAGATCTTTTTAAAACATTTATATATATACCCCCATCTAAACACAACATAATGTGTAGGTTCCCCAGAACCATACACCCAACCCACACAACTTGTAAGGCCCTGAGCACAAAGCCGAGGAACCTATGAAAATACTTCCTTCAACAATACCCCCAATTAAAACATTTTTCCGTCAGTAAACGGAGATATCAGAAATCAAAACAGAATTCAGAACAGATATCAGAACAGAATCCAGATCAGAAATCAGAAAGAATTCAGGTCATGTATCAGAACAGAATTCAAGTCGGAAATCAGATAAAATATTTATATGTTTAGGGAACACACCAGAGTTTATAGATATTATTCATAGGTACTAGATAATCTTATCAGACAGAAGAAACAAGGATCTTTCATATACCGATATAATGTTGGAATTTAGAATCACAATTGGAAGAGTTCAATAACTGACAGAATCATCAGTTATTCAGAATATAATTTATTAGGATCATCTTATTCGAATAATTTTTGGAAGCTCTACGAAATCTGAAGGGTATTCAGAATCTTTACCATCTATGACGATTAATCCGATTATCGAACAACTCTAGATGAATAGATTCCATAACCAATACTTATCAACTTGTCAATTCATTAACCTTCCAGGTTATTCACTCTTTAATACTAAATATTCTTATCCATGGATCATCTTCTTAGTCATCACTGAACAGATCTTAAGGAGACTAACAAATATTCTAATGGTCTTTATTTTATTTCCATGTTTCAACTATACCAGGAAATGCTGACGTACTTGATTTGTGATTCATAATCCATAGGGATGATACATCACATAAGTTCATCCGAGTTTCCAAACTTATTTCAATCTCTTACTTAATCCTCAGTCCTTGAGGTTACTTAGTTCATTTAGCATTCAAGTGAATTCCAGTTACTTCGGGATTTTCCAGAGTAATTCAAACGTTACTGAATTTCATATACATGTTGTACTCCCGTTCCATTCAATTTGGTCTTCGTGGTTGATTTGATGAACAAACGTCCAATTCTTAATACTGAATGCGATCTAGAGTTGAGCTGAGCTGAATACTTCCAAAATTTATCATCGAGCCAAACTTGAGAAGATGAACACGTATTCTAGTAATATCTATGTCCTTCAGGTATTGACATAGCTTTAGGGTTGATCTACTCATTTAAATTGTGTTCCATTACTTTTAAAGGTAGTCCAACACTTATGCTTACTTGGATTCCTTAATTAATCCAAGACATTTACTTGGTATAGGCCATAAGGGTATTTTGGTCATTTTGGTGTTTAGTTTTATTCCAATCATTACAGAGCTCGAGGATATCCAATCATTCCTGAGCTTGATGATATTCTTGGGTCATTTCTATTATAGGGGTATTTTGGTCATTTTATAGATTCAGTGTATTTTAATCCTTTTCTTCCGTCTAATCTTACTATTAAATTAAATCTTATCCTTTATTTCAGTTATTTCAAACAATTCTGACAACAGAATACCCCCGATAAACTATTCTTCAGGTATTTACTCATTACTCGGATATTTTCGGGTCAAGTGCCTTATCAGATTTTACAAACTGAATATCATGAATTTTTCTATACGAAGACAGGATCTTAACAATTAATTCCATAATTTATCGAGTTTAGTAAAAATCCTCAAAGTACTTTCTCATTCCGAGTCAACTCGGACTATTTTAACCTCTAAAGGGCATTTTCGTAATTTCTTAACTAGATAATCTCGATATTAGCTCTTAATGAAAATAATTATAATTTAAAGATCCTATGGTCAATTGCTTTCTTGAACATTCTCTGAACTTGAAATTATTCCTTAACAAACTTCTACCATCTTGTGCAAACCCTTGTTGGCGTTAAAAACCAGTTATCCAAATTTTCTAAACAAAACTATCATTTCTTATACACATCTGTAATTATATCGGATCAATGTCTTCTTAGAGTTATTAACCAACTTCTAGGGACAATTCTTGTCATCCTACAATATAAGGATATTTTCGTAATTTTACCCTACCAGAGTATTCTCATAATTTTCCATCTAAGTACCTTTAACCTTTGATGATATAAAATATAAGTTACAAATCCAGGGTTGATTTCTTTATCACTAACCACAAGCTTGTAATTTAATTCTAACAATTCCTCAATCTCTTGTATTAGTTATTCAATCCGTATTCAATTACAGAATTACTACCACATTCATATCGAGTGTATAAATTATTCCACTCCAAAAAAGTGACCAACATTATCTTATTCATGCATTTACCAATATCAACATATTCCATAAAGCATAAAGCATAAAGAGATAGTAAAGTATTACCTCGATTTCTGTGCAATACTGATCGACCATAAAAATTCCATTCGAACTCCTTTGATCTTTAATTCAACTTCCAATAATTCCTCAGATACATATCAACATAAATTATATCAAAAACGAAGCATAATTGCGATAAACAGATCGAATCGGGTGATAAATCAGTGAAAAACAGCTTACCGTGTTCGAATTTGGTGAAACAGACTTCGGATTCAAATTCAGGATGTCGAAAGCATAAAATATGACTTTTCAAAAATTTGGAATTTTCGGTCAAAATCAAAGTCGACGGGTCTGACTGGCAATTTTGAAGTCTTCGGGTCCGAATTTTGAAAAACGGACTGCGGAATCGGATTTGGAACGTCGAAAAATGTCAAGATAGGTATACTCGGTCAATGTCAAAGGTCGTTTAATGCCCGGTCAAAGTCAGTCAAAGTTCTGGTCTACTATGGTCAACGCCGGTCAACGGTCAACAGTCAACCATTTTACACAAATATCACCATAATAGAAATTAATTACCTAATTAGCCACATTCTGTAAATATTTATCAATCTAACACTCGAATTTTACACAAATAGCACCCAAACATAAATTAATTAATAAATTATCACCCAGACGATGCCACTCTCGGGGGTGGCGCGTGCAGTGCGTGAACAGTGCTACGGTGTCGAAAAATTCCCGAAAAAATTCCTAAAAATTATTTTAAGCAATTTTGAGGCACTTACAAAGCTCGGTTCACAAATTTGAACGGCGGAGAGCTCGATTCGAAACGTCGGAAACTTTAACGGTCTCACCCCTTCACGCGCCGGTGACGACGGAGAAACGGAAAACACCGGTGGACTCGAAACGATGGAAGGAACACGATGGTGCGAGAGGTGTCATAAACGGATGACCGGATCATCGTGAATCGCCAAAATACCATCTGAAACCGAGTTATTACCGATGATACTTTCGACTGAAATTAACGACGAACGGCGACGATTCACGACGAAAGGTTTGAGGGGTTTTGTTCCTCGATCTACAACGAACACGATGGTGGTTTAGGTTCGTCGATCGGAGGTCGGACGGCGAGTAGATCGGAGTTAAAAAGAAGGTTGAAGGAGGAGGGAAACTGGGAAATAATCTGCAGAACACACGGGGAAATGGGTTTATAATATCTCCAAAAGAAAAATGGTTAAACTATGAGTTTAGCCACTGAATTTCTTGTATTTCTTAAAACGGTCTGCCAACTTTGAAATCTTACAATTTATTACTCAATTGTCTTCTAAATTATCAATTAAATCCACCACTTTATAATTTCTTAAATTTAGCCCCTAAATTGGGATGTTACACCATCACCAATTACTGTAATTCCCAAACTTTTACCTAGATTCAAGGTTCTCTCGGGCTGTTGAATTAAAACTTCTCTTCTATTAGATAAAACATAAGTCTGATAAAATTGAACGTTGATCTCTGCATTCTTTTCACTTTCTCTTTTCGACTTGCACTTCTTAATAGCTCGATTTCTCTTTTTTCTCTCTAAAACTGAAAGGAATTTATTCTAAATCTCGAACATTGACCCTTATTTTTTCTCCCTTTTCTAGCTCTGTCGAAGCTTGCATTTCAGGGAAAAGGTCTCAAGCATCAAGTTCTTCCTCAAAATTGGAATGAAGATATCTTTGTCCTCAGCATTTGTATTATTATTTGCTTTATCCACCAGCTTAGCCCAGCTAGGGCTTTTTACTGCTTGGGCTTTAGAAGCCGAACTGGTTATACCCTCACGCACCTAAAGCCCCATGTTTATAACTTCATCTAAGGCCCTCGAATTAGCTGCCTCAAAAATCGTGCTTTTCGAGTCTACCATTAAAGTGTTAAGAATTTTTTGTTGAAATTTTTGCAGGCCCATACCCTTTTCTACCAACTCGATCTGGTTACCACTTAGCCCATGCCCTGAATCATCATCATCTTGCTCTACACGCATCCCACTCCCCTGAAACTCTTCCACTCCTAACTGTCAGTTGGTCCCCGACACAACCTGCCCGTCGAGAAAACTTTTTTCCTTTTCAATGCATATAGCGTTGATTGCTTCATCTGAATCATTCTCAATACATATTTCATTAATTACAGCTTCTTACTCTGCTAACAAACTTTTACCCCTAACCTTTTCTGACGAAAATTCTGGCGCCATTTCATCGGAATGCTTGTTTGATGAGTCGAAATCAGAGCCTTCCCCATTCTCCTTAACCTACTCGACCATGCCGGCCTTGGGGCTTCAACAGCTTTCGAGTTAGCAACCAAGCTATCCTCGAAACCAAGTTGTACAACCTCGACTTCATACTTGATGTTACCAACCATCAACTCTACACCTCATTGATCCTCAATCTATGATTTTTCGAAACAAGAATTGTGAACTTCTCGCAATTTTAGCTTGTGATCAATGTTCTCTCCAAACGCTTAAAATCTTCCCCATAATGCAGCCAACCTCTTCAACGTGATGTCATTCCAACAGTGAAGAGGAACTCCAGCAAACTCTAACTAGGTAGCCTTTTCACTTGATTTAGAGACTTTGACCATGGTTTAATTTCCACAAATATCTCCTTTAAGTACGACCACTAGAGGTTTTCCATTAACATACTTCATCTTCGATAGTTAGTAAGCCTGTCCTCCAGTTCTTTGTACTCTTATCTCCCCTAGACCTCAATCTTGTAATCTCAACCCTATACTTCTTACAATGCACACAGAGGACATTACCCAAACTAGACACCTCTCCAGCTTCCATACATCCTCATCTTCAACATGACCAATGATCCTTCTCATCTCAGGCAACTTTCTATCAAAAGATTCCCCACTTTTCCTCTCAAGTGATGTAGGCCCAAACTTCTTCGGTATCCACTTCTCCTCTGTGGCCCGCTTCTTACCCGCTATAGGTCTTTTAACGTGCTTCGCAAACACCACCAATATTCTACTATTATTGATCTTCAGGCCGTTAAGCCTTTCAATCATTCTCAATGCTTCATCCCTGCTACCAGTACGTACAAAGGCAAACCTCGTACCCCTTCTACTCCGTTTACTTGCAATCAACACACTAATAACTTTGTATTTCCTTTCGAATACCTGTAATAGCCCCTTCCAGTGCAACTCCAGTGGTAAGTTTTCTACGAATAAGGACACTAGAGTGTCAACCCCGCATCTTCCATTATATTGGTGTTTGGGATCTGTACTCTTTCTTCACACATTTATTCTTTCGTTCTTTCTCTGTCTCTACGCTCCAAAAGCATGCCTCAGGGAAAGCTTCAAGTTATTCTTGTTAGTGCCAAGGGTCTCCAAAACATCGATTTTCTCTATGAGTTCTCTTTCTTTTCCCTTCTTAATCCCAAATCTTACATGTCTGTTTACATTTTACACAATTTCATATTTATATGTTACGATCTCTGTTCATTTAAATTATTTTAGAAATTTTATGTTGTAATCTAATGATAATTTTGATCGGATCGAGAACGTTTATCCAAAGTGATTTGATAGTATGATCAACCGGAATCCCATCTAAAATGCATTGATCGATAGTTGGAAGAATTGTTTTTAGGTGACAAAATTAGTCCTTTAACTTCAGACAAAATAATTATTTTCGCCATTAAAAATTGGTGTCTAATGTTTTCAATATTATACATTTAAGTGTATGGACCGTATCCATCGTAAAATTTGGTTGTTATCTGAAATGTGTCACGCATGTAACACCCATTTTTCGTATACGTTTTCGTACACAAGTTACAGGTGTCACATGACTTTTAAAACATTTCCTTATTTGTAAACTCATACAATTTTGTTTCTAAAAAATAAAACATTTTAAAATAATAATAATAAAATGTTCATTAACTTTCAGTGGTTAAAATAATCTTAAAGTTATAACATATTACAAAATTCATAAGTCAAATATATTTCAGAGCTTTTTCATAAGTCTATTACATGCCATCTAATTATCAAAAGTAGACATATTTGTCATATAGTTTACTAATGAGGCAACCTTTGAATGATGATGTCCACTGCACTCCTTACTCCGCTAGTATTGCTATTACCTACGCGTGAAACCAACACACGATAAGTATTTACTTATTAAGACATAATAATACAAATGAGATGTAACCTAAGTATATCATGAAATATCAAACTACTAATTTAAATCGTATATATCATATTAATACTTAAATTGGCTTGGTGAACCAAGGTTCATTCACATAACATGCGAAACTATATTTAGTATGCCCAACATACCTATCATTCTATATTTTTCCAATTTATCATTTATTTTCCCAATGTATGTCAAATGAGAATGCAAGATACATGCATTGCACCTAAGTGCCGAAATGGAAATTCTCAAACTCATTATGAATTCCATGGATGCACTCATAGTGCCAAAAGTACATATAATATTGATACGAAAATGCAACATATGCATTAAACAAAATCAATGGATACTTTTATATACAATTGTATGTCGAAATGGTTATTCAAAAACTCATTATGAATACCATGGTTGCACATCTAGTACCGAAAGTACACATATTACTCATACGAAAATGCAACATTGTGCATTACACAAAATCGATCGATAACCATCATATACAATTTATGTCGAAATGCACCTATGACCCTCAATGAACATACAATGGGCTTTTAAGTCAAATTCATAGATTAAACATTTATTTATGAAACATCGATAACCATTAAAACAAAATAAAAGTTCATTTATTCATTTTAGAGCAGTTCATACTCTAAAATTTTTCGTACTATCATTTCCATAAACATTATGAAAACATATCAAAATACTGTAAAACATACTTTATCAAAATATTCGAGGTTGACTCATCACAAGTCATCCTCATCTCATATAAGTACAAAAAAAGGCACTCACCTGATATGCCTCACTATTATGCCTTAATGATGTCCAACTACTCGTCAACTTTATCCTTGCCCCTTTTCTGGATTGACTCAGGAACTTGATTACGATCTACACAAGCATCCATAATTACACATACATTACCATTGTTAGTACCCTGTCTAACATTTATACAAAATAATAATACTTAAAAGTACTATTATTTTCGAATTCTATTAAAATTTCATCCTAACTTAAAATTTCAGACTGGATGGTATCGTTACCCCTCATATGGTATCGATTCTTCTATACTATGGTATCGATACTCCCTTCAGTATCGATACCTTTTTTGCATTATGGAAATCCATTTTCAATTACAGTATTGATACCTTCCTCATGATATTGATACCAACACATCAGTATCGATACCACTTGCATAAGTATCAATATTGTTCATCATGTTATCATATTTCCTCAAATTTAACTCTATAGTATCGGTACTGTTCTTCCAGTACCGATACCTTTACCCAAATTTTACATATTTCACTTCGATTTTTACCCAAATTTTGCCTAAATCTCTTACTTTTATCACCAATCATACCATTAAACTCATCATCACTTAACTAACTTACCTCCATAAATCTTCTTATAACATCTAAAATCTCCAAAGAACACTCAAAACTAAGAATCACACTAATCTTTCAAACATATTTTTAATCACATCTAAGGCTCCAAATATCTTATTTACTCTTTGGCAAGTCTCATATACTTTTAAACTTCAATAACTTGCTATATTTTATCAAATCATTTAAAACCCCATTTTCTTAAATCTCAAATAAATCGTTCACCTCTTATTTTTAATCCTCCTCGAACTTTCTTTAAGCCTCTATATCACTTAAGGCTTCAAAACCAACCCAAAAATGAAAGGAAAACCCAACTTGAAGAAATCTTACCTTAGTTGTGGAGGGCACGGGGATGACGGGAAGAAGAAGGAGAAGAGAACCAAGTTCCAACTTTTTCCCATTTTCCCCTTTTCAACCTTAATAAATATCCCAAAAAGAATGAATATTAAATTCATTCCTCCTAAAAGACTAGATTGCCCCTATATTCTTCCATTCTTAATAATTAGTCTTAAATAAAAATTTCCTAAATCATTCCTTATACTTTTCAATTTACTCAATTTAACCCACCAAATTTTAAATCCTTTTACTATGGTCACCGACCTGATATTTGGGGTATTACAATTCTCCATCTTAAGAAAATTCATCCTCGAATTTTAAGACGTACCTAATGCGAAGAGGTGTGGATACTGCCTCCTCATGTCCTCTTCTCTTTCCCAAGTAGCTTCCTCGACTTTATGATTTTGCCGAAGTATTTTAACTAGAGGAATCTTCTTGTTACGCAGTTCTTTGTTTTCTCAAGCCAAGATCTGTATTATTTCTTTCTCGTAAATCAAATCTGGTTGGATCTCTATTTCCTCTGGTGAGATGATATGTGATCGATCTGATCAGTACTTCCTGAGCATCGACACATGAAAAATATTATGGATCTTATCCATATTGGGAGGCAAAGCTAATTGATAAGCTATTGGTCCGACCATTTTTAAAATCTTATAAGGTCCAATAAATCTTGGACTCAACTTTCCTTTGTGTTCAAACCATAATACTTTCTTCCAAGGTGATATTTTCAAAAATACCTTATCTCCCACTTGATATTCAATCTCTTTTCTCTTTAGATCAGCATAAGACTTCTGTCGATCGGAGGCTATCTTAATATTATCTTGGATAACTTTCATTTTATCTTCCATTTCTTTCATTAAATTAGGGCCAACTAGATTTCGACCTTTTAGCTCAAACCAATGTAATGGTGTTTGACACTTCCTCATATACAAGGCGTCATACGGAGCCATGTTAATACTCGATTGGTAACTGTTATTATAATAAAATTCCGCTAAAGGAAAAATATCTTTCCCAAGATCCTTTGAATTCAATCACGCATGCACTCAGCATATCCTCCAATATCTGAATAGTTCATTTTGAGTGTCAATCTGTCTGCGGATGAAAAGTTGTGCTGAAACTTAATCGAGTACCCAATGCCTTGTGCAAATAATTTCAGAATCTGGAAGTAAACCTTGGATCTCGATCAGACACTATCGATACAGGTACTCCATGCAGGCGAACTATCTATTTTATATACAATTTTGCATATTTATCCATCGAGTAATCTACCAGAACTGGAATAAAGTGAGTTGTCTTGGTCAATCAGTCTACGATTATCCCTATTGAGTCCTTTTTACTGGGTGTCAAAGATAGCCCTTAAAGAAAATCCATTGTAACTCTTTCCCACTTCCACTCGGGAATGAATATCGGTTGTAGCAATTCAGAAGGCACTTGATGTTCAGCTTTCACTTGCTGACATGTCAGGCATTTTGCAACAAACTCTGATACAACTATTTTCATGTCAGGCCACCAATAATGACTCTTTATATTCTAATACATCTTATTCTCACCTGGATACATCGTCAAAGGACTATAATGTGTCTGAAAAGAATATCTTTCTTCAATTTTTCATTATCTAGAATGCAAAGTCTTCCACGATAATATAAACATCCGTTAGTCCTGATTTCGATGTCTTTGGCCTCACATTTTTCTATTTTTATAATTTTTGTCAAACATTTTTCATCTTGTCCTTGCAACTCTTTTATCTGATCCAAGAGCTTCGACTTTAACTTAAGCTCAACAATTAAGGCACCATCCTTCTTTAATGATATACATGCATCCAAAGCCCGTAAAGCTACAAAAGTCTTTCCGCTAAGTGCATCAGCTACCACATTAGTCTTACCTGGATGATAATCGATGATCACATCATAATATTTTAAAAGCTTGTCCATCTTCTCTGCCTCAAGTCCAGTTCTTTTTGAGTCAACAAATACATTAGACTCTTGTGATCTGTATAAATATGGCACCACTCACCATACAGATAATGACGTCAAATCTTCAAAGCAAACACAACCGCTGCTAATTTTAGGTCATGTGTCGGGTATTTTCTCTCGTGAGTCTTCAGCTGTCTCGAGGCATAAGCCACAACTTTCCCTTCTTGCATAAGCACACATCACAATTCGTTATGAGATGTATCACTAAAAACTACATAGTCTTTACCCAACTCAGGTTGTACAACCACTGGTGCCTCTGTTACAATCCTCTTTAGCATTTCAAAACTTTCTTGGCATTTCTCTGACCAAACAAATGGAACATCTTTTCTTAACAACTTAGTTAGCGGGGAACTTAACATTGAAAAGTTCTTCACAAACCGTCTATAATAACCAGCAAGCCACAAGAAACTTTGAACTTCAGAAATATTCTTTGGGGGTTGCCAATCCACTATAGTTTGAATATTTTTGGAATCTACTCTTATGCCTTATGTGGAGACTATATGGCCAAGGAAAGCAACCTCAGCTAACCAGAATTCAAACATGGATAATTTGGCATACAACTTCTTCTCTCGAAGAGTCTGAAAAACAACCCGAAGATGAGCATGCTCCTCTATTGACTTTGAATACACCAAAATATCATTGATAAATACCACCACAAATTGATCCAGGTAAGGTTGGAATACTTGTTCATCAAATCCATAAATGATGTAGGAGCATTAGTCAATCCTAATGGCATCACCACAAATTCGTAATATCCATACCGAGTTCGAAAAGCTTTTTTTGAAATATCCTCCTCTTTAATCTTTAATTGGTGGTATCCTTACCGTAGATCTATCTTAGAGAACACTGATGCACCTTTTAGTTGATCAAACAGATCATCAATCCTCTGAAGAGGATACTTATTCTTTATTGTTACTTTATTTAACTAACGATAATCTATGTATAATCGCATATACCCGTCCTTATTTTTCACAAAAAGCACAGGTGTGCCCCAAGGAGAAACAATGGTATGATAAATCCCTTGTCAAGCAGCTCCTACAATTGGGTCTTTAATTCTCTTATTTCAGTTGGAGCCATTCAATAAGGACCCATAGAAACAGGTTCAGTACCATGGTAAACATCAATCTGGAATTTCACCTCACAGTCTGGAGGTAAGCCCGAAAATTCTTCCAGGAAAACATCCAAAAACTCCCTAACTATTAGAATATCATCTAATCTCGCTTTCGATATTTGAGTGTCTATCATGTTAGCCAGAAAATCTATACACCCTTTCAACATCATTTTCTTTGCAGTCATTACTGATATCACATTGAATCGTGATTTTGCTTTTTCATCGATCACTACGATTTCTGAACTATCCGTATCCTTAAAAAAATAATTGCTTCTTAAGAAAATCAACCCATCCATGATGTGGAAACAAACAATACATGCCCAACATAATTTCAAACTCATCGAAAGGAAATTCCATCAAGTTTGTCGGGAACAGAACCCATTGAATCTTTATCGGGCATTTTCTACATACTCGCGTTACTCTTTCACTATGACCCATAGGGTTTACTACTTTAATCTCACTGAATATTGGTTCTAAAGGAATTCCTCTAGCTCTAACCAACTTTTTACTAATATAAGAGTGTGTAGAACCAGGGTCAACCAAAACAAATACAAGTTTATGGAAAAGATGGAATATACTTGTTACAATCTCTGGGTCATCCCGATCTTCATTAGTCTTAATATTATACTCCACTAGTCTCTGGTTGTGGGATTATCTCAGATTATCCTCTAGATCTACCTCTTCCTATGCTTTTATTTGATATTGTTATTGATCTCTCAGTTTGCACTGAATTTCCCTGGATTTCTTAGGACAATTTCGAGCATAGTGACCAGTTTCACCACAATGGAAACAAGCTCCACTGAGCAATCTACATACTCCATGACGAAATTTTCCACACGTCTGACATGAAGTAGCTCTCTCTCCATATGCTCTACCTGAGCTAGTAGCAAAAGACTGTGATTGCTTATTTTTCTGTGAAGCTGCAACAGAACCATCTCTTTCAATGGCCTTAGCTCGATTTATAACTTCTTGTAGGCTAGGCAAGTTTAAAGTCAACATCATCTCTTTCAACTTAGGCTTCAAACCATCGATGAACCAATCACATCGAGCTTTGTCATTGGGAACTAACTTAGTAGCAAAACGACTCAGGTTGTTGTACTCAGCCTCGTACTCATGTACTGCTCGATCACCTTGTTTCAGATTAAGAAACTTCAGCAGCATCGCCTTCCTAAATTGCTCACCGATGTACTTGTTCTTAAATTCATCTTGAAAGAACTGTCAGGTCACTTGCTCCGGTGGTGCATACATCATAGTATTGGTCCACCACACTTGAGTTGATCCTCGAAGTAAAGATACAGCTCCGCCCATCTTTTCAAAATCTGAGCAGTAAAGACTTTCCAACATCACCTTAATGTCATTTAACCATGAATCATCATCAAAAAGGCCTTTATCCTCTTCTCCCCAGAACTCAGGAGCACCCAAACTTTTCAGCTATTTTAGGATTAACATTCGCGGTGCTGGAGGAGTAGAGGGAGCCAGAGGAGGTTGAAATTGAGTCAAGATTGCATCGAGAGCTTGCATAAAAGCTCCAAACTCGGGCACTGGCATACCCTGATGTACCGGTGCATTAGCATTTTCAGACGGGATCGAATGCTCACTATTAGCCTCATAGCTCTCGCTACCCAACCCTTCTATAACTTATTGATCAGTCTCTCTCCGTGAATTCATAGATTCTGACATCTAACAGAATATACATAATGATAACACACAAGTTAGTAAGGAGTGACAACAATCATATTCTAACTACACCATATCAGTAACCTTGACATCTTAGTGGCATGTAAACCATTTTTAAAGTAAAGTGCACCCAGTTTTGACCGAAAATCGACCAAACCTGTAGCTCTGATACCAATAAATGTAATACACATTTTTCTTATACATTTTCATACACAAGTCACAAGTTTCACATGACTTTTAAAATATTTCCTTATTTGTAAACCCATACAATTTTGTTTCTAAAAAATAAAACATTTTAAAATAATAATAATAAATTGTTATCTTTCAGTAGTTAAAACAATCTTGAAGTTATAACATATTACAGAAATCATAAGTCAAATACATTTCAGAGCATTTTCATAAGTCTATTACATGCCATCTAATTATCAAAAGTAGACATATTTGTCATACAATTACTGATGATGCAACCTTTGATTGATGATGTCCACTGCACTCCTTACCCTGTTGTATTGCTATTACCTACACGTGAAACCAACACACTCTAAGAATTTAATTAGTGAGTCATAATAATACAAATGAGGTGTAACCTAAGTATAAGTATATCATGAAATATCAAAATATGAATTTAAATTGTATATATCATATTAATACTTAAACTGCCTGGGCAAACCAAGGTTCATTCACATAACATGCGAAACTATATTTAGTATGCCCAACATACCTATCAATCAATATTTTTCCAATTTATCCTTTATTTTCCCAATGTATATCAAATGAGAATGCAAGATACATGCATTGCACCTAAGTGTCGAAATGGAAATTTACAAACTCATTATGAATTCCATTGATGCACACATAGTGCCAAAAGTACATATAATACTAATACGAAAATGAAACATATGCATTAAACAAAATTGATCGATACTTTTATACACAATTGTATGTCAAAATGGTTATTCACAAACTCATTATGAATACCATGGTTGCACATCTAATGCTGAGGTACACAGAGTACTGATATGAAAATACAACATTATGCATTACACAAAATCAATCGATAACCATCATATACAATTTATATCGAAATGCACCTATGACCCTCAATGAACATACAACGGGCTTTTAAGTCAAATTTACAAATTAAACATTTATTTTTGAAACATCGATAACCATTAAAACAATATAAGTTCATTTATTCATTTTAGAGCATTTCATACTCTAAAATTTTTCGTAATATCATTTCCATAAACATTATGAAAACATATCAAAATACTGTAAAACATACTTTATCAAAAGATTTGAGATTGACTCATCGCAAGTCATCCTCATCTCATATAAAGTACAAAAAAATGCACTCACATGGTATGACTCACTATTATACCTTAATGATGTCCAACTACTCGACATCCTTATCCTTGCCCTTTTTCTGGCTTGACTCAGGAGGTTGATTACGATCTATACAAGCATCCATAATTACACATACATTACCATTGTTAGTATGTTGTCTAACATTTATACAAAATAATAATACTTAAAAATATTATTATTTTCTAATTCAATTAAAATTTCATCCTAACTTAAAATTTCAAACTGGATGTTATCAGTACCCCTCCTATGGTATCGATACTTCTATTCTATGTTATCGATACTCCCTTCAGTATCGATACCATTTTTTCATTCTGGAAATCCATTTTCCAATTACAGTATCGATACCTTCCTCTTGGTATCGATACCCCCACATCATTATCAATACTACTTGCATAAGTATCAATATTGTTTATCATGTTCATCCACTTTTGCTCAAATTTAACCATATAGTATCGATATTGTTTTTCCAGTACCGATACTATTACACAAATTTTACATATTTCACTTTGATTTTTACCCAATTTTCTCCTAAATCTCTTACTTTTATCACTAACCATACCATTAAACTCATCATCACTTAACCCAACTAACTTACATCCATAAATATTCTTATAACATCTAAAATCTCCAAAGAACACTCAAAACTAAGAATCACACCAATCTTTCAAACATGTTTTTAATCATATCTAAGGCTCCAAATCTCTTATTTACTTCTTTGGAAAGTCAAATATACTTTTAAACTTCAATAACTGATGATATTTCATCAAATCATTTAAAAACTCATTTTCTTAAATCTCAAATAAATCATTCATCTCTTAGTTTTAATCCTCCTTGAACTTTCCTTAAGACTCTATTGTTAGAGTATGCCCAAAGACCAATCATATGATGATTGTAATAATATATTTATTTACCGATTTTATTAAATAAAGGTATTGCCATTATTATTTTCAATTATGTGTCTGTGTTTAACATAAACTGAAAGATAATAAAGTCCATATAATAACATTATTAAAAGATCCATAGTCAAGTATTATTATGGGCATGGACAATAATAATATGCTTAAGACTAACATGGTATTGATTGATGATAAGGAGTTGTCATTGACATAGAGATGTCGGAATTGACACATGATTATATTGTTAGAGAACAATGTATTGGATTGACCCGTCATGAGCATATGTCTTGGATTATTATGTAACGATCATAACATTGCTCATGGTGATGACTATATGTATTATCCTCGGACTTGAGATCAATATCATCCCAACATATATTGTTGTATGTTTTGATACAGTTAAACATGCACCCTAACTGGTTACACTATAAAGACTGTTATTGAATATATTTTGATATATGTAGTGGGGTGTATATGGTTAAGATGGGATTTTTCCTTCCTACAAAATAGAAAATATATCACAGGCCACTTGATTGAATGAAACTAGAAATGCATGGTCATGCTCGAATAAGTTGATATATGATATCATATTCGTTAATTATAGTCTAATATAGATATCAAGAAACAATAGATGGGCTATACAAGGACAAAAGGATGTAATACATAAAAGAGTTAATCACGAAGATGATATGTCGAATCATAATTTCTTGTAACTTAGGTGACAATGATATATTGCTAGATGTCACTCATTGTATGTAATATTAGAAATGTTCTAATAATTACTTCTAACGTTACAATAACCTACAGGGTCACATCCTAGGATTGAAATGAGCAAAAATGTACAATTTGTTGTATGTTACTAAAATATATCTAAAGTTATGATATGCATATTTGATATACATATGATTTTAATTATCCCGAATATAGTAAGTAAGCATTAAAAGAATGTAATTTAGATTACAACTCTTTTAATTGGTATATATAATTCAGAATAATTAAATAAGTTTTTAAATAAACATTAAAGATTATAATTCAGATTATAAGTCTTTAATGTATATTTAATTTAATTAATTATATAATATTTTATTGTTAATTCGAAATAACTTTGAAAACCCTAAGATATTAGGGTAATGGATATAAAAGGGTGTGTTAGGTCTAGCAGTTGTTTTTAACACACACACATAAACCATTCAGCTATTTTTCTCTCAAAATAGTTTTGGGGAAAATAAATATTGCTCTCAATCGGGTGAACTGAGTAAAGGCCGAGACGTGATTTTGTAGAGGCTTACAATTCGAACCGATCTACACCACCAGTATTCACTGTTGTTCTTGTTGTTTTTCAAGGAACCCGTTGTAAGTATTGGCATCCCTTCATCTCGATTTCGGTTTTACGTACTTGGATCGCTGGTGAGACTGTCGAGTTTTGTTTCTGCTGCGACATGGGGTGCGCCGACGGTCCCAACTGTGGTGTCAGAGCCATTTGTACGATCCGAATTTGGGTTAAATTATTGGATGATACGATATGTGTAACATTCTGAAATCAGGGTTAACGACAAAAATGAGAATTTTTAAAATTTAGGGATCAATTTAGGAAAAATTGAAAGTTCAAGAATTTTAATAGGGATATTTCATTATTGGATGAAAGGGTAAATATGAAAGGATTTTAAGGGCATTATGGTAATGTTAGCTTAAAAGATATTTTCTTCCTTTTATAAGAATGAAACACGTGGGTTTGGAGAGTTATCTGGAACTCTTCTTTTTCTTCTTTCTTTCTTCTTCCCATGTGTTCATGCTTAAGCCTCAAAGGTGAGTTTTAATTTTGATGGTTAATTCTTGAATATTTGAGTTGTGTTTTATTCTTTGAGTGTTATATAAGCTTAAGGAAAGCTTATATAAGCTTAAAACACCAAGAGGAAAGAAATAGAAAGGAATTTGTATAAAGAGTTAAGAAATGAACTTTTGTTATAAAAAGGTTTTTGAAGTTCCAAGAATGAATTTGACTTGTCAAAGGGTTAATTAAGAAGTTAGAGGTGATAGAATTGAATTTAGAACACATGGAAAATTTAATGAAATTCTTTGATTCAAGAATTATGGTGGGTTATGGGAGATGGTAAAATGTTATAGTGTTATAAGAAGGTTTATATATGTATAGATAAGTTTTAAGGTACTAGGAGGGATTAATAAGTAGAATTTGGGGTCAAAACAAGACATTTTCGTGCTCAAGATGTAATTTCTGGGTTGTGTACATCGATGCACATTCAATGTGTACCGATGCACTCTCAAATAAATAAACATCGAATGCCATTAGTGCATCGATGCATAAGGAGTGCATCGATGCACCCCCTTAAAAATGAAAACATCGAAGGTGATTGGTGTACCGATGCATGGGTAGTGCATCGATGCACATGTTAAGGGATGCATCGATGCATGGTATAATGTACCGATGCACTTCAATAGGAAACGAAATAAATATTTCTTTCAGTCTAAGAAATTATAGATTATAGTATATCAATGGAATACTGATAGGATAAATATATGATTGTGTAGACATTGATCAAAAGCAAAGTTTGGATAGGTCTGCAGAGTAAGATATGCTAAGAAAATAAGAGCTTAAGAGTGTTCATTGAGACCAGATGAGTACATGATAGTAAGTGTATGTTATGTTAAGGAATTAAGACTTGCAATGAGTCTAATTCCGATATTATATGATATAAGTACTAAAGCATAAACATGTAGTGATATGGTGTTAGATGTATGGTATATGAGTAAATGCATATGTCTAATTGTTGAATGTATCTTTATATGTGAACTATGTAAATGCATGTATGTATGATAATAGGTCATGTGATCATGAGATATATGATAAAATATATGTGAAAATAATATGACTCATATGTGTCTCTATTAGAAGGTTATATGATATGTTATGTATGTAAAATGAATGATATGAATACATGTTAGTATAATAAGATAAATTAGATGTTATAATTGAATGAAGGGGTTGTATGATAATATGTATATGCAAAAATGTGTTGTGAGATAAGAATCATGGCTATGAACTATGTGAAAAGGAATACAAGAAAAAGTGAAAAGCTATGTGATAAGTGAATGTGGATTACATGGAAATATGTTATGTGAAAATGAACTATGTGCCTACGTGAATATGTAAAAAGATGAATAATAATGCCCATGTTCTATAATAAGAGAGCTATAGGTATAGTTGGCATGCCAAGAGTCGAGGGTCTACGTGGTCCTTTGGGACATAGTGATCCTTCGGGACATAATGGTCTTTCGGGACATAGTGGTCCTTTGGGACATAATGGTCCTTCGGGATATAGTGGTCCTTCGGGACATAGTGGTCATTCGGGACAAAATGGTCCTTCGAGACACAGTGGTCCTTCGGGACATAGTGGTCCTACGGGACAAATTCTACGTGCCCCTAGTGGGATTTATACGAGCTGTGGTGACAACATTGTGCACAACCTCTATGTACTCACATACCTTAAGTTCTCAATAGTTTGCATGGGCTTTGAAAAGAAATATAATTTGATATAATGATATGTGTGTTTCTCGTGAAAAGGTATATGTGATATGTGATATGTATAAGTAATAAGTTAGGATCATATGATAGTAATGGTGATACGAGATGTTATATGGTTATGCATGGTATGATCATAGTACTTACTCATGTATTGTTGTGTGTTGAAGTTATATTATATGTTTATGTTCAATATATGCTCATATAATGGAATGAAATTAATGACAAGGAAATAAGTAAGGATAAACATGTTAGTGATGAGTTCAATAGGTGTATAAGTATAATGTGTATTACATAAGATGTTCATGAAATTGTTAGTTTACCTTATATATTTACATGTCTCACTAAGTCTATGACTTAGCGTGTAAGTGTCTTACATGTAGGTGTGGATCAATCAGAAGATCAAGCTTGGGATCCGTAAAGCAGCATATCTCCATGCAAAGTTCAGATTAGAAATATTTTTGTAAAGTACGTCGTGTCATATAATTTAGTATGTTGGCATATAACTAAGTCACTAAATATGTACGCTCTGATGGAGTCTGTTAAAGTTTCTGACACGTTTATGTAAAAGAATTTCTTATAGAATAGAAGTTTTAAATTTTCTATGGTTTTTTTTATAAAGTATATGCTTTGACTGGTCAATGTGAGATCTCGGACTCGTATCCGGGTCGGGTACGGGTTGGGGGTGTTACAATATGTATGAGATGCATGTTCTAGTTTTATCGATTTCGGTAAATATGCTGATATCATTGTTCGAATTGATAACCACAACGATTAATATGTTAATTTGTTAATATTTTTTTCAATCGATTTGTTGCTGCAATGATTTTACGAAATCCATATGTCAATCGTTGACATGATCATCCGTGGGAGTGCGATAGATGATCGCATTTGGCAGTGGAACAATGGTTGTTCCGATGCAGAAAACCTTCGGGATTAAAAATCCCAAAAGAACGATTCTATTGATAAATGTTATAAAATCGTGAGGTTTTTCTATAGAAATGTAAGTACTATTTTTCAAAAAAAATCCTATCGGCTTGGGCTTTAGGGTTTTTTGTTCTCTCATTGGCTTGAGATGGGCCACCTTAGTCATTGTTTTGGGCTATAACCATTCCATCTTATTTATTAAAATAAGAATGAATATTGATGAGATTTAAAAGGGCCTAATCTTAAAACGAACAATGATGAGATAATTACGCAAATCCCTCTTTATAATATAAGTTAACTTAACCGTCCAATAATTACCCTCGTTAAGGCTTCGACCGATATTGTGTGGGCTTTGCCAAAGCATTGGCACATAAATCTATCTTAGTTAAATACGAAGAATAAGCAAGTGATATTCACCGGTTGAAATATTGGTAATAACTTAGCTAGGTTATTCTAATAGGATTAGAAACCTAGAGGTTAAATATTTGGATAAGTCATGAGATGACTTGAACAAAAGTTGTTCACCAAAATGAGGAGTTACATAAGATGTAACTAGTAAAGTGTTGCTTACCTAAATAATCACTATCCTGAAAGAAAAGCCAAAGCTGATTTAGGAAATTGATGTATTAAGGATCCTCACCCACTAGAAAAATTTTCGTTGAATTTTTTCGAAATTAAAACATAGAGGGTTTTTAATTTTGAATAAAATAGTGAGAGTAATTTGTAAATAAAGTCCTATTTATAAATTTTAAGTCGGTAAATTTACTTCAATATTTCCATTATTTTAGATTTAATGGAAAACAAAACTTTATCACTGCGATCACTCCTTGAGAAGGATAAACTTAATGGCATAAACTTCCTTGACTGGTTTCATAATTTGAAAATTGTTCTCAAACAAGAAAGGAAGGAATATGTCATTGAGGAACTTGTTCCTGATGAACCAGCAGCTAATGCTTCAAGAGTTGACAAAGACAAATTCAAGAAACATATGGATGATATGTTAGATGTTGGATGTCTAATGCTTTCCACCATGACTCCTGAGCTTCAGAAGCAACATGAGGACATGGTTGCATATGAGATAATTCAAAATCTCAAAGAAATATATGAAGGGAAAGAACGTCAAGAGAGATATGAGACCTCTAAAGATCTATTTTAATGCAAAATGACAGAGGGAACTCCTCTAGGAGCTCATATCATCAAGATGATGGGCTACATCCAAACGTTGGAAAAGCTGGGATTTCCTCTCAAAGATGAATTGGCTACCGATGTTATCCTGCAATCGTTGCCAGATAGCTTTAGCCAATTTGTCCTTAATTTCAACATGAATAAAATTAACAATACTTTGCCACAGTTACTTGGCATGTTACGAACTGCTGAAAGTAACATGAAAAAGGTTGGACCTAAACCCATTCTGATGGTCCACAAGGACAAAGGAAAGGGAAAGAAAAGGTAGTGGCAAAGTCTAAGGGCAATGGTAAGACCAAACCAAAAGGGAAAAATGCATTGAAACCCAAAGGGGGAGTTAACAAGGAAAGAAAATATTTCCATTGCGATAAGACCGGACACTGGAAGAGAAACTGCCATGTTTACCTTGAAGAGGTCAAGAATGAAAAAGCAAATGGAACGTTTGTTTCAAGTATTTATGTTATTGATGTTAATTTGTCAACATCTACTTCTTGGGTATTAGATACCGGTTGTGGTTCTCATATTTTTACTTCTGTACATGGACTGCAAAAGAGAAGGAATCTGGCTAAAGAAGACGTGGACCTACGAGTGGGAAATAGAGTAAGAGTTGATGCATTAGCTATAGGGACATATGTTTTATCTTTGCCTAGTGGACTTGATTTAAATTTAGAGGATTGTTATTATGTGCCTAGTTTAACTAAGAACATTATTTCTATTTCTTGTTTGGACAAGATTGGTTTTGAGATTATTATTAAGAATAATTGTTGTTATTTTTATCTCGATAGTGTTTTTTATGGTTCGACATAATTTGTTAATGGTCTCTATATTTTGGATCAAGAAAACACCATTTATAACATAAATACTAAGAGATCAAAAATAAATGACTCGAATCAAACTTATCTTTGGCATTGTCGTTTAGGCCATATAAGTGAGAAACGCATATAAAAAATCCATAAAGATGGATTCTTAGATTCATTTGTCTTCGAACAAAATGATGTATGTGAATGTTGCTTGATGGGAAAAATGACTAAAGCACCTTTTAATAGTAAAGGTGATCAAACAAGTGATTTATTAGCGTTAATACATATTGATGTATGTACCAATGAATACACAAGCCAGAGGTGGAATCCATTACTTCATTACTTTCATCGATGACTTCAGTCGGTATGGGTATATTTATCTTATGCGCCATAAATCTGAAGCCCTTGAAAAGTTTAAGGAATTTAAAAATGAAGTACAAAATCAACTAGGCAAGAGTATTAAGTCACTTCGATTAGATCGAGGTGGAGAATACATAAGCATATAGTTTAATGAACTCCTAAAAGAATGTGGGATTGTCTCACAGCTTACACCACCTGGTACACCATAGTGGAATGGAGTTTCTGAAAGAAGGAATCGAACACTGTTAGACATGGTTCGATCGATGATGAGTCTTAGTGATCTTTCGACTTCTTTTTGGGGACATGCACTTGAAACAGCCTCTTTCACACTAAATCGTGTTCCATCTAAATCGGTTCAAAAGACACCATACGAGATATGGATTGGGAAACATCCCAATATGTCTTTTATGAAGATTAAGGGTTGTGAAGCTTATGTAAAACATCATATGTCTAAAAAGCTCGAACCTAAATCTCATAAGTGTATATTTGTTGGATATCCTAAAGAAACTAAGGGATACTATTTCTTCAACCCTAACGAGAACAAATTATTTGTTGCTCGAACATGAGTTTTTCTCGAAAGAGAATTTCTCTCAAAGAAAGGGAAGGGTAGAAATATTAAACTTGGAGAAGTTCAAGAACAACAAATAAATGAACCTGAAGTTGAGCATGTTTCACAAGTTGTTGAGGAGCATTCAACATATTTAGAAACACAACCACTGCGTAGATCCACAAGAGAACGCCGTGCACCTGAGAGATTTGGATTTCTCGTTACGACACATGGAGATGTTCTTCTTATAGATTAATATGAGCTCGGGACTTATCAAGAGGCAGTGTCTAGCCCAGACTCTGAGAAATGGCTTGAAGCCATGAGATCTGAGATGGATTCCATGTCAGTAAACCAAGTATGGACTTTGGTTGAACCACCTGAAGGGGTCAAACCATAGGGTGTAAATGGGTTTTTAAGAAGAAAATCGACATGGATGGTAATGTACAAACATACAAGGGGCGATTAGTCACTAAAGGTTTTCAACAAGTTCATGGTGTAGACTATGACGAAACATTCTCCCATGTAGCTATATTTAAGTCCATCTAGATCTTGCTCGCAATAGTTGCATTCCATGATTATGAAATCTGGCAAATGGACGTCAAATTCGCTTTCCATAGTGGACAACTTGAAGATGATGTGTATATGACACAACCAGAAGTTTTTTCATTTCAGGAAATACTGGAAAGGTTTATAAGCTACAAAGGTCCATTTATGGACTAAAGCAAGCTTCTCGAAGCTGGAATCTTCGTTTCAATGATGCAATCAAAGAGTTTGGTTTTATAAGAAATGAAGATGAGCCTTGTGTTTATAAGAAGGCTAGTGGGAGCATTGTTTCTTTTCTAATCTTGTATGTAGATGACATACTCATCATAGGAAATGATATACCTACTTTACAGTATGTTAAGACTTGGTTAGGTAGTTGTTTTTCTACGAAAGATTTGGGTGAGGAAGCATATATCTTAGGAGTTAAGATCTATAGAGATAGATCAAGACGACTTCTAGGTTTGAGTCAAAGTACATATATAGACAAAGTGCTGAAAAGGTTCAGTATGGAAAAATCCAAGAAAGGATTTTTGCCTATAAGACATGGCATTTCTCTTTCGAAAGAAATGTGTCCTTCAACTCCAAAAGAAAGAGAACAGATGAATAAGATTCCATATGCTTCGGCTATTGGTTCTATCATGTATTCTATGATATGTACTCGACTAGATGTATCGTATGCTTTAAGCATGACGAGTCGGTATCAAGCGAACCCTAGTGAAAATCATTGGGTTGTGGTTAAAAATATCCTTAAGTACTTAAGAAGAACTAAGGATAAATTTCTTGTCTATGGAGGAGAGGAAGAGCTTAGTATAAAAGGTTATATTGATGACAGCTTCCAAACTGACAAGGATGACTCACGATCGCAATTGGGTTTTGTGTTTTGTCTTAATGGAGGTGATGTGAGCTGGAAAAGTTTGAAGCAAGACACAGTAGCTGATTCTACAACAGAGGATGAATACATTGTAGCTAGTGAAGCAACAAAAGAGGTTGTTTGGATCAAGAAGTTCACATTGGAATTAGGGCTTGTTCCCAACATATCAGATGCTGTAGAACTCCGTTGTGACAATAATGGAGCCATTGCACAAGAAAAGGAACCCAGATCTCATCAACGATCCAAACATATTCTTAGGCGCTTTTATCTCATTCGAGAGATCATAGATCGAGGAGATGTGGAAATATGCAGAGAACACACGGATGACAACATTGATGATCCCTTAACGAAGCCTCTTACACAGCAGATGCATGATCGTCACACTGAGTCACTTGGTATTTGATATGTGAGTGATTGGTCTTAGTGCTTGTGGAAGATTGTTAGAGTATGCCCAAAGACCAATCATATGATGATTGTAATAATATATTTTATTTACCGATTTTATTGAATAAAAGCATTACCACTATTATTTTCAGTTATGTGTATGTGTTTAACATAAACTGAAAGATAATAAAGTTCATATAATAACATTATCAAAATATCCAGATAATAAATTGAAATCAATGTTTTCAAATGGTCCTCCTTTCCTTCATGAAGGATTAGGATCAAGAATCATCTTCTCGAGCACGATGGCATTCTTGATAAAAAAAACATACATAATTCAGTATCCACAGTTTCCCCAACAAATCTAATCACTTCCACCACCTTCATGCTATGATGAACTTATCTTCTACCTTTGTTAATTTTCCTTTTAGCATTACTACTTTCCCACATCAACTACAACACCCAAAAGAATATTATGTATACGCAGTTGCATTTGACATAATCAGAATCTGTCAAAAGAAAGGGGTTCAACACGAGGAACTGAGGAAGGGACAACAGAAGAAACAATAGATGTTATTACAAGAAGAAGAAAAAGAAAACAAAGAAACATAGAATATCATGTTATATCTGTAAACAAGAATCTATGCCAGTGATTAGAACAATACCTTTATTTCAGAGTACACTGGTTAAGTTCTGGTTCAAATGTTTTCATTCTAGTGTTCAAAACATGACTCGTAATTGGTGATTATAACTCAATGAATTAGCTGCAAGATCAGCCAGCAAAGTGATCAAACCATAAATTCATCAAACAAATCCATTAACACAATCAAAGTGTAGTGCAAATCAACAGTGTTTCAATTCAAACAACTCTAACAAAAGATTCAAACTTTCTCTTTACCCTGTCAAAATATAATAAATAAGATAAATAACAGCTTTTAAATTTGGCAAAATCGCTACAGAAAAGTGTAATAAAGATCAATAAATCAAACTCTCACCTGCAAATTGGAAGGGTCTTCGTTACCAAATTTCGCTTTGAAAGGACTCACAAGAAGAAGAAGATTTATACCCGAGTTCTTAATGTAGCATATATGAATTTTTATTTTTTGATTTTATGCATGAGATATATATGATCACAATGGATAAAAAATCTATTTATCTAGACATTATAGTAAAATTGCCTTTCTAAAGTTTTACATTTTTTTATTTCAATTTTACCATTGAAGATTTTAAATAAAAAATACTAAATATTTAAAAGTTTTTTAATTTTTGAAAAACATAAAAATTATGATAGTTTTAAAAAATAATTTGTTATATATATTCTATAAATAAGCTGTATATATTATGAATAATTGATCATCATATTAAACTTGAAAATTTAAATAAATAAAATTAGTTCAAGTATTAAAGACGACTCAAACCAATCTATTTTGATGATCACCCTTTTCTTCTAACAATTTGAATGATGAGATTCATCTTAAGATAAGAGGAATGTTCGGTTAAAATTTTACAATGATATGACAGTGAATGACATAAATTGTGTTTAACAAGATCGAACATTAATTTAAAAAAATCATAGTTTTTCTTAGAAATCAAAACTATAAGATAGAGATAGAAGAAGAAAGTGATCGTTTTGGTGGTGTTAGTGATTGAAGGATATATTAAACCACGGCTATAAAGCTTTTTTTAACAAAAATAGTTGAGAAATGATTTTGAAAAAAAATTAAAATATATATTTTTTAAAACCTTAAGGTGAAATTGAAAAAATAACTTCTTACTATAATGCCTAAATAGTAATTTTCAATCTGAAATTACAAACTGATGTATTGAGGACCACATCTTTCATGAAAAAGTAACATCAAAATGTCTGAATTCTTTAGTTTTGTTAAACATGGAGAAATTCCACCAACAAAACTTCCTTTAGAACATGAAGAACAAATTGATTCTTTTTCCAACTCAAAGTGTCCTCTATATGCATATTTGAAGACAACCCTTTTCACAATTGACAACCAGTAGGTGTAACAAATGGCATCATTATTTGTTGAATATAGCTGCATTGAGTGACTGTTATAATTGTACACATGTCAAAAGCTGATTGCTCAGCTGATTGCACTAGATGGTTAAATTGGTGTGAAGTTGTTAGGTTTGTTAGACGGTTAAGTAGCTGCTAAAGCAAGCAAGTTACATGGTCTTTACAGTGCTATATATAGAGCATGTTTGCTTCATTTTAAAGCTATCTTGTTTTAACAACTGAATAAATTTCTTTAGCTTTCTTTCTTTGTTATTTCTCAATATTATTAAGAAAAAAATATCATACTTTGTACTTGTTATGCTTTTTTTTTTACTTGCTAGGATAATGTTGAACTTTGATGCACTTTTGTGAACTTGATAGTTTGTGTAACAAAAATAAACAAATCATGCTATACATTTTGTTCAAACTCCTTGTTTAGTCAATGAATAATTATAGGAGTATGTTGCAGCATGATCTAGCGTATTTGTTTTCATATTTGTGTATTTTTTAGGTTAAATAAAACATTGGTACATGAATTATACTCGAATTTCAAAGTAGTGTACATGAATTAAACCCGAAATTTTAAATTCAACAAATTAAAAATAGAAGAAGTCAATTATGAATAAACAAAAAAAAATATGCCTTAAATACTTGGACATACCTTAATACAAAGATTCATGAAGAGTAATTATTCCAAGAAACCAATGGCAAGAACTTATAAAGTTAGGGAATACCTGTTGTAGACAGGCAAGATAAACGTATGATAAATTAATAACACTATTGCATAAACAACTAAAATGGCTACAAAATCACTAATTTTTCTCCAAGTTTATATTTGGATTTAAGATGTTCTACACGCTTTTTAGCTACGAGCGCCAAGCGGGGGTCACCATCGATGTTTTCAAATGGTCCTCCTCTAATATATAAAGGATTAGGGTCAAGAACCATCCTCTCAAGCACAATGGAACTCTCAATCAAGAATAT
Organism: Hibiscus syriacus; assembly: GCF_006381635.1. Lineage (NCBI taxonomy): Eukaryota > Viridiplantae > Streptophyta > Magnoliopsida > Malvales > Malvaceae > Hibiscus > Hibiscus syriacus. The sequence continues at coordinate 729,849 of NW_024062738.1, read as the reverse complement.
GCATAATTCAGTATCATCAGTTTCCCCAACAAAGCCAGTCATTTCCACCACCTTCAGGTTATGATGAACACTTCTTTTACCTTCCGTAATTTTCCTTTTATCACCAAGAGTATACCAGTTCAACTGCAAAACCCAAAAGCATATGTATACACATTCATCAATTGACCTAATCAGAATCTATAAAAAAGGGTTCAACATTCTCCCAATTACAAGACCATATTAGAGTTCTATCTTATTCATTGCTACAAACATCGGGTAGAGGAATGAGAAAAACCTTTTGAGTAGCAAATCTGGGAGAAAGAGGACTTGTTACATTACTCTTTAGGAAAACCAGATCTCTTAAAGAAATTTGATTCACTTCACCACTCTTTGGAAAGAAATGAACTGGATCGATTTGCTTCTCTTATCTTCATGAAGATCGAATCTGAAAATTAAACATTATCAATTGTTAGTGGATTTTTGAGAATTTGAAAATATCATACCCTAAGGTTTCGAATTTAGGAGAAACTTTAAAAATCGATTTCTCATATGGGAACTTGTCTCGCGGCCACCAAACATGGGAATCTTCCTTGACTCGAGTGTCATTTGAGCCTTTCCCTTTTGGAACTATGAATTGGTTACTTTTATTTTGAGGTTTTAGCCTTACCCTCTTGTGGCTTTCTCTTGAAAGACCTGTAGGTATTTAATTACATCTGTTATCATGCATTTATGAATGTCATGATCCTATTTATGTCTAAAATGTGTGCAATAATGCAATTTTAGTGTATCTTCCTTTTCGAAGGAGAACCCTCTCTCTTTGGCTGTCTGGTGACTTGGTCCAATCATGGGCGCAGAAATCACGACAGGTTCACTCCAGCTGACAATCTTGGCCAGATACTCTTTGGTTGGACATGACCTTGGTTTTCTTATTTTTTAAAACTTGACAACATTCAAGATTAGTTGTTTGATCAATAATAAATATTTTAGGTTATCCTCAATTTGCTAAAACTTTCTATGTACTCCAAGGTTTCAGACTCATGTAGCCCATCATCATGCAATTCTCATGCTAAAACCATTGTCAGCTTCAGAACACCTGCACTATTACAAAACTTTTTGCGCAATAATACACGATGATCTCATATCTTTCAAGTTAAACTACATGTTTTTAATTTTCAAAGTAAGATGCTTGCAAAAGGGGTGTTAACAAGAAAATACATCTTTTTATTTATATAAATGTAAAGAGTTTTTTGGGTAAATACATGGCAAACTTTTAACTGGAAAAAGTAAAAGAAAATGAAGTAGGCATCCCCATATATCAATAGTACGAATACTTTTGAACTGGCGCACCGTAGAGTGACTCAAGTGTAGCTTCTATTAAGGGGATTTCAGGAATTGTGACAATACATAAGGGTGTGAAATTCCCTCTAGACTACTAAATCTCCAGAGTTTGGATGTTATAACCAGTATTGAATCTCGTATGCATTCAATTTCTTTCCTGGTTATTTTAATCGGGACCTTCTCAATCTTCAGTAGTAGCTCGGATCATTATCTGACGTTGTTACCCAACCCAGGAGCCTTTTAATGTTTACAATGAATCCAGGACCTCCACCATGCATGAATCTTGAACTTAATAAGACTCAAGCCGCCCTTTACGAGTTTTCAACTTAAGACCTCCTTTAGTTTCAAGACGCCCTTTTTGAATTTTCATCTTGAACCCCCTTTTATTTATTTTTCTTTTTATTCTTCTTTTCTTTATTCTTTTATTTCTTTTTCTTGCTTTTTATTTTTTAATTTTTTATTCTTTTTTTATCTTTTTTTCATCTTTAGGCCAAGTACCTCTTGACCACATCAGAGTTCACTGGGTTGGGAAATTATGGCACATCCATCTCAGTAAGGATTAGAGCTCCTCCAAAAAAGGCTTTCTTCATAATATAGGGTCCCTCCCAGTTTGGCATCCATTTTCCTCGAAAATCCTTTTGAATGAGTAAGACCTTTCTAAGCACCAAATCTCCCTCGTGAAACTCTCGGGGGGTAAACTTTCTTAACGTGTACTCGCATCATGCGCTTCTGGTACATCTGACCATGACAAATAGCTTTCAATCTCTTTTCTTCAATCAGATTCAATTGGTCAAACCTAGCTTGTACCCACTCTGCCTCATCTAGTTCACCTTTGATAAAACTTGAAGTGAGGGAATTTCTACCTTAATGGGTAACATAGCTTCCATTCCATAGGCTAAAGAAAACAAAGTTACCCAATTGACGCCTGTACTGAAGTTCGATAAGCAAACAGATCAAATGGTATCTTCTCATGCCAGCCCTTATAAGTCTCAGTCATCTTCTCTATAAGCCTCTTAATGTTCTTATTAGCTGTCTCTACTACCCCATTCATCTTTGGGCGATAAGTGGTAGAATTGTGATGCTTTATTTTGAACTGCTCACAAAGTGAATCAATCATCTTATTGTTTAGATTCAAGGTATTGTCGAAGATAATTCTTTCTGGTAAATCATAATGACAAATGATTTCCCTTTTAAAGAACTTGCAGACTGTTGATTGAGTAACGTTAGCATAGGAAGCCACTTCTACCCATTTAGAGAAATTATCTATTGCCACCAAGATTAAACGATGGCCATTTGAAGCTTTGGGCGAAATTTGTCCAATAACATTCATGCCCCACATAGAGAATGACCACAGAGCTTTCATCACGTGCAACGAATGAGGAGGGGTATGAATCATGTCTCTATAAATCTGACATTTTGATATTTTCTGGCATAATTGATGCAATCAGTCTCCATTGTTGACCAATAATAGCTAAATCTCATTATTTGCCTAGTCGTTGCATGTTCATTGGCATGGGTACCACACACTCCCTTATGTATCTCCTCGAGAATTATTTTAGCCCCTTTATCATCTATACACCTCAATAGGACCTGGTTCGAGATTTTATTGTACAAGGTCTCACCATCAAGCACATACCCTACTGCCATCATTCTAATAGTTTTTTTGTCATTCTCGATCGCCTGCTCAGGATAACTCTGATATTTGATGTATTGCAAAATATTATAATACCAGGGGTTTCCATTTTCTCCTTCTTCTATGTTAAAGAAATGGGTTGGATACTCATAAGCCTGCATCTCAGTGGGCATCATATTTGAAGGCTCATTTACTTTAAAGGCTGCTGCCAAAGTGGCCAAAGCATCTTCCATTTGATTTTCTTCTCTAGAGATGTAATTGAATGTTACTTCTTCAAATTTTTCAAAAGTATCATGATCAATCTGTGGTATTCTACTAATTTGGGATCTTTTGTCTCTCATTCTCCTCTGAGTTGATAAAATACTAGGGCTGAATCCCCATATACTTCGAGTGTTTTTATTTTACGTTCAATGGAAGCTCTAAGACCTAGAATACAATCTTCATACTTTTCCATATTGTTTGTGCAATCAAAATTCAGCCGACTGGTGAAAGGATAATGTTTTCCATTCGGTGAGACCAAAATTGTCCCAAATCCATGCCCCAAGGCATTTAAAGCACCATCAAAGTTCAATTTCCAATGTTCAATGGTGGATGTATCTTCTTCCTCCACTAAAATAACCATTAGATCTTCATATAGGAAATCAAAACTAAGTGATTCAAATTCGTCTAATCCCCTACTTGCAATGAAATCTGCTATGGAACTCCCCTTAACTGCTTTATGGCTTACGAATTGAATGTCTAACTCTGACAATAAAATCATCCAACGAGCTAATCTTCCTGACAAAGTCGATACACCCATAAGATATTTCAAAGGGTCTAGTCTGGAGATCAACCAAGTGTGTGATATAACATATATTGTCTGAGCCTTCGAGTAGCCCAAACCAAAGTACAACACAACTTCTCGATCGGTGGTACCTCGTCTCGCAATCAATGAATTTCTTTCTAAGATAATAATTTTCCCTTTCTTTCTTCTCAGTGTGGTCATGCTGCCATAACACACACCCCTCATGGAGTTCTCAAAGACTGATAAGTAGAGGATTAAGGGTTTGCCTAAGATAAGTGGCACTAGAACTGGGTATTTGACAAATATTTTTTAACCATTTTGAAGGCTTCTTGATAATCATTACTCCATACTCTTGAGTTGTCTTCGTGGATAAGGCAAAAAATAGGTCGAGCAATGTAGTTTAGCCTCCCTAAAAATCTTTGAACTTCTTTTTATGGTTGGGGTGGCAAATTTTGAATGGCTTTGACTTTATCAGGATCTATTTCAATCAGCTTTTTGCTTACTACAAACCCCAAGAGCTTTCCAGATGTTATCACGAAGGTACACTTATTTGGGTTGAGTTTTAGCTGGCACTTTCTTAACCTCTTGAACAGTTTCCTCCTATTTTGGCTTCGACAATCATATCATCAACATAAACTTATATTTCTTTGTGCATCATGTCATGAAACAATGTTACCATGACCCTTTGGTATGTTTCCCTTGTATTCTTCATCCCAAATGGCATAACCTTATATTAAAACGTGCCCCACATAGTGACAAATGTAGTTTTTTCCATATGTTCAGGGTGTATCTTTATTTGATTGTAGCCAGAGAAGCCACCCATGAATGAGAACAAAGAATTTATAGCAGTATTGTCCACTAGCTTGTCTATGTATGACAAATAAAAATTATCCTTCGGACTGTCCCTATTGAGATCTCTGTAGTCAACGAACATACAAACTTTCCCATCATTCTTTGGTACTGGGTCAATATTTGCCACCCATTCAGGATACTTGGCCATTTTAAGGAATCCATCATCGAATTGCTTCTTCACTTCTTTAATTTTTAACAGCATCTCGGGTCTCATCCTTTTAAGTTTTTATTGTACAGGTATACATTCTGGCTTTATCGATAATTTATGTACCACTAATTCTGTGTCCAAACATAGCATGTCTTCATATGACCAAGCAAATACATCTTTGTACTCTTGAAGTGGATTGATTAGTCTCTGATGTCCCTTGGCAGATAGGGTGGTGCCAATCTTTATCTATTTTTTATCTTCATCTGACCCCAGTTTCAAAGTTTTAGTGGGTTCTTCATGAGGCATAATCTGTTTGTCTTCTCTTTCCACCATTTTTAGCAGTTCAAAAAGTAAGTCACATTCCTTATCATTATCATAACCCTTGATTTCCCCATGACATATAGGCAAGTCGAAATCAATCTCCGGGTCAGTGTCATCATTATTCATGTTATTAATATCTGAGGTCCTGAAAGAATAACGAACAAGAATATATGTATACATATACACATATAGGAGAATCTATCCCATATCCAGATAAATAGAAGGAAATAATAATATATAAATAATAAGGAATGAAGAAATACATGGGAGAATGTTTGCACTTTGTGAATTAATATAAATGCATCTTTCATTGAAAATTTAAAAACAGATAGATTAACCATTACATAAGATCACATATTGCCCCGAGTTTAGGCAACAGGGAAAGTTTTCGTGTATTACTCTGAAACAGATTTGTAACCTTCAGGTAACTCCTCTTCAGTCCAATTGCTCAGCAAAAAGCCTTTCGGTGCGAGGTAGATGCCTACAACTATTTATTCCTCAGATTTATCGCTCAGTATGACATTAATGCCTAGATTCCCCAGGGCATTCTCAATAATCTTCTCCTTGTCTCACTGAGTCCCTTGAAACATATGTCATCCAGACATAAAGGTGTCATACAATGGTGGAAAAGGTCATTGGCTTCCAGCTGAGGTTCTCTCCAGCTAACCTCACTTTTCGCCTCTCTTGGCTCTTATTGACGCCCTTTAGTTTCTCCCTCATGGTCGGATGATATCCCAAGCAAATCGATCTCTCTTAGTGATGGGGAAAACGGGATTAATGGGTCTTTGTATGCGTCTCCCTAGTCCCTTTCCAACCTTGGCACCCCTCCCCAGGGTTAGCTTGAGTTCCATTCTGGTGTAGTTAGTTAGTCTGGATTGGGTATCTTTCCTCTCTCAGCCACGAATATTGCATTAACAAACTCCAGGGATCTGAAGGAACACTCCACAGCTTTTTAATATACTTTAAAGTATAGGGTAGTGGTGGAAACAAAAGCAATAATGTCTTCTTCAACATTGATGCATATGAACCTCCCATCGATTACAAATTTCATATTTTGGTGCAGTCTATATGGAACTGCCCCTGCAAGGTGAATCCAATGTCTTCCCAGCAAACAATTGTAAGTCGTGATGGTATCTATCATAAGGAACTCAACTTTATAAGTGGTTGGGCTAATAGTCAGAGGGATTTTGATATTCCCTTGCACTTCTCTTTTAGTTCCATCGAATGCTTGAACAATTGTCTAACAGTTCCTCATGTGAGTACTATCGATAGGAAATTTCTTCAAGGTTACCAACAATATTACATTCAGAGCAGAGTTGTTATCAACTAACACTCGAGACAGAACATGTCCTTTTCACCTGACAGTGATATGCAGAGCTTTGTGGCTACCTATCATCCTAGACGGGATCTCATCATCAAAAAAAGAAATGAAGTTGTCAGCTTGGATATTTGCAACAAACCTATCTAGATTGTCTACAGGTACATCCTAAGGCATAAAACTTTGATTCAAAACCTTCAACAGGGCATTTCGGTATGCCTTTGAGCTCAATAAAAGAGCACGTACCGAGATATTAGTAGGTAGCTTGTACACCTGTTCAACAATGTTATATTTGATGTGTTTTAGAAATTTCAGAAACTCCACAGCCTCGCTCACAATCACTAATTCATTGATAGCAGGTTTGTCATATTTCAACTGTAGGTCAACCTTATTTCCTTTGTTGATAGCAAATCTCTTCTTAGGTTCTTTGGAGTGGTTAGGAGAGTAACAGTTCCCACTCCTGGTGAAATGACCGACTTCATCCACTTCTTCATTTTTTCTCTCCAAGTCTTCCATCTTGCACTCATATTTCCATGAAACCTTCTTATTATCCTTGTAAGGGAATAGAGATGTGGGTGTAATGACTACCTTAGGAGTTATTTTCTCTACCACACAAACCTTTGGTGTGATAACTAGAGGACAATTGGCGTTGTAAACTCCCCTAGACGAACCCTCTGAAGCACATATCTCCACTTTTTCTTCTTTAGTGGCTTCTTTGTTTAACTTCATTTCTTTATAATCCATCATTATTTGTACTAGAGCTCAGAATTAAGGATAATGTTGTATGTGTTGGTTTTTTAGCAAAGTCCCACATTGGTTGTGTATAAGGAGGAGGGGAAATTCTTTTGTTATAAATAGAGCCATCCACCTCCTTAGTTAAGCATCCCACAAATATAAGCCTTCTTCACTATTAAAGGCTATTTGTACTCTTTATCTCTTTGTAATATTTCCTCTATTAGTGAAATATTATTTTAGTAGTGTTCGAGGAGGTAGGCATAATTTTGGCCTAACCCCTTTAAATTTTGGTGTTCTCTTTATGTCTATTTAATAGCTATTGTCGGGTATAGTTGTTGTTAATTACTGCCCTATTAAAATTACTTGTCTTGGTAGTTTTGTCTAAGGAAATTGGATTTTAAGAGGGACCATTATGACCCCTCCTCTTTCTTGGGAATCTACCTTGGGGTGATTTTTAGTACAATCGTTTTCACACTAGTCACCTAGATAATAGTTTTCAAGGTGAATTTGTTATTATTGGTGGAAATTAACCCGAATTCCACAACAATTGGTATCAGCGCTCTTGGTTTATTTTAGTATGCTCTGAGGTTGCGGCTTAGGCTGATCTTCCACATCAGAAAAAATTTCCTTGGGGTAATTGACATTCCGCATTGACAGCTATTAAATAGAATTTGTAGCAGAAATGGCAAACGACACAAAAACATCTGCAAGAAATGCTGTGACAAATGTTAGATTTGTAGTGAAGATTTTTGATGGCACCGGTCATTTCGGCATGTGGCAAAGTGAGGTTCTAGATGCCCTATTTCAGCAGGGTCTAGACATTGCTATTGAAGGAGAGAAACCAAATGATGTTGAGGAGAAAGAATGGAAGAGGGTCAATAGATTGGTATGTGGTAGTATTCGATCGTGTCTTTCTAGAGAGCAGAAGTATGCATTTTCTAAGGAAACTTCTGCAAGTAAATTGTGGAAGGCACTGGAGGAGAAATTTTTGAAGAAAAGCGGTCAGAACAAGCTCTACATGAAAAAAAGATTGTTTCTCTTCAACTATGTACCAGGTACCACTATGACTGATTACATTACTAGCTTTAATCAGCTAGTGACTGATCGGATGAATATGGACGTGACTTTTGAAGACAAAGATCTGGCTCTGATGTTGATGGGATCACTTCCTGATGAGTTTGAGTATCTTGAAACTACTCTACTTCATGGGATGGTTGATGTGTCTCTCAGTGAAGTAACTGCTTCCTTGTATAGTTATGATTTGAGAAAGAAAGATAAACAAGAAAATACAAGTGTCGAAGTAGAAGCTCTTGTTGTTAGAGGTCGTTCGAAGAGTCAGAATAAAGGAAGGAGAGGGAGATCGAAGTCAAAGTCCATATTGAGCAAAGATGAATGTGCCTTTTGTCGAGAAAAGGGCACTGGAAGAAAGAATGTCCCAAGCTAAAGAATAAAGGCAAACCTGAAAGGGGAAAGGCTGTCTCAAAATCAAATGTGGTCGAGTATGATGATACAGATTCAAATTTTGCATTTGCTGCTACGCCATCAACCAGCTATTCCAGTTCATGGCTGTTAGATTCAGCTTATAGCCACCATATGACCCTCAATAGAGAATGGTTCTTTGATTTTAAAGAACTAAAAGGTGGAATTGTCTACACAGCAAATAATTCCCCTCTTGACACACTTGGGATTGGTTCAATTTACTTGAGGAATCAGGATGGATCAATCAGAACCTTAACAGGTGTACTTTATGTACCAGATTTAATGAGAAATCTCATCTTTGTGGGAACCTTAGAGTCAAAAGGTTTAGAAGTGAGGGCAAAAGATGGGATTATGAGGATTATCTCTGGTGCACTGGTGATAATGAAGGGAATCCGGAAAAGAAACAATGTGTATTACTTTCTAGGTAGTACAATTGTTGGGACAGCAGCAGTGGCAGCTTCTACTGATGAACAGGAGTCAGAAGCAACTAGGTTATGGCATATGCGCTTGGGGTATGTTGGTGAAAAATCCTTAAAATTACTGATAGATCAAGGATTATTGAAGGGTGCTCGGGCTTGCAAATTAGCTTTTTATGAGCATTGCATCAAAGGGAAGAAGACGAGGGTGAAATTTGGAACAACAATCCATGATACTAAGGTATTTTGGATTATGTTCATTCAGATGTATGGGGGCCTTCCAAGACAACTTCATTGGGAGGAACACACTATTATGTCACCTTTGTCGATGATTTTTCCTGGAGAGTTTGGGTGTATACAATGAAGACAAAGGATGAGGTGCTAGGATTTTTCCTTAAATGAAAAAAGATGGTGGAGACTCAAACAGGCAGAAAAATCAAACGTCACCGTACAGACAATTGTGGAGAGTACAAAAATGATCCATTTCTGAAAGTCTGTGAAGAAGAAGGTATTGTCAGGCATTTCACTGTCAGATCTACACCACAACAGAATGGGGTGCCAGAGCTTATGAACCGGACATTAGTGGAGAAGGTTCGGTGTATGTTGTCTAATGCTGGGTTAGGCAAAGAATTTTGGGCTGAGGCTTTGGTCTATGCTTGTCACCTTGTCAACCGCTTACCATCGACTGCTATTGGTGGTAAAACACCATTAGAGAAATGGTTTGGAGTACCTGCTACAGATTATGATTCCTTACATGTGTTTGGTTCCACTGTATACTACCATGTTAAGGAGTCAAAGCTGGATCCAAGAGCAAAGAAGGTGATCTTTATGGGGATCACCTCTGGTGTGAAAGACTATCGTCTTTGGTGTCCAGAAACAAAGAAAATAATCTTTAGCATGGATGTTACCTTTGATGATTCTACCATGTTGAGAAAGGTGACTTCAGAAAAATTAGAGCAGACAGATGGAACTCCCAAACAGATGGAGTTTGAAGAAAGCAGAATTGACCCAGCCAGTAAAGAAACTGATGTTGACTCTCCTATGGTAGAAGAAGAGTTAGATGAAGAAAAGGTTCAGACCCAAGAACCTCCACAGTAAAATGAATCAATTGCACTCAGAAAGGGAAAGAGGACCATTAGACAACTTGCTTGTTATCCTGATATGGTCTCTTTTGCATCACCAATTGCAATTGATGACGTTCCTGCCACTTTTAATGAAGCAGTCTAAAGTTCAGAACATAAAAAGTGGAGGATCGCCATGAATGAAGAAATGCAATCCCTTCAAAAGAATTAGACGTGGAAACTAGCTAGTCTTCCGAAGGGAAAGAAGGCAATTGGGTGCAAGTGGGTATATGCAAAGAAAGATGGATTTCCTGACAAGAATAACATCTGCTACAAAGAAAGATTGGTGGCTAAAGGCTATGTTCAAACAGAGGGAGTTGATTATAATGAAGTATTTTCTCCAGTTGTAAAACATTCCTCCATCAGAAGTTTGTTGGCTTTGGTAGCATAGTTGGATTTAGAACTAGTTCAGATGGATGTAAAAACTGCATTTTTACATGGAAACTTGGATGAGGAAATCTACATTACTCAGCCAGATGGATTCAAAGTTGCTGAAAAAAAAGAGATGGTGTGCAAATTAGAAAAAACGCTATACGGATTGAAGCAATCTCCAAGGCAGTGGTACAAGCGATTTGACAAATTTATGATGGGGCAGAAGTACACAAGAAGCAAATATGATCATTGTGTGTATTTACGCAAGCTACAAGATGGATCATATATATATCTTCTTCTTTATGTTGATGATATGTTGATAGCTTCCAAGAGTCAGACAGAAATTACGAAACTAAATACTCAATTGAACAAGGAATTTGAGATGAAGGATCTTGGTGAAGCGAAGAATATTCTAGGCATGGAGATATCAAGGGATAAGAAATTGGGGAGGCTTTGTTTATCTCAGAAAGAATATCTGAGGAAGGTACTAAAACGTTTTGGCATGAATGAGAAGTCAAAACAAGTTAGTACACCTCTTGCTCCTCATTTCAAGCTCGGTGCATCCATGTCACCTAAGGATGATGCAGAACGGGAATACATGTCAAAGGTTTCGTATGCAAGTGCTGTTGGTAGCTTGATGTATGCAATGGTGTGTATGAGACCTGATATTTCACATGCAGTTGGGGTTGTGAGCAGGTATATGAATGATCCAGGAAAGGAGCATTGACAAACTGTGAAATGGATTCTGCGGTATATTCTGAACACCGTAGATGTTGGTTTGGTCTTTCAGCAGGACAAACAAGATGGTCAGTGTGTAGTTGGGTATTGTGATTCAGACTATGCAGGTGATTTGGACAAGCGTCGATCAACTATTGGTTATGTGTTTACATTTGCAAAGGCACCAATCAGTTAGAAGTCCACCTTATAGTCAACAGTGGCTTTGTCTACTACAGAGGTAGAGTATATGGTAGTTATAGAGGCTGTGAAGGAGGCAATTTGGCTTCAAGGGTTGCTTAGTGAATTGGGAATGGAACAAAAGCACATCAAAGTGCATTGTGACAGTAAGAGTGCTATTCATTTAGCAAAGAACCAGGTTTACCATGCAAGGACGAAGAACATCGATGTTCGATATCACTTTGTATGAGAGATTCTAGAAGAAGGTGGAGTCATAATATAGAATATTCGAACCACTGAGAATCCTGCTGATATATTGACAAAAGTGGTAACTGCTGTCAAGTTTAAACATTGTTTAGACTTGGTCAATATTGTTACAAATTGAAAGATGAATTTGCAAACACTACTGAAGATTGGATTTTTGAGAGATGTGTGTGGAATTTGCCAAGGTGGAGATTTGTTGGTTTTTTAACAAAGTCTCACATTGGTTGTGTATAAGGAGGAGGGGAAATTCTTTTGTTATAAATAGAGCCATCCTCCTCCTTAGTTAAGCATCCCACAAATATAAGCCTTCTTCACTATTAAAGGCTATTTGTACTCTTTCTCTCGTTGTAATATTTCCTCTATTAGTGAACTATTATTTTAGTAGTGTTCGAGGAGGTAGGCATAATTTTGGCCTAACTTCGTTAAATTTTGATGTTCTCTTTATGTCTATTTAATAGTTATTGTCGGGTATAGTTGTTGTTAATTATTGTCCTATTAAAATTACTTGTCTTGGTAGTTCTGTCTAAGGAAAGTGGATTTTAAGAGGGACCACTGTGACCCCTCCTCTTTTCTGGGAATCTACCTTGGGGTGATTTTTAGTACAATCATTTTCACACTAGTCACCTAGATAATAGTTTTCAAGGTGAATTTGTTATTATTGGTGGAAATTAACCCGAATTCCACAACAGTATGGTATGTCCTTCGTAATTGTAGTAGTGGAACATATCTTCATTCTTGACTTGTTTAGCTACTAGGTCTAAAACCAATAGGCTTTCCTTGATCATTTGACTATAAATCCAATACATTGGTGATTTCATCTCATCCACATGCGTTATGATCATATTTCATGTGTCATCAATAATTACATTGATTCATGCGCCTGCATGGTTTAGCAGTGGGTTATGAGCCACATTTGGTTGCTTGCTATCACCAAAGTTGATGACATTCTTCGTTCTCAACCTCTGGATGATTTTTTTTGAAGGCAGTGTAACTCCCAATCAAATATCCAGGAAGCCCTACGTGATACATTTAAAGTTGGCTTCATACCATTTAGGGTAGGGAGGTTGCAGAGTTGATACATGATAAGGTGATGCCACATGTCTGTCATATAGTATTTGGAACAACTCCTTGTAAGTCATAGGGATCGGGTCAAACTGAGGCTTTTCTCTCTCTTGCCTTGGCTCTCTTGTCCCCTGTCTAGTAGAACATTGTGTAGATGAATCTGTGACTTAGGGACGAGACAGAACAATTTGTTGGAGTCATATTTTCTCATATTTTTGAGCTCGTTGTCCTTCTTTCTCGTTGGTGGCTTTTTGTAAGACTCACCTCTATCGAGTCTCCCATATTTAATTATCATTTCTATCATCTCCCTAACTGTAACTAAGTCAGCAAAAATTTTAATGAAATCCTTATGAGGTGACTAATGAAAGGAGTTCTCAACTTATTGATAAAGAGCATGTTTGTCTTTTCCTCTTCGAGTGACATGTGGACTTGTACATCCATGTCTCTCCATATTTGAGCATATTATTTGAAGCTCTCATTGGATCTTTTTCCCATAATTTAAAGTATAATTTGATTGGGCCTCATATCCTTCACATGCTTATATTGCTCAAGAAAAACTTGATATGAACCCTGCTTAGTTGATTGTACCATCGAGTAGCAAAGCCCGTTAAACTCTCATGGAAGCAATGGATCAACAATTGATCATTCTCTACGTAACCGGTCATTTTCCTATACAACATTGTGATATGGGCAGAGGGGCACCTAGTGACACCAAACTTCTCAAAGTTGGGAACTTTGAATTTTAGAGGCAACACCAAGTCAGAAACCAGACTCAACTCATTGGCGTCGATTCCATACACACTAGTATATTTCTTCATAGCCTTGATTTCCTCCTCTAACTGCTTCCACTTCTCCTCTAGCTGTTTGTTTTGCTCCAACTGTCTTTCTCATCTAAATCTGGGACTTGGTGATATTGATGTTCTTCTTGGTGTGAGCTAGCTCCAGGACATAAGTTCACAGAGGTACCAACTGGGTTAATGTACACCCTCCATGTGTGAATAGGTGTTTATTGGAGTGTTTGGGATTGAGTCGGGGTGAAATCAGGTGGGTAGAATAGTCATTCACTCACAGTTTTAGGTACCAGGGTTTTTCCATGCTAGGTATTCCTCCCTTTAAGTAAGTTAGCAAACCTAGCAAACATCTCTTTGGGCATTCAACATATCTTCTTACGTCTCTCTCATGTTTTCTTGTATCTCCTGCTGAGTTTTCTGAATCTGGGCGATTTTGTCATCCATTTCCTTTTTCCTAGTGTTGTACAGATGCTTGCAAATTCCCAGTATTCTTCCATATAGTCCTCTTTTATTAAGGTTGATATTTTATTAATGAATATGAAAATATGACTATGAATGTATAAAATGCAATGCAGAAAGTAAAATGCGGTACAAAAATTTAAAATGCAGATGCAAAATGCAAGGTGCTGATTCTGGAACGATTCCTTAGAAAAACTTTTTATATTGGGAACGAAGTTCGATTACAAGGCTTAAACATATCACAGGTAGATATGAGATATCTCCCCTAATTACTGCATGTGTCCAAAAAGATCTAAAATCCTCTGGGTTTCTTTAATCTAGGGTTCCAATCATTCGCTCACAGTAGCTTCATGTGTGAAGTCGACCAAGTATTGAGCCATTTCTTGAGCATGTTCCAGATAGCTAGCAATTAGGTCATCCCTTTGTTTAACTCTCCAATGAGCCTGCTCCCAATGATAGCGCCATTGTATAGCTCCTTCATAAAGAACTACCAGAAGTTCACTTGCCCTTCTCTAAAAATCTTGAACCATAATCTTCACATTATTCACTCGCTTCTTCAGGTTTTCAACCTTCCCATGACTCGAGCTACCTTCTCGGCTTCGGTATCGTCATAATGTTGCCTTTAAACTCGAGAACTTTCCTTTCAGTTTTTCATTTTGAGTTCGACTCTCTTGCAGTTGTTGCTCTAATGCATTCTTTTCTTTTAAAAGTATCTTCACCTGATGTCTGTTCTTCTTAAGATCTTCTATACTTTCTCCAGCTTCTCTATTCAGACTTGCTACCTCTTTTTCCACTCAGTAGGTGATTTACTTGAATTAGCGGCCATCTGAGACTTTAATTAGTTGGTACAATAATTGGAGATCATCAAAGTCCAATCTAAGTTAGTTTTCTACTATTTCAATTCGATCAGCTCGACCTTTTTGGATGTCAATCTCCACCTTATTTTGGTATACTTTATCCTCCAACTTTTGCAAGGTTTCCCTCTATTTCTTCCTTTTGACCTCAAAATCGTTCTTGGGTAGCTCAAGTGGGGATGGTACTATCCTCAGATGTTCTTCCATGGGCTGAATATTCTCGGGATTAACCATCGAAGTGTTATCATTAACTCGATTATTTATCCATTGCTCGTATTCTTATGACAACTTCAGATCAAAAGTAAAGATATTTACTCGACGAGTCTGCTTTTATGCATCAACAACCCCTTTAACTTTATTCTTGTACTGCTTTCATTTGAATGAGAAATCTGACCCAGATAAATCCCACGTCGTAGGAATAATCTTCCTCGACCCATACTTCTTGGAAACTAACAGAGGTGAATATCCGACGGAGCCCAATCTCACTCTCCACACCTGTATAGTATGTCTGAAAAGACATTCCACGAAGCTCGCCATAATATGTCACCATCTCGGATATCTTTAAATATGACCATCCATTTTTCCTCAGTAAAACCCTCAGGCCATTTTCGGGAAAGAAAATCTTTCAAAGGTGAAAATCCTTCTTGAAACACTTATCTAGGCACTCTTTCGATGTGCTTGAAGTGATTGAGAATACAAACTAGCAACAGTGGTGCACATCCTATGAAGCAACTTTCTCCCTCTCGTCTGCAAGAATTCAAAGAGCGGAATATCTCTGCTAAAATATATGGGATGAGATCCACATGCCTATCTACTCTCTCGAACAAATTAACAACTGACACATCCAGATACCCCAAGATATTTGGGAATATGACCAGCCCATAAATACCCAAAGCAACCAGGTCAAGATTCTTTCTCTTATTGGGATGACGATCAATGACTTCTCTCAGAGCGGTCTAGGTGATACACTCACTATCTCATTTCTTCTTGATGGTCTTAACTACCCATTCTTCACTCATCCCAGTTATCACAAGTAATTTCTTTTTGAAAGAAGAGGTGTTTGGCAGTTTGGTGTACACCCTATCCACTTGGAATCTAAGACAACAAATGAAAGCATGATACTCCTCTATGCTAGGTGTCAGATCCACTCGGCCAAAAGTAAAGCAATTATAGGTTGGGTTCCAAAATTGTGTAAGAGCCCTGAACAAATTCCAGTCGATCAAGACGTCTAGGAGATAAAATATGTCATCATAGAGCTGATAGAACAACAACTTATCGACTACTTCCCATCTTCCCCATATCTCTTTCAACTCGCTTAGATAATTTTGAAGGACGTTGATGTGGGTGTATCCAATCAAATCTGACACGTACCCAGGCTGTAAGTTATCTCTATTGGTGAGTTGGGATTGCTCAGACCATCTCAGAATGTTTGCATTGTCTTCTACCTCTTTTTGAACCCTTCATTCCATATTAATAGTGTTATATATGGACATCTATCACGGATCAACACCATGGAGTGAATAGTGCAATGCAAAAAAATGAAAAAAAAATAAAAGAAAAAGAAAATTAGTCAGTAATCATAAAGAAATAAATCAGGCATAATACAATTTGTCATTGAAACCTACCCTCACATGTTGGCTACCTAATCATGCATTAGCAGATCCTACCAAAACATGATTTCTACCCCATGCTTTGTTTAACATACAAAAACTAACCTCATGCCATCTAGTTCGCATGCTTATTCAAAAATAAATAAACCTAACCACATGATCTTTAGTTCTCATACATTAGAAAGTAAAATTAAAAGACTCAAAAAGCTTTTCCTTGTGTACACTCCTCATGGGATTTTTAAGGTTTGGGTTAGGCTCTACCTGGGTCCAGTTCTAGGTTCACTATATGTTGGGTTCGGCTCTAAAGTAAAAGGTTCTCAAATTGTCCTTGTCAGTGCCCCCTTGGGCTGCCAGACTCTCAATCCTAGCCCTTCATATGCTTTCAGATATAGTTTAATTTGAGGGAACACACCTCTTTATGTCTATACCGAGGTGAATATCATCACGAGGACTATAAGGTGTGAGCTCCAGGAGCGATCCACTATCCAATACGGAGGTGAAAACCACATGAGGGAGTAGTTTCTCACTCCTACTTGAATCAGACGAAGCAGTGTTTTAGATCTTGTTATGATAATGCAAGTGCATAATGTGTGAGGAAAAGCGGAAAACACACAATCACACAACAAACAAACCCATTCCTCAAATCCAAAAAAAACACATAATTAATCTAAAAAGATTAGCAAACAAATCAGTACAACTATTTAGCGATTAATCAAATTGCAAACAATAATTTATTTAAATCACACACGGGATCAAAACTCAAATTAGAATGAACTTGTAATTTTCATTCGCAAATACAATTAATTAATTGACTATCGACCTGACTCTTTAAAAAAAGTCCTCAATGGAGTCGCCAAGATGTCGAAACGATTTTTTTCTATTTTAAAAAAATACATCAGGTTTAATTTTGAATTTTTTAATTAAAGAATATGAATTTAAAAAAATCTAGCTTCGAAAAATTTGGGATATGCTTTTTAAAAATAAAATAAAATATCAGTTCGGTTCGAGGAGTCGCCAGCAATCTTTGATTAGGGTGTGATTGGGCACCCAAAAACATATTTTTCATTTTAATAAAAATATTAATTTTAATTAAAACAACAAATTTACGGTTTGCGTACCAAAAAATTGAGTTCGGGAGTCGATTACGCGGGGGAAGGATTAGCACCCCACAGCGCCTTAAATCGGTACCTAATCGATTAATTAATTGTATTTGCAATGAAATATACAAGTTTGAATTTAATTTGATTTAAGATCCCTTAAAATAATATTATTTGAATTTTAGAAAGAAACATAATAATATTTAATTATTTCCCATCGAGAAAAAACGACCTCTCATACCTTGAGGCAATGATTCTTAATCTAATCGAAATAAATAAATATTACAGTTCCTTTCAAAAATTCGTTACCAATTCAAATGCATGAAAGATGATGGAATAAGGTAGACAAATTAAATTAAAAATTACCATTCTTCTTAGAAAGAAGAATGATATTCGATTATTTAAAGACATCGAGATCGAACCTTTTATAAGTTCTAACAATCTTTTCTCGAGAAATTTAAATAAACGAACATTTTCTTTTCTCTCATTCCTAAACTTTAGGTGTGGTCAAGTTTTAGGATTTCGCTTGGCGAGATACACTTTCTTTTTAAAATCGTCGGAAGTAATATTCCCATACGTCGAGACAATCACTCCTCAACGAAATTAAAATGATGGGGTATTACCCATAATCCATTTATTTGAATTGGGTGAAGTTATGCTAATGAAGATATCACATTTTAGAAATTGAAGATACATGCAATTGGACCTATAATGTTAACAACCCAATAAGTGCACGTGGTTTCATACATTAAACAAGAAAATATAATTTTGAGACAAAAACGCGTTATACGAATAGCTATTATTTAATATAAAAATGCTATGCAGTGTAT
Organism: Hibiscus syriacus; assembly: GCF_006381635.1. Classification (NCBI taxonomy): domain Eukaryota; kingdom Viridiplantae; phylum Streptophyta; class Magnoliopsida; order Malvales; family Malvaceae; genus Hibiscus; species Hibiscus syriacus. The sequence continues at coordinate 711,492 of NW_024062738.1, read as the reverse complement.
ACATGCATGTAACTACACGTCATGAATTCATTTCACAAGATGCAAAAATATGTTCACGTGTTAATACATGTATATACATATGCACTTTACACCACGTATATTGGATGTGGAAGCAAAAACATATATAAGACAAGCATTCAGGGACTAAAATGTCAATTAACAAAATTACAGGTTAAATGTAAAAATAACATGAAATTTAGAACAACATAACGCAGGACCAGGATGAAAGGGGCATGAAATATAAAGACACAATTAGAAAACCTAAAAGGTTTGACTTGAGGACTAAAACGCATTGAAACAAAGGTAAGCGGCGTCCTTCTGTAAATAACCCATGCACTTACAGGTGACACACTCCCAGCCCACGAACCAAAACGACGCCGCTTTTAAGGTTTTAAGTAGCCCTTCAAATTTAACCCTAAAAGACCCTAAATCACATATCACTCCCTTAACCAAACACCATCACTCCTTTTGTGTCGTTATTTCTTCTCTCAACCCTCATTTTTTTTTTGTTTCTTTGACCACACAAACAGCCGCCGCGGCCGTCACCGCCTTTGACCCTGATGAGGAGCTCAAGAAGCCTCCGAATGGTGGCCCCACGACCACGAAATCCGAACAAACCCAAAAACCCCCCAACTAACACGCCCCAGCTAGACCCCCTCTCTCAAACCCCAAAAAAACAAAAGAAGAGGTTACCTTTGACTTAGTAGTGTTTTGACTCTGGAAGATGGTGACAACGTTCTTTTTCCGACGGGGAAGGTAAGGGTTCTATTTTTAATCGACTTTCTCTCAGCTGTTTGGCTATTCCGCTCGCTCATCCAAAGAAAACACACTCTTTAGGTTTTATATTGTTTTTGTTCTTGGTTATCTCGGCCACTCAAAGACGAATTGGTATTTTTTGGGTGATTTTTGTTGTGTTTTTTGGTTGTTCGATTTTTCCCTCGGGTTGTTGCTTGTTACCGAGAGAAAAGAGCTGACATTTTTTTGTTGTGCTAATAACCCCTCCTTTTTTCATGCCCTTGTTTTCTCCCTTTTTCACAAGAATGATGCCCAAAGAAAACGATGAAGGTCGTATCATTTAGAGGACACTCTGCTGCTCTGATTTTTACAAGGGTGTTCATTCCCCTGCAGTACTGTTTTGGGCAGAAATGGGGGACCGTCGGTGACCTGGCGATAACGTGGGGGTCTGATGGCGAGGGGGACCACCGGTGCGTTGTTGGTGTGAAGGTCTCCGCATGAAGGCTACGCGCGATATCTGGAGCTAAACTCCTTAGAACATCCTTGGTGGCGGCAGTAGATGATCTTTGGGTTAAAACCCTAAATCAGGCATAATCTGGACCGTTGATCTCACAAGGGATCCAACGGTGTACGTTGGGAGGTGTTGGTAATTACTGGAAACCCTATCTACATTGGGTTGCTGCTTTGGGCTTCCCACAGATTGGGCTGCATGAGTTCTGGCCTTGGCTGCTAACTGGGTTGTTTGTAATTACTTTAGGCTTGTAACAAAAAAAATAAAATTTAGTGTATTTTAAATCAATATTATATATATATTCGATTATTTAATTACTTAGTATATGTATAAATATATATATAATAATAATAATAATAATAATAATGGTTACATATTCCCATAATAATAATATATATGACCACACCCATAAATAATTACTGATAAGTAACCCCTACATAATTTTAAACACACCCATATATATAATATATTTAATAATAATATAATATAAACTCAAACAAAACTCGAATGAAACCCGGGACAAAATAAGCATCTACAATAGTATTTTTAATTAATCAAAATGAGTAATTCAGTTTTCAAATTAAATTATTTAAGTTATTTAATGTGATGTAATCTTACACAGAAACTCAACCAAATAGAAAAAAAAACTTGAAGTATAATGTCTCATAAAAATTAAAACATGAATAAGAGACAACCTTCAATAAAAAAAAAAACACTTCATGAATCATTGGTTGCTCTTTAAAAACTGAATCACCATGAGAGAGACTTTTTTAAAATCCAAAAATGATAATTTTTGGAATGATAGAGTTTAAATCTAAAGACAGATGCACAAGAAATCATAAGAATGAGTACATGAATATTAACAACTCATTAAATTTTTTTCACTATCTATTCCATCAAAATTTATGGAGATGGAGTATCGACGATCATATAATAAATAATTTTGAAGTTAACTTTTGAGTTATTCTTTGACTTCATACATATAACATATTCGATCCAAGCTGAGTTGATGAAGACAATGCGAAATTTTGAGTGGGGGGCCTTCTTCGTGACGAAGTAGGTTAAAATTTACTTACCTTTTCTCATAGTGCTGGCACATGTTCTTCTTGTCTGATGGAAATCCTTGCGATTAAAACCGGTATTAGTATCTTCATGGAGTCAAACTAGTTCAATAAATATAAACTGATCATTGCAAGTGATTCAAAAATACTGGTGGATTGACTATCGTTCCATGCTAACCCCCCTCATCTTTTCTGCAATAAGGTTAAATTAATCAAGGATCTATTATATGGGGGTTGACTTTCGATCATAAATATTTCAAGGGCAACTAATATTGAGGCGGATGTTCTTGAAAAAAAAGGATCGGTTGATGATCGAGTTAAAGGCTTCGTTGGAAGAGATCTGTTGAGACTAGGTTGTCCTTATTTGTAATCTTAAATAAACCACTAGATCTGTCCTTAGAGGTGTTGTGGCCTTCTTTTGTATGGTAGGTGTGGCATGCACACGGGTGTTGTGGCCTTTACCTTTTCCGGTGGGTCTTCTCGGCTTCCCGAAACGCCTTTCATCAACGATGTTCCTCGTTCGTTTTGGTGAGAAAAGTCTTCAGCTTTTTTTATTTCTGTTGTGTATTCACTTTGCTTGAGGTTGTGGTTTTTTACTATTGTAGCTTGCAGTTGTAGTGGCATTTTGTTGGCTTCGGTTGTTCTTGGGCTAGATCCGTTGTTGATATATTGTCTCGGTTCTCTTGTGGTAGTGTTGATGGTTTTGTGGTTTGAATCCTCTGTGAGTTCTCTATTTTCTGTGTTGGCCCCCCTTTGATTTAATATGTGGTGGGTTATTTATACCCACCACCGACGCTGGTCAGTTCCGATTTTCGTGGTAATAAACTCGTCGTTCACCGAGGATTTCGGGATGGGTCAGTCCTGATTTCCTCGACCGGAAATCTCGCACCGTTGTGACTGTTGGCATACATGCTTCTGGGACTTCCTTGACTTGATCTTGACCGTTGGATTGGGTCAGATCCAACGGTCCCAGATCGGCCACGGCGTGATGGTTCTTTGAGGGTTAAATAAACCCTAACTCCCTTACGATGTTGGTCGTTGATCTCCTTCCTGATCTAACAGTCCCCTATAATGTGGCGCTATGATGAAACTTGAAACCCTAATCCCCTACTGGGCTGATTCAAGCCCAATTTTTGGACTGTTTGGACTATTGGACTGTATTTTGAATCTGGACCCTGGACAGAAAACAAACAAAAAATAAGAAATAAGAAATAAATAAATTATAAATAATAATAATAATAAATAATAACAATATATTATATATATTGAAATATTTTCAAAAACATATAATATATAAATTTCCAAAATGTTTTAAAAATTATATATTATATATGTTTTCAAAAATGTTTTAAAAACATGTACAATATATATATTCAAAAATGTTTTAAAAAACTATATATTATATATTTTCAAAATGTTTTTTTAAAAACTATATAATATGTAAATGTTTTCAAAATGTTTTCAAAACTATATATTATATAAGTTTTCAAAATGATTTTAAAATCTATATATTATACATATTTGCTGAAATGTTTTAAAAACTATATATTATATAGTTTTCCAAAATGTTTTAAAAACTATATATTATATGTATTTTTAAAATGTGTTAAAAACTATATATTATATACGTATTTTCAAAAACCATTTGCAAACTATAATATATATATATATATATGGACGAAAATGAGTGTCTAGAAGATGAAGATATTGCTTATATCTAGTTCACCTCGAGACTCTCCAATAAAACTCGTTTGATTATTATGTTATTTTACTATTTTTTTATTAACTTGCTTAATTTTTGTTTTAACTCTTTTATGGATATTTTTTTTATAATCTCAATTAAATGATCTGATGACTCGAATCGTATTCTCTAAGAGAACTGTGCTTTTTAATGGGTTGGAAATAATTTTTATTGCAATCCCACTATTCTTTGAAAGATTTATTTTGATCATTTTTAATTTCATTTTAATTAGATCTTCAATTCCACTCAATTTCAATTCATTTTATTTTCTTTATTTTCTTTTTTGAACTTGCTTTAATTTTGTCGTTTACTCCATCAATCTATTTATTTTTCATTTTTATTATAAATTAAGATTTACCGGTTGCTTTTATTAGTTTCTTATTTTCCACATGTTTATTTTTGTTCCATCTCGTTTATATATCTAATTTCGTTTTAATTCCATTTTCCCATTTTATCCTAATTGAGATGCTTAAGACCCTTGAATTACGTCCCTAATCCTTTTCCATTTGTTTTGATTTCTTTGATTTTTTTATTTTCTTTCTTATTTTATTCAACATCACAAAAAAAATCTTCTTTTTGTTTTAAATTAATATTTTTCTTTCTCTAATTCTAATTATTTATATTAATTGCATTTACTTGTAATTTATTTTGTATTATACATTTATTTTTGTCTTATTGTTGATTTATTTTATTGTATTTATTATGTTTTCATATTTGTGACTCTTTTATTGTGTTCATGCATATTAGAACCAAATCATTTTCATTTTTTATTTTTTAGACTAGAATTTATTTTGTCTTATAGTAACAAATCAACAAAGGTAAGTTATTTGGATCTTTTCTTTAAATTTGGCTCAAACTTCAATTTTCACTATTAAGACAACTCATAACCATTTTGGTACTGAAAGGGCGATATAAGGGTGATCATCCTTCCTTACATGTAATCCACTTCCAAACCCTTTCAAGTGATTCTTTGGTAAGATGCAAATCGGTAAAAGCTAAAATTAGGTATCTGACCTTACCTAACGCAAAAGGTTGGTGGTAACTCAGAAAGGTATATTATTCACTTTAAGTCAAGACACGAATCTGGAATCACCTGAAAGACCGTTACGACGACTTGGCGACTTTGTTGGGAAAATGAAGAGAGTCAAGCCATAATCAGTTATTTGTTGTCTTTCTAAGAGAAAATTATAAGTTTGAGCCTTTATTTAATTTTTAGATCCTTTTAAATTTACCTTTGAGATTATTTTTATTTTTGTAAATAATTATACTGATATGTGTTCCATTGATTTCAATTTTTTTTATAAAAAAGAGTCATTATATATCTTAACCTCTATACATGAGCTCCGTCCATATTTAAATTAGGGTGAAAGTGATGCCTTCATAAGAATTTATTCTCCGTACAGGCCTAACAAGTAGTATTTGGAGTTCATATATCATATGTCTTCGTGATAATTTATTCTTTGTACAAACATATGAGAATGTATCATCTCGAGTTTAACTTGGTCCACATGAGCCTGTGATGGGTTTAGGAACAAGAGACTGACAGGCCCAAGGGGTACTAGCAAGAAGAACTCGGGTCCCTTTTCTAGAACCAAATTTGAGCCCACCTTAAAGCTACATTCAAAACCTAGGATGATCGATTGATTTTCTTACCTTAAATTTACTGCTCAAAGCATGTGAACTAGAAATATATGCGGTTAGGATTTATTCTATCAAAGAGCATGCAGGATAGAAATCATGTTTGGGTAGGAACAAAAACATGTGGGGTAGGAATTATTATAATTTTGTTTGTAATATTAATTTACCATACTGACTTATTTTTATTTTCTTATTTTTCTCTTTTATTTCATATCATTTTCATCTTTACATAGAGGTATTGATGCACGAATTATTTGTCAACTCTGAATAGTTTTCATTAATGGACAAAGGGGTTGTGGCACAAGAGATTAAAAACGCAGAGGCATGATTGTGGCTAGAGAAGACTTTGAAATAAAAAAAGAATAGCCTACAAGACAGTTACGTGTCAGATTTGACTGGCTACGCTTCACCAGTCTCAAGCAAAATAATGTCCAAGAACTGCGAAACATCTAGGAGAGTTGGAAGAGTGAGAAAATATAAAAATTCTATCAATGCTATGGAAACATTGCACACCTACTATATATCAAAATGGATGAGGCTTTAATATGAGTGTTGCTTCAATTTTGGAACCCAGTATACATCCTCTTCACCTTCAACAAGATGGGTATGACTCCCACTATTGAGGAATGCACGACTTTGTTGCACTATGAAAGATTCTAGATAGATCGGATTCATTTTGGACCTGATAAAGATTACGGAAATAGATTGAGTTGAATAAAAATACGATGAGATTAAAGTGGTCTCCCCAAAAGCATGGTGAACAAGATATCATTGAACATGAAACCTTTAGAGCATCGTGAAAGGATATAAGAGAAAGGTAAGAAAGCTCTAGATAGTCCCTTACGATGGAGGACATCAGTGGCGTTTCTTATTGGAACAGACTCAACAGAAAATGAATACGAGAAATACAGTCATCCAAGAGTTTCTAAAGTAAGTGTAGAAGATGACTCGTCACTTGTATTGTTTGGCAAGAGAAACTGAGATAGTCAAACAGGGTATTCAACCATTAACTGGCGAAGCAAGAAGACATTTCAACATGCTAGAAGCTATCCAAGGTTTATAAGATCTAGCTCAAGTGTACCTTTAAAATGTTTTTGGTCTCATTGTAATAACAATTTTGTCTTAGTGAAGGCTATTTATTATGACATACACTTTTGGGATCAACAACTTACCTTTCCATCTTGCATTTTGCATTTTGATTTCTAAAAAAAATTAAACATTTTACATACATTTATCATGAAAACATTATGAATTATTTGAGAAAAAATTTATTTCAGTAAGATCTAGAGATTAAACCCAATAAAGATGGATCCCATGAACGAGATAATATTATCTGGCCAGCATCCACCATGGAAAATGTCTTGAACAAATGCGACCCTTAAGATGTTTCAAATGCCTATTTCAGAATTACTTCCACATTTGATCAAAGGTCAAAACCTCGCTCGTAAACCTTCGAGAGCAATGTCTAGCCCGTCTACTTATGACTATGATCCAAATAGCACATGCGACTTTCATATGTGGGCATTTTTTCACTAAACTAGAAAATGTATATCACTCTTTGAGGAAATAGAAAAGCTCATTGCTAGCAGAGTGATAACTCATGAATTAATCGAGAAATGGGGTGAAAAGTGAATGAGGCATCATGAGATGTGACAAGAAAAGATCATCACTAACTCACCATGGAGTTGTGCTACATAAAGAATGATGTCTTGTTTAAATTTGTTTCATATATCCTTGAATTTTTTTTATTTTTTCAATAATTAAATAAGAAACATTCCTTTTACACTATGAGCAAAGAATCATCTTTTAAAATGCAGTGAATATCGAATATAATGAAATGCATATTTTGAGAATCGAGGTTATAGCCTTTTACAATATGGCAAGATCAAATTCCCAAAAAAAAAGATCCATTTACCATTGACTTGTCATCATATTCTAAAAACAATCACACCCCTTTACCAAGGAAACGAAGGTAATATTTTCCTCACAATGAAGATGTCAAATGCTCAGGTAAGTATGGTAGCGGACATGATAGAGAATCTTTGAGACATGACATTGTAAGACCGATTAGTTTCCATGTTTGTTGAGGATGTTTGGTGACGATTCATAATTTTCACAAATGGAATGGTGGAATAGATGAATTTAGATTAGCTCAGTTGCTTGGGAATTGAACTCTAAAGATGAAATTTCCTAACGAAAATCTGGTTATAACAAGTTTTTCTTGACGATCTTAAGAAATATTGAAATCAAATACTCAATTAATGCAAGGTAATTGTAATATTGTTGGGGACACTCCGCTGAAAGTAGAGAGATGATAATCTTCAGAGGTAAGTCTGAAGCAGGTATGGAGGTAAGTCCAAGCTTTATGAAGTGAGTTTCGTTCAAGGTGACAAGTGAAAGACTTTCTGACACTAGAATTGTAACATCCTCCATGTCGGGTTAGTGATTAATTTGCAAAGTTTCAACATTTGGTGATTAAAGTAGAATAATTATATAGTTTAAAAATAAAGGTTGGTAAATATGAGATGGAGGTAAGGACCAAATGGTCATTTGGAAGGAAATTTTAATTAAAATAAAATTTTATGGGGATATATGAGAACCACGTGGAGTATTGGTTCCAGAATACTCTCATTCCTTCTTTCTTATTTTCTTCTCTTCCTCCTCCAACCGTGGGCTTGCAATTATAGGTAAGAAACTGAACTTGGTAGTTTCTTGGATTGTTAAGATTGGAAATGAAAGTTGGTATGTTATATAAGATAAAGGAAACCTTATATGACATTAAAACAACAAGATAAGTGATTTAGAGAATGATTTGGAAAATGAGTTGTTAGATGAAATCTTGATAGGAATGAGTTTTTGATGTTTGAATCAGATTTTTGACTTGTCAATAAGCTAATTAAGAAGTATGAAGTAATAGAATTGAAATTAGAACAAGTTGAAATTGGAGTAAGATTCTTCAATTCTATATGGATGAGGAGTTTTCTTAGTTTTAGAGGTATTGAATGGTTAATAATTAGTTTAAGTAAGTGTATGAGAGCTAAGAGTGTTAAAGGGATTGAAATAAGTATGTTTGAGCTGAAATTAGATGATTTCCGGGCTCAAAATAGGATTTCTGGGTTAGGGGAATCGGTACCCATTCAAGGGGAACCGATACCCCTTCAACGAAATGAATTTCCAGAATGCAAGAGGGGAATCGATACCCCCAGGGGGGGAACCGATACCCCCTCATCGTATATGAAATTCCAGATTGCTTGAGGGGAATCGATACCCCCAGGGGGGGGAACCGATTCCCCCATGAAAAAAAAAGAAGAAGAAAGAAAAGAAAGCAAGACTAAGCTATTAATTCTTTTAATTAGTAAGCTATTAAAGCTTAATTTCAAGACATAGACGTCTGATGATCATCTTGAAAATTATGTTTATGTAGATACCGAGCCTACTCGAGTTCGGGAACAATCTACAAGTAGGATCGATCGAGGAAAAGGCAAAGAAGTATAGGTGAGTGCATATGCATAGCATGAATATAGTAGTATATTCAGTTCTAGACTTGTGATAAGTCTAGATTCCATATTTTGACATATGATTACATTCCATATTATGATACATGACATGAATTTGTATTAAATGTATTACATGACATGAATATGCAGAAAAAGTTATATGCACTATGTGATAAAGGTATGTAAATGATATGCCTATGTGTTAAAGTTATGGAAATACTATGTCTACGCGATATGAACTACGGGAAATGTATAAGCCCATGTTATGTAGATGAGAACTATAGGTATAGTTGGCATGCCAAGGGTAGAGGGTATACTCGGTTCTTTAGGACATATGTATATCCTTTGGAACCTGTGTGAAGTCTTGAAAGACACATACTTGATCCATAGTATATGTATATGATTCTTAAGGAATTCTACGTGGTCCTTATGGACATAATTCTACGGGCACTTCGGTGCAATTCTACGGGCACTTCGGTGCAATTCTACGGGCACTTCGGTGCATTTATACGAGCTGTGGTGACAGCATAGTGCACAACCTCACATTACTCAAATACCTTAGGTTCTCAATATGCTATCATGGGCCAATAAACTTAATTAATACAGAATAATGAATGTTACAGTCATACGCTTACAGGTATGGATATTGATGAAGTATACTACATTGATTAGTTACATGTTTGCATCTCATCTCATATGATCCTGACATTTTCATTACATTACATTGCCTTATTATTGTTGCCTCACTAAGTCGATGACTTAGCGTGTGAGTGTTTCACACGTAGGATCCGAGGAAAATAGAAGAGACAGGTGAAGCAGCTTGACAGTATTACTCCTGCAACCATCAGATCAGAAGCAACTTAATCAGTAGGTCATTTTGTTATGTAAATGACAGTTGGCATGTAATTAAAGGGTTAAGTTGTGTATGCTCTGAATATTTTTGTAAACTCATATTACAGTATGTATATTATTGTATTTTCTTAATACAAGTCCCAATATTTTACTATTATCTATTAAGAGTTGTGTTTTAAAGTCAATGTAGTATCTCTGACTCATATCCGGGTCGGGTATGGGTTGGGGGTGTTACATTTAATGGTATCAGAGCTATGGTTTAGCCGATTCTAGGCATAAACCAGAGTCTATGGAGTCTTTAAATGGAATACATGCCAACAAATAGTGAGAACTTCTGATCTGGTATAGTATGAGTATGCTGTTTTGCTAATAGGATAATGTGTTTATTCTTATTAGATGTCCGGACATAATAGCTCCCGAAGTGAAGCGGGAGAAGATAGGCATGCTGAAAGCAGTAATTCACCTGCCCTGGCCAGGCAAGGTGAAGAACAGGCATCTCAAGGAGTGCCTGTACAAGATCAAGATACGTTCTTCAGAACGTTAGACGCTATTCTGACACGTCTTCAACCTCCTGTTCCACTAACTCCAAGAATTAATGTAACAAAAGAGTTGAGAAGTTTAGGAGCTCCCGAATTTAAGGGAGAAGCTGAGGAAGGTCCGGTGTCAGCGGATCTTTGGTTGAATGATTTGAAAATCATGTTAGATGGTCTCCACTGTTCCGAAGTAGAGAAATTAGATGGAACTGTGACTTTATTAAGGGGTCAGGCTAGGATATGGTGGACGAACGTCACCATGAGGATGTCAACCGACCAGTTGACTTGGTCTTTGTTTTTAGAAGAATTTAAAAGCAAGTATATTGGAGATCAATTTATCCGACAAATGAAGCAGGAGTTTATGAATTTGAAGCAGATGAGCCGCTCTGTATATGAGTACGAATGTGAGTTTAATAAGCTGAGCAGGTTTGCAGCTGAACTTGTGCCTACTGAAAAAGATGCTTGCGAGTGGTTCGTGGAGGGCTTACGCCCTAGACTTAAAGAAATGTTGATAGTATTAAACTTTTCCTCGTTCCAGGAGGTGATCAATCGTGCAAAAGCTCTTGAAAGGGCTCAGAATGAAAGATTTGGGGACTCGAGAGTTCAGACATCAAAGAGGACGACTACTTATTCTGGTTCAACACCAACAAAAAGGGGAAGAGACTCGGGATTTCGATCACAAGCTAGATCAGAATCAGTTGCATCGTCTGCTAGGGGAGCAAGTCAGGCAAGACCTAGACAGACGCAGTCAGTGGAATCTGGTGTTGGGAGATCTACTCCGGGTCAAGGGAGACAGTGTGAGCACTGCAGGAAAAACCATTATGGGGATTGTCGTATGGCAGCTGGGACTTGTTTTCGATGCGGGGATGCCGGACATTTTGTCCGGGATTGTCCCTTGATTGTTGGTGAGCCGGCACCATCTGGAAGAGCTGGTTCTTTCTCACAAAGGGGACGAGGAAGAGGCAGAGGAAGGAACCCGTCTGAATTCTCTGCTCAACCTGAAGTTCGATCCACTGCTCGAGTATACAACCTAAAGACAAGTGAAGACCGTGATGACCCTGATATTATAGCAGGTACTTTTCAGTTGTATGATAAATTAGTACTGGTACTGATTGATCCGGGTTCTAATTATTCTTATATTACAAGTAAGTTAGTAAAGGAGTTGGGGATTCCCTTAGAAGCTACGAGTAATGAGATTATAGTAACGACTCCGTTAGGCCAAAGTGCCAGGGTGAATAAAGTTTGTAAGGGGTGTCCCATAAAGATTCAGGGAATTGAATTCCCTGCTAATCTGATGGAATTACCCTTTGACGAGTTTGAAGTGATTCTGGGAATGGATTGGTTGTTCCGGTATTATGGAGATGTTAGTTGCAGATTGAAAAAGGTAACTCTGAAAAGTCCAGACGGAATAGAGATAAGTGTGAGCAGTGAAAAGTTTAATCCTTTAGCAAATGTAATATCAGTGATGTCTGCCAAGAAATTATTGCTACAAGGATGTCAGGGTTTTCTTGCAAATGTGATTGATTCAAGAGCTCCAGAGAAAAGGTTAGAGGAAATTCCAATAGTTCGAGAGTTCCCTGATGTTTTTCCTGCTGAATTGCCAGGATTACCTCCGGATAGAGAGGTAGAATTCCAAATAGAAATAATGCCGGGAACAGCTCCGATAGCAATGGCACCTTATCGAATGGCTCCTAAAGAATTGCAAGAGTTAAAGAATCAATTACAAGAATTGCTAGAGAAGGGATTTATCCGACCAAGTGTATCGCCTTGGGGAGCTCCGGTGTTATTTGTTAAAAAGAAGGATGGATCAATGCGTCTTTGCATTGACTATCGACAGCTCAATAAGGTGACCATCAAGAACAAGTATCCCCTTCCGCGCATTGATGATTTGTTTGATCAACTAAAAGGAGCTTCGGTATTTTCGAAGATTGATCTACGTTCGGGTTATCATCAATTAAAGATCCAGGAGAAAGATATTCCGAAGACAGCTTTAAGAACGAGATATGGTCATTATGAATTCATTGTAATGCCATTCGGAGTAACGAATGCACCTGCTGCTTTCATGGATCTTATGAATAGGATTTTTCAACCCTACTTGGACCAGTTTGTTGTTGTCTTTATTGATGACATACTGGTGTACTCGAAATCCCAGGAAGAGCATAGCACACATCTGAGGATCGTCTTGCAAATTTTGAGAGATAAAAAGTTGTATGCCAAATTGTCCAAATGTGAGTTCTGGTTAAAGGAAGTAATTTTCCTGGGGCATGTGATCTCGGCAGTTGGGATTAGAGTAGACCCTCAGAAAGTTAAAGCTATAATGGATTGGGAAGTTCCTAAGAATGTGTCTGAAGTTCGGAGTTTTCTGGGACTTGCCGGTTACTATCGAAGATTCGTTAAGAATTTTTCGATGATTGTGCTGCCTCTAACAAAGCTAATGAGAAAGAACGTACCATTTGTTTGGACTTCTGAATGTCAAGAAAGCTTCGAAACTTTAAAGAGAATTCTGACGGAAACTCCGATATTGGTTCAACCGGAATCTGGCAAGAATTTTGTAGTATACAGTGACGCATCCCATAACGGGTTGGGGTGTGTACTAATGCAAGAAGGAAAAGTGGTAGCGTACGCATCGAGACAGTTGAAACCACATGAAAGGAATTACCCCACACATGATCTAGAAATGGCTGCTGTAGTATTCGCTCTCAGGATTTGGCGTCATTATCTTTATGGGGAGCGTTGTTACTTATATACGGATCATAAGAGCCTGAAGTACCTGATGACTCAAAAAGAATTGAATTTGAGGCAACGTAGATGGGTAGAGTTCTTAAAGGATTATGATGTGATAATTGACTATCATCCCGGAAAGGCTAATGTGGTAGCAGATGCTCTGAGTAGAAAGACGTTTGCAGCTTTACGAGCTATGGATGCAAGATTATCTTTAGTGGGAGACGGTGGTCTTTGTGCGGAATTAACCCTTAAACCAGCATGGTTGGAACGAATAGGAGAATTGCAAGGTAAAGATGAAATGTGTTTGAAAAGAATTGAGCAAGTAAAGAACAAAGAGATTAAAGACTTTGAGATTAAGTCAGATGGAAATCTGTATTGTAAAGGAAGAATTGTAATACCCGACAATGACGACTTGAAGAAGGAGATATTAACGGAGGCTCATTGCAGTCCGTTAACGATGCACCCGGGTGGAACCAAGATGTATATGGATTTGAAGGATCGATTTTGGTGGTCAGGGATGAAACGAAGCATCACAGAATTTGTGTCTAAGTGTTTGATTTGTCAGCAAGTCAAAGCCGAGCATCAAGTTCCCTCAGGATTATTGCAACCGCTGTTCATTCCTCAATGGAAGTGGGAAAATGTTACGATGGATTTTGTTTCGGGGTTACCCTTGACTCCGAACAAAAGAGAATCAATCTGGGTAATTGTTGACCGATTAACTAAGTCAGCGCATTTTCTCCCTGTTAGAACGGATTTCTCTATGGAAAAGTATGCGGAGCTGTATATTAGAGAAGTTATTAGATTGCATGGAGTACCTGTTTCCATAGTCTCTGATCGAGACCCTCGATTCACTTCTAGATTCTGGAAATCTTTGCATGGAGCGTTGGGGACTCGTTTAAACTTTAGTACGGCTTTTCATCCTCAGACTGATGGGCAATCAGAGAGAACTATTCAGATATTGGAAGATATGTTGAGAGCGTGTGTAATGGAATTTAAAGGATTATGGGAAAAGTATTTACCGCTGGCAGAGTTCGCTTACAACAATAGTTATCAGTCTAGTATAAAGATGGCCCCCTATGAAGCATTATATGGAAGAAAATGTCGTACTCCATTAAATTGGTATGAACTCAAAGACCGAAGTGTTCTTGGTCCGGATTTAATTCAAGATGTAGAACAGAAAGTTCGAGAAATTCAGCATAACCTCAAAGTGGCCTCTGATCGGCAAAAGTCCTATTCTGATCTTAAAAGGAAAGAAATTGAATTTCAAGTTGGAGATAAGGTGTTTTTAAAAGTGTCTCCATGGAAGAAGGTGTTGAGATTTGGTCGGAAAGGAAAATTGAGTCCTCGGTTTATTGGACCATATGAGATTGTAAAGAGAGTAGGACCTGTAGCATATCAGCTAACTTTACCACATGAGATGGAAAAGATACATGATATTTTTCACGTTTCAATGCTTCGAAGATATAGATCTGACCCTTCTCATATCGTGACACCAGAAGAGATTGAGGTTCGTCCTGACTTGACTTATGAGGAAGAACCGATTCAAATCTTAGCGCATGAAGTTAAGCAATTGAGGAACAAGACCATTCCTTTGGTCAAGGTGTTGTGGAGAAATCACAGAGTAGAAGAAGCAACGTGGGAGCGTGAAGAGGATATGCAACATCAATACCCTCATTTGTTCGTGCAATGAAAATTCGAGGACGAATTTTCTTAAGGGGGAGAGATTTGTAACATCCTCCATGTCGGGTTAGTGATTAATTTGCAAAGTTTCAACATTTGGTGATTAAAGTAGAATAATTATATAGTTTAAAAATAAAGGTTGGTAAATATGAGATGGAGGTAAGGACCAAATGGTCATTTGGAAGGAAATTTTAATTAAAATAAAATTTTATGGGGATATATGAGAACCACGTGGAGTATTGGTTCCAGAATACTCTCATTCCTTCTTTCTTATTTTCTTCTCTTCCTCCTCCAACCGTGGGCTTGCAATTATAGGTAAGAAACTGAACTTGGTAGTTTCTTGGATTGTTAAGATTGGAAATGAAAGTTGGTATGTTATATAAGATAAAGGAAACCTTATATGACATTAAAACAACAAGATAAGTGATTTAGAGAATGATTTGGAAAATGAGTTGTTAGATGAAATCTTGATAGGAATGAGTTTTTGATGTTTGAATCAGATTTTTGACTTGTCAATAAGCTAATTAAGAAGTATGAAGTAATAGAATTGAAATTAGAACAAGTTGAAATTGGAGTAAGATTCTTCAATTCTATATGGATGAGGAGTTTCTTAGTTTTAGAGGTATTGAATGGTTAATAATTAGTTTAAGTAAGTGTATGAGAGCTAAGAGTGTTAAAGGGATTGAAATAAGTATGTTTGAGCTGAAATTAGATGATTTCCGGGCTCAAAATAGGATTTCTGGGTTAGGGGAATCGGTACCCATTCAAGGGGAACCGATACCCCTTCAACGAAATGAATTTCTAGAATGCAAGAGGGGAATCGATACCCCAGGGGGGGAACCGATACCCCTCATCGTATATGAAATTCCAGATTGCTTGAGGGGAATCGATACCCCCAGGGGGGGGAACCGATTCCCCCATGAAAAAAAAAGAAGAAGAAAGAAAAGAAAGCAAGACTAAGCTATTAATTCTTTTAATTAGTAAGCTATTAAAGCTTAATTTCAAGACATAGACGTCTGATGATCATCTTGAAAATTATGTTTATGTAGATACCGAGCCTACTCGAGTTCGGGAACAATCTACAAGTAGGATCGATCGAGGAAAAGGCAAAGAAGTATAGGTGAGTGCATATGCATAGCATGAATATAGTAGTATATTCAGTTCTAGACTTGTGATAAGTCTAGATTCCATATTTTGACATATGATTACATTCCATATTATGATACATGACATGAATTTGTATTAAATGTATTACATGACATGAATATGCAGAAAAAGTTATATGCACTATGTGATAAAGGTATGTAAATGATATGCCTATGTGTTAAAGTTATGGAAATACTATGTCTACGCGATATGAACTACGGGAAATGTATAAGCCCATGTTATGTAGATGAGAACTATAGGTATAGTTGGCATGCCAAGGGTAGAGGGTATACTCGGTTCTTTAGGACATATGTATATCCTTTGGAACCTGTGTGAAGTCTTGAAAGACACATACTTGATCCATAGTATATGTATATGATTCTTAAGGAATTCTACGTGGTCCTTATGGACATAATTCTACGGGCACTTCGGTGCAATTCTACGGGCACTTCGGTGCAATTCTACGGGCACTTCGGTGCATTTATACGAGCTGTGGTGACAGCATAGTGCACAACCTCACATTACTCAAATACCTTAGGTTCTCAATATGCTATCATGGGCCAATAAACTTAATTAATACAGAATAATGAATGTTACAGTCATACGCTTACAGGTATGGATATTGATGAAGTATACTACATTGATTAGTTACATGTTTGCATCTCATCTCATATGATCCTGACATTTTCATTACATTACATTGCCTTATTATTGTTGCCTCACTAAGTCGATGACTTAGCGTGTGAGTGTTTCACACGTAGGATCCGAGGAAAATAGAAGAGACAGGTGAAGCAGCTTGACAGTATTACTCCTGCAACCATCAGATCAGAAGCAACTTAATCAGTAGGTCATTTTGTTATGTAAATGACAGTTGGCATGTAATTAAAGGGTTAAGTTGTGTATGCTCTGAATATTTTTGTAAACTCATATTACAGTATGTATATTATTGTATTTTCTTAATACAAGTCCCAATATTTTACTATTATCTATTAAGAGTTGTGTTTTAAAGTCAATGTAGTATCTCTGACTCATATCCGGGTCGGGTATGGGTTGGGGGTGTTACAAGAATCCTCTAATTAGACGTATTCCATTAAAGTAGTTGGCCAATGAGGTAATGATGAGAACCTTAACTTTATGAACAAGATTACATTCAGATCATGAAACTAATGGGTCATTCAAAAATTGTCGGGATAAAGGCCTTGTGTCGAGATAAAATTCCTAGCAAAACTAAAGCAAAGGTTAGAACACTGAAGTTAATGAAATAAAGACAGTAAGGCCTAAAGTTTGAATTGAGAATGAATTTCGACAAAAGATGGACTAAGGTAGTTCAGAAACATATGTTATAGTTAACTACACACAAGCACTCGAAAATTATGTTTTTAGATCGATATTTCTGCATTGTCTCTACTGAGGGAGTCTATGAAACTTGAACAAATGGAAGATTTTTGATAACTAAAACATAATGCTCTCTAAGAGGTCTAACAATGAAATGTACTAGTTGCATTTTTATGTTTGAATCCTATTTGAAGGCCATGATAGAATAATGAGGCATTTCAAAAAAATGTTCCAATGAGCAGTAGTTAATAGAAATCTTGATGTGACAAAGCCGAACCAAATTACATTGCCTTTCCAAAGCAACCCATCAGTCTTGACACTTGTCAAAGGGCTATAATTTTGAAAAATCAAAATGTGTGATTTATTTATTTGATATTTAGTAAAACTGCTATTTTATTTAATTATGAGTCTAAATGGGCATGAATTTGCCTTGTAAATCTTTACATCAAACTTTCCAACACATTGAAGAAAAGATATTTTTTAAACAAGACAAATTTTCTTGAATATTGGTATAAGAATTTGAAATAAAGTGGGGCAGCTAAAGAATCTCTTAATATTCTATCAATGTGTCTCTCGATGTGGTTTCACTTAGAATTTGACATAACAAAGAAGAAGATTGCACAAATCCTCACGAGGAAAAACAAACTTTACGATATTGAATCAATTAAAGATCTTTGTCCCATCAATGAAACCAACGTTGAATGAGTCTTTCAGGATCTAAAGATAAAAGTCAGTCCATATGACTAAGAGGAGAAGATTTCGGGATTGAGTGCAATGATAAGATATTTTCTAGGAAGCAATAACATGACGAACGTGTTGGCACTGGGGCTATATTGACTCCAAAAAAGATGATTGATGAAAGAAGATTAGAGATTTGATTTTCACAACTTAGTTCAACTCGCAACAAGGAGTTAATTTTTACATTTTAGGCATACCTAAGAACATCACATTCATAACATTACACACATGTGAACAATTTTGCAGATTGTTTAGAGTTAATTTCAACTTCACGATGAAGGATATTGAACTCAAAGGACACTCGAGATTGACTTAATATAGATTAACTCAACAATGACAACCTATATTCTAGCTTTCTTAACCCACAGAGGGTCGACAGATTTTTTGAGTTAGATTTCAACTTCACGAAGAAAGATATTGGGCTCAGAGAACATTCAATATTGACGTAACTTCATGATGAAGGATTCATCCACTACATAGTTTAACTCAATGACAATGAGCTATTTCCAACCAATGTCTTCAAGTTAAATATCATCTTCATGATAAATGATATTATACTAGAAGAAGACCAAAAATCGACTGCGATTAGCTTAACTTAACAAATATGAGCTATTTTTCAGCCCAGATTTTGAGTTAGATTTCAAATTCACGATGGAGGATATCAAGCTCAAGTCATTCGGGATCGACTTAACTCGTAATGGACAAATCATCCACAACATAACTTAACTCAACAACAAGGAGTTATTTTCCAACCAAGGTCTTCAAGTCAAATTTCAACTTCATGACAAAGGATATTGGACTATAAAAAGACTCAAAATTGACTTTAATTTAGCTTAACTCAACAACGAAGAGCTATTTTCCATCTTAGATTTCGAGTTAGAATTCAACTTCATGACGAAGAATATTAAGCTCGAGTCATTCGGGATTGACTTAACTCGTAATGAAGGAGTCATCCACAACATAACTTAACTCAACAGCGAGGAGCTATTTTCCAATCAAGATCTTCAAGTCAAGTTTCAACTTTACGATGGGATATTGGACTAGAAGAAGAACAAAAACTATCTGCAATTTAGCCTAACTCAACAACGAGGGGATATTCTCCAGCCAAGATTTTCGGTCAGATTTTAACTTTACGATAAAGGACATCAAGCTTGAGTCATCTAAGATTAACTTAATCCGCAATGGAGGATCCATCTACAACATAACTTAACTCAACACCGATAAGTTATTTTCCAGCCAAGGTTTAGAGTTAAATTTCAACTTCACGACAAAGGATATTGGACTCGAAGAATGCCCAAAATCGACTTAACTCAAGATGAAGGAGTCGTTTACAATTTAGCTAAATTAGCAACGAGGACCTAATTTGCATCCTAGTTAACTCACAAATAAGGAGTCAACCTCAACTTCACCTCCTCGAGCAAAGAAACCAACCATATTTACTAACTTTAAATATTCAATATTAACCAATGGTTATGTTGACTTTTGCAGATTAAACTACTTTGGGATTAAGATGAATCAGACGGAGATTTTCAAACCCATGTTCTTGAAAATGTAGAAGATGTAGACAAGACCTCAGAATGGACTAAAAAAATCCAAATCATCCTTGAAGATGCACAAATGAAAGAATCGTGTCTTATTGAAGAAAAGATAGGATGGATCAAATCATTAACTTTTCTAAATTGAAATATAAAAAGTGACGGTGAAGCAAATCAACCTGTATCATGTCTACCTAAACAAGCATCAAAATGGATCGAATAAATCGCGGTGAAACATATCAACTTTCCAATTTAATGAAAATACAGACCTACCTCAACTGGAAAAAATTGGTTATTTTATTATCTTTTCTTTACTTTCGTTTCACGCCAGTAAGAAAAGAGGGGCAATTGTAATACCCATTTTTTTGTCCGGGCTCTAGACTTACCTAAATGCTATAGAACTCATTCACACTAACATCAGAGAAAATGAAAGTGACATCATTCAGAGAATATCTTAGGGGAATCTTTCCATATCGAGTGTGATATTTTATAAAGGGAAATAAATATGCTAATTGATTTGATTAAATAAAATTAGATGTTATTTCCTTAGATGTGGGATCTTGTATGATTTGGACAAATCTTAATTGTCAATGTAAATAATCTACACATTGGTTGTTTACAAGCTCAACTAAAAATAGATGACTTTTCCATCTCTTTAGGATAGAGAGAAAAAGGAGGGAATGGGAGAATAGAGAACAAGAAAGATAGAAATGAAAGAAAAAAGGTAAAAAAAAAAACAGGGAAAAACTCTTGTAAGGAGCCCAAAAAGAAAAAAAAATAAAATGTGAAGTTTTAAAATTTTCTCGTGTTCTTCTTGCTTCGATGATTGTTTAGATCTTCTTTCTTTTCCTTTTGATTCAAAAATTCATCAAGAGAGGAGGCCGATGAATAAGAGGTGAAGATCTTGCTTAGATCTAGCTCACCTCGAGGCTCTCCAATGAAACTCGGAGGAATATGTCATTTTACCTCTTTTTTTTCTTTTTCTTTTATTAACATGCTTAATTTTTATTTTAACTATTTTATGGATAATTTTATTTTTTATAATCTCAATTAAATGATCTGATGACTTGAATCAGATTCTCTAAGGCATGTGTTTTTTTAATTGGTAAGAGATAATTTTTATTGCAATCCCACTATTTTCATTGAAAGATTTATTTTGATCATTTTTTTAATTTTCATTTTAATTAGATCTTCAATTCTATTTCAATTCATTTTCGATTCATTTTCTTTTTTTCTTTTTTGGACTTGCTTTAATTTTGTCGTTTACTCCATCAATCTATTTATTTTTTCATTTTTATAATAAATTAAGATTTTCTAGTTGCTTTGATTAGTTTATTATTTTTCCCATGTTTATTTTGATTCCATCCCGTTTATATATTTAATTTAATTTCTTTCTTTTTTCATTTTATCCTAATTGAGATGCTTAAGACCCTTGAATTACGTCCCTAATCATTTTCCATTTGTTTGATTTTCTTTTTAATTTTCTTTCCTATTTTATTCAACATCATAAAATAATCTTCTTTTTATTTTAAATTAATATTTTTATTCCTTTAATTCTAATTATTTATATTAATTGCATTCACTTGTTATTTATTTTGTATTATACATTTTTTTCCATCTTATTGTTGGTTTATTTTATTCGATGTTTGTGGCTCTTTTAATGTGTTCATGTAGATTAGAACCAAATCATTTTTATTTTGTAGACCATAATTTATTTTGTCTCAACAAAGGTAAGTAATTTGAATCTTTTATTTAAATTTTGGTTCGCACTTCAATTTTAACTATTAAGACAACATGTAACTGTTGCGACATCGGTTTTTCAAGATTACTCTTGCTATTGCTTTTCTTTGCTTTCTCCATCATGAAAGTTGAGTCTCCATACTTTTCCACCATTGACAAGGGAAAATATCAGACACCTTGGGACTGCATGTAACTCAACTTTCAGTAGAGAGCAAGTAAAAAAAAAGCCAATAGCACAAGAAACACATCCAATCAACCCTTGAACGCAAACAGCTCGTTAAATGACACTCTGTTAATCGGCATATTTATTATCGGTTTTGCCATTTTTGTAGCTGTTATCTTTTGCCGCCGTTGCCTTAGAAGTTTTAAGAATAAAGGAAGAAAGAATCATAAAGAAGGTGGAAGAGAAAGGGGGGACACACAGTTAAATAGGGAAACAAATTCACAAAATACAATGTAAATAAAGTGTAATTATTAACATTATCCTTATATGTTATAAATTGAAATAATAATCATTATATTTTAATTTATTATAATTTAATCCTTATACTTTATAAAAAGTTGAGACATTAGAATAGATTTTAATAAACACTTGAACTTAAACTGTTAATTTATTACATGTATTTTTTTAAAACCTTGTTTACTGTTTTTCAATTGGCATTTCCATTCCTTCCACATGAAACCAAAAAACAAAACATAAAAAGAAAACCAAGAAAACATCCCATTGGCCATGATGCTAATGGTTCCCTCTGTTATCAAGAACACTTGGGCCATGGCGGTGATGGTTCCAACCGTTATTAAGAACACATCCAACGTGAATTAATATAGAAACTTATGTTAACAAAGGTGGTTGTTATGATGGTAGCCTACACCACAAGTTTCCCTAAGTACACCACTGCTATCATGTTCACATTCCTAATAGTCGTCAACTGATGTGCCACCACCACGGTTGTACTATATCACTTCTACCAGTGCTTCTTGAATGACTGGTTCCGATTCGGCATCCAAGGCACTCGTAGCCTCATCGAGGAGGAGGATTCTCAGGTTCTTCAAAATAGCTCTTGTTATTTCTATTCTTTGCTTTTTGCCTTCTTCAAAGTTGAGTTCCATGCTCTCTCACCATAGATAAGGGGAAAGAGGAGACATGTTGGCAGAGTATGGAACTCAATTTTCCGAATGGCAAAGAGCAAAGAATAGTAATAGCAAGAACAGTAGCGCAAGAACACATCTGACCTATCCGCAAATGCAAACATTTTGTAAAATGGCACTTTCTATTGATCGGCAGATTTCTTCTTCTTGTTGCTTCCATGTTTGTTGCTGTTGTTCCTTCTTTTTCTTGGCGACTTTTCTCTTCTAGTTAAACAGCTTGCACAAATTATGCTACGATTAAAGGATCCTCTTCGAGAGAAATTTGGACTGTTTAAAAAAAATTCAAGAGATTAAATTCAAGAAATTAAGATAAATTTATTTTTGTTTTCTGTCAATGGAGCTAGCCCGTTTGACTGCGAGGAGCTGATGTGATTTAATATTACTAGACGGTTAAATATTCGATACAATATCTTTAAATTATGATTGCAATTTTAAATCGTTCTAATTAAATTTTGAAATATTAATGTTATTTAATTTATTTCTTCACAATAATTATTGATTTAAATAATAAATATATTGAACCTATTAAACTATTTGAGTGATTAAAGAGGTATTGTTTTTTTTAGAGGTCCCGGGTTCGAGTAATAGTGTCTACATGATGTGTAATCATTGTTAATGACTAAAAAAAATTATGAACATTTATTTTTTTATAATCACCCTAGATTATTAAAAAATATATATCAAATATATTCATGACATGTGGATTATTTTTTTTTAAAAATAAAAATTTATTGTATCAACATCTTAAATATGTTATATTAGAAACTAAAAACATTTTGATTATTAATAATATAGTTATTTTTAAATTTAGATTGTTGATGTAATAAGTATAAACATATTTGAAATTAATCAAACGTTTTAAAATTTGAATTAATTTATAATTTAAAATTTAAGTCATAGTTTAATGACATAAAGGGACACTAATCCTTTGTAAAATTCAATTATGACAAAAAAACAATTATTAGTATTGGATTTGATTTAAAAAGATAGCATTTTCAGTTAATAAAATTGAATAATTCAGTTTCCAAATTAAATTATTTAAGTTATTTAATGTGATGTAATCTTACCGAAAACTCAACAAAACAGAAAAAAAATAGAACTTAAAGTATAATGTCTCATAAAAATGAAAACATCAATAAGACACAATCTTCAATAAAAAAAAATACCTCATGAATCATTGGTTGCTCTTTAAACACTGAATTACCATGAGAGAGACTTTTTTTTTTAAAATCCAAAAATGATAATTTTTGGTGTAGATCTAAAGACATGCACAAGAAATCATAAGAATGAGTACATGAATCTTAACAACTAATTTAATTTTTTCACTATCTATTCCATCAAAATTTATGGAGATGGAGTATCGGCGATCAAAAAATAAATAATTTTGAAGTTGACTTTTGAGTTATGCCTTGACTTCTTACTTATAACGTATACGATCCAAGCTGAGTCGATGAAGACAATGCGAAATTTGGTGGAGTAGAGGGCCTTCTTCGTGATGAAGAAGGTTAAACTGTACTCACCTTTTCTCGTAGCGCTGGCACATGTTCTGCTTTTTCGATGGAAATCCTTGCGATCAAAACCAATATTAGTATCTTCATGGAGTCAATCTGGTTCAATAAATATAAACTGATCATTGAAATTGATTCGAAGCGATCGGTGGAGTGGCTATCATTCCATGCTAAGCCCCCCACTCTTTTCTGTAAGGAGGTTAAATTCATCAAGGATCTAATATCTGCGGGTTGGCTTTCGATAATGCATATCTCAAGGGGAACTAATATTGAGGCAGATTTGCTTGCCAAAAAAGGGAGCGAATGAAGATCGAGTTAAAGGCTTTGCTGGAACGGATCATTAGAGGCTATGTTGTCCTTATTTGTAATATTAAATAAACCATTGGATATGTCCTTAGACGTGTTGTGGCCTTCTTTTGTATGATAGGTGTAGCATCCACGCGGGTGGTGATGGCCTAGAGATGATGCGCCTTCTTCCTTGGGGCCTCAGCTTTCATGCTTTGGTCAGGTTTCTCATTAGTGCCGGTTGGTGTGGCATTTCTTCGTGTGATGTGGTTGCCTAGTGTTCTTGTTTATATTTGGGGTTTTGTATGTTTGATGTCATTGTATCGAATAATTTTCTTGATATTTTAATAAATAATTTGGGCATTCTTTTCCTCCTCCCGCTATCTGGTGGGTTGCTCTGGCTCCTATAGGATATGAAGGGAGTTTAAAGAAGCCCCTTTACATTTAATAATAATAATAATAATAATAATAATAATAATAATAATAATAATAATAATAATAATAATAATAATAGATAGTTTCGGGAGACAGAAAAGTGATAACGTAGACGATATTCGTGTTGGAGAAAGCGATAACGTAGACCATATTCATGATAGAAAAACATAGGTAAACGAAGAAGTTTTGTGATGATACCTTGCTCCACAAGTTTTCCCAAGTGCACCATTACTATAACGTCTGTTGATAGTTGTCAACCAATGTGCCACCACCATGGTTGTACTATTGGCCATCATTTTTACCAGTGCATCTTAAAGGATTCTTTTTAATTCGGCATTCAAGGCACTTATAGCCTCATCGAGGAGAATTCTTAGGTTCTTCAAAATGGCTCTTACTATTACTTTTCCTCACTTTTCCCTCTTGAAATGTAAGTTACATGCTCTCCCATCATGGATAAGGGAAAAAATCAGACATGTTGTGAGAGCATGGAACCCAACTTTCATGAGGGCAAAGAAAAAGAACAGCA
Source organism: Hibiscus syriacus (assembly GCF_006381635.1). Taxonomy (NCBI): domain Eukaryota; kingdom Viridiplantae; phylum Streptophyta; class Magnoliopsida; order Malvales; family Malvaceae; genus Hibiscus; species Hibiscus syriacus. The sequence goes on along the minus strand of NW_024062738.1, from coordinate 686,123 downwards.
ATAGCAAGAGCCACAGATTTGGGTGCCTGTCTTTCTCCGATCACCTTCCGACATGCATGTTACCTCTATAAAGTACCAACAAGTATGTACGTAGTTCAATTAAAAATATAAAACCTATTAGTATTATTAATCAAATATGACTACACAGTAGGGTATATGTATATAAACTTGAAGCAATATTTCCTACCATAATTTTAACTTAGGTCCACCCTTTGTCAGCCATAATTACATGAAAATTTAAATACAATATATTGAAAAGACTTTTAATGCATTAACCATGGATGAATGTTTAAAACAAACAAAACAATGAATCAAATAATTTCAGATGAAGAACATTTCGATTAAATAGTAAAGATTTCAAGACATTTTATTTTTTAGGATTTCAGTTTCAAAATCATGTTTAGCGATTTTCAGTTGACATTTCAATGATACCATTGCTTTCACATTTTATTTTTTGAGATTTCAGTAATTTCAGATGAACAAAGTTGGTTTTTAAGTCGGTACCTTGCTCCACAAGTTTCCCCAAGTGTACCACTACTATCATGCCCGCATTTGTGATATTGGTTAACCGATGCCGCCACCACCACAGTTGTTTGTTCTATTGACCGTCCCTTTGACCATTGATTCTTGAACGATTCATTATGATTCAGCATCCAAGGCACTCATAGTCATAGCCTTTTTGAGCAGGAGGATTCTTGGGTTTTTCAAGATTACTTTTGCTATTGCTTTTCTTTGCTTTCTCTCTCATGAAAGTTGAGTCTCCATGCTCTTCCACCATGGAAAAGAGGAAAGATCATATATATTGGGACAACATGGAACTCAACTTTCAGGAGAGAAAAAGCAAAAAAGGGTAATAGCAAGAACAATAGCACAAGAAACATAGGCGAAAGAGAGGGGGGAGATGCAGTTAAAAAGGTAAACAAATTCACAAAATACAACGTAAATAATGTCTAATTACTAACATTATCGTTATATGTTATAAATTGAAATATTAGTCATTATATTTTAATTTATTAAAATTTAATCCTTAATATGGAATTGATGGAAACCCTAAACGCCGACGACAGAGCTATCAAGAAACCTAGACACCACCTTGACAAACCACCGGGCAATCTTAAGGAACATGAGGATTTGGCAATGAAAGTTGATGCTTTGCCGACGACCTTCACATCTTACCGTGATTCCGAAAATGATATGGAAGATGGGATTGAGAAGGTGAGAAACATGTTCGGTCATCAAAATTGATTCCAAATGTGAGAAGTAAAGGAAAAGAGAAGATTATTGAGACCTCTAAAGTTGGTAAAACCAAAGGACCCCTCAATTTGAAGAAACCAATAGCTACTCCTCTTACTAGTTCTGTCTCGCCTGCTCTATCTTCGAAACAATCGTCGATCCCCCTCACTCCCAAGACATAATGTGAGTTCTTCCCTTACTCACAAGCAAGCAACCCTTGACAAAGCAAAACACTCCTCAGTCACTGTCACAGAAAACATGGATCCCAACATTCCATTTGCAAATAATGGTGATATGGTTATTGATGATTAGTCAAATGACCGAAACTTAGGAAAGCCACCTAACCCTGGGAAGCTTAGCTGTCATGCTCCTTTGGTTGACCACACTTCCCTTCTTAATATTCGATTGGAACCCATGGAGATTGCTAATGATGATAGCTTTTCTGAGGGACATCCAGTTCCTATGTCTGACTGAGTTGTATTACTCTTCTACCCTTTTTTTCATTTTTATAATGAATTTTAAGGATTTTTGTTGGAATGTACAAGGTTGTGGGCATTCTTGCTTTTGACAGTTGTTAGATAGTGAATGCTTGATCACAAGCCTGATGTTAATGATTTCGTGGAACCTCGTATCAGTGGCCCTCAAGCTGATGCCGTTATTGCAACTTTGGGGTTTCCCAATTCTCATCGTGTTGAAGCAACTGGTTTTTCGGGAGGTATATGGTTTTGTTCGTATGATTCTGTGTCCATTGATATCCTTCATAACCACTTTCAGTTTATTCATTGACGAATTACTTAGAAAAGAGACAATCTAGTTCTTCTTGCCACAGTGGTTTATTCTAGTCCAAACGCCACAAGAAGACGGACTCTTTGGACGCATCTGCATCATCCTTCTCAAATTCGGGGCCCCTGCCCTGCATCCTTCTTGGTGATTTTAATGCCACCTTAGATATTGCTGATCGAAAAGGAGGGACTGGTTCTTCTTTACCTTGTAAAAATTTTCAGGATTTCCCCATGGATTATGGCATCCAAGATATGGCTTTCCATGGTCCTCCTTATACCTGGACTCGGGGTTTCACACATGCTCGTCTCGATAGAGCTCTTTGTAATAGCTATTGGGATGAGCTTTGTCCTGAATCTATTATCCATCACCTTCTCCGTTTTCGATCAAATCATCATCCCATATTGCTTCAGGTTGGTAATCTTCCAAAGAATTCCACCTCTAACCAATTCAGATATTTGTCTAGTTGGTAGTTACATGAAGATTTTCAACGCAGGTTCAAGATAATTGGATGGATAAGGGAAATTGCCAATTTCACTATAGCGGCTGATTCCTGGAACAAATCTGTTTTTGGGTACATCAGATCAAAGAAAAGGATGGTTATGGCTTGCCTTCAGGGTGTTCAAAAGGCACTTCAAACCAGCAACTCACTTTTTCTCCATAATTTGGAAGCCTCTCTCTTAACTGAACTTGAATCTCTCCTTGATCAAGAGGAACTTTTATGGCGTCAAAGATCTCGTGAAGATTGGATTTCCCTTGGAGAATGTAACACGAGCTATTTCAAAAGTAAAACGAAGGTTCCGAAGAAAAAAAAAACAGAATTTTAGCTCTCAAAATTGAAGGTGTTTGGTGCCATGACCATTCCATGCTAAAAACTGAAGTTGTTCGTCACTTCAAGTCTTTATTCTCGGTTCAAGACTCCCACCGTGATGTTTTTCCTTGTCGGGGCAGATTCCCTTTAAATCCTTCGGCCACGTGGGCTGCCTTGGAAACAATTCCATCTCCGGATGAGATTCGTTCTGCTATAAATGACATGGCACCTCTTAAGGCTCCTGGTTATGATGGGTTACATGCCGAATTTTTCCAAAAGCATTGGTCGACAGTTGGAAACTCTATATGCGCATGTATTCAATCTATCTTTAGTGGCGGTTCTCTGGAATATGATCTAAACAAAAATGTTATTGTGCTTATCCCCAAGATGAAAAATACGGACCTTCATGGATTTTCGCCCCATTAGCCTATGCACTGTCATTTATAAAATACTCTCCAAGCTTATTGTTTGTAGTCTAAAGCCAATTATGCCGAGCCTCATCTCTCCAAACCACACCAGCTTTATTTCGGGACACTCCATCACTGAAAATATTATTCTGAATGAAGAGATTATCCATTCCATGTGACACTTAAAGGGTCGTAAAGGCTGGATGATGATCAAGGTTGACCTTGAGAAAGCCTTCGATCAATTATGTTGGGATTTCATAAACGATTCCTTGCATGATGCTGGTTTTCCACTCAGCTTGATTCGTATAATAATGCATTGTGTCACCTCTTCATCTTTTCAAGTTTCAATGGAATGGTGATCTTTCAGAATCCTTCCATCCAAACCGAGACATTCGTCAAGGAGATCCACTCTCACCGTATATGTTTGTTTTGGCTATGGAATGTTTGGGTCACATTATTTCGGAAAATGTTGATGCTAAAATTTGGGATGCTTTCAGCTTCATCAAGAACGGTATTCCTCTTTCCCAGTTCTTCTTCGCAGATGACCTGATCTTATATGCTCGTGCTAATATCCCAGATGTTATTAATTCGGCTTTAGCTTGCTTTGGTCACGACTCTGGACATAGTGTTAACAGGAGGAAAACAACCATATATTTCTCGCCAAATACAAATGAAGCTATGAGATTCTATTAGTGATCGTTTGGGTTTTCAACAAGTCAATGAGTTGGGAAAATGTTTAGGAGTTTCATTTCAACATGGTCGTGTTACGAAGGCTGATTACGCTTTTATTATTGAGAAAATGCGCGCCTTATTGGATGGTTGGGCAGCAAAGACTCTTTCTATTGCCGGTCTTCCAACTTTGGCCAAATCCGTCCTTGCTTCTATTCCAATTTATTTTATGCAAACAACTATGTTTCCAATAAGCGTTAGTAATGAAATTGAGAAGCTTATTCGTCATTTCTTATGGGGTTCAACTGACTCAAGAAACTCTCCCTCCATTATTAATTGAGATCGAATTTGCCAACCGATTGACCGCGGTGGGCTAGGACTTCGACGAATTCGTGATCAGAATCAGGCGCTCTTGATGAAAATTTGTTTCTCCCTTATCAATAAGCCTAATGCCTATTGGATTCGGATTTTGAGCCAAAAATACAAAATGGTTGATTTATTTCGCATCTCTATTCGCAGGTCCTTCACTTCGCCTCTGTGGCGCTCCTTATCTGCTATTCGGGACTCATTTCGACCATGCATTGCTTGGTCAGTTGGTAACGGTTCATTAGTGAATTTTTGGGATGATATATGGCTTCTTGACCTTGGCCCCTTGCGAGATCACCTGCAAAACTCAATGCAATTCATCCCACACTGCAGTTTTATTGATGTAGTGAGACAAGATGGGGAATGGGACATTGACTCACTTGCTCCTTTATTAACTAGCACTACTATAAATCAAATACATGGCATTCTTCCTCCACAGGTAACGGATGCTAATGATCGACGTATATGGCTATGGGAGCGAAATCACAACTTCAGTGTCTCATCAGCTTATGAGTTCTTATCTTCCCAATTTATGGTGAATTCAAAGCACACAATGGAAACTCATTTGGAACTTGTAAATTCCGCAGCGTATTCTCCTCTTCTTTTAGACCCTTCTTCAATGCCGTATCATGACGAATTTGGAGAGGTGTAAGCGTAGATTAACTACTGATGCTTCTTGCCCTTTGATGTGATCCAATTCAACATCATATTTACCATGGCTATTCCAACCTCTCCAGGGAAGAAACTTTCTATCTTTATACCTATAGATACTTATTTCATATGTTATAAGATAGTTATTTTCATATATATATATTATAACTATAGTTATTATGATAATAAATTATCCATTTATATATGAGATACAAGTTACTATAGTCACATTTTTTATAATATACAAGTTTATATACTTAGTTTATTTTTATGTTACGCATATAGGCACATTCGACCAACACTTGGGAGCTGCATTGGAGCTAAATGGAGCATATAACAGCAAGGAAACTTACATGGGATCGATTCGGAGAACACAAGGAACAATTGGTGAAAAGCTGTCCGGAGGCCGTGAGCTCATAGCTGGATTGAGCTGAAGATTTGAGCTACAAGATGAACTCATTTCAGCTGGGGAGTTACACCATCATCATCACCACTTAGGACACTTCAAATATGTCCGAAGTCAAAATTTGTGAAATGGTACCTTTTCGCGAATAGTTGCCACCTCGAGAGGTACCTTTCCACAAGGAGCTGCCCAAACGTTCATCATGTTACAAGTCATCTAAGGCCAGCTCACCACCAGCTCATTCACACCTTAAATAGCTCAAACATGAAGGGACACCTTTCTCAAACATTGTGACATTTCATGAATGATGCTGCCCATGAAGATACCTTTTGATCTAGAAGCACGTTGGTGAAGAAATTGAAACCATTGGAAGCTTAAATCATCATGAGGAAGAATGCCATGCATATTCAGCCACATCACATGGCATGCACATGAGAGCCTTTGGAGCCAAACATGATAAAGCACATGACTATTCGGCCAAGGAGAGGAAATTGGCGCCAAGATGAACAAGCATGAACCATTCGGCCAAGGGAGATGTCTCTCCACCCTTTGACCGAATCATTAAGGCCTTTCATGAAGAGTTAGCCGAACCATCAAAAGCCCAAAAGACTTATTCATTCAACTCAAGCATTATGTATTTTCCTAGAAACATGTATCTAGCCGAAACAACTTGTAACCATTCGGCCAAGCCCTCTCATTTCCTATAAATAGAGTGGCTTGCCTTCATTTGTACCCATCTCATCTCATATATTAAAAATTACTCTTGTGAGTTAATTTCTCTTCAAAGTTCTTTGTGAACTTTATCGATTAAGCAAGTATAATTTCCTATACTTGTGGCGTCATTCCTTCCAAATTGATTCCTAAATTCCTAGATTAATATCTAGTGGGTTGAAGACACTATCACCACCCCTCAAGCAAGTTTGTGAAGATCGGGATTGTGCTCTTTAGCATTGTTTTATCTTTGGCGTGTTTGAGATACAAATCACTACCATTTCCATTTCATCAACAACACCATCATCAACATCCATCAAGACCATCAATTTCGCAGCCATCTCTTTCATTTCTGTCTATTTCATTTCCTTTATTATATATTCATTTCTTAAGTCCATTATTAATCATATTTTCTTATCTTATTTTGCAGCCCAAACTTATAAATTCAAGGACACCAGTACTTGTCAATCCTAGATCGGAACACAATAAGGCTATCTACTCTTTTCCATCAAAGCGTGTAGATTCGCCTTACATCAAGCGGTAATCAGAGCATAGTTGGATTGACAACAAAAGTGTCATTGGCATGCAAAGCAAAAAGAAGTTCAAAAGAGAAAAAGACTCCTTCAACAAATTGGAGTGCAAAAAGAAGACAAAAATCAGAAAAGAAGAGAAAAATAAGAAAAGAAGAAAGGAAAAGAAAAAGAGAAGTTCAAAAAGAGAAAGCAAGCCAAGGAAAGTGCTCTGCCATTACAAATACATCAAAGAGGCCTATCTACACTAAGAGAAGATAACCTTATTGTTTTCTTGAGAAAGGTTGCAGTAAGTGTTGTTTCTTGAATTGTAAGTCACATCTTCCTTTTGTATCCTTTCATCTTCCTTGTCTTCAACCATTTCATTTTTTTTAAATACCTTTGAATCCTTTCTTCTACCTTTCCATTTCTATTCTTTCTACCTTAACCATATTTGCAGCCGACGCACATAAGGAAGGAATTAACTTGTTCTAATCTTGAGTAAGTTCTTCAAAGGACTTAGCAAGAGAAATTGAGTGGAAAAAGTCTATTGAGAGAGTGAGATCAGAAGGGGAATTGTTAAAAGCCAAGATATATTCCCGAGAGTAAACACGAGTGTTGAGTGGAGTGATCTTATCTTTTCTTTGGAGTGAAATTGTGAGACTTTGTGAGTGTGCTGGTAAGGTTTATTTTTTTGTTTTATTTACTAACCATGTCTCAAAGTCCTAAAGGAAATGCAGGTCAAACCAATTTGCAAATGCAAGCACTGATTGGAGAAATGATGAGAATGTTTCGAACAGAATTTGATGCTCTCCATGAGAAACTAGACCAAAGACAAGATCAACCACAAACCAAAAACAATGATACTCCTCGTAGGCAACAACCTCTTCTAGAAGATGATGTTCCAAATCCTTATAATGAAGAAGAACCAGCATTGATACAAGGACCTAGGCGTGCCAATGTTGATGATAATATAAGAAACATCAAAATCAAAATTCCTCAATTCCAAGGAAAGACTGATCCAGAAGCCTATCTTGAATGGGAAATCAAGGTGGAACATGTGTTTAGTTGCCATAACTATTCCGAACTCAAGAAAGTAAGATTGGTAGCCATGGAGTTTGTTGATTATGCTTTGATATGGTGGGATCAACTTACTATTACTCGAAGAAGGAATGGAGAGAGACCAATTTCAACATGGCTCGAAATGAAAGGTATCATGCGTAAACGTTTCATTCCTACTCATTATCACCGAGACATGTTTCAGAAATTGCAGAATTTGAAACAAGGCCAACGGAGTGTGGAGGATTATTATAAAGAAATGGAAGTGGCAATGATCCGAGTCAATATTGAGGAGGATCGTGAAGCAACCATGGCTTGATTTCTTGCTGGACTCAATCCTGAGATTGCCAACACGCTAGAATTGTATCATTACATCGAACTTGATGAAATGGTGCAAATGGCTATGAAAATAGAAAGGCAACTTCGGAGAAGACCTATCTCTCGTACTTCAGTGTCTACATCTTCAAGATGGAGTCCAAACAGTAATTTGAGGAAGTCTACTCCTATTCCTACCAAAGAAAAGGCCGAATCATCAAATGCATCTCAACTTGGTAAGGAGAATCGAGGAAAAGAGATCCCTGAACGAACAAGAGACATCCGTTGCTTTAAATGTCTTGGGAGGGGGCATATATCCACACAATGTCCCAATAGAAACACCATGTTACTACTTGGAAATGGTGAGATTGAATCTGACCATGAAGAAGAAGAAGCAACACCAACCGAAGTTGAGGAAGAAGCAGAAATTGGTGCTCCGGTGGAAGGTGAAGCCCTAGTGGTCAAGAGAAGTCTAAGTGCTCAAGTAGTAGAAGACGATGTACAACGGGAAAACATCTTTCATACTCGCTGCCATGTGAATGAAAATGTGTGTTTCATGATCATAGACGGTGGAAGTTGTACGAATGTGGCAAGTACCATCATGGTGGAAAAATTGGGATTGCAAACATTGAAACATCCAAATCCCTACAAACTTCAATGGCTCAATGAACGAGGTGAACTTAATGTCAATAAACAGGTGATGGTTCCTTTCTTTATTGGTAAGTACAAGGACGAGGTTATATGCGATATTGTTCCTATGCATGCTAGCCACTTACTTCTTGGAAGACCATGGCAATATGATAGGAAGACCATTCATGATTGTTTTACCAATCAGTATTCATTCAACCATGGAGGGAAGAAGATCATCCTAACACCTTTGACGCCTAGACAAGTTCAAATTGATCAAATCAAGATGAAACAAAGTGTTGAGGACATGAGGAAAGGAAAATCGAAGTTAATCCAGGAAGAAAACATTCCAAAAACAAGTGCTTATACATCTAAGTGCTTGTTACAAAGATGTTTACTGACGAGGCGCAAGGTCAATGAAGATTTTTCTAACTTTGACAATGCAAGAATTTCCTTTGATTTGCAGGATGATCCAAGTGACACAATCCATCAATTTGGGAGATTAAAGGACGTGACCTTTCAAGAGCCAAGAGGTGCGACTATTGAAGAGCAAAGAATGGTAACTCTTCATCCAAAGGACGTGATCCATCAAGAATCAAGAGTCATGCCTATTGAAACCCAAAGGGAAATGATTTTTCATCCAAAGGGCGTGACTTATGAGGACATCACCATTCCAAGAGTCACCACCTTTCATGAATCAATGCATCTATCTATGGAAAGGAGCATGATTTTTGGAATACAAAAGGGCACTAACGTTCAAAGCCAAATGTCTTCAATAAACATGAACTTTGAACCTACATTTTTCAGGAAGTATTTCTTAACATTAAATTTGTTTGATCACATTCATACTAATGAAAGTTTTCTTTCTTTTCAGGTTAAGAACTTCCAAAGCAGACTTTCAACGGATATGAACCTTTTTGTAAAGATTGAATGGAAGGACACTAAGAAAAGACGATCATTCGATTTGAGGACAAATCGATTAAAAGAAGGGGAGGATGATGTGATCCAATTCAACATCATATTTACCATGGCTATTCCAACCTCTCCAGGGAAGAAACTTTCTATCTTTATACCTATAGATACTTATTTCATATGTTATAAGATAGTTATTTTCATATATATATATTATACCTATAGTTATTATGATAATAAATTATCCATTTATATATGAGATACAAGTTACTATAGTCACATTTTTTATAATATACAAGTTTATATACTTAGTTTATTTTTATGTTACGCATATAGGCACATTCGACCAACACTTGGGAGCTTCATTGGAGCTAAATGGAGCATATAACAGCAAGGAAACTTACATGGGATCGATTCGGAGAACACAAGGAACAATTGGTGAAAAGCTGTCCGGAGGCCGTGCAAGAGGATCTTCTTTGAGAGAAATTTGAAATATTTAAAAGAAATTCAAGAGACTAAATTCAAGAAATTAAGATAATTTTTTTTGGGGTCTGAGTTAGCCCACTCGACTGCGAGGAGTTAATGTGATTTAATATTATTACATGAGTTAAATATTCGATACAATATCTTTAAATTATGATTTGAATTTTAAATTGTTGTAATTAAATTTTAAAATATTAGTGTTATTTAAGTATTTTCTTCAAACTAATTATTGATTTAAAAATTAAATATTGAACCTATTAAACCATTTCATTGGTTAAAGAAGTCTTGTTTTCTTTAGGGGTCCCAGGTTCGAGTAACAATGTTTACATGATGTGTAATAATTTTTAATGACTAAGAAAGATTATGAACATATATTTTCTTATAATCACCCTAGTTTATTAAAAAAATATATTAAATATTATTTTAAACATGACATTAAATATTTTCAAAACGTGTGGATTAATTTTTAAAAAAAATTAAAACTTATTGTGAGAACATATTAAATATATTATATTAGAAACAACAACGTTTCATATTATTAATAATATAATTATCTTTTAACTTGTTTAATTTATAATTTAATTTAAGTCATAGTTTAAACACAAATCCTTAGCAAATTCAAATATTATAAAAAACAATTATTAGAACTGGATTTGATTTGAAAAGATAGTATTTTCAGTTAATCGAATTGAGTAATTCAGTCTTCAAATTAAATTATTTTAGTTATTTAATGTGCTTTATTCTTACTAAAAAAATCAGACAAACAGCAAAAAATAGAACTTGAAGTACAATGTATCATAAAAATGAAAACATCAATAAGACACAATATTCGATAAAAAAAATACCTCATGAATCATTGGTTGCTCTTTAAACACTGAATCACCATGAGAGATATTTTTTTAAAATCCAAAAAATGATAATTTTTTGAAAGAATAAAATGTAGATCTAAAGACATATACACAAGAAATCATAAGAATGAGTACATTAATCTTAACAAGTAATTTAATTCTATCACTATCTATTCCATCAAAATTTATGAAGATGAAGTATCGACGATCAAAAAATAAATAATTTTGAAGTTGACTTTTGAGTTATTATTTGACTTCGTACTTATAACATATTCGATCCAAACTAAGTTGATGAAGACAATTCGAACGTTGCTGGAGTGGGGGGCCTTCTTTGTGATGAAGAAGATAAAACTTTACTTGCATTTTCTCATAGTGTTGGCACAAGTTCTACTTGTCTAATGCAAGTCCTTGCTATCAAAACCAATATTAGTATATTCATGGAGTCAATCTGGTTCAATAAATAAAAACTGATCATTGAAAGTGATTGAAAAATACTGGTGGATTGGCTATCATTCCATGCTATGCCCCTCCTCTTTTCTGCACGAGGGAAAATTCATCAAGGACCTATTATTTAGGGGTTGACATTGGATCAGGCATATTTCAAGGTGAACTAATATTGAGGTGGATCTGCTTTCAAAAAAAGGGATCAGATGATGATCGAGTTAAAAGCTTTGTAAGAAGGGATATTTAGAGCTATGTTGTCCTTATTTGTAATCTTAAATAAACCACTAGATCTGACCTTAGAGGTGTTGTGGCCTTGTTTTGTATGGTAAGTGTGGTATGTACGCGGGTGGTGATATTTTAGAGGTGTTGTGCCTTCTTCTTAGGGGCCTCGGCTTTCGTGCTCTAGTCGGGTTTCTCATTAGTGCCGGTTGGTGTGGCATTTATTCGTGTGAAGGGGTTGGCTACTATTCTTGTTTATATTTGCGGTTTTGTATGTTTGATGTCATTGTATCAAAAAAATTTCTTGATATTTTAATAAATAGTTTGGACACTCTTTTTCTCATTTCGCTACATGTTGGGTTGCTATGGCTCCTATCAAATAAGAAGGGGTCTTTAACGATTACCCTTTACATCTAAAAAATTAATGATTTGTTTATGAAAGATAGAAAAGTGACAACGGGGACTAAATTCACGGTAGAGAAAGAGATAACGTAGCGACATTCATGATAGAAACACTTAGGTCAACCAATGTGCCACCACCACGGTTGTACTGTTGGCCATCACTTTTACCAGTGCTTCTTAAAAGATATTTTTGATTCTGAATTGCACTTATAGCCTCATCGAGGAGAACTCTTAGGTTCTTTAAAATGGCTCTTACTATTGCTTTTCTTCTCTTTTCCTTCTTGAAAGTTAAGTTCCATGCTCTCCCATCACGGATAAGGGAAAATCAGACATGTTGGGAGAGCATGGAACCTAACTTTCTTGAGGGAAAAGGCAAAAAAACAACGATAGCAAGAGCCACAGATTTGGGTGCCAATCTTTCTCCGATCACCTTCTGACATTTTACCTCTATAAAAATACAAACAAGTATGTACGTAGTTCAATTAAAAATATAAAATTTATTGGTATTACTAATCAAATATGACTACACAGTAGGGTATATGTATATAAACTTGAAGCAATATTTCCCACCATAATTATACCTTAGGTCCACCCTCTATCAGCCATAATTAAATGAAAATTTAAATACAATCTATTGAAAAGACTCTTAAAGCATTAACCATGACTGAATTTTTAAAACAAACAAAATAATGAATCAAGCAATTTCAGTTGAAGAACGTTTAGTAAAGATTTCAATACATTTTATTTTTTAAGATTTCAGATTCAAAATATTGTTTATTGATTTTCAGTTGACATTTCAATGATACCATTTCTTACACATCAAACCACGAAAGAAAACAACCAAAGAAAATCAATAAAGTTGTTTGTATATAACCTTTGAGACTATTTTAACGACATGGCGGCAATGGTTCCCGCCGTTATCTAGAACACATCCAACCTATATGTGAATTAATATAAATACTTTGGTTAACAAAGTTTTTTTCAAGACGATACCTTGTGGCACAAGTTTCCCCTAGTGCACCACTACTCTTATGTCCGCATTTATGATAGTGGTCAACCGGTGTTCCACCACCACAGTTGTTTCTTCTGTTGGCCATAACTTTCACTATTGATTCTAGAACGATTCATTATGATTCGGCATCGAAGGCACTCATAGTTATAGCCTCTTCGAGGAGGAGGATTCTCGGGTTCTTCAAGATTACTCTTGCTATTGCTTTTCTATGTTTTATCCCTTATGAAAGTCGAGTCTCCATGCTATTCCACTATGGATAAGGGGAAAGATCAGACATCTTGTGATGTGATCCTTTCTATCACCAACTTTCTTCATGACATGTTAACATCGTTGAAGATCCACCTAACTCAATCTAAGGGAGTTCTACCTTACTTTATCTTATTTTTACTTGTTTAAGCATTATGTATTATTATAAACATGCTTCATATTAGGATATGCTTGAATTATCATATGTTATATTTCATTTGCATATCATATAATATTCATGCATAACCTATAGTCCACATCTTTATATTATATGATTTATTATTTCATTACTTATGTTTTTTGCTCTTTTTGAAGGTGTAATACCCTAAATATCAGGTCAGAGACTTCATTGAAAAGATTTAAAATTTGAAGATTTATTTGAATAAATGGTAAAAGTTGAGAAAACAATTTGGAATAGTGTTTTAGACTAATTTTTAACAATGGATGAATTAAGAGGGTATTTTGGTGGAAATGAATTTAAAATACATTCCTTATTAGGGATTTTAAATAGGGGAAAAGAGGAAAGTAAGTTATTTTTACTCTTATTCTTCTTCTTCACGTGGGTTGTGCTATTCTAAATAGCATAAGGTAAACTTCATTTAGTTAGTTCATTTAAATTTTGGTTTTCTCTTGTAACATTAAGTGATATGTAAGTTTAAGGAAGGGTTAAAGAAGAATAAAACTCAGTGGTGGATGTGTTATATGAATTTAGAGAAACATGATTTTGAATGATATGTTGATATATGAGTTTTTATTGAGGTTTATTAGTAAAATTGACTTGTCAAATGAATGAATAAGAGGTTAGAAGCATGAGATATGATTAAAAACATGCTAGAAAAAGTGATACGATTCTTGAGTTGAGATGTATAATGGAGACTCTAGATGTTATAAGAGGTTAAATGAAAGAAAGTTAGTTGGGTTAAGTAAAGAAAAATTTAATAGTATTGTTGGAGGTAAAAGTAAGAGATTAGAGGGAAAATTTAGTAAAAATCAGGCTGAAAAATCTGGGTAAGGGTATCGGTACTGATAGAACAGTATTGATACTATAGGTGTAAATGAGTAGAAATGTGGTGAACATTATCGGTAAATATGCAAGTGGTATCGATACTGATAGGGTACTGATACTAACAAGGGGAAGTATCAATACCAAGGATAACAAAATGCCAAAATGGTATCGATATCAAAAGGGAGTATCGGTACCATAGTATAGAAGTATCGATACCATGGTAAGGGTATTGATACTATTGAGCTGGGAACTAAAAGATAGGTTGAAATTGTTATAGAAATTGAAATAATAGTACTTTTGAGTATTATTAAAGTATAAATGTTAGGGAATATACTAACATTTGATATGGTATATGTCTTTAATGGATGCTTGTATAGATCATAACCAAGCTCCTGAATATAGCAAGAAAAAGGTTAAAGATAAAGTTGTTGAATAGCGAGACATCTCTACATATTATTAGCGAGGATTACCAGGTGAGTGCATTTATTATGTACTTATATGTTATAATAGTCATAAATGCATGTTGCTTAATATATGTATGGTGATTACTAAATGGCACTATGTGCACAAATCTAAGAAATTCATAATAAGTTTGTTAATTATTGTATTGGCACTACGTGTGCAAACTATATAATTTATAATGAATTGAAAGAGTTAATTGATATTATGAGTAATTATTAGAGTAGAAACTATTATAAAATAAAAGATTAATGGTCTAGTTGTGCATTTGTCAGAAATGTGTCAATTATGTCAGTTAGATGAAAGGTTAAACACCTTTGAGTAAACGATTAATGGCCTAGTTGTGCATTTGGAAGAAATGTGTCAATTATGCCAGTTAGATGAAAGGTTAAATACCTTTGAGTAAAAGATTAATGACCTAGCTGTGTATTTGACAGAAAGGTGTCAATTATGCTAGTTAGATGAAAGGTTAAATACCTTTGAGTAAAAGATTAATGGCCTAGCTATGCATTTGACAGAAAGGTGTCAATTATGCCAGTTAGATGAAAGGTTAAATACCTTTGAGTAAAAGATTAATGGCCTAGCTATGCATCTGACAGAAAGGTGTCAATTATGCCAGTTAGATGAAATGTTAAACACCTTTGAGTAAACGATTAATGGCCTAACAATGCATTTGGAAGAAATGTGTCAATTATGCCAGTTAGATGAAAGGTTAAATACCTTCGAGTAAAAGATTAATGGCCTATATGTGCATTTCACAGAAAGGTGTCAATTATGCCAGTTAGATGAAAGGTTAAATACCTTTGAGTAAACGATTAATGGCCTGGCTGTGCATTTGGCAGAAATGTGTCAATTATTCCAGTTAGATGAAAGGTTAAATACCTTTGAGTAAAAGATTAATAGCCTAGCTGTGTATTTGGCAGGAAGGTGTCAATTATGCAAGTTAGATGAAAGGCTAAATGCCTTTTGTTAAAAGACTAAATACTTAACAGTGCAATTTGACATAAATAAAATATATAAAGGTGCATTAAAGGCATGAAAGGATGCCATAAATGAAATTAATGAATAATTACTAAATAATAATGGGAAAAATGTAAAGAAAGAAAGGTATGATGGACATACTAAGAATGTTTACGAAGATAGTATGAAAGAAATTTGGTTTAAATAATATGCACTTATATAATCCTTATGGATGATACGAAGTAGTTTGAAACAAAATAAACATGATATACTTAAGTATATAGAAATGTTTCTTTACAATACTATGTCTCACTAAATAAGAATTTAGCGCATGTTGATTTCACGCGTAGTTAAAATCAGAGATTAGTCTAGAAAGAAGTGTAGCCGTAGCAACAACTATCATCAATTAAGGTTGACTCATCAGTAACAATAAGACAATCTTATTTATTTTGAAAACTTAGTTGTCATTTAATTGAACTCAAGTAATTATTTTGTAATGTATTTAAAGTGACATTTCTAGTATTATGATTATATGAATATTATACTTTTATGGTTTTTAAAATTGAATTTTTTAAGGGTGTTCAAATGATAAAAATGTTTTAAAAAGTGATGTGAAATTTGTATCTCGTGTACGAAAAGGCGGGAGATGGGTGTTACATTTATTGGTATCAGAGCTACAGGTTTAGCCGATTATTGGCCGAATCTGAGTTCATTTGAAATGAGAAAAAGGGATTACATGCCACTAAGATTGTCAAGGTTATTGATATGGTGTCATTATAGTGTAATTGATGACAATCCTTACTAACCATAATGTTATTACTACACATGTTCTAATAGATGTCAAAATCCTCAAACTCACGTAGAGCGGGGGAACAAGAGATAAGAGAAGGGACTGGTAGCGAAAGTTACAAGACTAATAGTGAGTAGCCGAATCCATATAAAAATGCTAGTGTGCCTGCACTTCAAGAGATGCCGATACCAGAGTATGAAGCTTTTATGCAAGCTCTCGACGCTATATTGACCCGTTTTCAACCTCCTCCACCCCCTTCTCCTCCAGCACTGAGAATGTTGATGCCAAAAGAGCTGAAGAGTTTGGGAGCTCCAGAGTTTCGGGGAGAAGAGGGTGAAGGTCATATGGAGGCCGACTTATGGCTAAATGATGTTATAATAATGCTTGAAAGTCTTCACTGTTCGGATCTGGAAAATTTGGGTGGAGCTGTATCTTTACTTAGAGGATCAACTTGAGTATGGTGGTCAAATACTATGATGTATGCACCACAGAGCAAGTGATCTGGCAATTCTTCCTGGAAGAATTCAAGAACAAGTATGTGGGTGAATAGTTCAGATGGGCAATGCTGTTAAAGTTCCTTAATTTGAAACAAGGTGATCGAGTAGTACATGAGTACGAGGTTGAGTATAATAAGTTGATTCGTTTTGCTACTAAGGTGGTTCCCAATGATAAGGCCCGACTAGATTGGTTTATTGAGGGGTTGAGGCCAAAGTTAAAAGAAATGATCTTGACTTTGAGTTTGCCTAACTTGCAAGAAGTTATTAACCGAGCCAAAACTATCGAGAGAGCTCAAGCAGAGACATTAATAGTAGAACAGAGTTTGCAGATGGGGAAAAGGGTTAGAACACCTTCAAGTCCCTATTATGTTAAGAGAGGCAAGGGCTCAAGTTTTAGATATACGGATAGCGAGGGTTCTGCTGTAGCTTCACAGAAAACAAAACAATCCAGTCAGTTGCTTTTAGCTCGGGTAGAGTAGTGGGAGAATGAAATGTATGTCAGACATATGGTAGAACGCACCGGGGAGTATGTAGACTTCTTAGTGGAGCTTGCTTCCAATGTGACGAGACTGGTCACTTTGCCCAAAATTGTCCAAAGGAATCTCGGGACCATTCAACGCAATCTAAAAGATATGTGTCAGTCTGTAATAGAAATAGAGGAAGTGGAAGATCAAGGGGACAATCTAAATCCATGCAACGACAAGAGACTCAGGGAGTCGCCAGAATTTATAACATTAAGACCAATAAGGATCAGGATTACCTGGAGATCATAACAGGTACTTTACATCTTTTTGATGAGCCTATATTTGTATTAGTTAACCCTGGTTCTACACATTCATACATTAGTACAAAGTTGGTTAGAGTTAGAGGAATTCCTTTAGAACCAATCTTTAGTAAAATGATAGTAGTAAACCCTAATGGGTCATGGTATAAGTGTGAGTGGACATGTAGTAAACAATTAATAAAGATTCCATGGGCTATGTTCCCGGTGAATCTGATGGAATTTCCAATTGATGAGTTAAGATCATATTGGAAATAAGTTGTTTGTCTCCAGAGACAATTAGTTCAGCAAGATGCAGATGGTATGGAATTATAATTTTTGGAGGGAAAGTAAAATCATTGCTTATGGTGACATCGATAATGATTGTGAATAAAATGATGTCAGAAATATATATATATATATATATAGCTTTTATAGCTAATGTGATGTATACTCAAATAATTAAAGTATAATTGTTTGATAATTTCACAAAATCGGGAATTTATAGATGTCTTTTCTGGTATGTTTATTGAGTATCTCCAGATTGAGAGGTGGAATTTAAGGTTGATGGTTATTAAGGTATTGAACATGTTTCTATGATTTAAAGTTAGCAGTAGTTGAGTTTGTCTTAAAAGATTTGATGCCATTATCTGTAAGGTGAGTGGTGTTATAGTTGTGCTATTTACAAAAACCTAAAGTAATTATGGAATTAAAGAGAGTTGAACCTGATACAAAAAAGACTGACAGAAACTTTATAGGATCATGAAATGATCGTTGATTATCTTCTAGGAAAGGCCAAGGTTGTTGCAGAGGTAATTAGTCAGAAACCTTTTGCAGCTTTGAAAGCTATGAATGTGCGATTAGTGTTGAATGAAAATGACACTGTGGGTTGAATTAAAGATGAAGCTAATATTTTTATTAGATCTTATAAGAGAATTATAAAGGAAAGACAAAAATTCCTTGATAATAATTTTATAATAGAAATTGAAGAGATTAAGGACTTTTTAGGTCAGTTTCGATGATTGTTCGTATTATCGTGGGAGACTTTGTATTTCTGACAATTAAGAAATTAGAAAGATATTCTTTTTGAGACATTATGCTCACTGAGTATGTATTCAAGCGAAAACAAGAGGTACCAGGATTTAAAGAGTCGGTTGGGTGGCCTGGTTTGAAAAGACCCATCACAAAAAATTTAGTAAAATGTCTGAATTACTATTATAGGGAAAGCTGAAAATCAAGATTGTTGTATATGAAGCTTTATATGCGAAAAAAGGTTAATCACCATTGAATTAGTTTGAGTTAAAAGATCGAAATCTAGTTGCCCTGATTTAATGAAAAAATGGATTAAATGAAAGTTACCCGAGATAATTTTTATGATTGCTTTCGATTGACAAAAATATTATGCTGATCTAAAGAGAAAAAAGATTGAATAGCAAGAAGGTGATAAAGTTTTTCTGAAAGTATTGCCTTGGAAGAAGTATTGCGGTTTGGACTGGGTCCGAGAATTTTTGAACCTTATGAGATTTTATTAGTTAGCTTTTGCCTCCTGAAATGGACAAGACCTATAATGTTTTCATGTGGTGTTGCTTATTAATTACCGATCAGATCCATCACATGTTCTTACATTGGGGAAAATAGAAATTCGATCAGACTCGAGAAATCAAGAACCACATAACAAAATGATTACTCTAGTTGAAATGATGTGATAAAAGCATAAAGTCTTTAAATTCGAGGACAAATTTTCTTAAGGGGAGAATTGTAATACCCCAAATATCAGGTCAGAGACTTTATTGAAAAGATTTGAAATTTGAAGATTTATTTGAATAAATGGTAAAAGATGAGAAAATGATTTGGAATAGTGTTTTTGACTAATTTGTAACAATGGATGAATTAAGAGGGGATTTTGGTGTTTTAAGGGGAAATGAATTTAAAATACATTCCTTATTAGGGATTTTAAATAGGGGAAAAGAGGAAAGTAAGTTATTTTTACTCTTATTCTTCTTCTTCACGTGGGTTGTGCTATTCTCCATAGCATAAGGTAAACTTTATTTAGTTAGTTCTTCCTTTAAATTTTGGTTTTCTCTTGTAACATTAAGTGATATGTAAGATTAAGGAAGGGTTAAAGAAGAATACAACTAACTAGTAGATGTGTCATATGAAATTAAATAAATAGGATTTTGAATGATATGTTGATATATGAGTTTTTATTGAGGTTTATTAGTAAAATTGACTTGCCAAAGGAATAAATAAGAGATTAGAAGCATGAGATATGATTAAAAGCATTCTAGAAAAAGTGATACGATTCTTGAGTTCAGATGTTCTATGGAAATTCTAGATGTTATAATAGGTTAAATGAAGGAAAGTTAGTTGGGTTAAGTAAAGAAAAGTTTAATAGTATTGTTGGAGGTAAAAGTAAGAGATTCGAGGGAAAAATTTAGAAAAAATAGGGCTGAAAAATGGTAAATCTGGGTAAGGGTATCGATACTGATAGAATAGTACTTATACTATAGGTGTAAATGAGTAGAAATGTGACGAACAATATCGGTACCTATGTAAGTGGTATCGATACCGATAGGGTATCGATACTAACAAGGGGAGGTACCAATACCATGGATAACAGAATGCCAAAATGCTATCGATACCAAAAGGGAGTATCAATACCATAGTATAAAAGTACCGATACCATGGTAAGTGTATCGATACTATTGAGCTGGGAGCTAAAAGAAAGGTCGAAATTGTTATAGAAATTGAAATAATAGTACTTTTGAGTATTATTAAAGTATAAATGTTAAGGAATATACTAACATTTGGTATGGTATATGTCTTTAATGGATGCTTGTGTTGATCATAACCAAGCTCCTAAATCTAGCATGAAAAAGGGTAAAGATAAAGTTGCTGAATAGCCAGACATCTATACATCTTATTAGCGAGGATTACCAGGTGAGTGCATATATTATGTACTTATATGTTATAATAGTCATAGATGCATGTTGCTTAATATATGTACGGTGATTACCAAATGGCACTATGTGCACAAATATAAGAAATTCATAATAAGTTTATGAATTTCCGTATTGGTAGTGGGTGTGTAACCCACGTAAATTATAATAAGTTTGTGAATTACTGTATTAGCACTACGTGTGCAAACTATATAGTTTATAATGAATTAAAAGAGTTAATTGATATTATGAGTAATTATTAGAGCATAAACTACTCTAAAATAAAAGATTAATGTCCTAGCTATGCATTTGACAGAAATGTGTCAATTATGCCAGTAATATGAAAGGTTAAATACCTTTGAGTAAAGAGTAAAATATTAATGGCCTAGCTGTGCATTTGGCAGAAATGTGTCAATTATTCCAGTTATATGAAAGGTTAAATACCCTTAAGTAAAAGATTAATGGCCTAGCTTTGCATTTGATAGAAATATGTCAATTATGGCAGTTAGATGAAAGGTTAAATACATTTGAGTAAAAGATTAATGGCATAGCTGTACATTTGACAGAAAGATGTCAATTATGCCAGTTAGAAGAAAGGTAAAATACCTTTGAGTAAAATATTAATGGCCTAGCTGTGCATTTGATAGAAAGGTGTCAATTATGCCAGTTAGATGAAAGGTTAAATACCTTTGAGTAAAATATTAATGGCCTAGCTATTCATTTGGCAGAAATGTGTCAATTATGCCAGTTAGATGAAAGGTTAAATACCTTTGAGTAAAAGATTAATTGCCTAGTTGTGCATTTGACAGAAAGGTGTCAATTATGCTAGTTGATGAAATGTTAAATACCTTTGAGTAAAAGATTAATGGCCTAGCTGTGCATTTGGCAGAAATGTGTCAATTATGCCAGTTAGATGAAAGGTTAAATACCTTTGAGTGAAAGATTAATACCATAGCTATGTATTTGGCAAGAAGGTGTCAATTATGCAAGTTAGATGAAAGGCTAAATGCCTTTGGGTAAAAGACTAAATACTTAACAGTGCAATTTGACATAAATGAAATGTATAAAGGTGTATTAAAGGCATGAAAGGATTCCATAAATGAAATTAATGAATAATTACTAAAGAATAATGGGAAAATGTAAAGAAAGAAAGGTATGGTGGTCATAGTATGCATATTTACGAAGATAGTATGAAAGAAATTTTATTTAAATAATAGGAACTTATGTAATCCTTATGGATGATATGAACTAGTTTGAAACCAAATAAACATGATATACTTAAGTATATAGAAATGTTTCTTTACAATACTATGTCTCACTAAATAATAATTTAATGTGTGTTGATTTCATGCGTAGGTAAAAGCAGATATTAGTCTAGTAAGGAGGGTAGACGTAGCAACAACTATCATCAATTAAGGTTGACTTATCAGTAACAATAGGACAATCTTATTAATTTTGAAAACTTAGTTGGCATGTAATTAAACTCAAGTCATTATTTTGTAATGTATTTAAAGTGATAGTTCTAGTATTATGATTATATGAATATTATACTTTTGTGGTTTTTAAAATTGAAACAAAATTTTAAGGGAATTCAAATGACAAAAATGTTTTAAAAAGTGACGCGACATTTGTATCTCGTGTACGGAAAGGTATACGAGAGATGGGTGTTACAAAAAGAGTATTTGACCACATTGTGTCCTTTAATAAAGGTTGCTATCCATGAAGGGTCACTATCAAAGGGGGGCATGTTGGTAAAGAGATTTCAGCCAAAGGAGGCCTAAATCACGAAGAGACATGAGGAGATGATCATGACCATTCAGCTACACACATGATGCATACCTTGCACATGCTTGAGTTTGGCGCTAAGATGAACAAGCACACTAACTATTCGGCCAAGGATACATCCTTATATCCTAGACAATTCAACACCTCGTTTATGAAGAGTTAGTCGAACCATCATGAAGCCAAGGGACATAAATTTATCTTTGTGAGTTTATTTCTCTTCCAAGTTCTTTTTAGTACTATATCGATTAAGGAAGTATATTTTTATACTTGTGGTGTCACTTCTATTCACCTTGATACTTCAAATTCCTAGATCATTATCTAGTGGGTTTAAGTCACTTTCTACCACCCCTCAAGCAAGTTTCTAAAGATTGGGGTTATTCTTTATAGCATAGCTTCTTCTTTGGCGAGTTTGAGATATTATCTCCACCACCATCACCATTACTTCCCATACATCTTCAACACCATCTTCCATCAATACCATTGAAGGCCACCATCATCAACAACTATCTTCGACATCCAACTCTATCCTTATTTCATTATACTTTCCATTTCATTATTATCTTATCTTATACTTTACTAATATTCCTTTAATCCTTTCTTTTGTTGCAAACATACTTCAATTTGAGGGCATCACTTGTTATCTTTCCAAGATAAGGCACACAATAAAGCTATCTATTTCTTTCATCTTTGAAGAGTGTGGATAGGCATACATCAAGTGGTATCAAAGCACAGTTGGATTGATAAAATCAAGTGCCATTGGCATGCAACAAAACATAAACAAACAAAAAGAAGTGCAAAGAAAACAAAGGCTCCTACATCAAATCAAAGGAGTTCAAAAGAAAAGAAAATCTCAAAAAGAGAAAAAAAGAAAGAAAAATCCAGCAAAGGAAGGTCAAAGCAAAACAAACGGAGGAACGTTGCAATTCAAGACAAAACGGTGGAAGCATATCAACATCAACCATACTTAAGGATATATCCTTGTTGTGCCTCAAGAAAGGAGGTTGAAAGTGTTGTTCTTGAGTTGTAAGTCACCTCATTCCTTCTTTTCTTCCTTTTCTAAACCTATTCAATTACTTCTTTCTACTTTTCTGCCCTAACCATAATTACATCCAACGTACATCAAGTTGAAGTTACTTGCATTGATTTTGAGTTAGTTATTTTAAAGAACCTAACAAGAGAGATTAAGTGGAAAAAGGCAAATTGTGAGTGTGAGATCAGAAGGGAATTAATAAAAGCCAAGATAATATTCCTGAGTGTAAACATGAGAGTTGAGTGGAGTGATCTCTCAATTTTCTTTGGAGTGAACTTGTGAGGATTTGTGAGCGTGCTGGTAAGATTTTTATTTCTTATTATTTCTAAAAATGTCACAAGTTTCATTGGATCCTCTTACTATTTCAGGACAAGTTCTTGTTGTTAAAAGAAATTTGAACATTCAATCCATGGAGGATAAGAAAAGAAAGAACATCTTTTACACTAGGTTCATGTAAACAACAAAGTTTGTTTCATGATTATCGATGGAGAAAGTTGTACTAATGTTGCAAGAGCACTTATGGTGGAGAAGCTTAGCTTAAAGACGAACAAACATCTAAATCCATACAAGTTACAATGGCTAAATGACGGAGGATAAGTGAAGGTCACTAAACAAGTCACAATTCTATTCCCATTTGGTAAGTACCAAGATGAAATTCTTTGTGATATGTTTCCAATGAATGCATGCCATTTACTCTTAGGGAGACCATGTAAATTTGACAAACGAGCTATCCATGATCACTTCACAAACTGTTATTCATTCTTTCACAATGAAAGAAAAGTCATCTTGACTCCACTATCTCCTAGTCGAGTGAATGAAGATAAAAACACCTTGAAGAAAATCATTGAAGCAATGAATGAGCAACTTAAAGACAATACAATTGAAGGAGAATGTTTGGAGGAAAATTCAAATGAAGAAAAGCATTTTGATGTTGAACAAAATGTTGGAGTTGAAAATGATGAAAATAAGTGAGTGGATGAAGAAAATGTTGGGGGTACAAACGAGAGAATTGAAAAGAATGAATTTGGAGATAAAGAGGATAGTGAAGACCAAATTTTATCTAACCATACTCTTTCTCCTATTCTTCCTTTTTTTTATAGGATAATTCAAGATACGTATCTTTTCAAGGAGATGATTCAAGAATCATGGCTTTTAGAGAACTAAAAGATGTGACCTTTGAAAAACCAGTAGGTGTGACTTTTGGTGATCAACAAAACATATCTCTTGATATTTCAAAGAATATGCCACTTGAAGTTCCAAAGGAAGTACCACTTGAAGTTTCAAGAGTTGTATTCGTTGACATTCCAAGTGCATTGTCAATCCTAAAAAGAATTTAGCAACCAATACTCATTAAACATCCACCCTGGTTTGATATTTCCATTCATCTTATTAATAGATTTTCATTTACTAACTTTTATTTATTTTGTAGCAATTTGATTCATGTATATGGTATTATCCTACCAAACGTTGATGGCAAGATCCTTTGTCATTGTGAGATTGATTGGTGCATTGAACTCAACCATTTCAAGAGTATGAAGAGAGCCATATAATCAAGAGCCTTCATTTAGAAAGGTACAAAGCTTAAAGGAATTAATATTTTCTACCTACTTGAAGGATTACAAAGGTCAAGACTCTTCACAAACTATCATGATGATTCAAGGAGTGGAGATAAAGAGTTACATACCTTTTCCAAAGAACATGATGTTTTTAACCAAAAGACATATCCTACTCTAAAGGACGTGATGCTTCAAATCAAGACCAAGAAGAAGTCAAATGGATAGATGTATTTTCACATAAACAAATGAATGGGAAATATCCTTTGAAGTTATATATGATTAACATACCCTTTGCTAGCCGAGGTCTCGGAAGGTTTCTTTCTTTTTATTTTGTAGGATGAACGAGCTGGTAACTCTTCAAATGAGGTGTCTTTTAAAAATGATGTTTCCGAAAAGGAACTTGTTGGTAATGTCCATCCAAAAGAGAGACCTTTGGAAGATCTTTTCAAAGAAAACCCTTTTGGAGGCATCTACTCCAAAGGAAAGTTTCATGAAGTCATTTCCATCCAAGCATGAGGATTTGATTACACAAGCAACACATAATTTTTCATTGAAGAACCCTCTTAGTTTGAGGACAAATCGTGAAAAAGAATGGGGGATGATGTGATCCTATCTAGCACCAATTTTCTTCATGACATGTTCACATCATTGAAGATTCATCAAACTCAATCTAAGGGAGTTCTACCATACTTTATTTTATATTTACTTGTTTATGCATTATGAAATATTCTAAACATGCTTATGCATATTAGGATATGCTTGAATTATCATATGTTATCATTCATTTGCATATCATATAATATTCATGAATAATCTATAGTCCATATCTTTATATTATATTATTTATTATTTCATTTTACTTATGTTATGTGTTCTTTATAAAGGAGTATTTGACCACATCAAAGGGAGCTGAAACAAGCGAGCAAATGAAGTCGAAAGCTATGGGAACTTATCTAGGACAACTCTAGGGAAGCTAAGGGACAATTCTGAGAAAAGTTGCCAGCTGCACTTTGAGCTCATAGCTGGATTGAGTTGGACTTTTGAGCTAGCTAGGCTACTCAAATTAGCTGGGGAGCTGCACTGATATCATCCTTCATCAAGGAACTTCAATTTTATGGAGTTAGCCCTCTCGAGTTTGAGGAGTTGGATTGATTTAATATTACTGAATGGGTTAAATATTCGAAACAATATCTTTAAATTATGATTTGAATTATAAATCGCTCTAATTAAATTCTAAAATATTAATGTTATTTATTTTTTTCTTCAAACTAATTATTGATTTAAATGTTAAATATTGAACCTATTAAACCTTTTCAATTGTTAAAGAGGTCTATTTTCTTTAGAGGTCCCGAATTCAAGTAACAATGTCTGCAGGATGTGTAATTATTGTCCTGACTAAGAAAGATTCTTAACATATATTTTCTTATAATCACCATAGATTATTCAACAATATATATATATATATATATATATATATATATATATATATATATTAAATATTAGTTTAAATGTGATATTAAATATATTCAAACATGTGGATTAATTTTTTTAAAATTAAAACTTATTGTATGAACATCATAAATATGTTATACTAGAAACAACAACCCTTTCGATTATTAATAATATAATTTATTTTTTTAACTTTTTAAATTTAGATTATTGATGTAATAAGTATAAAAATATTTGAAATTAATCAAACATTTTAAAATATGAATAAATTTATAATTTAATTTAAGTTATAGTTTGATGAAATTAGATGACACTAATCCTTAGTAAAATTCAATTATTACAAGAAGAAAAAAGAAACAATTATTAGAACTGGATTTGATTTGAAAAGATAGTAGTTTCAGTTAATCGAATTGACTAATTCAGTTTTCAGATTAAATTATTTAAGTTATTTAAGGTGTTGTAATCTTACCCAAAAACTCAACCACAGAAAAAAAATAGAACTTAAAGTACATTGTCTCATAAAAATGAAAACATAAATAAGACACATTCTTCAATAAAAAAATACCTCATGAATCATTTGTTGATCTTTAGCCACTGAATCACCATGAGAGACTTTTTTAAAATCCAAAAATGATAATTTTTGGAAAGAAGAAATGTAGATTTAAAGACAGATACACAAGAAATCATAAGAATGAGTACATGAATATTAACAAGTAATTTAATTTTATCACTATCTATTCCATTAAAATTTATGGAGATTGAGTATCGGCAATCAAAAAATAAATAATTTTGAAGTTGACTTTTGAGTTATTCTTTGAGTTCGTACTTGTAACATATTCGACCCAAGCTGAGTTGATGAAGAAGGTAAAACTTTACTTACCTTTCATAGTGCTGGCACATGTTCTACTTGTCTGATTGAAATCCTTGCGATCAAAACCGGTATCAATATCTTCATGGAGTCAATCTAGTTCAATAAATATAAACTGATCATTCAAAGTGATTCGAAA
This sequence comes from Hibiscus syriacus, assembly GCF_006381635.1. NCBI lineage: Eukaryota > Viridiplantae > Streptophyta > Magnoliopsida > Malvales > Malvaceae > Hibiscus > Hibiscus syriacus. The sequence continues at coordinate 658,778 of NW_024062738.1, read as the reverse complement.
AATACTGGTCGATTGGTTTTCGTTAATGGTCAACCCCTCCTCTTTTCTGCGACGAGGATAAATTTATCAAGGATCTAATGTATGGGGGCTGGATTTCGATCAGGCATATTTTAAGGGAAGCTAATATTGAGGCGAATTTGCTTGCAAAAAAGGGATTGGATGATGATCGAGTTGAAGGCTTTGTTGGAAGGGATCTTTAGAGGCTATGTTTTCCTAATTTGTAATCTTAAATAAGCCACTGGATTTATCCTTAGAGGTGATGTGGCCTTCTTTTGTATGGTAAATGTCGAATACACGCGAGTGTTGTTGGTCTAGAGGTGTTGTGCCTTCTCCCATAGTTCCTCGGCTTTCATGCTCTGGTCGAGTTTCTCATTAGCGCCGGTTGGTGTGTTATTTCTTCGTGTGATGTGGTTGACTAGTGTTCTTGTTTATATTTAGGGGTTTGCATGTTTGTTGTCATTATTTCGCACAATTTTCTTGATATTTTAATAAATAGTTTGGACACTCTTTTCCTTCTTCTGTTATTTAGTGGGTTGCTATGGCTCTTATCAGATATGAAGGGGATTTTTAACCAGGTCCCTTTACATTTAAAAAAATGGATTTAATTAAAGAAAGAAAAGTGACAGCATATACAATATTCATGGCAGAGAAAGCGATAACGTAGATGACATTCATGATAGAAAAACTTAGATTAATGAAGAAGGTTTTGAGAGATGGTACCTTGCTCCACAAGTTTTCCCAAGTGCATCATTGCTATCACGTATGTTGATACTATGAAAGGCGTTATTTTACTATTAAAATAATTCTGGCTTCTTAATAATAAATAAATAAAGATTGATAGTAGAATAGAGAAGTAGGGTCGGTGCACAGGGACTCTAGAGTTTCTGATGAAGTGAACTTCCTGATTCTGGATAAGGATGATATATGGTAGAGATTTGGACGAGATTAAATAGAGGTTAATTTTTTAAAAATAAAATATAAGAATAAAATAAAAGATAAGGATAAAATAAATAAATATATAAATTTTAAAGAGATTGAGATAAAGAAAATCTTATGTTAAATTAGCCTTAGGCTTAAGCTTTTGCTTCAATTCTAGTTGATCCTTGGAATATATTTTTTTCTTCGGTTATTTTCCGGTTACAGTCTACAGGGTCCAACCCCTGTAACTTGTTTTTCTCTCTTGTGAACTGATAACCCAAAATATATTTTTGGATATAAGTCCATTATTGAGACTAACCACAACTATCGTTGTCAGCACCAACTTGTTTTATAGATTTGGAAAAACTCGACTCAGAGTAAATTACCTCAATGAGAATCGAGCCCGATCTCAATTTCTATTAGC